>NC_090010.1:2444014-3190690 GCF_036417845.1 Apteryx mantelli | reverse complement strand
TGATTCTGGAAATCGAAACGCCGCCTTATTGGAAGAAAAGAGCGACTCTCATGAAAGCCACAGCTCAGGTCTCTCAGCAGCTATTCAAAGCCTGCCGGGGGGACAGCGAGGGGAGCACCCGAGCCCCGCGACGGGGGCCCTGCCCGGGGAGGGGGGGGGGGCTCTGCCCCCCACCTGCTTACCGTGCAGATGGGCAGGTTAGACGGGCAGCCCGGAGACCCCCCCCCCCCCGGGCGGTCCCTTGAGGGGGGCAAAGGGATCCGACCTGCTCCCGCAGCCCCCACCCCGGCCCGCGCTCGCCCGCCCGCCCGCCGCGGGGGCGAAAGGGAGGGTGGGGGCAGCTCACCATCCTTGGTCGCTCTTGAATTTATAGGCCGCCGCCAGGATGTGGCACAGGGCTCCCCCCGCCTTGAAATCCAAGAAGCATTTTATCTGTAACGGGAGGAAAGGGTCAGCGGAGAGGGCTGGAGGGCGGCCAGCGAGGGGGGGACGGCGCCGTCCCCGCGGCCGAGCGCAGGCCCTGCGCTGGGGCGCCGTCCCCAGGGCGTTGGGGCGCCGTCCCCAGGTGTCAGGGCTCTGTCCCTGCGTGTCGGGGCTCAGTCCCAGGTTTTTGGGGCTCTGTCCCTGTTCAGGGTGTTGTCCCCAGGTTTTGGGCTCGGTCCCCAGGTTTTAGGGCTCGGTCCCCAGGTATTGGGGCTCTGTCCCTGTTCAGGGTGCTGTCCCCAGGTCTCGGGGCTCGGTCTCCAGGTTTTGGGGCTCAGTCCCCAGGTATTGGGGCTCTGTCCCTGTTCAGGGCGCTGTCCCCAGGTTTTGGGTCTCGGTCCCCAGGCCTCGGGGCGCTGTCCCCGCGCGCCGGGCGCTGTCCGTGGTCGGGGCGCTGTCCCCAGGTGCTGGGGTGCTGTCCCAGGTCTCGGGGCGCTGTCCATGGTCGGGCGCTGTCCCCAGGGCCTCAGGGCATCGTCCCTAGGCCGGGGCGCTGTCCCCGGGTGTCACTGGGACACTGTCCCCAGGCCGTCGGGGCACTGTCCTCGTTTGGAGCATTGTCCCTAGGCCGGGATCCCGGGTGTCACCAGGGCACAGTCCACGGGTGCATTTGGGGCGCAGTCCCCAAGCCATTGGGGTGCTGTCCGCGGGCCAGCAGGGCACAGTCCTCGGGTGTCCTTGGGGCGCACGCCCCGGGTTTCTTTGGGGCGCAGTCCCCAGGTGTCTTTGGGGTGCAGTCCTCGGCCATAGGGCACAGTCCTGGGTGTCTTTGGGGGCGCAGTCCCCAAGCCATTGGGACCCTGTCCCTGAGGGCGGGGGGTGTTCTCTGGGGCGCAGCTGACACCTGCCCCAGTGTCTGGGGGCACAATCCTGGGTGTTTTGGGGCACAATCCGGGTGTTTTGGGGTGCAGTCATGGTGTTGTGGGGCACAGTCCCCAGTGTCTCGGGGCGCAGTCCCGGGTGTTGTAGGGCGCAGTCCCAGGTGTTTTGGGGTGCAGTCTAGGGGTCTCCGGGGCGCAGTCCTCAGGGGCACAGTCCCCTGTGTTTTGGGTGCAGTCCCCAATGTCTCAGGGGCGCAATCCCAGGTGTGTTGGGGTGCAGTCCCAGGTATTTTGGGGCGCAGTCCCAGGGGTCTCGGGGGTGCAGTCCCCAGTGTCTCCAGAGCACAGTCCCAGGTATTTTGGGGCGCAAGTCCCAGGGGTCTCGGGGGTGCAGTCCCAGGTATTTTGGGGCGCAGTCCCAGGGGTCTCAGGGGCGCAGTCCCAGTTGTGTTGGGGGTGCAGCCCCAGGTGTTTCCGGGGAGCAGTCCCAGTGTCTCAGGGGTGCAGTCCAGCCTGTTGTGGGGCGCAGTCCAAGTGTCTTGGGAACACAGTCCTGGGTGTTTTGGGGAGGGGTCTTGGGGGCACAGTCCCCAGTGTCTCTGGGGCACAGTCCCGGGTGTTTTGGGGCACAGTCCCGGGTGTTTTTGGGGGGGGTCCCGGGGGCACAGTCCAGGGTGTTTTGGGGTGCAAACCCAGGTGTTTTGGGGTGCAGTCTGGGAGGTTCCGGGGGCGCAGTCCCAGGCGTTTATGGGCACAGTCCCGGGTGTTTTGGGGCATAGTCCCGGGTATTTGGGGGGATCCCGGGGGCGCAGTCCCGGGTATTTTTGGGCGCAGTCCCGGGTGTTTTGGGGCAGAGTCCCGGGGGGTCATGGAGGTGCAGTCCAGGGTTTTTTTTTTTGGGGGGGGGGGGTCCCGGGGGTGCAGTCCCGGGTGTTTGGGGAGGTCCCGAGGGTGCAGTCCCAGGTGTGTTGGGGAGCAGTCCGGGTGTTTTGGAGGGGGGGGGGTCCCGGGGGCGCAGTCCAGGGTGTTTATGGGGCACAGTCTTGGGTGTTTTGGGGCGCAGTCCCGGGCGTCCCGGGGCGCAGTCCCGGGTGTTTTTTTTGGGGGGGGGGGTGTCCCGGGGGCGCAGTCCGGGTGTTTATGGGCCACAGTCTCGGGTGTTTTGGGGCGCAGTCCCGGGTGTTTTGGGGCGCAGTCCGGGGCGTTTTTGGGGGGGGGGGGTGTCCAGGGCCGCGGTCCCGGGTGTTTTTTTTTGGGGGGGGGGGGTCCCAGGCTCACCGGCAGCTTGGTGAGGGGCGCGTTGCTGACGTGCTTGCCGAACACCTCCTCCTGGAACTGCAGCAGCTGCACCACCAGGCTCGACAGCGACTTGTTGGTGGGGGGCTCGGCCTGGATGTACTGCGGGGGGGGGGGGGGGGGTGAGCAGGCCGCGCCGGGGCCTCCCCCTCCCCGCCCGCCCGCCCGCCCGCCGCCGCCGTGACAGCCCCGCCGGGTGCCCGGTGGCGGCGCCGTGACAGGCCGGGCCGGGGCGGGCGGCGGCGGCGGCCGGGGGGGGGGGGGCCGGGGGGGGGACGGGCCGGTACCTTCTTGTAGTTCTTGCCGAGCCAGAGACGACGTTGTCGAACTGGCTGACGGTGTCCGAGGCCTCGTAGTACTTGACGTTGGGGCCGCCGTCCTTCTTCCGCACCGCCATCTTCGAGCGGGCCGCGCCGCCTCCCCCCGCCGCGCCGCGCCGCGCCGCGCCGCGCCGCCGCCGCCGGGCCGCCCCCTGCCGGCGACGGGGGGAGCCGCGCTTTGCCGCCCCTGCCGGTACCGGGGGAGCCGCGCTTTGCCGCCCCCTGCCGGTACCGGGGAAGCCGCGTCCCTACCGCCCCCTGCCGGTACCGGGGAAGCCGCGTCCCTACCGCCCCCTGCCGGTACCGGGGGAGCTGCGCTTTGCCGCCCCCTGCCGGCACCGGGGGAGCCGCGTCCCTACCGCCCCCTGCCGGTACCGGGGGAGCGCGCTTTACCGCCCCCTGCCGGTACCGGGGGAGCCGCGTCCCTACCCGCCCCCTGCCGGTACCGGGGGAGCTGCGCTTTACCGCCCCCTGCCGGTACCGAGGGAGCTGCGCTTTACCGCCCCTTGCCGGTACCGGGGGAGCTGCGCTTTGCCGCCCCCTGCCGGCACCGGGGGAACCGCGCTTTGCCGCCCCCTGCCGGTACCGGGGGAGCCGCGCTTTACCGCCCCCTGCCGGTACCGGGGGAGCCGCGTCCCTACCGCCCCCTGTCGGCACCGGAGGAGCCGCGCTTTACCGCCCCCTGCCGGTACGGGAAGCCGCGCTCGTACCGCCCCCTGCCGGTACCGGGGGAGCCGCGCTTTACCGCCCCTTGACGGTATCGGAGGAGCTGCGCTTTGCCGCCCCCTGCGGTACCGGGGGGAGAAGGGGGAGGGGATGTCGAGTGGCCTCGGGTTGCCGCCATGGGCGAACGGATCGGAGGCGGCGGCGAAGCAAAGCCCGGTGCGAAACCGGGCCGCGCTGCTCCGCGCCAGGCGGGGCCGGGCCGAACCGGGCCGACGCTGCCCGGTCCGGGGCGAGCGAGGCCGAGAGGGGCGGGGCGGAGGCGGCCGCGGCGGCCGTCTAGGCGGAGCGCGGCAAAAGCAGGCGCGGGAGTCACGGTGGCCGAGTGGTTAAGGCGTTGGACTCGAAATCCAATGGGGTTTCCCCGCACAGGTTCGAATCCTGTCCGTGACGCAGCGGCTGTTTTTGTGGAGGCGACCCGGGCCTCGACCAAAAAGGGGCCCAGCGTGGTTGGGGGCGAAGGGGGAAGTCAGTGAAATCCCCCCTCTGCTGGGGAGGGGGGGGGCCGGTACCCTTTTTTTCTTTTAAAGAAGGGAGGTGCAGCTCAGGCTGCTTGGACGACGCACAACCCCTTTGGGGGGGGGAACCTTCGGGGTGGGGCACAACACCTTTTGGGGGGGGGGGTGTGCAGCAACGCCACTTATGTGGGGGGGAAAACTGCTCCTGTTTGGGGAGCAGGGGCCCCTCAGTGGCAGGGGCCCGCCCAGGTCCAGGGGGGCCCCCCAGATCCTCAGCTGCCCCCAGGGAGCAGAGACCCATCTTGGGGGTCCCGCCCCCCCCCCCCCCCCCCGGTGCAGGCCCGGGGAGCAGAGGCTGGAGCACTCCACAGACGGAGGATGCAGTGCTCAGGGATTTGGGGGGGGGGGGGCCGCCTGCAGCGTCCCCGCGCGGAAGAGGAGCGCACGGAGCTACGACAGACTGCGGCATCCGGAAAAGGCGGTTTATTGAGTGCAGGCGACACAAAGAACCAGCGCACGCACACGCAGCAGCTGTCGCAGACCAGCGCCATCGCCCCCGCCGCCTCGCGGCCCCTCCGGCGGGCAGGGGTTGCCCCACGGCCCTGCCCAGGCGGGAAGGAGACGCGCTCACGCTCTGCAGATGCGGTTTTCCCATCGGATTTAGCAGCTTTGTCAAATTCCTGAGCACAAAGGCCAGGGCTGGGAGGACCCCCCCCCCCCCCCCCGGTGGCCCTTCCAAACATGGCATCATCTAGAGGCCGAAACAAGTACAAACCACATCGGACAACTGGTCCCTATGCCAAAAAACATTCCTGGTGCATTAAAAATACAAGATACAAACACACAGCAGTGGCAAGCCCTAGAACCGCAGCGGATGAGCCAGACCCCCCCCCCCCCACGAGAGCCGGCTGGAGCCATGCAGGAGAAGGGAAGTGCCGCTCAAGGGAGGGAAGCCTGGGAGAAGCACGGGCTCCTTGCAACTGAGCAGAAGCCAAGCTGGGCGCCTGCGGTGGGTGGCGCAAAGCACACGGAAGCCCATGGGGAAAGGGGGGACAGCGAGGCCACAAGCAAGGCTAGCGGGAGCAGTCATGCATCTTCCCAGGGTCCGGCTCAGCGGGGCCAGAGGAGAGGGACGTTGGATGCGGGGAGCTGCCACAGCAGCCACGTCTCCCCTCTGCATCCCTCCAGGCGCCCTCTGCCTGCTCCGGCCCCATCCTTGTGTTGCTGCTGGGAAGGTCCCTCGGCCCAGAGCGGGATGCGCACAGGGAAAAAGGATCCTGGCACAGGACCCAGGGCTGCGGCAGCCTCCCTGTGCCCGGGCAGCTGCAGGAGAGCGGCCTCCAAACCCCCACGGCTGGCATAGGCCCACAGGGCCTCGCTGGGAGAGCACCGACTCCGCTCGCTCCCAGCGACGGGGACTAGAATAAACGCAGCTGCCTTGGGGCCAACAGCCCAGGAAAGGGAGCTCCGTTAAACCAAAGTACTGCAGTGCTCTCCCGGCTTCTTTCTCCCAGCGAGCAGGGCCAGGAGGAGCAGAGACACCCCATCCCGGAGGTGAGGAGATTGTCCGAGCTTCGCGTAAAGCAACCAGAACGCTGTTTATTGATTATTTCAATCCCTGCCTCACAGTAGCCCACACGGGCACAGGAGTGAGCTGATGAAACCGTATCTGAGCAACACAGACACAGAAGGAGAAAAGTACTGTAAAAAACAACAAAACAAATGCAAATAAATTAAATTCCCAACAGGTAAACGTAACCAGGTTCTGAGGTGCCTGTCCGTGGTACTTCAAAAATAAAATAAGATAAAAGGAGGGGATATACAAACAAAAGAGGCAAAAAAAAGTACAAAAAATACAGAACCACAATCACAAGTGTCTGAAAAGTAACAACAGTAACAGTACAGGAAGCTCTTTGCCAAACACCCAATGCACACAGAACAGACAGGACAGTTTCTCTGGGGCTGAGGGCAACGTGTGGAGGCAACTTTAAATGGCACAAGATGCCCAGGCAGCCACGAGCCGTTTGCTTGGGCAGGAGCATCCGCACGAGGAGCTTGGGAGAGCCTGGGCTCTCCCGTCCGGAGAGGAGAGGGAGCTGGGGCCGGGCCGGCAGCATGGGGCACACACGGAGCAACGGTGGCGGGAGGGCGGCAGTGCCGGTGCAGGTCTGCAGGGCCGGTGGAATCCAGGGGCCAGGGAGCCCATCTGAAAGGCCGGTTCCTCCAACGCCGAGTCTTTCCCGCACAGGGGAAGGCCCCAGCCCTCGACAAGCGCTGGAGGCTCCTTCTCTCGGCGGCTCAGCTGCCTTGGCTCCGGCTGCCTTCAGGTTTCGAGAGCTGCTTTTGGGCTCCGTTTGTGGACTTGCTCCTGGGCTGCTTCTCCCCATCACATGCCCCATCCCCAGCTGGGCACAGGAGGCCAGGGAGCAAATCCTGCTGTTAAGGTACTGTGTGGTCAGTCAGGCATAGAAGGAGGCAAAACTTGAAGAAATAGCAACAGAGGAACCTTTGAGAGCGAGGCAGGAAAAAATCCAGAGAGGGAGATAAAGCCCAAGAAGGATTTAGCCTCTGGACAAACAAGAGATACACCAGTGGCCATGGGGTCAGTCTGCAGCAAGATAACTTATCCTTTCAGTTTGGGTTGCACAAGGAGCCAGGGCTCCAAAAGCATCCAAAAGGCAGGCTGGGTCTGAAGAGTCTGGCGGTATTCGGTGGAGCAGTTATGTTTTCTCTCCCTCTCCCCCCTTGAAAGACATGGTATGTGGAAGCTGATTTGCAAGGGGCAAACATGGATGGGCTGCACTGTGTGTTCATTGCTGGACCAAGTGTTTTAAGTAGTATTTACCAGAGGCATTTAACCATTTCAGCTAGGAAGCAAGAGGCTCGAGGGAATAATGCCCTAACAAAACCACGCAGGCGGCTAGGGAACACCAGTGGTTTTGACCAGCTACTCCCCCGGTCCCCTCCGCCTCTCCACCTTCCCCCTCCTCTCCCTTGTCAGCACGAAGCGTTTCTCGCTTTGGAAGTCCTTATATTTCCTCCACTCCGTGTGCAAATATCATCACCAGTCCTGGCTCTAGCACCATGTCCTCACCCATGTGCTGGTTTTCACAGGCCATCACCACCACGGCCTGCTTGCCAGGGATGCGCTTGGCCACATAGTTCTCGTAATACCGCCGGTTCATCTGGCGGGTTTCCAGCGTGGCCAGGCCCTGCGGCCAGTTCCGCTCGTGGGCGTTCTCAATCAGCTCGTTGATGATGGAGGTGGGGCAGCCGCTCTCCACCAGCGAGCGCTTGATGACGGCCTGCAGCACTGCATCCGGCGTGGAGATCATCCCGCCCCACCGCGTCACCCGGGCAGGCTGGAGGGAGTTCACCCACCTGGTTGAAGAGACAGGGACAAGCGGACAGTCAGTGCCACGCATTAGCGGTGGCTGTCACCACAACCAAGGAGCTGCTCTGCCTCGGGTCTGCTCTATGCTCAGGAGCTAGGCCGGACGGGAAATACCCCTTCCTCCCCCACCTACCTCTCCTCTGTTCCCACCCCAGCAAGCAGTCCCTGCAGGTGCCTTGCTGCGGCATTCAGCTTTGTTGAATAGAGCCTTTAACTCCCAAAAGGGAGCAGAAGAAAGGATCAGATGAGAAGTCACTTCCTCCAGCCCTTCTCAGAAGGAGGAAGGAACCTGGCAGCTTCCTGCTTATGAACAGGATGCAGGTGGAAGAATAAAAAAGACCAGAACCCATTGTGCAAGCAGCTCACATGCCGCTCCCTAGTACAAACATCCCTGCAACTGCCCCGCTTGCTTTGTGACGAGAAGACACATTTTCTTCTCAGTGTGCCTTTGCCTTGGAAGGCACTTCATCTTCCTCTCAAGTTTGCAAGTTAAGCTTGGCAGATGCCCAGCTCCACTCGCACCCTGATGCAGGGCCCCCCTGCTCCTCCTAGAGCAGCATGAGAATCAGTACTTACTCCAGGATTTCATTGTATTCGATGGTCTCTTCCAGGTTCTGCAGGTTAGGGTTGACACTGCGGATAGCTCGCATATAGGCCTTCAGCAACTGAATGTCCCGTTTCTAAAACAGGCAGGAGACAGCGGGGTTTGCAAAAGGAGTCACTGCCGCAGCCACAAGTCACAAGAGCAACCCCCAGCACAGCAGCAGGGAGGAGCCCGTCCCTGCCCATTCGCTGAGCTACTGTCCCCGGCAGAGCTCTCCGCACACCCCAGTTTCAGGGGAAGTTGGTGTTTGAACTGGCAGGTTTCACTCTGCAGCTGGGGCAGCGCGAGGGCACCGCCCTGCTTGGGCTGTCAGGCTCAGCCACCAGGCAGTAACTCATTCAGCCCCAGTAACGATCACTCATGGTGATACCCTCAAAACTGAGCTGCCTTGACCTGCAAAGGGCAGAGCAGGGCAGGGCAGGAGAGGGAGTCCTGGGTTGCCCTCCACGTGCTGAGCAAGGGAAGGACTCCAAGACAGCAGAGTTGCGGAACAGCAGCAGGGGCCTGGCTGCACTCGGTTCTGTCTGCCCTGCAGCTGCTTTCTTTGTGCACAAACCATTTTCAGTGTTTGGTGTCTAAACAGGCAGGACTGACCCTTCCCAAGAGACCCCGCTGCAAGTCAACCCCCTCGCCCACATGGAGCTACCTGCTCTGCTAGCTGATGTTTGTGCTCTGCTGAAGTCTTCTCCAGCTCAGCGATTCTTGTCTGCTGCTGTTGCACCACAGATCTTAAATGCTTGATGCAGTTGTGGTTTGGCAGCTCATCTTTGGGCATTTCCAAGCTGCAGAGCATTACAAAAACAGTGGAGGCCCCGCGTTAGGAAGAGTTACACACCAGAGCGCCTGGCATGGCTATAAACAACTTCCAGGACAAAGTCAGCCTCAGAGGACTTGCAAGAAGCTCTGGAAAGCCCAGAGCCATGTAATCTTGAATATGTTTTAGAAATTCTGTTCACTATCATACCTCAGGGTTTAAACCAAATGGGGGAGACCTATGGGAACAGATCACCGCCAGGTAGGCAGGCGATGGGACTATCTTCCTCTGAAAGTGATCAGGGCTCAGGATCAGTCCCACATTAGCGAGTCCATGAGCCTGATCCAGTCTCTGACTTCATCTTAGGCAGATCTGATCGTTTCCAAGCCAACCATCCAGCCTGGCTGGATGTTTACAACACACGAGTGGGAAGGATATCAGCACCAGGAGCAGAGGTGCCAAGGCCAGACCAGCCACCCACCGCTCCTGGCTCTCAGAGCTGGCAGCATGTAGGAGGGAGCAGAGCTCACGCTGGAACTTGTCCTGGGGTGGAATGGCTCTGGGTGCATTTACAAAAGCTCCAGTACCCCATTTCCACCAGTCAGTTGACACTTAAGCCTCCAGCAAAGAGCTACGGGCTTTGAACCAAGTTTAGGAGGAATGTGCTTTGACTAAAAAGCCTTCCCAGCCCTTTCTGCAGCACCACAGCCCACAAGGCTCTGCTGCCTCCAAAGCTCCACGCCCACGGGGCAAAGGGGTGCCCAGAGCAGAGCCAGGTACTATAAACCCAGTTTCCTTCCCCCAGCCTGGGGTCCCAACTCTGCCCTCCTCCACAGACAGAGTGGGAAGAGATCATGGTGCCGTGACACACTAAGGGCTTGTGCCCTCTGGCCAGGCCAGGACCCCTCCAAGGCCATCCTCACCCGCATCCCTGCTCGCAAGTCACTGGGCGCTTTGGATTGTGCTCGCAGTCATTGAGGTGAGACATCAGGTTGTCAAGTCGCACTACTGCCGTACAGCCGAAAACAGCGTTGTCGCAAGTGATCTGCAGCTTTGAGAGCATATTACGCATGATCCGCGGGACAGGGCGGAGGTGGGCAACCGTCACTACGCTGCGGTCCACGGGGCACGTCTGCTGCTGGGAAAACCACTGGGTGATGCAGGCATTGCAGAAGGCGTGTTCACAGTGAGGAGCCTGTGGAGGGCAAGAGGAGCAGAAGTGGGCTACATGTTACTCAGACCCTGCTGGGACATGTTTGCTGGTGCCCGGATGGCTCATGTGCTAGCAACGACCTTGATCGGAGAAAGGCTCTCAGTCTCAGAGGGATGCACGACAGCTATATACTGACTTGGGGAGATGCACATCCACTACACAAGCAGACAGGGGAATGAGACACCAAAAAAACAGGCCTGTAAAGAAAATGCAAAGCCTCTGCACAGCACCTTCCCATGACGATGTGAAAGGTGCTGCTGAAGAGCCATTCTTCCTTCTCTTGGATGGCAAATGCCCAGGTTCATCCATGTCTGGTTTTCATTCTTGGCCCAGCCCCAAAGTTACTGTCTTCTCACCAGACACTTGGTGCCTCGCAAAAAGATCGGCTCCGTGGGACAGGGTATGGACCGTCAGAACAGTGCTGCTGCCCTGGCATCTCCTGCGCTGCCTTTTTAAAGGGCTGAGGCGGCAAGGCAGATCAGGATGCTAAATTTAAACATTTTTCCAGGGCAGATTAGAACATTACTTCACTGTATTTATACAGCTGGGCTCTGCTCTTAAGTTCAAGCTACAGTTGAAAGGGTATTAAGTTTGGGGAGGGGGAATGGGACACAGGCCAGTTCTTCAGACAACACAGATCTTTTTCTTCCAGAAAGCAGAAATCCAGAGTTACTGAAAGGTCAGATGTTTTCAGGGCTAAATCTCATTTACAAGCTGTTCCCTCAGTGCAGTGTCTTACAGGCTGCCTTGTACAAGCCAGCCAAGGTAGCCAGGCTATAACAAAGATTGCAGGACATATGCTGAATTAAGGTTCACCAGTTAATTCACAGCACTGTCCTGGAAGTTTCACTCCAGCCCCTACGGCAACACAGATGGAGCCAGCTTCCCTCCCCAGCCGCACACCGCCTCCGAGCCGGCGGGCAGCTGAACTCGCTGACGGACAACGCAGCGCATGCAGGGCCCTGACACAGGGAAAACCACCCCCCTCCCTCGTGCCTTGCTGAAGTCCTGCTCCCTCGGCTTTCCCATCGCCTGTCCCCGCATCCCCGAGCTCCCCGCTGTGCTGGCCTTTCTGCTCCCTTCACAAGGTTTTATCCACTCGAGGCCGATCAACACAGCCGTATCCGCTCACACTGAAGTCTTAGTGATCTGGAAACCCCAGTGACACGAAGCGCAGATGGGGACTGTGGCAGATGGAAAATCAAACCAGTTTCACTGGCTACTGCAGGCAGAGGGTTGCTCTGCGGCCATGGGACCACAGCTGCCGCAAGCGATGTTTCATTGCCGAGGCTGTAGAGGAACCTGGGAGACCATCTGTGTGCCTGGGACAGAGCCCAGGGCCATTTCCGTGCCCCAGAGGGACAGCTGGGTCACGCCTGAATGTGTGTTTCGGTGACAGTGGTCAAACGCTGGGACAGGGCCCAGGGAGGCTGTGGACTCCCTATCCCTAGAGATATTCACAGCTCAGCTGGACACGGCCCTGGGCCATCTGAGATAACCTTGGAGGTGGCCCTGCTCTGAACAGGCAGATGGACCAGAGTCGTCCTGAAGCCCCTTCCAACCTAGATTATTCTACAACCCCTTGGTCAGCAGAAGTAGTCTCCAGACAGATGGCAACTTGCCTCCTCTCCCCCAGTCACCTCCACAACAGGAATCCACTCAAGAGCATTCATCACTCAGCTGGTAGGCAGGAAACAAGGAGAATGGTCCTCAGGAATTTGATCCCTTCAAATCAAGGCTAGTCAGAGGGCAAGTCTTACGCCCAGCTACAAATGCAAGTCTAATCGCAGCTAAAGTTACCATGCCATTGGCAAGAGCAGGAGGGCTGGTATCCAACAGATAGGCTGTTAAACACTCTTGAGAAAAGCCTGGGAACAAGGGACTTTTTGATATCACATTCTCAAAATGAGATTTAAATAAATCTACTTAAGAAACCTGCAACTTTCCCTCTATTTTATGCAATAATCCATGATCGTGTTCACATGTTGACAGACTGTTTCTTTTCATCATCAAAGCTTGTTTTGACATGACAGATTAGTGTAGTTGGAGGGTGCTAACACACTATTTTAACTCTAATAGATTGCGCAGTTTTGCACACCCCCGGTCCCAGCACACATGCAGCCCACTGACACGGGGGGATACGCTATGCAATCCTTGGCTTTCTCTGGGACTCCAGCTTACCGGCACAGCACAAATCACAGCTTTTGTGATTCTATTCATTATTAAGTGATCAAACTGCAACAAGAATGTTTTTTCAGATTAGCTCAATCCTATTTTAAGCCATTTTATTTCAAATGAAGGCTGGATTTACGCAGAGGGTACAAGGCAAGCTAACACATGGCCACAGCTCTACCAATGCAGAAACGCATCTGGTGGAATACATTCCCAGGAAGGGAAGGGCACAAGCTGCGGGGAGGAAGCCCCACGTACACTGCCAGCTCCGCTCAGCCATCATGAGTGTGCTTCGCTCCAGTCAGCGCTGGTGAGGGGGGCTAAAAGACCCCATAATTTCTCCCCTAACAACTGGGCTTAGCAGGACACAGTGATGAATATGGCCTTTCCATTACCACGCAGGCAATGGGTGCACCAACACATCACAGACCACACAGAGCTCCGGAGGGGCTCCAGTGTCCCCTCCGCAGAGCCACTCCTGCACACCATGCTGGAAGAGCTTGCAATATCGAAGTTCACAGGAAAGCCCTGTTCAGCAGCCCTTCCGCTCTACAGGGGCAGGAAGCTGATGCAGGAGTGGAAAAAGCAACCCCCCCCCCCCCCCCCCGCACTGCTGTCCTCCCTGAACAGCTCCACTAGCTGCAGAGTGAGCTGGACCAAACGCTCCCAGCTGCGTCAGGCCCGACAGAGCAGTGTGCTGGTACTAGAGCTGTGCTCTATTTATCCTCCATCTGAGCTATTTACTCTCCATCTGAGAGGATTCTGGGCAGCTTATGCATCCTTACACATGCTGTTGCTTTAATGCATTAGCAAGAAAGCTTTAAGACTCCCTTAAGCTCACGTAATGCACATGCTGTGTGTGGCGCCCATCATCTGATGAAGACCTCTAGAAGTCTGGAGCTGCAATCGGAGGCTTTTTGTAACAACAGTCAGTGATCAGATGGCAACCTACCTGCACCGGCTCCTCCAGGACCCCGCTGCAGATGGGGCATATAAGATCTTCATCAACATCCCCCTGAAAGCGTGCTACATCATACCCCATTGCTCATCACCAACGCCAGAACCCTGCGAGGGAAAAAGAACAGAGGTTAGGAGCAGCTGAGCATCCGTGGAGCCCAGACAGAGCCAGTCCTGGCCCTCACAGCGGCCAGGTTCCCAATTTCTGCTCCCTCTGCCCAACGCGGCTGGTTGCGGCAGACGCAAGAGTAGCAGGCACTCACAGCCGAGGGCTGTGCAGAGGAGGGTGCAGCACAGCCAAGGGGAAAGTGGTCTTCTCAGCCCTGTTTGTGCGCTGAACTGCTCCTTCGCGATGCACTGCTGGCATCGCTGCTCTCCCACACACATTATTACTAACCTTGCTGCAATTTTCCTACTTGCCTTTTTTTTTTTTTTTTTTTGCACAGCTGGATTCGGTTTGCACAGGAGAAGCAGCAGAGAGACACTGCTAACGCTGCGCTGTGCCAGCCCACCGGCATGGGCTTTTATGCGCCATGCCTACGAGCACGGGCAGCAACATATGCCGGTGTGTGCCAGACTGCTCCCGGGGGCAGCCAGACACCCACAGGCCCTGCCACACTGAGCGCAGGGACCCAACTCCTTCCCCGGGGACGGCGCTCCCGCTGGCTCCGGGGACTCCAGCTACCTGGGCACAGGTATCTGCGACAAAGCCCAGCTGCCTCCGGTTTCACCGCTCCACAGAGCAGACGCAGAGCAAAGACTGTGACACCGCCCGCCGCAGAGCGTGGTCGCAGCTGGGCGCTTCGGCGCCTGGACGAGGAGCCTCCCGCAGCCTGTGCGAGCCGCCAGGGCTGCCTGCTCGCAGCACGGAGGGCGTGCGGTACCGAGGCCAGCCGCGCATCCAGCCGCCAGGCACCCAGTGCCTGTCCCTCCCCTCCGAGGGCACGCTTCCCAGGCGATGCCGCTCACTAGCTTCTCACGGTACCTGCCAGAGACCGACCTTGAGCTCTGCCCCAGCGTGCCGGCAGTTACCGGTCCCTTTGCGGCCTGTCCCTGAAGAGCCAACCCCTCCTCTCCCTTTCTCACCAATATCAAAGTCGGTGACAACCGTCGCAGCGTTACAGATTCCCGCTGCGGCGGCGCCATCGCACTCGGCACGAGATAAAGGAGGAGGCTCCACCCGAACGCAAACAGGAGCCATGAACCAGGTGGGGACGGGAGGTGCGCGAGGGCGCGCGGGCACGCCGCGGCTCCGATGCCATCCGTGCCTGCCCCGGGGAGGGGACCGCGGCGTGGCAGCACCACCAGCTGCGCAAACGCCAGGAACGTCTACCCGCTCCGGAGGGCAGGTGCAAACTCGCCCTGCGGATGCTCCGCAGCCAGATGCGAGCCATCCAGCCATGGCCAGCAGTGCCGAGTCGCTACACCTCGGCCGAGTTGCTTGCGCAGCGCCACGCGCTTCCCCAGCCAGCCTTCCCCAGCCGAAAGAGCTTCGGCTCTAGACAGAGGCAGCAAGCGCGGCTTGTTGGGGGGAACTGCTGCGTCTGCTCAGCTGGAAAAGAAAAGGGAGGAGAGAAGGCATGATGGATGGATAGGGGGAGGCTGAAGGTAATGCAATAACTTCATGGTTGGCCCTTGGGACCTTCTCCTAGTCAAAGGGCAGTAGGGAGGGACTTTAATCAACTCACTGGACATTTGTGAAAATCAGATGATAAATCAGCTCCACGTGTGGATAGATTCCTTGCTTTCACAGAACAAGCACAGACAAAAGACTCCTCTGACAGAGGCTGGGATGGGGAAAGTCCCTGTGTCAGAGTTTGCAATTCAGATTACAAGATTAACAGCTCCACGCCGGAGGGAGAACAGATCCCTGAGCAACTAGGATCAGCTGCTCTCAAACCTTCCCATGCCTTTGGACAGATGCTGCTCTCCTCAACTGGCAAGGGACCCAAATTCCTTCCCATCCCTTTATGAGCCACTCACACTGCAAGTCTCAGCACCTCCAGCACATTTACATTGGGGTAAAACTGACCGGAAAGGCAAACATGGATGTGGAGGACCCAGAGCAACAGCTCCTGGCTGGCAGTTGAGCCACAGCACCTGGGCAACCTGCAACCCCTCGCCAGGAAGGCGTTTCACTTCATAGCTGGGACCACTCCAAACACCCTCGTCCCTGCTGCTCCGTGCTCGGGCCCTGATTCACGCTGTGGCATCTTGATGTGTTTCTGAATCCATGAGCAGCTGCCAGGAACACAGCCTGCCCTCTGCGACTGCTAGGGAGATGCCGCACCAGTTACTGCGATGGGCGTCTAGGCATCGAAAGTGGATCCAGACTGGGCATCTGGACAAGGTCCTTCCGCTAACAAGACAAGCTGCACTGTGAACGCCCCAACTCCAGACAGCACAGCAGCCCCGAGGGAAGGGGTCTCACCGCACAGCCGGTGCCCTGCCCACAACACGGTTTGCTCAGAAGCGCAGTTGCTAACAGCTCAGCTTCCTTTGTCTTTCGGTTCCAAACTTGTAGTTTCCAGCAAGCAGCTGGGCGAGACACTGAATGTCTTCACACCCACTCGGGCAAGAGAAGAGCGGAGGGGAGAAGAGCGGAGGGCACAGCACAAACACTACGATCGGCCGCCTTGCCATATGCCAAACAGAAGCTGAATCAAAGCTTTCCCCAGAAAAATTTCTGCACCTGCATGAGTCTGAGCACCTCTGAATTCTTCTCATTCCTCTACCCAGCTGCTTGCCCCTTCTGCCAGCACAGAGCCAGATCATCCATGGGGCTCTGCCAGCATGCCGGAGCAAGGAACATTTGTTTCCTAATTGCAAAGAAGAAATAGGAGAGCTGAAAATGTCTGCGATGTTCTAGTGAGATGGAGCTGGCAACCCAACCTCTCTCCTGTCAGATCGAGGTGAATTAATGACCCAGCCCTGCAGGATACTGCACACTCCTTCCTCCCTGGGCGCAGCAGCCTCCAGGATGGCCCCGAAGGAGGTATCGCACAGCTAGTATGAGCAAGCCCTACACGCGCAGTGCTACGCAACAAGGAGAATGGTGCTTCACAGGCTGCAGGGATCTACCATGTGCAGAACCAAAGTGCAAGGAGCTTAGAAGATGCCTTTCCTTGAAGGGTTAACAGAGGCACTCAGACACGGGGTGAAGTCAAACCAAGCCATCTGCAGTACGGACAAGACGAGATATAGCAGAGTGAAGTTAGAGTGGAAGGTCCACCCAAGCCCACTCTTAGAACAAATCGCTTCTGCAATAAATAGCAACTGCCACTTATGATTACACTTGATTTAAGTGAATGCACTTCCCAATCCTCCCCTCTCCAAATATGCACAGCTTCTTGACCCCAGCACCATCAGCCTCCCTAGGGCTGGGCAGGGAGAGAGGACAGCCAGCACGGATCAGAGGCAAGTCACAGAGAACAGGGCTTTAACCCAAATTACAGAGCAAAGCTGGGGTAAGTCACTTTTCCTCCCTTTCCCTCTGCTTCTCTTGTCATCATGTCTGTCTTGTCTTTTTAGATTGTCATCTTCTTGGCCTGGGGATGTCAAGTGCCTGCATGCTGCTTAGCACAGAAGAGATCTACATAGCAACAAGGACTTGATTGTATCAGAGAGGATCATGAATTAACAAGTAAAAAGTACTTTGACATTCCTGCACTTACGCTAAGCCTCCTCAGCATCCACCAGCTGGGACAAAAGCCCTTCAAGGCCTGTTCCCAATATGCCCTTGAGGAAGTAGAGGAGAGGTAAGAGGAAGGTGACAACCCACTTACCAGCTGGCTAGAGAACAGCACTGCATGCGAGGACTGCCAAAAGGCTGTCGCATCCCAACACGAGGGTTCTTCCCAGCTCTGCTATCGCTATGGAGGGGCCGACGTCTACTTGTGCTGTTCTTCCGTCCTCTCCATAAACCCACCATTTAAATAGGCAAATAAGTTAAGGCAGTCAGTCACCATAAACTCTCCCTGCTCTGGTTATAGGACATTCATTCCTATACGCTCAGTGCATTTCGGTTTTGTTCCCAGTCTTGGTAACAAGGGGGCTTCATTCAATTACGCGGCATCAGCTTACCTCAGCACTTCAAAATCACAGCGCAGAAACACAGCTAACAAGGCGGCAGCTCTTCTGACCCAAAGCATATCCGTCCATATTTCATACTAGCAGCAACCATACAGATAAGATTTCCATGGTAATACCGCGCTGTCTTCCAGCACGATATCTAACTGTTTCTGCCCCCAGAGGAAAATTCAATAGCTGAGAGAGTTTTTTCTGTTGACAAAAGGAAAATTAACGGCTTTAAAAAAAAGGTTCTCCCTCCCCCCTAAAAATGGATGCATGGGAGCCTGCAGATTTGTTCCACAGCCTCCAAAGCACATGTTCACATGTTCCCTCCTTTTTGCCACAATATGTTCGAGCCGCTGGATCCCAGACATTGAGGATGAGCCAAGCTTTCTGCCTGGTAAACTGCTCCAGGCACAGTCTGTGGAACAAGCCAGTATCTACTGGCTCCAGCGGAGCTCCCCATTCCACTGACACAGAGAGGCTGACTCATTTGAAGCTCACAGGATTATGTTTCCACACTCCTCCTCACCCACACAATCAGCTTTCCTGGGGTAACAGCTGTTCTAGGTCACAAACACACCTCGCGCTGTCACATCACAGGCAAGAGGAAGGATGCAGAGCAACATGGAGAGGACCTGGCCCTAGACAGTTCCACTGGGAAAAAAGCACCTTCTACAAGGTCTTACCAGTGTGCTGTTGGCTGTGGGTCCCGGGGCAGCAGTGTGCAACTCCACCCGCCGCGCCACGCGCACAGCGTGCCAGGCACTCGGAAGAGACACCGACTCATTCCAAGAGGCCGACGTTTGGTATGAGCAACGCGAGCAAGGAACAGCGCAGAGGCAGGCAACACAGCACGCCTGAGAGGGAACCGAGTCCCACCCAGGCAAAAGACATGCTGGCTACAAGTCTCCTGGACCCCAATCACCCAGAGCCCGAGAAGGCCAAGATTTGAAAGAGGCACTTACCCATGATAAACTGCGCGACTGTGTCTAGCAAAACAGGCAACACAGAGGACTCTGCACTTACAGCTAGAGCTTACCTAGATAAACCGGCTCCAAGGCAAAAGATAAATGACAACAGCAAGAACGGAAGGTTGTCAGCAGCTACATATTAAACACACAGCAAAAAATATGCCTGGAGGGTGAGAGCACGATGGTCAGTAAAACCAAGGACCGGATGAAGAACAACGTCCACCCCAGTGCCCTGTGTTCAAATGCAAAGGTATCTAATTCCTCTTAAAGCACACCGGCTGCTAGAAAAACCTGGCAATCCCACTCTCCTGCCTCCTTTTAACAGTAAGTCCACACAGCTAGTCCCTCTTCTAAGCAAGTATCTTGTATCTGCTACTGCTTCATTAGGGAAGCCCAATCCTTCTTTGGGAATAGAGAAGACCAGACAGAATCCCTTAAAAAATTAAAATAAACAAACAAAACAAATAAAACTTAATTAGCCTGTGCTGGAAGTCTCCAGCGTCAGGCTTTGCCTGCTTCTCAGAAAGAGAGACACCATTTTCTCATTATTTCCAATATAAGTGTTGCCAACAGATACCAGAGCAGCTTTGCAGCTGGGACAGCTTGGAAGAAACCTGTTCTGTAAGCAATGGTGTTTTTAATAATCTTTCCTAATTTCATCAGCTTTATGAGCCAAAAGAAATAAAATTAAAACCAGAAAGCAAGGGAGAGGGGAGGAAAGGAAGAGAAAACAACATATGGATGCAAGAGAGGCTGTTCTGTAACAGTTAAAACCCAGCATGGGAGCCAGGACTCCAGTGATCTTCTCACTGGTTTGCACTGTGTGTGTTCTGGGGCACCACACTTTGTTGCCTCGGTTTCCCTGCTGTGAGTAAATACATAGCATATCATGGGGGCTGCAAGGTTTCTGAAGCAGTCTTGCTGCCGCTGGAGAGTTTCCAGGGGAAAAAAAGTGACCTAGAAGCTTAAAGAAATCACCAAGTTCTGCAGCAATGGGCTCCCAGCCCTCTGGATCTGCATCCATGTAAGGTGACTTCTACTCCGAGGAGTCCAAGTTCACAGCAAGGAAAGATGCTGCTGACACTGCTGGTGGGACAGCCAGTTACCAGGACAAAGCAGCACGGTGGAAACTGCCCTGTCAGTACATGGAAGGAACTGGCTCTGCAGAGGGGCTAACATTTGGCTAGAAGCACCTTGCTGAAGGGATCTGCTGGGATCCTTCATCCTTCTCGGACCAGGTGAGGAGGCTGCTGCTATGGATAGGATCAAGGCTGGCGCCAGGATGAAGGCAAAAGGGCTCTGGGCAGCTGGCTCTCTGGTCTGACAAGCAGACCGCTGGACAAAGGAAGTCATCGGCGCTGAAGCTGCGCCCGTGTCCATGCTCTGCAGCTTTAAAGCAGCTCTGAGGGCTCCTAACTGACCTCACACAACAGAGGTTTCACAGGAAACCCTCAGGTCAGCGACCGCTGCTGTCACAGGGACAGCGGCCTGTTCCAGCAGAACTGCAACAGGAGAGTCTCAGCAGCCTAACAACAGTGTGCGGAGAGCTGAAGACCGTCCGTTCGCACCCTCGCAAGCGACCCAGTTACCGCAGCCCAGCTGGCAAGGGGCAGCTTGCCAAGCCCCGGCGATCAGTTGGCCTCCCTCCTGCCAGCAGCCCATTCCAGCTCACGGCATCCTCTGGCATTTGCAGTCCGCCCATTTTAAAGAGCAGCGCAGCCTGCAGCTGCGACCGGACCGTGTCAGGCCCCAGCAGGCCAGGTGCTTGAGCTCAGCGACTGCCGCGCAGCCACCCTGCTCCGGGTTCGAGAGCGAACCAAGAGCCATGGGCACCGGGACGCACTGGGACTCCAGTGGCTCCACGTGCCTGCCCACCCTCCTGAACGCTGCTGGCGCAAGACCCAGCAGCCAGCGCTAGCGACGAACCCCCCGTTTCACACAAAAGGAGAAGAGCTGTCTGAAGCTGAAGATTGACAAGAACAATATTGAACCCGAACATGCAGCACAATCTAAAGCTGGCTAAAAGTCCCTCTGCATGACCTAGTTGTCCAGCGACCTAGTTTTTAAACTATGCAATGCAGCGGGACAGAAATAAAAGCAATGCATATTGTGCATGGAAACCATTCTTGGCTGGAGTGATTTCCCCACACTGCCTGGCCAGGCAGGGAACTGAAATGGGTATTTGTTGGCATATGAACTAAGAAATCCAAACTTTAATCTGGGAACCAGTGGGAGCTACAAGCTCTCTGCTCAGATATAGGCCCCGTCATGATTTACTGATGAAGAACAGCCAATACAACATACATCTCATAACTCCTTAGGAAACAAAACACTCGCAGTAAGGGGTAGCGCTCAGGGCAGTACAGAGTTCTGGCTACAGTGTCTCCCACAGCTTTTGCACCTCAAGCTGTGTTCCTAACCAGACATGTGGACAGGAGTTGCACAACTGTGCATTATGAAAATTGAAGGAAGTAAGAAGAATGAAAGTTCGATTTCAAGATGTGGTTACGAGATGCAGGCTCTGAGGGCCAACCACCTCTCCCTACGGCGCTCTCCTTGTGGCACCGGGGTTTCTGGCAGGTCTATCAAGCCTCACAAATCTGGTAACACTATTCCAAATGACACCACTGTTTTTAACTTTGACTCATGTCAGATCTGCTCGGTCCTTCTACTCATTACCTTTACTTTTCTGGTACAGAGTTACACCTAGTGTCCACCCATGTTACACACGGCTTGACGGAACAGACCTAACTTCAAACGCTAGCACCAAAAAGGAGCAGAGTCCAGAGTCCGCTCCGCAAAGGTAACTTGCTGGGCTTAGCCGCGGACAGACTGCCTTGTGCTTAGCACCACAGGCAAGGTCTGCAGAGGCAACCCAGTGATCACAGGACCAAATTCTTGACGTTACTTTGATTGTTTCTTTGCTTCTTCCAATTTTATTTGCATTTGGCTTGCCTGCATGTGTGGAACGAGCCTGCATGGCCTGGTGGTTTTCCTAGGAATTTCTGAATACATATTTGAGACATTTAAAGGTCATGAATTGACAAAAAAAACCAAAACACTGGCACAGAAGACAGACTGCTGATCTGCAGGCCAGGACGGTCACTTCACCTGCCCGATTTCAGCTTCTCCATCAGGACTTACAGGTGAAGAACAGTAGATAAAATAAACCAGCTTTGCCTATAAGCAGGCTGTTGGTCACCACCAACTGCTTGGTGTGCATGCAATTAACCACAACACTAATGACAGCAAGGAGCAGCAGCAGTCCCTCCCCACCAAAAAAACCGATCAGCCACTTCAACAGAGTAAGTTGAAACGTGACTCGTTCACTCGCCCTTCCAGCATTAACACAGAGGGCCTCTAATTGTTATTGCACATACCCAGGAAGCAGCCGGCAATTTAAAGTAATTTACGCTCCACTCACAGGGAAAAAAAACCCAGCAAACTAATCCTTTTGTCTCCAATAGCATCTATAGCTCTAGAGAAGAGCTTGGCAAGCATGTGTGTTCTGGGATACAGTACTGTTTAAGCAGTGCTTCATACTGTAAAGTGACTTATGTACAGCAGCTGAATCGGGACCATGGTGGTAGAGGACGATCCTCAGTCACGCTCCAGACTCGAATGGAACAACCACACAAAGGCTCAGGAATTAAGTTTGAATGATTCTTGCTTACTAACCCTTTAAAGGGGTTAGTAAACCACCTGTTTCAACATAATTGTTGGGCTAATGTACTTGTTTTGAAACAATGATCATATGGGTTAATTCGTTCCTTCAAGAACTGTGTTTACTCCAGCAGCAATAAAATCCAGTGGATTCACAGAATGTCCACTGCAGTCCCTCCCACACCTAAAAAAATAAAAACAGCAATCCCCAGGCCTGAACATTTTCTTAAGTAGAGGTGTTTCTTCCAAGTGGTTTATTCAGTTAACAGAGACTTCAGAAATGACTGACAGTAATCCACCAAGTTTTAGTATATACTATTTTGATTCAAGAGGCTGCAGGCAAAACACATAGCAAATAATGACTAATATTTTTAATTAAAAGCCAGAAGTATTAGGAGTACAAATCTAACAGCTCTTTCCATGAAGCTTTTTACTGCAGTGTTGATCTTCTGTTTGACAATAGCTCATGTCCAAAGAGCAGAACTTTCCATTCAAAAAAAAACCCCACACTTGTGAAAGGCTTTTTAGAAAAAGTGATTTTTTTCCAAAGTAAAAGAAAGCTTTTGCCTAAGTACACACAGGCAAAAAAAAGATCAAAAGGAAAGGCGGGTTAAACAATCTTTCTTAATTGTATAATAGCAGGAAAACACATTAATCACGAGGTCCTTGCCATGTTCAAGATCCCAATTTGGTAGCTGGTGGAAGGGAAAAGGATATGTTGAGGAACTTCTACTTGCTTAATCCTTGCAGAATTGGGCCTAGAAGATTTTTCCATCCAGCAAGACCATTCCTCATTCAGGGAAGTTCTTCGGGATCTCTGCAGTATCAGCCAGGCTTCGGAGTGTCCTGGGAACACCTACAGGCATCGTGCCTCAATGCTGGCAGCGCCTCAAAATCCCACGACATGAAACAACACTACTGGTACCAGACAAGCAAAGACAACCTGCAGACTCTTCCAGCTGGGACCTAACAAACTCACCCTGTTTTCAGTACTTTTAATATGTTAAAGACATGTAAGTGAAAGAGACTGGAGGCAGAATGGTTAGCCCTGGAAATAAGCCACCTCAAGAGAAGAAAGCAAGGAAATCTTTGAGAAGTTCCTCAAGGCGGCTGCTGGAGCAAAACAGCTCTCAGCACACCACGCGCAAG
Source organism: Apteryx mantelli (assembly GCF_036417845.1). Taxonomy (NCBI): domain Eukaryota; kingdom Metazoa; phylum Chordata; class Aves; order Apterygiformes; family Apterygidae; genus Apteryx; species Apteryx mantelli. The sequence goes on along the minus strand of NC_090010.1, from coordinate 3,167,638 downwards.
GAACTGAAGCCAAGTTCACATCACACTGTGCAGATAATGCCAACTTGGCCCCTACAAAAAACAAAAGACGACCTAACGTGGAGGTGGACATCCCTGTTTGCAGCTACTGGGGCAAGGCCGCTATCCCCTCAGACTAGGCAAGGCTTTTTCGGAAAAGGAACCCAGGCAGTCTAGGTAAAGCTCTGCAGTGCCCCATCCCTCACGTCTACAGCACAGCCTGTTCTCTGGCACACCGTCGGCCCGGGGACTCGTTACATAAGGCGCACGATGCAGTGTTTATCCAGCCTATCTCCAGCTTCACAGTCGGAGAATTGAAACGGCAGCTCTCTTCCAGAGCTGCGGGACTAACAGAAGTAACATTCACAGAGCAGATTAAAACACTGCTCCCTTCCAAGTATATGGAGCATAAATACATTTGTCAGGTTATGTTAACTGCTCAAATTCTCAGGAAAAACAAACCTCAGACACACCCTACCCCACTCTAAGAAGGGATTTTTTTTTGTTTGTTTGCACTGTGAAAAGCTAGGAAGCTCCTGAAGCCAAGCTGGCATTTAAGGCAAGAATATTTTCAAGTGCACACACCTCTCCCAAGGAGGTTTTGGTTTCTCCCACGTGCTGCACCCCTCTCCTAGATCCTGCTTTGTGTCTCACATTGAGCACTCTGCAACACGAAGTCCCCAAACATGCAAGACCAGCGAGTTTCTGCCACTCCAGCCAACACTCCCCTTCGGTACCACAGCTCAAACAGAACCCCAGAGCTCTCTGACCTAATGAAAGTAAAATAAAGCAGAGAAGACGAGAGCAGAAAGATACCATGATGTCTGAGCAAGCCTCTTTGGCACTGCAGGCAATACAAGTTTTCAGGCTTGCTCCTATTCAAAATCTAGGCTTAGGCTATCCTTACCTTCAGCCTACGAAGAACACGACACAGAGCTAAGGTCTTACCAACCCAGGAGGTCTTTTCAAGTCCTACAGCTCTATAAAATGCATAATCAAGAATCAAAGCTGACTACAAGCCTGTGCTTTGCGACTGAAACAGGCTCAGAGAACGCAGTTTGTTGCTGCAGGTTGCTAAGCCATGGCAACGACTTCTAAAAATCACACATTGTTTCAAAACATCACGGACCTGCTTTTTATTAAGACTTTCTGACAGGGTGGCCTGACCTTGAGCTGCTGAGGTTCCCACCCAATTCCTGCCACTTCCCTTCTGTACTTTTTTTCAAATCAAGCCCATCTAAAGCTCTGGAATTCAATCTACAGCACTGTGAATGGGCTCTACAGCCTCAAATAGAGCTTCCAAAGAGGCAGAAAGAATATGCAGAAACCCACACAGATAAGCAATGACTTGGGAAATACAGAGAGAACATTCAAACTTCAGCATGATTTTTCTGGCAGATCTCCACAACAGTTGGGTTATTTTCCTCCAAAAATATCCCTTGGAGCAACTGAAGTGGAGATGCGCTGATTTAGAGAGCTACACCCATGCTTCCTCTCCTGCCCATCAGCGAGCACTCGCCTGTTTTCTTCGTTTTCAGACGGAGAGCGTAACCCTCAACTGCAGCGTCAGGGTAAGAACCTGCATGTGACCTCCACCCACATAGCACACAAATGATGTAACTGATAGTCAGCAAGAATGCGAGATATGTTCAATCCCAGTATCAAACAAACATTTTCTCTCCAACCTTACAAGTCTTAGATTTGTAAGTCTCAGATTTATAAGGGAAACGTACAAGACTCAGGCAGAAGCATCAATTTGTTTTTGTCCTTTTCGCTACAAGCTTAGAATACCCTTCCCACTTGCAAAAACGCTGCATTTCTACAGCGCAAAGACTCTATTTTGTCTGAGCTCTATCTGCAATAACAGCTTCTGGCTACTAGGAAGCCAGGTAGGAACTAAACTAGATCCTGTGACTTGGGGTACAAACTCGCATTGAATCTGCTCGAGCCACCAGCTCCCCTGGCACAGCCTGCTTTCCCTAGTTGTCAGCTGTGCTGTGACACATCCCACAAACCCCAGAGATCACTGAGGAATGTGGCACGGCATGCTGCTGCAGCCCACAGCATGTCTACAGGCAGATGCAGCAAGACCAGAGGAAGAAGTGAACACTGTGAGATCCCAGGGGCAGGAATCTGGCCCCAGTGTACTTTTGAAGGCCCTGCACATTCCTCATCCATAATGGCAGCAGTGCCGAGAGGCTCCGAGTAGGACTGGGGCCTCACACACGTGCCATGCTATGCAACCACAAGAAGTGGTTTATTTTGAGAGCATTCATAGCTACAGATAAGGTAGAGGAGGACATTAGGGTCTGCAAGGTGGGTTTCCTTTCCTTAGATAAGCAGAACAGACCACTTGATAACAGGTGGGGCTGTGCTGGAATTACACAGCACAGCACAGCCTTACCCATCCCTGCTATAGCTTTTATTTTCCGGTCTGTTTCTTACGAGGTCAAGACAGCCCAAGAAAAATAGAAAACCTAAAGCAGAAGCTAAACGAGTTTAATGTTTTTTCCCCAGAAATGGCAGACAAATCATAGCCAGCAAAACATCTGTATACAAATACTCAGTTACAAAAAACACCCCGCATTGCTGCTACACGAGACCAGTAGTCTGTCCCCTCCCAACCCTAACTGCCTGACCAGAAGTGCAAGTGACACCTTGTCACAAGGAAAACCTCACTAGACAGCTAGTTTAAACAGGGGCTTGATGTGCTGCTGCGATACCTGGCATCAGAAAGCCAAAACTGACAGGGAAAAGGATTCCCCCCCCCCAACCCATTGCCTTCATTAGTAACACCCACATGGATGAAGGCAGGTCTTAGCTCCTTACGGACAGGACAAAAATTCCCAGGAACACAGGGCAGAACATGGACCTGTGAGAGAAAATCCAGTAGTGTGGCCTAGACAGGTCAGCCAAGTTTTCAAGCTTCTGTTCAGACCCACCTTCAACTATCTGGCACCACCACTGTACTGAGCGAGTCTAGATCAGCTGCCACATGGAAAACAAAACATGGGAAGACCAAAGAGCTTTCTGCCTCTGGTTGAAAGCATATGGATGCAAGGGATCTCTTTATACTGGTGAATAATCCTACCCTTAGAACAGAACAGCAAGGACCCTATTCACTAAGAAGTGTTTCCTGTTTTCTGCTGTGAGGAAGCCCACACAAGCTGCGAAGCCCTAGAAGTTGGCCAGTCACCAAGCTGACTGATTAGTGAGAAAACACACACGCAGAGATCGCTCAGCAGCTCAGCCTATGGCTCACTTTCACCTTTCGCTCTTTTTGAAGTTCGCTATGCATTGCCTCCAGCTGTCTCTGCAATCTTTTGGGATGCCTTTCCAAAATTCCAGATTCATCAGTAGGTTTTATTAACAAAACATTGTCTCTGTAAGTTACAGGGAATCAAGTTCTTTTGAGAGTGCTCTTGAAATTCCAGTGTCTGTCTTTCTCATTCTAGAGCACCAAATGAAATAAAGAGATATAGAAATCAGGCAGGAGCAGTTTTTAAGCCAGTTTGGCAGGACTGTTTTAGACTAGTTATGCACCGAAATTTAAGGCGGATTCTGCTATTTCCCTGTAGACATTAATTTACAAGAAAGGTTCTTTAACGGCTTTAGAGCAAGATCTGTATCCTTCACTGTGAGCCTGCACAGACTATTGAACAGCAGGCTGTGATCTCTAAACAGTGATCTAAGTACATTTGCTGAAGGAGGAATCGAGCGGCTACAAGCTGTGACAGCAGCCACATGTGCTGCACTGTCAACCGTACTGCTCCGGAGAACAGAGGGACCCCTGCAGGCACAGGGAGACTCTTGATAGAAGACCAAGGTTTGCGTGCAGAGATAAAGAGGTCTTTCTTGTCAACAGAGCAGAAACAAAGTTTTCTAATAAATATGTCCTAAAAATATCCACGGTGGCCCATTGAAAGCCCTGTATAGAAAGCAACACTCCCATAAAACTGCTGATATAATTCTAACCATTTGCGTGTCTGAAGTTCCACGTGTGTGGAGAGAAGTCTTAAACTCATCACCTGCGTGTAGATGCAAAAAAGTTTGAAAAGTACTTGATTTACCTTCCGTGGCAGAATTCCTCCCTAAGTCGCAAAGAGATAGGGCTGGGTTTGGTTTACTCTTTTCAGGGAGCTGCTCCCAGTGGCCCATCTTTTCCCTTTCCTCCTTTTACAGTCTAAAATGTCATTCTTCACTGGCCAAGAGCCGCTGCTACAGAAGAGTCATGAGGTCAAACAGGACAGATCTAGTCACAAAAAAAAAAGGAAGGAAAAAATGAGCATGGTAAAAACCAACATGGGAAGCTGTGCCCTGCCCTTCACTCATCCTCTAAAAACCCAGATGAAAACATCTTTCTTTTTTCACACAAGAACCCAGGCCTTCAGCCACACACGCGAGACTGCTCCCCTCCATCAGGAAACCTGCATTTCCTGAAGAGCCTTCGCAACATGCCTAAGAAGCTGAATAACCTGTGCAGAAACGATCGAGTACCTGCAACCTGAGCCAGATACGCCTGATGTTCCTCTTGGGAACAAGGATCTGAACAGAGGACAATCACCACACCTGAGACCACTCCTTACCTTGTCTTCCAAGCACCTAGGAAAACTACTCTACTTTAAAAAAAAAAACTGCAAAAAAATGATAGCTATAGAGCCCCCAGCCAAATTTTGAGAGCCCCTGCTTATTTCAGCATTTCTGACCAGCTGAATACGAACGAGCCTGCTGATCTAACATCAGTTGCCTCCCTGCGGCACTTTGCTTCGGAAATTCCAGCCCTTAGACAAAACTATGTTTGCCTCAAATCCCCATTTCGTTTGTCTGACAAAAGTTTTCAGCGAGATTGCTGCACTGCAAGAATGCACCATTTGCAGGAAAAGAAATATTTGCCCAGTAGGTAAAGGCTCAGCTTTTAAGTTATGCAATCTTGCTAAAAATAGTTTCCCAAATGCCACCTTAATACCTCCTGACACAAATCCAAGGTTTTTTTTTTTTCCCCTCCAACTCCTATGCTCACTCTAGTGTTGCAAAAACTGACAGCAGGGAAGTCTGAATCTGAAATACTGTTTTAGTTTTATGTGCTGTTCTAGGCAACAAGGATAAAAATATAGCTCAGAAACACCACTGGACATTATTACAGCACTAAAGCAGGCACAATAACGCCTGGCCCTTGCAAGCCACAACACAGTTTTACATTTAACCCTACAAACTATATTAAAGAAGGGCTAGGGACCTTCCTATAAGACAAGATACCTGCCAAGCTTAGGTGCCTGAAGTTGTGAAGGGTAACATTTACTCGCACATCTCTGGAAAAAGAGCAGGACACCTCGCAGAGCCGCATGCTATTGAGTACACAGACTGCATTATAAAACCTTGTCGTGAACTAAAGCCTTATTTCATTTAATTACTGACTTCCCTTTACTTCCTACCCTTCCTCAAATGCCTCAAACACACACACGAGCTTTGTGATGTGCTCTGAAGGTCAGTCACAGGACTCCAAGAACTTGAAAGCAGTAAGTGTTCTCACATTCTTTTGTTATGAATTATATATGCTTTAATTTTTACAGCTAACCCACACATGAGATTCCCTATTTCTCCACTCCTCACCCAAGAGCACCCCAGAGCCCTGGGCTTCTTGCACATGGGGACCAGAACGGTCTTAATCCTCACTGTATTACAGTAGCACCCAGAGGCTGCAAATAATCTGTCATCAGAGCAACTTTCAGCCCAATTAAAAGCTTTCCCCTAAAAGCTACTAGAAGAGCAATTGTTGGTGAAGTCACGGAGTATTTATGACGCTGTATAGTCAGCTGGAACTACCGTCTTCTCAAGCCACAGTAGTGTTTTTCACCCCACCTTCTCAGCGACCATTTAGTAATGCACTAGCCAACCCCTGCGAGCAGGTCTGAAATTACTCAGGCCCCAGCAGCCTGGAACACACACGTACAGGAGGATAGGAAACGTTATCAGAGATCAGAGCCAAGAGATGCTCCTCAAGACGACTGGGAGCTCAATTCGCAGTCGAGCTGTCAGAGATAGGTTTAAACCGCTCTCATCCCCTCAGCTCCTAAACTCGCAGGACGCAGCCCCAGCAGCGAGCACGGCAGATGGGAAGCACAACGACCCACGCAGCACTCCGGGAGACGTATCCCCCTTTCCGCCCCCATCGCGTACCCCCATGGCCGCAGAAGGGTTTTAAGCCCTTTCCCAAATCAATGCCTATTCTCAGCAACCTCCTCCTCCACCTCCAGGGTCTCCGGCCCTTCGGCGGGTCCTTCCCCGCCTGGCCCAGCCTCCCCCCTGCGCAAGAGCCGGGCTCCCGGCGATCCCGCCCTGGCTCTGCCAGCCCCTGTGTCACAGCGGGCCCCAAAACCCTCCCCAAGGACCTCGACAGCGCCCGGCCCCCGCTCCGGGCCCTCGCACCCGCCCGCCGAACCCCCCCCCCCCCCGCAGCCGCCAGGGCCCCGCTCCCACCCTGCGCGCTCCGGGGGCTGCCGGGGCCTCACCGCCCCCCCCCCGCCCAAAGACCCCCCGAGGGGCCCTAAAGCCGCTCGCTCCACCTCGTCCGCCCCCGAGACGGCCCCCAGCCCCACAGCGCCTCAGACCCCCCCCATTTTACTACCAGCCCCACGAGCCCCCCCAACCCCTTTCCCTCCCCGCAGCCCCCCCGAGTCCCTCTTCCACTCCACAGACCCCCAAAGGCGCCCTCCCTCCCCCCCAGCTCCCCTACATCCCCCCTCCCCCCCCAGGCTCCCCATGCTCCTCACAGGCCCCCTCCCCTCACAGCCCCCCTCGCCCCCCGGTACCCGAACCGGCCCCCCCCCGCCGGTCCAGGCCCCCCGAGCTGCCCCCGGGCCCCTCGCCCTCACGTACCGCCTGCCTCCCGGGCCTGGACGGCTCCGGGACGCCGCGGGGCTCCGGGGCGGCCGCGGCCTCCACCTCCTGCCCCCCCGCCCGGCCCCGGCGCGCTGCTACGCAAACCCCCCCGCCCCACCGGAAGTTACCGCACTGCCTCTAGCCGGAAGCGGCGCTCTAGCCGGCCGAGAGGCGCCGAGGAGACAAAGCTCGATGGTCCGGGGGGCGGGCTCTATGAGCCATGCGGGGCGGGGCGCGCCCCGTGACGCCAGGAAGGGGAGGGGCTTTCTCTGGGCTGTGCTCCGCCCCAGCCCCGCGGGGACGCTGCCCGGGGGAAGCGGGAGGCCGCCGCAGCGCGCGCGCGCCGCCGCCCTGCGGCCCCTTTAAACCTCCTGTCCGGCCCGCCCCCTCCCCCCCTCCGCGCCGCCATTGGCCGGCTGAGCGGGACGTCCGCCGCCTCCGCGCGCTGATTGGCTGCCGGGGGAGGAGGTCGGGGCCACTTCCGGGAATGCCCGCGGCGGCGGCGCTCCGGCAGGTCAGCGCGCGCCGCGGGGGGGGGAGGGGGAGCGAGCGCCCCCCGGCGGCGGGGGAGGGGCGCAGCCGGGGCCTCCGGCCCGGGGTCCCGTCCCCGGTGCCCGGTCCCGATCGGCCCCTTCCCGGTGGTCCCGATCACCGGGGCCGCTTCCCCGGTGCCCCGTTCCGGTGCCCTGTCCCCGATCGGCTTCTTCCCGGTGCCCCATCCCCGGTGGCCCCGTTCCCGGGACCCATCCCGGCGGCCCCATCCCTACTGATCCCGCCCCGGTGCCCCATCCCCGCGGCCGGTGCCCGATCAGCCCCATCCCGGCGGCCCCGTCCCCGGTGGCCCCATCCCCGGTCTCCCTCTTCCCGAGACCCTTCCCGGTGCCCCGTCCCGGCGGCCCCGTCCCGTCCGCGGTGCCGTGGGTGAGGGCCGTGTCCGCGCAGGGCCCCCGGTGGCACCATGAGCACCGAGACGTTCGTGAAGGACATCAAGCCGGGGCTGAAGAACCTCAACCTCATCTTCATCGTGCTGGAGACAGGTGGGTGCCGCCGCCCGGCCCCGCGGCCTCCCCGGCTCCGGCCGTGCTCCCGGCGCTCCCAGCTCCTCTTCCCGCTCCGCAGGCCGCGTGACGAAGACGAAGGACGGGCACGAGGTGAGGACGTGTAAAGTGGCCGACAAGACGGGCAGCATCAACATCTCCGTGTGGGACGATGTGGGCAACCTCATCCAGCCCGGCGACATCATCCGCCTCACCAAAGGGTAGGCAGGGAGGGGGGCGGGTGGGCGCCCCGGCGGCCCCCCGCGCCGCCGCCCCTCACCCCTGGCCTCCGTCTCCTTCCAGCTACGCGTCCGTCTTCAAGGGCTGCCTGACCCTGTACACGGGGCGCGGAGGCGACCTGCAGAAGATCGGCGAGTAAGGAAGGAGTGCGGCGGGCGCCGGGGAGCGGGCAGCTGGGCCGCTCGGGGTCTGCCCTGAGCCGGCGGCCCCGCTCGCGCCTCGGTTTCCCCGCCGGCGAGGGCCAGCGCCGCTCTCTCCCCTCCCAGGTTCTGCATGGTTTACTCCGAGGTGCCCAACTTCAGCGAACCCAACCCCGAGTACGTGGCGCAGCAGTCGCAGAGCAAAGGCGTGAGTCTGACGGAGCCGGAGCCGCGGGGGCGGCCCCGCGGGGCTCCCGGGCCGGGGAGGCTCCCCCCGGCCCCCGGCGCGCCCCCGGCCCCCGGCTCCCTGCCACACGGGGCGTCTCCGTCTCCTTCGCAGGCCCAGAACGAGAGCGCGAGCCCAGCCGCCTCGCAGACCAGCCAGGGCCCCCCCGCAGCGCCCCCAGGTAGGGAGGATGCCAGACCCCCGGCGGGGCAGCGGCCTCCCCCGGCACCGCGCCGCTGGCGCCTTCACCTTTCTCCTCGCCTTTTGCTCTGCTTTCAGCCCCCGACAGCCAGAACGGGAACGGGCTGAGCACGGGGGGCCCCGCGCACCCCCCCAGCGCCCCCGCGCACCCCCCCAGCGGACGCATCACCCGCAGCCAGCCCAGCCACCCGGGCCCCGGCGCCGCCTCCGCCGCCGGCCCCGTCAGCAACGGAAAAGAGACGCGACGGAGCAGCAAGAGATAACGGGCCGGGCCCCCGCCACTGCCGCCCCGCTGCCGCCGGCCCCCGGCCCTCCCGTGCCGGGCGCTCGGCCCCCGGCCTGTGACGGGGGTCCCCGGCCCCCCGGCTCCTGCTCCCGCAGGGTTCGCTCTCGGCCCTGAGCCACGGGACGGTGGCGCAGCCCCGCGGGGCGAGAGCACGGCCCTCACGCCCCGGCTCCCCAGCGCCCCGGGCCGGCCGAGCTCGGGGTCCCTGCGCGGGACGGGGCTGAGCCGTGCGGCTGCTGCCAGCAGCCGCTGGGCCCCTCGCTGGCGTTGGGGGCTCGCGGCCCCCCGCTGCCTCCCCTCCTGCGCCCGCGGGCGGCAAGGCCCTGCCCGGGGGTCGGTAATAAAGGTTTCTGCCTGCTGCCCGCGGCTCGGCTGGTCAGTCCGCGCGCGGTGCCGGCGCGGGACTCCCGGCCCCCCTCGCCCTTTAAGGCCGTCGCCGCGCGGCCCCTCCCGGGGCCGGGGTTGAGCAACGCCCGGGTGACCCTTGGCCCCCCCCTGGTTCGGGCGCAGCAGACGGTGCAGCCGCGGCGCGGGGACGGGGGGGCCGGGCCCCGGCGCGTCCCCCGGCCACGGCGATCGGCACCGCGCGGCCCCCTCCTGCCTCGGCGGCGCCAGGTGAGCCGCGGGTGCCCCGGGATGGGGGCGAGGCTGGGGGGGGGCCATGGACGTCTCGTCACCGCCCGGCCGCAGGTGACGAGCTGGGCCAGGGGTGGCGTCGGCTGCCTGGGAGCTGGGGAACGGGCCCGGCTGGCCAAACTGGGCCGAACTGGGCTGCGGGTGGGAGCGTTTGGGGGCGCAGCCCTCCGGGGGTTGGGGTGCGCGCGCGGGGGCACCCAGCTTCGTCAGCCGTTATCTCCCGCCCGGTGAAACATTAACTCCCGACACAAAAGCTGGCCCGGTTGCAAAATCTCCCGTCAAGGACAAGTGTCACCGTGTCCCCCCCGTCCCCCCCGTCCCCCCCAGCGCTTTCCCCACACCCTGCCTGGTCCCACGGGGCCGGCGTCGCGCCCGGGGCCCGTCCACGGGGCCGGACCATGGCGCGCCGCCCCAGCAGGGACACGTGTCCCTGGCTGGGACCCTGAGCCACTGGCGGTTGCTTCCCAGCCCTGCGGACGGACAGACGGACGGTGGGTGCGCGCTGCGGCCTCTGAGGAGGCCATGCAATGCTCCGGGGGTGCTAGGAGGGGAAACTGAGGCACGGGGACGCGGTGGGCATGTGGCACATGGGGGCTGTTCCCCATGGGGACGCAGCACCGGCTGGCGCAGCCTTGCTTCAGCACCGGGGCAGTTCGGGGCAGCGCGTTTGGCCCCGATTTGGGGCGTCTTGGGATCCTACACCAGGGGGTGCAGGGTGTCCCCCAAGGGGGGGGGGGGCACGTCTGGGCTCAGCGGTGCCGTACTGACGCCAGCGTCCCCCTTTCCCTCCCCAGCCTCGTCGGGGGACCCCCCCCCCCCCACCTCGGCCGCCTCCAGGACCCTGCCCACCGCGGGGCCCAGGCGTCCGGCGGCGGCTCGGTGGCCGGCGTCCCCATGGGCCCCCGCGGGCGCCTCCTGGGCTGCCTCTGGCTGCTGGCGCTGGCGGGGGCGCGGGGGGCGCCGGGGCCGGCGGCGCTGCCCGAGGACACGGCGCTGCCCGAGGACGCGGCGCAGGAGCACGGCTACTACCTGCGGCAGCTCTTCGGGCAGTACGGCACCAACGGGACGCTGCCCTCCGAGGGGCTGGCGCGGCTGCTGCTGAGCCTGGGGCTGGGCCGCGTGCAGGTGGTGCAGATCCAGCACGAGGAGCTGGGCCACGGCCACGTCAGCCACCTCGACCTCCTCGAGGTGCAGGAGGACAAGCACCGCCACCGCCACCCGGCCTGGGAGCACGGCGGCGCCGACGCCAGCTCCCCCCCGCCGACGACGGCCCCCGCGGCCCGCGGACGCCCCTCCAGGTACCGGCACCCGGGGCATCCCCCGGCTGCCCGGCTCGCCCCCGTCCTCGTGCACTGGAGCCTCCTGCATCGCACCAGAGCATCCCGGCTCCCCAGGGCATCCCCTTTGCACCAGAGCCTCCCCCATTGCAGCGGTGCATCCCTCATCCTGGCTCCCTGGAGCCCCCCCCCCCGTTGCACCGGAGCATCCCAGCTCCCTGGGGCATCCCCATGGCACCAGTGCATCCCCCATCCCAGCTCCCCGGAGCCTCCTGCATTGCACTGGAGCATCCCAGCTCTCCGGAGCACCCCCCCGTTGCACCATGCACCCCCCCCCAGACCGGCCACTCCAGCGGCTCATCCCCCCTTGTCTCCCACAGCCCGGAGCCCCCTCGGAGCAAGCAGGGGGTGAAGATCTGGAGGGAGCCGGAGCCCTCCAAGCCCCCCGGCCCCGGGGCCACCCTTGGGAGCCGTGGGGACCCCTCGGTGCCCCGGCGGGACCAGCCCAGCCTGAGCCTGCTGGGGAGGGTGCTGGGGCTGGACCACTCCGTCTACGACCACCCGCACGAGGACGTGAGCCGAGGCCGGGGGGGGGGGGGGGGATTTGCACCGTCCCACTGTGCCACCCTGCGCTCGGAGCCCCTGGGGACCCCCAGAGGGACCCAGGCGTCCTGGGCGCTGACCCCCCCCCCCCCGCCCCAGCGCCTCTCTCGTGCCCCCGCAGTGCCTCAACGTGACGCAGCTGCTGGTGAATTTTGGGCTGGCGTCGGTGGCCCAGCTCACGCCGGAGCAGTTCTCGCTGCTCTGCCCGGCCCTGCTCTACCAGATCGACAGCCGCGTCTGCATCCAGCACAGCGACGAGGTGACGCCGCCCCCCCCGGGGGGGGCCCTGTGGCCAGGTAACCCCCAGCCGGGGCCCCGACCCGGCCCCACGGCCCCGGGGCCCCTGTCCGGCCTCCCCCACCCTGGGTCCTGCAGCCCCGCAGCCCCGGGACCCCATTCCTGCACCCCCGGGACCCTCATCGTGGGATCCCCCATCTCCAGGTCCCCCATCCCAGTATCCCCCAGGACCCCATCCTGCATCCCCCGTGCAGCAGCCCTGTTTCCCATCCCGGCATCGCCTGGGACCCCATCCGGCATCCTCCGTGCAACAGCCTCGTCCCCCATCCCGGCATCCCCAAGGATCCCACCCCTCCGCCCCATGCCCATGCCCCCCATCCCGCGCCCGTCCCCCCCCCCCCCCGGCCGTCCGGGCCGGTCTCACGGGCGCCCGCAGCGCTGGGCTGGGGGCTGCTGGCGGTCGCCTTGGTCAGCCTGCCCTCCGCCCTGGCCGTGCTCCTCGTGCCGCTGCTGAGCCGCGGCTCCTTCCGCTCGCTGCTGGCCTTCCTGGTGGCGCTGGCCGCGGGGACGCTCTGCGGGGACGCCCTGCTCCACCTCTGGCCCCACGTAGGTATCGGTATCGGCCCGGGAGAGCGGGGCGCCGGGGGGCCCCGGCGTCCGGGTGCCCTGAGCCGCCGGCTCGCTCGTGTCTAGGCCCAGGGGAGGCACGCGGAGACGCCGGCGCAGCCGGGGGCCGCGGCGCTGCAGCAGGGGCTGGCGGTCCTGGGGGGCATCTACCTGCTCTTCCTGGTGGAGCTGCTCCTGGGGATGCTGCGGCGGCGCCGGGAGGCCACGGTGAGAGCCGGGCGGGCGCCGCGGCGGGCGCGGGGCTGCGGGGTCCCGCTCCGCGCCCGACACCCTGCTCTGCTCTCCCCCAGCGGCGCGGGGCAGCGAGCGGCCGCCCCCCCGGCGAGAGCCCCGGCACGGCCGCCCCGGCGCCAGGTAAGGCCCCGCGGCCGCCCCGCTGCACCTGCCGCCCCCCGCGGCGCCCGCCGCCCCCGCTGCCTGCACCCACCGCGGCGCTGCCACCGCAGGGGCTGAGCTGCGGCGTCTGACGGCCCCCGAGCCGGAGCTGGGCCCCCCCGGGGCGGCTGAGCCCCACGGACACCCCCACGGACACTCCCACGGCCCCACGCTGCCCCCCAGGCCGGGGGCCGCCGACCTCGTCTGGATGGTGGTGCTGGGGGACGGGATCCACAACCTGATGGACGGGCTGGCCATCGGTGAGGGCACGGGGACACCGGGGCATGGGGACACGGGGACACTGCAGCAGGGCACAGGGGCAGGGTGACAGAGGGACACGGGGCGTACAAGGACATGGGGTGCATGGTGCATTGGGGCACAGGGACACGGTGACGGACATGGGGTGCACAGTAGATAAGGGCAGGGTGACAGAGGGACATGGGGACACAGGGTGCATGGTGCATCAGGGCACAGGGACCTGGTGACAGAGGGATGCAGGGTGCATGGGGACATGGGGTGCACGGGGACGCAGGGCGCGCGGTGCATTGGTGCACAGGGACACGGGGTGCACGGTGCGTTGGGTCCCTGCAAGCCGGCTCCTCTCCCCGCAGGCACTGCCTTCTCCCACAGCCTCGCCGGCGGCCTCAGCACGACGCTGGCCGTGCTCTGCCACGAGCTGCCCCACGAGATGGGTAAGTGCCGGCCCCGGGGCGCCCGCGGCGCCCGCGGCCCCCCGCACCCAGCGCCTCCTCCCTCCGCGCAGGCGACCTGGCGGTGCTGCTCCGGTCGGGCGCGTCGCCCCGCGCCGTCCTGCTCCTCAACCTGCTCTCGGCCCTGCTCTCCTGCGCGGGGGCCGCGGCGGGGGCCGCCGTGGGGCAGGGCGCCTCGCACCTCACCCCCGCGCTCCTGGCCGCCACCGCCGGCCTCTTCCTCTACGTGGCCCTGGCCGACATGGTAAGGGGGCGGCGGGGGGCGGCGGAGGGGGGGCGGCGGGGCCGGGGGCGGCGCGCCGGCCCCGCTGAGCCCCCCGCTCTGCCCAGCTCCCCGAGGTGCTGCGGGGCGCCGAGGCCGGCGGCGGCGGCGGCTGCTCCTGGGGCCGCTTCGCCCTGCAGAACGGCGGCTTCCTCCTGGGCAGCGGCATCATGCTGGGCATCGCCCTGCTCGAGGGCCGCGTGAGCGCCTGGCTGCAGCCCTGAGGCAGCGGCGGCCCCCGACGCGGCCCCCCCAAACCCCACTTTCTCCTTGCAAGACTCCGGCCCCCCCGGCAGCGTTCGCCGCCCTGGGAGCTTGCAAAAACACAGCACGTCCGAGCCGGCGCCGGGCGCTGCCACACCACCCTCCGGCACCGCCGTTCCCGGGGCCCCGGCGCCGTGCCCGGGAGCGGGGCGCGCGGCCCGGAGGTGAGTCCGAGGCCGCTTCCCTCCCCGCTCTCCCCAGTCCGGCCTGTAACGGAGGAAGAACGACAGGAGCGAGGAAATAGAAGCAATAGCATTTTAATAAACATAATTGATTCAAAGCCACAATATGAATAACAGGACTTGGTCGCAGCTTACATTGTATAAAATAGATCAAGTCTGAATGCTTTTTTCTTTTTTTTTCCTTTTTTTTTTTTTTAATTTATTTTTAGTTCCTTTTTCCCCCCCTCCCTCCCCAAAGGTGATGCAGGATTTCTGAAAATACATATATGGAACATCCGAGACAAATTAACCGCTCACTAGGCTCACACGCGTGGGTAAGGACGAGGCCAAGAGGATAGCGTCTGCGCTGGGGGGATGGATGGCTTGTTGGGCTGATTTCCTTATTTTTTCTCCTACGTCTCGTCTAATCCTCGCTCCCTGGAAGCGCAAGGGGGGGGGGTCGAAGGGCTTTGCAGTCCCCTCGCACGCTCGGAAGGGGTTTTGCTCGCTTGCTCTGATTTCCTCTGCCCAAGACAAGTGCTTCGGGCGCCGGGGCCGGTGTCGGGGCTCTCGGGGCGCCTGCTCTCGGGAGAAGGGCGAGAAACCAGCAAGTGCGAAGGGACATGGCTCAGAGTTTGCCCACCAAGGCACCCGACACCTCGAGGCCGCCGCAGCCGCCTCGGGGGGTTTCATACTTTTTTTTTTTTTTAATATATTTTTAAATTGCACATCAAAACTCTACCCTACTCGCGGCGGGTCTGCCTGGGGCAGGGCACGGGGCCGTCCTCGCGCCCCGCCGCCCGCCCGGACCCGCCAGGCAACGCGTTTGTGCTTAAAACCAGTGGTTGAAGGAAGAAGCACCTACGGAGGGAGGGGAGACGCCCGGAGCGGGGCCGCGCTCCCGCCCCGCCGCGCTGGGATCCGCCGCCCCGGCGCCGCGGGATGGGACGCACGGAGGGACGGAGCGAGGGCTCGAGCATCCCTCCCCGCGGGGACGGCGCCGCCGCGCTCGCCTCTCCCTCCCTGCCTCCGCGTCAAAGGTCCCCCGCAAGAGCGCTTCCACCCAGCAGGTCCCACATCTCAGTGCACCGGAGGGGGGAAAAGCCGGGGGGTTAACGTAAAAGTACCTTCGGGGGAGACGAAGTAGCTGCTCCCCAGGGAGGCGCGCAGGGCCCGCGCCGGCGGCCTCCCGTCGGAGCAGCCCGGGGCGCAGAGCCCCTTCGCGCCCGCGGGCGCCCCGGCCGCCCGGCTCCAGCGGCCGCGGCACCGCGGGGCCGGAGCGCGTTTCCTCCGGCGCTGCGCCCCAGCCCGCTTATTGCAAGAGGTAGGTGTGAACAGTGCAGAAAAGACACAAATCAAAAAAGCTCTTCGGTTCCTAACCGCCGCGAAAGCAACCCTGCAAAGACGCCCTCCGCCCACGCCGCCTCTTCCTGCAGCGATGAAAGCTGCCGGCGAGACCGGACACGCCGCGGCTCGGCCCGACGCCGAGCGGACCCGCAGCTGGCTAATCCGCACCGGAGCGTCTGCTAAAGCACGGGTGCTCCGGGTGCCCGGGCGCTCTGAGCTAGCGGCCCCGGAGAGGAGATGGGTCAGGCCCTTTTGCCCCGGGAACGTTGCCCCGAGCTCCCCGGGAAGGTCTCCGAAACAGCCCAAACTGCTCAAAACCAGCAGCCAGGCGCCACCTTGTCGGGAACCGGGATGACCCCGGGCCCGGCCGGAGGAGCGGGACATCCATTGCTTTAGAGACGCGGCCAGGGGCGGCTGCCCCGTGGCTTGGCGCGTCCGTGGCCCCGCTCGCCCCCCGGCACGGATGGCGGAGGAGCCGGCGAGCCCCGCGGGAGCCCTGACCGCCGGCCCGGGACGGGTGCTGAGCCCCGGCGAAGCCAGGCAGCCCCGCTGGACGGGCCGGCTCAGCTCCCCGTGCGCCCTCGGGGACGCGGGGCCGAGCCGGCCTCCCGCACTTTATTCCTTCCTTACGCAGGACAGATGAAAAACAAAGCAAATCTTTCTAAACTCCTTAGGGAAGGAAAAGGAGAGGGAAGAACCTACTGAGTAATTTTACAGGGACTTTAAAGGAGGTTTTCAGGGGCTCGGACAGTGTTAAAGCTAAGTGCTCCTGGCGAGGCCAAGCGCACGCTCACAGGCCCGAGCGTCTCGCGCCGAAGCCAGCAGCAGGTTAAGGGCACCGGCATCCCGGAGATCTCCAAACCGCAGCTCATGGAAACACCGTTTCCTGATGTCCAGCCTTGCCCAAAGCTTGTTGCCCGCTGCCCCGAGCACTCGCTCAATCCCAGCCCGCCGCAGTCGAGCCCGGCAGCGGCAGCAGCATTAACAAACTCTCCCAGACACCAGCGGTTTTGGAAAGAGCAGGGAAACATCGCAACGTCCGTCCGTCCGTCCCCCCCGGGAAGAGAAACACCAGCTCCCCGCCGAGCCCCTGCTCCGTCCCGGCACCCCAGCAGCTCCGGGGCTCGATGCCAAGAGAATTCAGCCTTAACGGAGAACCCCGACTGCTGCAGGAGGAGAACCGGCACGCAGCTATTTTAGTGCAATTTTCTATCCCACGCTCTCAAAACACAACTTCCCTAGCAAATCCCTTCGGGACGCACATGCCAACTGCGGGGCCGGCGCTGGCTCCCTCGGCAAGGCCGGCTCGGCGCCCGCTGCGAGGAGACGACCCGGCGCAAGGCCCTGCCTGCCGGCGGGTGGAAATCCGGGCGCGATCCTCTCGCAGGAGCAGCCGGGCGGCGGGTTTCGCTCGCAGCCTCCTCTGCCCTGTCCCTCCCCGGGGCGGCGGAGCCGGAGCCCCTCGCTCGAGCGGCGGCGCCGGGGCAAAGGGAAGCGGTTGCAGGGTCGAAGCGACAGTATCACCCCCCGCAGCCGGACTGGGACAGACGGACACACGGCAGAGCGCGCAGGGCCGCCGGCTCCCTGGAGCGGAGGGGCACAAGCGCCACCTCCACCCCACGGCCCCCGCAGCCCCTCTCCAAAGCACCCTGCAGCCCCAGCACGTCCCCAGCCCCAAACCGCAGCCCCCCGCGCATGCACCTGGCTATTTAATTTAAAGTAAGCAGCTGTTTTGGTTAGTACCTTCAAGTAGGAAAAAGTGTTCTCAAGTCCAGCGTCCAGAACAGACTCTCGGTTTGTTTTAATGCCCTTCGAGCCCCCCAGCACCATCGCGCTCCCGCTGCGCCAGGACCCCCCGCCCCGAGCACAACGAAACCGGCCCGCGCGCGTTTTCCTCTCCTTTTGGTCAAAGCTCCCCGCTCCGCCACCGGCCCCCGGCCCCCCGCCGGCCCCGCTTCATAGTGCAAAACTCCGGAACGGCCAACGCGACGGGCGACCGGGGGCCGCCGACTCCAGCCACCGCGGCTGGCGCCACCGCCGTCCCCATGCCGCGGAGCCGAACGAGCGCCACGCGCCCCGGCGGCGGCGGCCCCCGGCCCCCCTCGAGCCTCAGCCGCTCGGGAAACTAAGTGCAGAGCACCAAAGAAACTGCAGTTTTGGTCTAGCCGCAGAGAATTCATTCTCCATGGCCTCAGGAAAAAAAAAAAGAAAGAAGAAGAAAGAAGAAGGAAAGGTAGCTAGAAGGGAGCCAGCCGTGGGAGAGCGCAGCTAGAAGCAAGGCAGCACAATGCCCATCCTTTACAGATAAAAGAGTTAAATTCCGACAGGACCAAGAGCTTCGGAAACACACAGCACAACGAACTCGGCATACTGAATTTTAGAAACGTTACGTCCACTGTCACGCACCGCGGCTCAGCTAGGTCAGAGGTTTCCATGCATTTACTTTATTATTTTCAAGTTGACGAACAATATCAATAAGACTGGATCGAGTAAGGCTATTTTCCTTTTTTTTTGTATTTTTTTGTTTTTTGTTTTTTTCCTCCTTCTCCTTTGCATCGGAAGTGAAGTCGGACAGATGCCCACACGCACGGATCCGCACACGAACGCACTTGCACACACACGCACGCCAGAACACCAAGACACAGAAGAGGAAGAGTCGTTTATACCTGACTGGTGATGAGGTCTGTCCTATCTTATTCAAAGAAATGTTTATGTGCATAATATACAGAGGTGCAGCATTTACACACAGGATATTGTAAAGACACAGAGCTTGCTACAGATGCCTTCAAGTCCTTAGAGACGCATCCCCCTTCCCCACCTCTGCCCCTTTTTTTGGGATTCTGATTTGATTCTGCCTCAACTTCACGCTGTGACTTCAGGACTTTAACTACACATTCGCGATTCAAAGGGAGCCGCTGCTGCGAGTCACAGAGCTCCTCGCAACGTCCCTCACCTCCTCCTGCTTCGGATGGAAAGTGGTATACGTTACCCGCCGCCTCCCCAAACGCGCGCAGCTCTGCAGCTCCCACCGAGGGTTCGGCCAAGTCTCGTCTTTGTTGGGTTTTTTTCTCCTTTCAAACGCACCCAGCACTGCTGAGCCCAGAAAAATTCAGCCAGGAGAAGAGGTTTAAACAGCTCCTTGCGTCCTTGGGGAAAAAAAAAAAAAAAAAGACAACAAAAAAAAGAGGAAAAAAAGGAAAGAAAAAGAAAAAAACCCCAAACCAAACAATCCACATGTTCATGCCAGTATCTCAAATGGAAGGGGTTGTTTTTTCCTTTGGTTTCTTACTGAAGGCAAAGGTGAGAGCGGGCTTACAGTCTGCGCGGGCCCGAGACCCCCGACACTCGCACCCGGGGGGCCGGGACCCCCGGCGCTGTGGTCCCTGCGGCGGCGGGAGCCCGCCGCGGTGGAACTCCGTTTGCTTCCACGGCGCGGGGCAGAGCGGGGGGGTCCCACCACGGCAAGTCTCCCCCCATCCCCCGGCAAACAACATAAAAATTAAAAAAAAAAAAAAAAAAAAAAAAGATTGTTTCTTGGGTCTTTGTAGTTTGTTCTTTGTTTTGGTTTTTTTCATTTGTTTCTTACTAATACTTTATCTTGCATGCTCAGAGGAGCCCCGAAGGGCCCGTAGTATATACAGAAGTCACTACGACACTCAGAGTGTTCGGAAAAAACATACTTGTTCCGTTTTTGGAGATTTTTCTTTGTTTTTAGTGCTACTTTCATATCTGCCAGATTCCAGCCCTGGGACATGGTCGGCAGGGCTGGCGACTACTCATCTGCATCTCGCTTTTGGTCAAGGGACCTCTCACTTCTCCAAGGACAGGGATCTGGGGGAGAGACGGGGATGTGAAAGGGCGGGGGAGAGAGACGTTTTCCTAAAGAAAAAAAATTTCAAATCGCCTGCAGCTTGGGAACAGCAACAACAGAAAAGCAACGACCCTATTCTCATCATCGTTGGGTTATTTTTGAATTCATCGAAGTGCCCGTCAAGAATAAAGCCAATCGCAGCTTCCCTGGACTGCCCTCCTCCCTCAAGGACGTTACATTCAGTGTTTGTCAGCAGTTTATATGGCTCAGTTGAGCTGCAGGTCCCGCAGCCCGTTTGTCTATCAATGGCAGTGCAAATACACCTTTTGAGTTGAAATGTATTTGTGCTGTTTGTTTTTTTTTTTTCCTCTCAAAACACAACTTCCCTTTGTTCATTCATTCCCTAGAAACAAACTTTTTTAAAATTAAAAATTAAAAAATAAACCAAAGACACTCTCTTATCCCTTCCGCTCTTGCTGCTCTCTATCCCATGGGATGCTAAAGGGAATCCAGACTCATGCTTTAACAAAAGTGCTTATTACTTGAAGCAAGTGCTTTGGACCAAGGGGGCGGAGAGAAACTTCCTTTTTTTTTTTTTTTTTTTTTTTTTTTTTTGGAGGGGGAGGAAAAGGGAGGCGGAGGGGAAGGGTGTCGGGGAGGCGCGATCCGATGCCCGTTTGCTTGAAACCAGGGTTAAGCAGCGTCGAAGGGGGGGAAGCTGAAAAAGTCACCGCGTGGCGAGAGCGACACCAAATCAACGCCAGGAGCCGAACAGAACGCTAAGCGGGAATGGTCCAACTTTGGCATAAAGGTCCGTGGGAAGGAAGGTTCCGGCGAGGCCCCGGCCGGCACCACCGCGCACCGAAGCCGCCCGGTCCGCGTGCCGGTGCGAGGTGGTGCCGCGGCGCCGGACCGAGGGCGGGGGGGAGGCGGGCAGGGGAGCGGAAGTTTCCCTCCATCCCTCTTTACAATGCACTAGGGAAACCATCACAAATCTCGTTTAGCAAAATAATGCATTATTACCAAACACTTTGATTATTACTTAAATTGTCAAGCTGTGCTGTCAAATGTATACAATACAGCGTTAAAGGAGAACAAGACTGGTACCTGCAAGAAAACTGGCCGCACTTCCCCCTTCCCCACCCCACCCCCTTTTTCTTCCCATGTGTTCCCAAACCACGGATGCGCTGCTGAAACCTCGTTTCACTCCATTATTATTATTATTATTATTTTCAATAAGACACAAGGGGAGGGGAGAAAGAAAAAAAAAAATCCTTGCCGAGAGCAAAAAACACACGTGTATAAAGCATGGTGCTGCAGAGAAGAAATGGAGAAGCCCTTACAGAGATCACATTGATTGTCTCGTCATAGGTTTAGTCGTCATGTTGAGTGAAAGGTAACGAGTCACAGCACAGAAACCGAGCCAAAAAGAAAAAAAAAAAGAAAAGATCAGTTCTCTTTAAAAAAGAAACTGAAAACCACAATAATACTACCAAAAAAAAAAAAAAAAAAAAAAGGAAGAAGGAAAAGCAGCACACTCCACGTACTCTAAGAAATTCTCTCACCCTGGCTACAGGAAGAAGTTGCATTCGATTGAAATGGTTTCGGAGTCCCGGCCCGGCGGCCCCGCGGGGCGGCGCGAGCCCTGCTGACACCTCCGAGCTTTCGCCTACGGCCTCAAGAGAGCCGGAGTGGGGCCCGAAAGGTGCCTCCGCTCCCAGGAATCGCCCCACATCTCCCAGACCCCGGGGGGGGGGGGGGGACCGTTGCTCCCGGAGCGGGAGACGGGATCCGGTCGGGAAAGCAAGGCCTGCGGCAGCTCAGCCTCTCCATGTGCCTGAAAAAGTACTTTAGCCCTTGAAAAAGACGACTCGGGACTTTGGACCCATTTTCCTGCCCCGGGGGAGGGCGATGGCCAGCAGCGAGAAGACGAAGAGATAAAGTGATGCCTGGATCCCTCCGGAAAGGGAAAGCGCTGCAAGAGGCAAGTGCAGACTCGACAGCAATGTAAACAAGTCTCTTTTTCCAGTTCTCCTCTGTAGAATACTGAAAAGGATCTTCAAAAAGGATCTTTTTATTCAAGTTTCGTGAGCTCCGATTCCGAACTGAGGTATTCGGTGCAGAAAGGTTAACACTTTCTTTCAAGCTAAGAGGATTCGAGGGGAGAGCAGGGAGGGGGCCGGATTTCAGCCCCGTCCCGGAGGACCGATCCTGCCCTAACACTGCAGGAGGGAGGGAGGGAGCCGGCTCCGACGAGCCGCCACGACCGCTTTGCCGAGGGAGATTCCCTGCAGCTGCCCGGAGCCCGCGAGGCCGATGGGGCGAGCGGCCGGAAAAGGAAGCTCTCCGGGGAGAGCTGCCGCCGCTCGCTGGAGCCCTGCCCGGCCCAAAACGCCTGGAGCTGCTCAACGGCAAATCGGTCTTCGAGAAAGGTTTAGGAGAAGTGCATCGAGGGAAACGACCTGGCGTCCGCCATCCGAGGATTTAAGCCCTCGGAAGACGAGGCCGACTACTGTGCTAGCGTTAAGGCGCCCAATTTCTGTCTCTGCTCCCCATCACCAAAATCTGGCGGAGGTCAAATTTCTAGAGTGCTTTGCCGAGCGGAAGTGCAAGGTGGTGACGCGACAGGGAGACAGAGCTCCGCTGCCGAGCTGGTGCCCAGAGGCGGGAGGAGACCGAGCGGAGAACGCCGAGGTCCCCGCGCCGCTCCTCCGCGGGTAAAACTCACGTGAAACGCGGAGAAAATGTGCTTATCGCCCAAAGGCCAAGACCGAAGCTTCGTATTTGGTTCTAGGAGTTTGGCTTTGGTAAAAGAAAGAAACAGTGTGACGGGACTTTCCCACCTGGGGATCCGATTCCGACCGGCCGGCGGCCCCTTGGCTCGGCAGCCTCGGCCACGCTCCGGCGGGAGCGGGGCGGCGTGCCGCCTCCCTGCGGAAAGCCTGCAAAAACGGCAAGCAGCCCTGCCCGTTTCACACGACAACGGAAACCGCGACAAACAAAACCCTAACGGAAGCCACCTTCATTTAAAAAAAGTTAAAAAGGAAAAAAAAAAAAGAAATAATACATTATTTTGGTTACAGAAATGCTTTTTCCTCCTTTAAACACCACACAGAAGAGCCAAAACGCGCGGCTCGCCCGTTCCTGTAACAGTCTTGCGGACCAAGAGAAGGCGCGTGGCCACCGGAGGCGTCGGGCAGAGCGAAGGCGATGGGGGCGGTGCGAAAGCGGCATCCTTTAACCGACTTTTCTCCCCAGCCCGGTCCAAAGCCTGGCTCCCAAGGATTCATCCCGGACACCTCCGGGGCGGCCACGGACAGCGCCTCGGCCCCAGCCCAGCGCTCCCTCCCTTCCGGCAAGGCCGGGAAAGGAGAGAAGGTTGGCGGAAAGGATGGTGTGTTCAATACTTTGTGCCCTGTCAGCCCGTTCTCATTCTCTGCATCCCAGTCTTTGGCTTTGAACAGACTTGTGATATGGTGAAAGAGTATTGGTTTTTTTGCACATGATACTGTTACAGTAATTCAGGAAAAAAAAAAAAAAAAACAAAAAACAAAAACAGTGCAACATTCTCGAATGCTTCAAACCTGCATTATAAATATGATTTTTAAAATTAAAAAAAACAAAAAACAATGATCCCACATACACACACGCTAATAAAACCTGCCAAGATGCTGCATTAGAAAAATAAACACAGACTTATTTAGGGTTGTGAATAAGGACTTTGAAGTGCATTTTTTTTCCTTATTTAAAGGCTAAAACTTTCAGATTTTTTTTGTGATTTTTGTTGTTTTTTTTAAAGGTAAATGCTTGTTTCTTTATAAATATTTTTTTTTTTTAAAAAGCAACACTGACTCTCATATGGAAACGGCCACACAATAAGAGAACAAAAATTTAAAAAAGAATCGTTTCTTAGGATCCAACATTTTGCCAAGAAAAAAAAAAAGAAACCAACAGAATCCCTAAAGTGCCTGGTGTAGGGAGGGAGGTTCCAGCAGCGCATCTGCGGGCGAGCAGACCGCGGGGTTGGGCAGCAGCACCCGTTTTTGCATATAAATGACAGCTGCCAAAAGGATATTTTAGTGTCCCAGGTACAGTAGATCTTGATCAAGTGTTTGTATTGGAATCGAAGGTTGAGCGTGAGAAAAGTGTGACTCAGAGAGAGGAGCGGTAACAGTGGCACTTGGCCAGGAGCTAACACCCACCCCAGCGTTTGCAAGAGCATCGAATTCCCCAATACCCCCCGCCCCCCCCATCCCACCAAGAGTTCAGGCTTCCCGGTCTGGCTAGACGGTGTCGCGGAGGAACGAGCGGAGCGGAGCGAGTGCTCGGGGGCAGCGGGGGGACGCGGCGGCCCCGGGGGGCTGCAGCGAGGGCAAGGCGGGGTGAGAGGCCGGGACGGGGGAGTGGCAAAGGCTGGGGCCAATTTCAATCCACTCCAAAGGCTGGGACCCAAACGCTCTTCCCATCTCTGGGCTATTGGATGGTCCCAACCCACCGCCTTTTTTTTTTTTTTTTTTTTTTTTTTTTAAGTTTTGATTTTTTTCCTCAGTTCAATTCTTTCTGGCCACAGAGCCAAGCCGCTGCTCGAGGGAAGCGGTGTGAACCTCCCAGCAGCTCCCAGGCCACTGCGAGATGCAGAGAACGGCAGGAGGAGCCCTGGCAGCAGGGAAGGGCTCGACTTATTGGGAGAGCAATCCCACTTTGCA
Organism: Apteryx mantelli; assembly: GCF_036417845.1. Classification (NCBI taxonomy): domain Eukaryota; kingdom Metazoa; phylum Chordata; class Aves; order Apterygiformes; family Apterygidae; genus Apteryx; species Apteryx mantelli. The sequence goes on along the minus strand of NC_090010.1, from coordinate 3,143,616 downwards.
ATTTCTAAAGGGGAGCTGGATAGCTAGAGGAAGCTAGAAACTTGTAAGTTCCTTAAAAGAAACAAAAAAACCCAGGAAGCCCCAAAGAGAAGTCAGGGGCAAGTCTCCAAGTACCTGCCTCATCTCAACCCTGAGCCTGCAGCATTCGTCTCCGGTCCTGCAGTCAGAGGAATCACGACAGCAGGGTGGAAGCACACGCTCGCACGGGAGAGGATGCAGGAGGAGCAGGGGTGGGGAACGGTACTGCCAGCTGCTCCTTAATTCATTTAACAGCTTTGGCACCACACTGGCAATCAAGCAAGAAGAGGAAGCTCTGAACTCTTGGCTTATCCGGCCACACTAGAAGGCCTGCCCAGTCTTGTTCTCCTTTAAAGTGCCCTATATTTATAGAATTTCTAAATAAATATAATAAGATATTAGGTCACCCATAGTTTAAGCTACTCCGAGTAACAGCCGTCTAAGCCGATGGCATTGTGCCGGTCCTTGCTGTAGGGGCAAGTGCTGCCGTTGGGCAGGGCCCCGCAGGCTGCGGTTTTGGCTGCAATGCCGCAGTTCTTGAGGAGGTTGAAGCTGAAAGAGCTGATGGCGTCTTTAGGTGGGAAAGGCTTCATGGTGGAGAGGATAAGTGCCAGGCAGTCGGCAACGTCCTTGTTGGGGGCGCATGCCAAGGCTGGGGTATGACCTAGAACAGAGCCAGGAGTGAAGGCGACGCAGGCCGGCAGCCGCCTCCCCGGCAGGGACCGGAGGATGCTGCAAGGAGGCCTGGCCCTCGCACACAGTGCATCTGCGCGAGCATCATACTGCCCTGCTGTTAATTAGGCCTGGTTCTCTGCAGGGTAAATAGCCTGGGCACCGAGCAGCGCTGGGGCAAGCCCCAAACACAGTGCTGCCAAGGGAGGTGCGACCAAGCCCCTGGCTGCCCTGCGCCTCGGTTTCCCATCTCCAAGACAAAGACAAACCGCCTCCGCAAGGTAAGCGCATTACAGAGCGTGAGGCCGTTGTGCCGCAGGCCCAGAGACCGTGGGAACATGAAGCGGGCAGGCAGATCAGCCAGCACCACATGGGCCTTTGTCGGTTCTGGTTCCAGACTGAACTAATTTCTTGACACGCCTGGACCTTTGATTCAATTGCTTTGACTGGGGCAATTTTCATTCCACGAGCTGAGGGGCCAGGACTTCTATTTGTCTTTATCTCAAAGGACCCTGCTTTTGAGCACTGGCAATCCACGCAATTTCAGCAACTGCTTTGAAGCGTGCCAGGATCAGCAGGAACCAAATAAAAGAGCCTCAGAAGCCCTGGCAGTGCAGCAGACGCAATGATATTTTTCACAACTCAAAGGTATTTCAGCAGAGCAAAAACTCTGCTGGGAGAAAAGCTTCTGGCCACCACAGCCAGTTTCTGCCAAACTTGCAAGTGAGTCAACAGCTTATCACTAGCTCAGGCTGGGCTGGTTTTGTGCCTGACCACAAATGGCAGGAGAGCCAGACAGTGACCAGAAGATTCATGGGAGGAGAAAGACACATATTTCAAATACCTGTGGGACCTGGAAATACTTCTACTAACTGACAGAGGATCACAATGTGGCAAAACCCTTACCCAGGCTGCTCCCACCAAGCCAAGAGCTGAGAACGCGGAGCTCAGCTGCAGAAGGGACACAGAAATCCTTCCGATCCAGGCTGAGCAATTCCCCGAGCAGCCCCCTGTCCCCCAGGGACGTCATGCAGCGATCACGCCGAACGCGACCCCAGCCAGCCGTGAGGAGTACTCACCTTCTTCATCCACAGCCAGCACAGTGGCACCTCTGCTGAGCAGGGCCTGGACGACAGAGGCCAGTCCGTTGCGAGCTGCGATGTGGAGCGGCCTGGAGGAGAGCAGCGAGAGGAAGCGCGTTAACCGGATGGGGCTGATTCGAGAGCCAGAGCAGAGCCGGGAGCAGCCTGCCCAAGCAGTGCTGACGCTCCTGCCGGCTCATGCACGGATCTTCCCAAGACCGGTGCCCACGCAGCCATTTTGACACAAGAGCTCGGTTCTGGGGCTGCTCCTGTGAGAGCTCAGCATTACGGGAGAGCCGGGGCTCTCAGCTGGCCACCGACAGTCAGAGGCAAGATTCAAGTGCAGGAGCTGGAAAAGGTGGGCATGGAAAGGAAGGTGCCCCACACAGCTCAGACTCTGAGGAGAGCAGCCTGCAGCCTGGCCCAGGCCCTGGGCTGTGCTTCTACGTCTGCGAGAGCAGCCAGCCTGGCAGCGAAGAGCCACCTTCCTAGGACACGCTCCATGTTAAAGAACAAAGGGCTGCTGTGACCAGCTTCAAGGCAGACATTTGAGGCCTTACTGACTTCTCCTGAGCTCACCTGTTTGCACTTTCACTGCACGCACCAAGCAAGAACACACCTCCTGCCACCACCCTCTTTTCTTCTTGCCAATACATCACCCGCACCCAGCAAAGCCCTGTTTTTTTCCCCACCACTGCCAGCTGTCCAAATACTCACATCTGGAGAGCACTGTTACTTGCATTGATAAGGCCAAGGTCTTGGGTTTCCCCCAGGATCAACAAGGCACACTTTTCATGACCCTGGAAAGGAGACCAAATTGTTTATACTGCATGAGCACAAAGGCTGGGGTAATGGATGGGACCTGAGTGCTGTCTGAGTAGAACGTGATTCCCAGGAATATGGACCTGCTCTCTAAACACCTCCTTCCAGCACCGTTTACCACTTTGGAAGGGCCTGAGAAGGCAGATGCTGCCTCCATCTCTTTCTTGACAGTGTCTGCTTTTTTGCATTGAATACACTGATCACAAGCCTGCTGCTTCCACCAAATCCTGCACCAGGAAGCACACCGAGCTCAGAAAGCTCCCTGAGCTGGGATGCCCCAGGAAAAACACAAACAGGTTTGTGCTACGATTTAAGCTGCTCTAAACTGAATCAGGAGCATCTGCACAGGTCAAGCCAGCTGAGCGGGCATGCAGAGCAAGCCCAGGGCCCTCGCCTCCACTCCGGCAGGGCAGGAGGCCTGTCTACCTCTCAGCAGTAAGGTTTCAAGGCTGAAGGTGATGGTGAACACAACCACAGCTGATAAGCGCTTGGCTCCCTACCTTGCTGCAGGCCAGGTGAAGAGCTGTGTTCTTGTTGACATCCAGCACAGTTATATTTGCTTTTGCTCGGTACAGCAGGAACTCTGAAATCAAGAGGGGCAGCTGCTGTTGAGAAGATGAAGCACCAAGCCTGGCAATATGGGGCAGCGGCCACATGCTGAGGGGGCAGGAGCGGGGCAGGAGTCCCAGCGCGCCTGGGAGAGGAGAGGCATGGGCCCTGCTCCCACTCGGTGGTGAACTGGAGAAAGAGGCTGCTCTGGTGGGGACAGCTGGCAGGCTCTTACCGCCCCAAAGAACAGCCAGAAGCACTGGCTTGCCCAAGCAGCAAATCCTCCCCTCTGCCATTAGAGGTTCGAGGAACCGGCTGCGCGCAGTATGCAGAGCACTGGAGCAGGACAGAGATTTCAATGCCTCGCTGCGAAAGCCCGCGACACGACCTGGAAGCGCCCAGGGAAGGAGGGAGGCTGCCAGCCACATACCAACTGCTGCAGTGTGCCCGTTCTCAGAAGCCATCATGAGGGGAGTCCTCCCCAGCTTGTCAGTCATGTCGACCTCAGCTTGGTGGCGCAGAAGCAGCTGTAAACCATGGATGTTGTCTGCAAAGGCAGCAGCGTGAAGGGGTGTCCTGCGAAGAGGAGAGAGTGGGTGAAGAGGATGGCACAGCACCCACCCCAGCAAAACTGCCCCGGCCTGCAGACAGGTTTGGGGATGCCATAGTCCCTTTATGCTGCAGGAAGGGCAGGAACAGGGGAATTTACTTTTTGCTGCTGGACATGGCCACCCCCTATGCAGCCACCCCACAGGAGCTTGCCCCGCTGGGCAGACTTTGCCCTGAAGTGGGTTGGGAAGCGCCAATGCAGTTGTCCTGGCAGGGCGAGCACGTGGCAGGGACCCCACAGCCACACAAGAACAACGAACTGGGAGAGGTGCGGGAGTCACAGCCACCACCCAGCAACCCTGGCGAGGGGGCCACAAGAGAGGGACGAGTCTGCGCTCACCTTCCTTTGGCATCTCTGCTATTAACAATCTTGGCACCTAATGCTTCCACCAGCATTTCAGCAGTGCCGTCCTGGTTGTTAATTCTGTGGTGGGGATGAGAAGGAACGTTAGAACAAGGCTAGGCAGCATTAGCACATCTGCCTCACCCAGCGCGAGGGAGCAGCACATTCCAGAGGCTCAGAAAGGATGCAAACAGCAGCTTGTCTGGAGGGATTTAGGGTAAAAGCTTTACTCTTCTTGGTATTACTCAAGGAAACAGAGTACCGTGCCAGTACCGCTGTGCTGTGCGCAGCCGGCGAGACAACTGCTTTACAGCTCCCAGAGGACCTCCAGCGGTCCAGCAACTGCCTACCCACTGCAGGGAGGCTGGGACAAGCAGGCAGCATAACCCTGAGAGGTGGCAGGGCGCCCGACTAGAAGAGATTCTGCTCTTGTCAGGAGCGGCAGGGTTTGGAGCTCATCCTTCTGCGGGTTCCTGCCCACTCACCCCACAAATTCACCCTCCCACATCTTCTGCGTGAGAAGAACCCAGGGCTTGCCCCAGACGCCACTTACACTGCACAGTGCAATGGAGTAAAGGGGTTTCCTTCTAGGTACGCAAATGGATTGTGTTCAAGTAACAATTCAAGACAATCTTCATGCCCTGTGAGAAGAGAGGGACATGAATACATCAGTACCAGAGGACTAAAGGCCCCTCCAACTTCCCTCATGACTGTCCTAAGAGCTGGAGGCCCCAGAGGCCCCACGTACTCTGGAACAGAACTGCCCAAACACATTAAGAAAACAGGGGCCTGAGAGTGCCCTGCTCCTGTCCGGTCTTGGATTCTAGCAGGGGGACACCGTGGGCTGCCCCAGACCAAGCAGAACTCCAGAGCAGATCAGCCAGCAAAACCCACAACAGGGAGAACCGGACCATCGGCACAGAAGCGCCCAAACACTCCCCTTCCCCACCGCAGAGGCAGCGGTTTTGTTTCCTCTGACTGCAAAGCTGCTGCATTTCAGGAGGCTTCTAATTCCACACCTTCTCCTTAAGGACTTCACAGCCACATTGGTAGCTCCCCCTTGAAACACTGAGACTTCCCTTCCTGTTGCCGTATCAGGCCTACCACTCCCTGGAGCCAGGGTGATGGCCAAGTAATCCTATAAACCCAGCAGTCCTGGAGGAAGCAGCATCAGCTATTTTATAATAGCTGTTTTCATGTTTCATCCCCCTTTTAAAGGAGCTTGGCAGGGAGAAACAAATCCCTGTCTCCCTCCAGATTTGTGCTTTCCACCAGGCTGAATTTAGAACTGGGCTGACAGTTCCTGGAAGCAGTAGGGGACAGAGGGACAACCCAGCTCCTCAGTCTTTACCAACATGAAGGCCAAGCCACCATCAACTCAACTAACAGCACGGCAGTGTCATTGCATTGCTTAACCCATAGCCATCACAGAAAGGGAACAGCCCACACACGCTGTTCCAGCTAGAGCCAAAGAAGACAGTTTGACTACAGCTTGCTTTACAACACGCACCTCAGAGAGGTATTAGAGCGTTTTGGTAGGGCTCCCTCTTACCAATCAATAGCAAAGCAGAACAGAAGGGGGAAGGGGCCCAGCCCCGCTCCTTACCACTATATGAAGCCCAGTGCATTGGTGAGTAACCGCTGTAGTCCACCACAGAGTCCAGAGGGTCAGTAGAGAGGGCTGCCTGCAGCAGGGTCCTCAGGATTTCTAAGTGCCCGCACGCCGACGCAAAGTGGATCGGGGTCCGGCCTTTGAAATCCCGACACAGAACGAAGGCATCGTGGTCCAGCAGGGCAGCCAGGCAGTCCTCACAGCCCGTCACAGCCTGCGTCCGGAAGAGAGGACCGAGAGGTCAGATTTCCTCCTTCAACCATTAACAACAGAACCATCCCCTTCTTCCCCAGCTTCCTTCTCAAATGCTGCATTTCAGGAAGGGAAAATGGGGTCTTTTACCGAGGACTGTTACGACAAGAGAAACCACTTGCTTGTCCTCCAAGCAGCCTCTATGTAGGAGGCCTCTGAGCAGAAGTTAGAGCTCCAGGACAACCTCTGGTCCCAGAGACGCACTCACCCCTCGATGCAGGGCGGTCCTGCCCCTCTTGTCCGCTGCGTCAGCCGTGGATCCCTTCTCCAGAAGAAGGTGGACACAGTCAACGTGGCCATTCATGATCGCCAGCATCAGTGGGGTTCTGCATGGGGCGGGACAAGCAGCAGGAAGGATGGTGGGTTTGGAAACCATGACTGGGTTCCAGCAGCACCCTCTTGCTCCTGTCCAGTCACCCTTGCTGGGCGCCTGGTTTGAGCGCTGGCTCGGGGAGGTGAGCATTGTCAGGGGTGTGATGGGAACCAGGTTTCTGAACCCCGCTCCTGGGGCAGCTGCTAATTTGCTACAGTCTTTGACTAAAACATTTACTGCCCACGGTAGAGGATGCACAGAAGAGAGCATTCTGGGACACTCCAAGAACCTACAGCTGTAACCTGCAAGGAGCCTGACCCTGCGACACACAGAGCCCAAGAGAAACGCCCGGAGAAACTCACTGGCCGTGGATGTCCATGACGTCGGTGATGTCCGCCCGCTCCCCACTGTCTATCAGGAGGTGCAGGGAATCCGTGTTCCCATTGGCAGCTGGAGAAAACACACAAGGAAACAAGGAGTCGCACACACATACAGATGGGTCCCCTCCTTCCAACCACTGCGTAAGCCAAAGGAACGGGCTCGTGCTCAGCAGACAGCAGCACACGTGGCTGGGCGACTTCGTTATATGGTTGCTAAGCTACAGGATTGATTAGCACGTGCATAAGCTTAGCTAAAAACACGTGTGTGCAGAAACTGCTGGTGTCTTCTCTCCCACCCACTGCTGAGCTACTTAGACCCTTCGCTTCTGTTGGCATGCCACAGCAGGTTGTGCTGGACCCATCCTGGCTTTAAGCATCATCCTAAACCACAGCCCTTTCCCTCTCCCCGAACAGCAGCTGGGTAACAGGCGCCGTTGTCACTGGTGGCTTCCAGGACAGCTGCTCAAGGCCAGTCTAACACCCTCCTAACTCAGCAAACAGCAAATCTACGACACCCACAGCCCAGGCACCAAAGGCCTGAAGGGCTCTGGACTTGCCCCCTCACCGTCCCCCAGCCCCTTCTGCCCTCCTTCACCTGCAGCGTGGAGAGGTGTCCACTTCCTCTTCCTCTCCTTCACCAGGGCGGACGCGCCGTGGCTGGTGAGCACCTCCACACACTCCGTGGAGCCTCTCTCCGTGGCGAGGTACAGCGCTGTCCGCCCCTTGTGGTCCCGCACGTCGAGGTTCACGAGGGTTTCGGCAAGTGTCTTTAGGGCTTCACAGTGACCATTATAGGCCTGAGGGCAAAGCAGAGCACATCAAAGCAATGCCCAGAGAGACAGCAGCCGGGAGTCCCCAGCACTGGGACAATTCCCACTCTCTAGGTCCCTTCGGCCAGCTGAGCCCATGCTCAGCCATCGCCTCATGTTCGCACTCCGATACACAAAGCCCTCACCCACGCCTGCCCCTGCCTACACGGATGAGGGAGGTGGCTCCAAACAGCAGTAATCAAAGTCCTGAAAAGAGCGAGTAGCTTAAAACACAAATCAAAGGGACTTCGACCCATGGCCTGTGGGGACTGCCACACTCGTGTTTCCCAGGCTGCCGGCTCCTTTCCTTCTCTGCCCTGCTCAGCATCGACAGCCCCTGAGACCCAAGTCTCCACTGCATGAGAGCAGGCACCTTTCCAGGGTGCAGCGCAAACCCTGGCAGAGAGGCAAGTGCCCTCTGCAGCCCTGGGGCTGGGCCAACCATACTTACAGCTAAGTGCAAAGGGCTGACTGGAATGGTGCTTTCCACATCCTCCAGGCAGTTAAAAGACATCTCCAGGAGCTGCAATAACCACAAGGAAAACATAAAACCATAGCTGATCCTTGAAAACACGCTATCATGGAGGCTTCAGGAGGCACCTTCCCCACCAGCAGTCTGCAACAGGGTGAAAAAATCTGCTCATCAGCTCCAGAATGACCCGAATCTCAGCATGGAGCTTTCCTTACACAGCTTTGGGCCCCGTACAGACAGACACATCCAGTCTTGCTGTCCAGAAGCCTCCCCACTATTCATGTGGTTTCCTATACCCACAAAGCCCTAAGCTCACCCCATATCAGTTTGAGCAATTCAAACAGAACTACAAGGCTTTTTCTCTACTGCAGCAGCTCTTCCCTGGGACAGGTCTCCAGGCTTTCCTTTAAAAATCCAACCTTGCCAGGGACTCAGGCAAAACATCCGCACTTTTCCCCTTGCTAAGTAACCGGGCTCCTTTCTGGGGCATTTCAGCCAAGCCCAAGGCTTCCCTCCACAGTATTGCCGGCACGATGGCTCCCCAAGTCCCCTGTGCTCTTTAATCCTGTGCATCAAACCCTCCTCCCTTCTTCCTGGACAAACCCCGACATTGTAGTGCCTAGAACACACACAGTCCTTTAGCGACGCCTGGACGCTGCAGGGCTGGCCAAGTTCCTGGGGAGGGACTTCTCCCTCCTGTCTCCTGGCAGCACAGGGGGTGTCACTGGCTTACTCACCAGTTCAAGGTTCTGCCTGTTGCCGTACGCAGCTGCATAGTGGACAGCGGTATATCCCTGCTTGTCCCGGAGGGATGGGTCAGCACCATTATCCAGTAAGAACTCTAAACAACTGCAACAAGCAGGAAAAAGTGGAGATCAGAGAGGCAGAGCTTTGCGGGGAACTTTGATCTCCACCTGCTCAGAGCAGATGGAACAAATGCAAATGTGGTACTAATTGCTTCAAGACATGGAGTGTGTAGAGAGACCCAGGAGGACCTGCGAGTCCTCTGGAAGTGAGGAGGGCTCCATGACCAGGCTTGCCTCAAGAATCAAATCAGCAGATGTTTCTTCCAGCACATCACTGCTCAGTTCAAGGTAAGCGGAAGCAAACAATTTCCAGCAACTGCATGCAGGGGTCAGAGGGAAGGGGTAAACAACAAACAACTGCCAGATGGGGCTGCGATGCAGACTCACAAGAATGCCTCCTTCAGTCTGGACTCCTTCAGTGGCTCCTCATCAGTGTCATGGCTGTTTCCTGAATGAGTCTCTGCTCTGAAAGGTCAGAGGCCTGCATCAGTTTGCTGAGATACAGCAAGCATGGGGGACTGCAAATGGGGAGAGATGGAACCAGGCCACCTAGTCTAACTCCGCAAGGAGACGGCTCTGTGCCTCACTGACTATTTCCTGCTCCGTCCCAAAAGCAACCCCGCCTTTAATCGCAGCTCATGCTCACAGCAGGGTCAGCATCAGCCCTCTTCCACAAGCGAAGAAACCCTCACACAGTGTTTCTTGCTCAGCACTGGAGCAAATCATGGACAGAGCACAAGGGTCCCACCTTTGCCACTAGATTATCCCTCTCTTACCCACGCTTCTCAAAGCACTGCCCATCTTCACAAGCCATTAAGCACCAGCTGCCAGAGGTGGCTAGGGAACAGCAGAGCATCTCCTCCTACCAGGGAGAGCCACTGCCTCCAGCCTCAGCCGCGAGAGAAGCACTCGCCTCCGAGACACTCACCTCCTGTACGTGTCCGAAGCAGCAGCATAGTGTAAGGGGGTACAGCCTTTACAGTCAGTCTCGTTAATACTGGCTCCTGCAGTGACCAGCGTCACCGTACACTGATAGCTGCCGTTGGCAGCTGCGTAGTGCAGTGGAGTCCTGGGAAGAGGGAAAGGAGAAAGGGGCTTAGGAGCACTGCCTGCCACACAGCTGGAGAAACTTGCCTGGCATCGAGGTAGGACTGCAGAGAGCTAGCCACCCTCCAGCTCCTGAGCTGCACCCTGCTCTGACTCAAAGTTTTGGGTCAATGGCTCCTTTTTGAAGAGCCAGAGCTGGACTGCTTGGGGTGAGACAGGCTGAAGGAAGCAGCGTATGCAGAGGACCTACTCCAAAAGCCTCCCTGGAGATGGCATTTTGCTTCCTGATAAGCCCAAGTGATCAACCCACCCAGAGTCCAAGCTGACATCCTCACATCCTAAAGCCCAGCTGAGTCCCATCCCAGCGCTCTAAAGCTTTAAACACCAAATGCAGCAAAGGTCTCAGGAAGGTTTTAACCCAAAACCCAGGCTCTGTGCACTGCAGCTGTTTTAGGGGCTGGAATAATCACCTCTGCCCCTTTGCAAGGCCCACCACACACTTACCTTCCAAACTTATCTCTCCTCCTCAAGTCAGCACCACTGCTCAACAGCAAATTAAGACATTCAACATTCCTACAGGAGTGGGGAGACACGTTAGACACAGATCAGAAGGGACCACAGCAGGAACACAAACTCCTCCTAGTCACAAACAAGACAGCTACTCTTCTCACCATACAACCTGGCTGTGCCAAAGCTCACATTCAGTCTGTGATCCCAGGACAGCACAAGAGCCACTACCATGGCCGGATGCTGCACATAAAAAGCTCTTCCCTGCTCTCTAGCGAAATAACCCTTACATGCTTCCTGCCTTACCAGAGCTATCCTGCATTGTATAGAGCTCTCAAATAACCAAGCAATTACAGAGAGACATTAGCCATGGCATTAGTGCAGCTGACGCACTGGATTTTATGCTACAAAAATGATCTAGGATTTCTGGCTTCTGCGTCAGTGCTCTTTGCGTGCTTTGTTCCCCCCACTAAGAAAGGGTAACGCCGCTGTATTGCCTAAGGACAGGGCTCTAACCGGCTCTCAAGCAGTGTACAAACATAACAGAAATGAGGTCCTTGACAGGATTCTACACCTCTGTCCTATCGCTGCAGCAGCATTTGTTCTAAACGCAGCATGTGAAATCAAACTCCCTGGCAAACAGTATGAGGCATTTACACAGCCAGTTAAATCCCTGCTGCTTTTCAGGCATCACCTCGTGAACCCCTTACAAACCCCAGCCAAGGAAGCATTTTAGCCCCATTTTAAAGAAGAGTAAAGAGCTGCAGAGAGGAGTGACTGGGACAAGTCACAGAGTCAGAAACAGAACAGGGCTGAAAGATTTCCATTTTCACTCCTGGCTCTGAGCACAGGTCTCCGCTCTCTCCCAAAGCCAGAAATGGTACCCAGGGTTCCTGACTCCCAGTCCTGTCCAGAGTGCAACACTGTGCTGGGTTACACGCTACAGCTCACAGTCTGAGAGGAGGCATAGATTTGGGCTTAAAGCAGCCACCTATGCCCTGTGCACAGCTCACCCTCCAGAAGCAGCAGCGTGGAGGCAAGTCCTCCCGAGGTTGTCAGGTGTGTTGATATCGAAGCCTGCAGACAGCACGTGCTCATTGCTCAGCGAGGAGACGATACTGTACAACTGACCTGCACGGCAGGAGGGGCAGGGAGTCAGGGCAGAAGCCTCAAGGGCTCGCCCGAGCGCCCTCGCCACAGGAGGGGTGGCCGAGTCACTCACCTGAGGAAAGTAGCTTACGACAACAGTCTGAAAATCCAAAGAGAACAGCTAAGTGCAGAGGGAACATGTCGTGGATCCCACGCCTGCCAGGAGACGAGAAGGGAGTCAGGAGAGGGGGCGACCCTGCAGCCTGTCCTCAGAAAGTGTTGGCACCTGCCAACCCATGGCCACCATCCCTCAGGGGGACAGGGTGGACCGTCTGGGTGACGGTTCCTGAATCCTCCAGCACAGGACAGGATGGGGAGAGGGAGGAAGAGTCTTTCCTTACCTTGCAGTGTCAGCACCATTCGTCATCAAAGTACTAATTAGCAGCTCGTGGCCATATCTAGCAGCAACATGGAGGGGGGTATTGCCGTATTTGTCAGCACAGTCAATCTCACTGCCTAGAAAGGAAAAGCCAAATGCTTTGCCCAGGGATCTCTGAGTTCTAGTCCCAAGCAAGGATCCTGGTCTAAAAGGGACTCAGATTGCAGCAGGGAGGGTCAGACAAGCAGTCCAGGATGTTCCCACTGCCACGTGCCTGTCTTAGCACTGCAGCTCAGGGGACACCGCCAAGAACTTGACTCCATTCAGTATCATGGAGAAGAATACAAACTGCTCTCTGAGCTGAGAGCCCAGTTGCAAGCACTGGGCATTAGATCTCCCCCTGTTGCCGCAGGAGCGGATGTGTTCGGCCCTGGAGGCCTCCAGCTGAACCCCTGGGGTGTCTGCCAAGTCTGCAGCCCTCTCACAGGAATATTGTCTTTCAGGGCTGGACACGGCAGTGGGAAGGGCCTTTGGCCATGGCAGTTGTGACCCGGCTGGAATTTCAGTTCCCTCATCTGCACTTTACTGCCCTTGAGAGCTAGACGCAGGCAACGCACATGCCCTCCATCACCCCTCAACCAGCGCAGGACCACCGGCAAAGGTCCCAAGGGCAAAACACAGAGCACAGAAGCAAATTTGAGCAATAATCATGCAGGGAGATCCTGGAGGCAGGTGCTGAGAAACACAAGAGAAGGACAGGGTAAACGCAAGGCGAGAGGAAGCAGCCACGTACCGTTCTGAATGAGGATCTGTGAACGCGTGAACCGTCCGTGAATGGCAGCCATGTGCAAAGGGCTCTTCCCTTCCTTACTCTGTAGGGAGCAGAAGCCAACATTGCACCAGGCTTCCAGCCATCACCCTGACCTCACCCCCGGGCAGCAGGTCCCTGCGCCCCCCACCACGCAGTTCGACCCCTCAGCGCCCGACCTGAAAGTTGACATCAGCTCCGTTGTTCACAAGAAGCTCTAGGCACAGGGCCCCATTGGTGGAGACGGCAGCAAAGTGCAGAGGGGTGAAGCCCTTCTCGTTAGGCTGATTGACGTTGGCGCCGTAATTGACCAGCTCGTTGGCCACGGCATCTTGGCCCATGTAACAGGCAATGTGAAGTGCAGTGTTACCGAAGGAATTTGGTTCATCGATCTGCGGGAGCAACAAACCCCAGAGGATTTGGGGATTCAGGGAGAAGAGAGGCAGCCAAGAAACTGCCAGTGCTCCTGACACCACCCTCTCCTACAGGCATCTCCAGACCGGCTTCTAGCTGAGCTCTCCCTCCTCGCAGCCCGGGCCACCCAGGCCGCGGGGGCCTTACCTCGACTCCCAGCCTCAGCAGATGTCGCACAACTTCAATCTGGCCGCTGGCTGCCGCAGTGTGGAGCAGGGTGTAGCCCTTCTTGTCCTTACACATCACATCGGCACCCCGGGCCACCAGCAGCTTCAGAACTTCCAAATGCCCTGCCCGAGACACAGACTTAAGAGCCAGGGGACCTTGGGAAACAGAGTCCCGGGCACTGCAGCCTTTGGGGAGCAGTTGCCCAGCCTCAGAAGTGAATCCACAGGCAGCAAGCCATGGGGGAGAAGAAACCAGAAGAACGCTTGCAGGAAAAACCTACCTAGGAAAGCTGCCCAGTGGATGGGCTGGCGATCCTTCTTGTCACAAGTACTCAGGCTGGCCCCTTTGTTTAACAGCAGATTCACCATCTAGATGAGGGGAAACAGTGAGAGAGGCAGGGCTGCCATTTCCTTGCAGCTGTGCAGGCAGAGGCACCTTCTTCCAGCAGGCCTCCTGCCCGGACTGTGAAACCCGGGCAGAGGAAGGAGGACACAGGCAGGGCCCCCGATGCCCGAGCCTGCCTCGCCTACCTCGAGGTGGCCGCTGTGCACGGCGTGGTGCAGCGCCGTGCGGCCCGTGCGGTCCGCGACATTTACGGTGCTCAGCAGGGGGATGACGGCCTCCACGCACTTGGTGGCCCGGTTGGCAGCAGCAACGTGCAAAGGCGTTTGCCAGTACTTGTCGCGGGCATTGACATCTGCCGAGTGCTTCAGGAGGAGGTGAAGTGCCTTCTGGCAGGAGCAGAGGAAAGAAAAGCTCTGACCCAACCTGGTGGAGCCCAGAGGAGCCCTCTAACAAGGTGAGGGGAAAAGCTGCACCTGGGTCCATCTCACGTTTTCAGATTCACACCAACCTGCAGCCCTGAGAGTCAGAGCTGCCTTTGCATGGCTGAGCTGAAACTACTCTGGTACAGCTTTTTCCTGCTCCGCTAAAGAGAAGAACCTGTTTGCTTTTGCAGCCCTGGGCTGCTCCAACTCCTTCATGCTGCATCGGTTGTTCCCTTCCAGGCTGGATTTCGGCGTGGGGAACCTGATTAAACAAGGTTCATCCCTGCCGGGTGAAGGTGTGAAACGTGACTGCACAGGGGGTGCTGGGATGAGAGAAATATCACTGAGCCACGTTATCTAACAATAAATGAGTGTTCATCCATGACTCACGAGGTGTAAAATGCCCGGGGGATGATAAATGTGACACACTGACCTATATTTTATAGTTATTTCCCCCTTTTGCTGGTAGAGGCAGTTTGCTGCACCCCCTCCACTCATTTTCTTTGCTGTAGTTTACAGATTGCCTGCTTCCAAGAGGCATAAGGACAGTGTTTCTCACTATCCCAGCTCGCTGCTGCTGCCCTCTTCTCCCAGGGTTAACCGTCGTCCCTGTCTCCTCTCAGAGCCTAGCCCCAGCTTCTCCCTCCCCAGACGATGCTTCATAACACTGAGGAGAGAGACCAGCTGGACAGCATCCCACCCAGGAAGCACTCGGGGTGCAGAAGCACACTGAAACTGCAGGACAGTACAGAAAAACAGCAACCCTGGAGAGCAGGCACTAGGGAGGAGAGATGGGAAGCACTCAGGCATGTCTGGGAAGGCTCCTTTCGGTGACTAGGCACGCAGGGCCCTCCAGGGGCCTCGTGCCAAGTGCCCTGGCGAAGAACAGAGCAAGAGCTGCCACTCTCCAACACATCTGAGCTGAGAAAGAGAAGCAAACAAGCGTGCTCGAATTCACAGACAAGCAGCACTTCAGACCTGACAGCGAACAGTCCCAGCTTGCTGAGCTCCTGTATTTTGGCAGCCCACAGTAACTGTCCACACATGTTCATAGCCCACAGCAAACGCCCCGAGAGGTTTAAGCTAATGTGTTTTGCCTCATGTCTGCTGCCGATTAAAAGAATTCATGCAACCGGTCGATGTGTGGTAACTTGCCCTGCATGTCAGATTTAGGGCTTCTGATCCCCTGGCTCCGACCAAGGTGACCACAGAGTTTCTTGCTCTCAAGTAACTCAAAACAGGACAAAGTTAAGTGGGATGAAGTCAAGCCCACAAAAAGCTGAATGTCAGGAAATCTTTCTAACAAGATCCATTGGAATCATCTCCCAAGAGAAAGGGTGAGGGCACAATCATCCCTCAATTAAATGCAAAGCTGGATTAAACAAATCTCTTAGGAAGATGGGAAAGGGGGGAGGAGGAGGATGTTGTGGGGAAAACCCGCATGCTAGTTCCTGGCTAATGGAGGGAAGGGAACCAAGGGGACCTTTCCCAGCTCTCATTTTCAGCCTCTGAATCACGAGTTCTTCCCCTCTCAACTGTGTAATGAGAACACCCATCTCAGCCAAAACAAGGCAAGGTGGAGAGCAAAGAGAGAAGCACAGTCCCTCCTGCCACCGGCCACGCTACCCCCAATCCAGAGCACCCACCACCTCTGTGCGAGGAGCAGATGAAAACGGAGCTCGTGTCAGAGGGAAACCTACCTCGTTACGAGAAGCCGCAGCACGGTGCAACGGTGTTAGCCAAACAGTGTCCTTTGCGTTAACATTAGCACCTGAGGAAGAACAAAGCAAGGGATCAGGGAACAGAGGGTGACCGTCTGCCCACCGCTCCAGGGTCCCACGGCAGGTTGGCAGTCGTCTCTGAGGCACCCACCGGGCAAGGGTGCATCCCGGTTCTTCTGCAAAAGGGGGCCTGCAGTGAGCCTTAGGTGAGGACAGATCTCGTGAACTGCAGGAGGAACAAACTACGTCCCTTGGACAGCTGTGCCAGCGCACGGCTAAGGACCCAGCAAAGCGGGGACCGGAGAGACTACATCTCCCAGAGTGCCATGTTCCGCGCTGAGCCAAACGGCCGCAGCAGAGGCCAGCCTGCAGTTCCGATCCCTGCTTTAAAAAGGAGGCCACTTGAGACAAAAAACAGGGCATTTCATGCTGGGAGCTGTGGTCTCTGCATTGGGAAGGAAAGATGACAGATTACTGCCATCCCTGCTCCAGATCTGTGCCAGACACTTGTCTAACAACCCCCGAACCCCCCTGCCTTTCCTTGCCGCTGAGAACTCGACACGCACGCACATGTGAAAACCAACACAGGGTGCGTAAGAGCGTCTCACGCTCTGCAGATGGAGTCGAACATCCCCAATCCTGTTTAGCAGGACCTCAGCGTGGATTTTCCCAAGCTTCTCCTTGTCAGGCTCACGTAGGATCACGCCAGCCTCAGGGCTCCCCCACACTGCGAGCAAGCGCCTGAGAAGCCCCAGGCGCCCAGAGGCACCGCCGTGGCGAATGGCAGATGAGGAGACTCCTCTCCGCGCTGCAGAGCCACAGGCCCTGAGCACAAGGCTGACTTTCTTTGGAGGGAAATGAAGGGCAGTTTCAAGCCAAGTAACATAAGCCAAAATAGAGCAAAATCCCCTATTTCTTAACCATTCCCTTTCCACTGGCCAGGGAAACTGGCCTCTCCTGAGTATCCTGCTGTGCTAGGTGTCTCAGGAGCATGCATCCTCCCTGCACCCTCCTCCAGTACCTTCTTCCAATGCTGGACACTCCACACACATCCTTCTCCTGGCCTGGTTTCCACCTCTGCTATCTCAGTTCCAACATGCTTCACTGTTTGAACAAGTCACTTAGCAATGGCAACATTTCCTAATCTTTCCCTGGCTGTAACCCCTCTGGCATAAGTATGAGTACACGGTTGTTTGGAGGGTGGCCAAAAACTATTGCTCTGCACCCCTAAAACCAGAGGAGATCACAAAGGTGCCTTAAAGGCAGCTCCAGCACTTGGGCCAAGTGCCTCGAGCCTTGGCCCTTACCTGACAGTATTAGGAGCTCGAGGATTGCAACATCTCCTATGTAGGCAGCAGCATGCAGCGGCGTTCGTCTTTCTTGGTCCTGAGCAGGGACGTAGGAAACAAAAACCGTCTATTAACTTTGAGGAGGCCAGGGGGATCCTTTGCAACAAAATCCCTCCTCCACTCCAATCTGCCCCAACGCACCCCCATAAGTGTGTGCAGACATCTCAGGGCATGGGACAGGGAGAAAATTGCTTAGATCTCACAACCTTCTTCAACGCACGGGGGAAAACCAGCTCTGTGCCACACTACAGCCACTTCAGAGCTCCGTGGGGGAGCCTGTACCTAGCAGTGGGGCAGAGGATGCCCGGGGCCTGTTCTCAGCACAGGATGGGGAGGCTGCACCTTTGCCTGGCTGTGTCAACTCAGGCAAGACGTTTCATCCCTTTCTCCGATTCCCCAGAGACCAGCCCGGCCTCGCTTTGGTGTTACTAGACTTAATAAATATCTGCAAAGCACTCCGAGATCCTGAGATGAAAGCCTGGCAGTGCTCTGACAGTGCACAGACCATCCCCGTACACTTTTATGCTCTTGGACAACAATAAAAAACACTTAGAATTACAGACAGCTCAGATCAGCCTGCTGCTGGAGGCCAGAAAGGTGCAAAAGCCTCTCTCAAATTTTATACTGGATCAGCCAGAAAAAAAAATATCTTTCACTTCTGTTTACTCAGGGCTGGGCCCTGGGTAACCTCTGCCTTGAAGCGTTTGGTTCAGGCTTTCCTCCGGGAATATGCCACGTACTAACGCCAGGAAGCAAACAAGTAGGAAGCTAGAAGGACACAACTCATTTCAGGCCCCAAATTTTGTGTTTGGAGGAAAAAAAATAATAGCTTTCATTAGGTTAAAAACGGTTTGGAAAACAGTGTAGCTCCATTTTTTGTAACATCTTGTGCTGGCACAGCCAGGCAGGAGGATGTGAAAGTGAAACCCAGCTTGCAGGTCACTGAACAAGCAAGGACATTTCTAAACCTGCACACAGAAAAGGAAATTAAGTATTAACAATTGCGGTTTTATTCCTTCAGTAGCTGAGCAGGAGCTCAACAAACCAATCCCAATACTCTCAACGATCCCAATACTCTCCTCACAAGAGAGGACGAAGCGTTACCAGGTTCCTAACCAAAGCAGTCACGGAAAAAAATCCTCGCGCTATCTTTGTGTAATAAGCTAAGATACGATCTAATCATTAGTCGTGCTGGCTGGCACACAAGCAACAGCGCAGGGCTGCCCTTACCTTCCCGGGACACCGGCCAGCGTGAGCGTCCGCAGCGCCTGCCCTTGACCGCCGGGTTCGAACGCAGCGCGGATCCGGGGTAGGCGCCGGCGCTGACCCCGCAGGCCGGGCTGGGAGGACACCACGCCGAAGCGCTCAGCGCGCCGCGAAACGCACACGAGCACGCCAAAAAGCCCGTGTCAGCCAGCAGCACAGCTGGGAACAGCATGGATTGGAGACCCAATTAACGCCACAGCTTAGATGAGAACAAGACGGTGAACCAGAACAGACTGCTCTTGCCGAGAGCTCACAACTTAGTCCGGCTCCCGGGCTGAGAGCGCAGTAACTGCTGACCCGGCACCGGTCCAACTGTGCCACCATGTCACGGAGACCTGGGCCGATGCAGTCAGGGCTGACGAATCCGCCAGCCTGCAGCACAGCAGGCTGCATTTCTTATCTGCGCATCTGCCACCGATTTGTTAGCAGGAAGCTTGTAAACCAGATCAAGGGAGCGTATGCTAACAAGCCGGACTGGAACGTTCACACGCAGGTTTCACCCCTTCCTTCGCTGGAGCCTGGTTTTCACGGTCCTGGTAAATCACACTCGTCGCCGCCAAACTGGGGCTACCAAGGGCCGCTCTGCCAAGCGCCAGCCTGGCCGTTTGCCAGCATCCGGAGGGACGCACCCGTGCGGCACTGGAGAAGGCACTGTGCTCCCAGGGATGAGGATGCTGCCTGGGGAAACCGCGGGGCGCAGCGCTAAGGCAGCACCCGGCCCGTGAGACGCTGCTGCACGGCTGCTCGCCCCGGCCCCGATGGGAAGAGCTGTGCCAGCACGCTCTGCCGTCCCGCCCCGCTCTGGAATGAGTGTGAAAACCACCCTCTGCCACAAGCTTAAAACAAGAGCGGTGGAAACACCTTCCTAATGCTTGCAACGTTAATTCCGCTCTGCTGAACGGTTCCAATCCTCCTCCCCGCTCTGGGGAACCACCTTATCGTAGGACAGACTGGCTGTGTTCACACCAAACTATTTTGGGTCACTGTCCCAAAGGAGAAGAAGGTAAACTGGCAGTGCAGCAAAGCTGAGTCTCCGTGAAAAGTCCTCCCACACACCCCACAGTTTCTCAGCTCTGCTCTGAAATGCTCAAAAGCTCTAGGAGGTTCTCACAGTCTCCCGGGGAGGTATGGAAATCCTGTAGTTCTGCGCATCCCGTTTTACAGATGGCAAGACTGAGGTAACAGGACAAAGCTGCACAGCGAATGGCAGCCAAGCCAGGAACACAATCCAGAAGTCTCTGTTTCAAAACCCCAGCTCTAACCATCCTTGCAAGAAGGAACCCATCCTGGTTGGCATACAAATCTCAGTGGCTAAACCTGTGCCCTCCCCTCCAGCTAAAGAACTTTTTTGCAGGGGGGAAGGAAATAGAGACAGTTGAATTAAGGAGGGCTATACCCGAAAAGAAAGCAAAGCTGGGCAGCACTCACCAATACATTGATATTCTCCTTCTGATTCAGCAACGACCGCACCTCCTCTATATCACGGTTGAAGATGGCTTGGACCAGAGGAGGCTACAAAGAAAAAGACAAGCGAGCTGTGAAGGTGGTCGCAGGCACGCGGAGGACATGGCTGGGAGGAGACCTGGCACGTCCGAGACCGACACCAGCCTGGTTTAGCCAGGATCTCGCTACGCAAACGAACGCCCTTCGTCTACCGTCTGCCAAAGACAGGCCCGCTGGCAGCATCTGGCAGCGTTCTTGCATTTGCAGCAGTGTAAAGTTTTAAGTGTCGATGCTGTTTGATTTCTGGGTTTCATTTTAAGCCAATGAGAAGTCACTTCTAAAATAACTTGAACAAACTGAAGTGGATTTAGCATTGATAGGAAATTCATAGGGAATAAATACTGCAGCCACGAGATGCAGAAGAGCGTTACAGACTGCACCAACGCTGCCCGTCAACAGGCCTCAGGGCTGCATCCAGAAAGCCTACGTACGGCTGGTCCCAAGACCCCTCGGCTTGCTCCTGCGCTACCAAGGTCACTCGAAACGTAATACGCTCTACGTTAGGAGCAGGATTAAGCTCTTAGCAGCGCAGCCAGCACCAGGGGCCAGTCTTCAAGCCAGCAAAGGTAGCTGTCATGATGTGGATGGCTGTCCACTGGGGAACAGATCAAGGAGTCATTGGAAAAGCCTCCCCGTTTCCAGAGTCCAAGGAGCAGCGCTGATCATGGACATATTAGCTCAGTCTCCAACCACGCGCACGGGAACTCAGCGTAGCTCTCCGCGCTCAGACCCCTTGCCACGCGCTCCAGGTCCACTCATGTCATCAAGAGCTTTAGCCACAGCCAGAAAATCCCACCTCCAAGCAGGTGGTATAAGACAGGTCTGTATAGACTGTGAAATCAGTTTTGCCAAGACACAAATACGTGATGCCTCCTGCTCTCCTGCAGAAGACCCTGTATTCCTTGCTGCTCCCCTATTTCCTGAGGAACAGCTATGACGCTGCGCCAGCTACGATGGCACCAAGGGCCTGGCAAAGCCAAGCCCGGAGCGCCTCCTGCTTCCTGCTGTTCGCACCTCAGCGACGTCACCCAGCAGACTTGGGTTAAAAAAGCACTAGCAAAGCTCTAGCCAAAGTCATAAAGTTAAGCACTGCTGCGGCCTGGAGAACGGATGTCCGGAACAGACAGAGCCTCTCCGCTGTCTTTGTGCCGGGCCAACATACCTCGTCGCAGAGCACGACGCGTGTGCTAGGGCAGGCAAGCATCGCCCACAGCAGCATTAAGCTCAGGTGCTGCCCAACCTCTGAGCATCGCCCGCGAACCCAGTGGCCTGTTTCTTGTTTCACAGGCCTAGAAATTACATTTTAACATTGCAAGATCTTTGGGGCAGAGACTGCGGCTGCTCTAAATCCCTCCAGTGCTTTGCACCCCATGATCGCTGCCAAAACCAACGCCGCCTTGCCCAGGGTAAAGCGGCAGTCCAACCCTCCGCTCCTTGCGCGGATCCGAACTGCAAGTTCAGGGATGCTGCGAGCAAGACGGAGCCGCGCCAGCCTCCAGCACCCCCTTCTCCAGCTCTGTTCACGTAGCAAATACTGGAGCTAATGGTCAAAACCAGCAAAAGCTTCTCATCTTGGCTTCTCAAAGGAATCACAGACCTTCGTTTTCGAGGAAATCCCTTCTCGTCCCTGCCACCCAGCAATCCTCGCACTCATCTTTCTCACCCCACCATCAAAGTAAAAGCAGTTAAATATGGGGAACACATCCCAGGTCAGAGGGAACGTGCGAGTCATTCCCGTGGAATGCAGCAGACTCAGCATCACTCGTTAGACATTTAAAAAAAAAAGGTTAAAAAAAAAAAAAAAGGAAAAGGATTCGCAGACGATAATTATGCCCTGAGCAGTCTTCAGCAGAGCGCGGTTTGCAGCAGTGCTGGGTCTGACACACCCACCCACCATTCACAAGAAAAGCTAAATGTTTTGGTTACCAAAAAAAAAAAAAAAAAAAAGTTCTATTTAAATCACAGATCAATCCCTCATCCTCACCCCTCCCCTTCTTCATCCACCACGTGAGGCTTTAAACATTTGCTGTATTAATGATACCACAGGAGCGAGGGACGAGAGGCAGGCGTAAATATTTGGTTTTGAGGGGCCAGCAGCCCAGATCATTGCTGGCGAGGATGAATAAAGATAGTTTATGCAAAATGTGCGGGGGGAAAAGGAGACTTTTGTGGGGAGCACGAAGTTAAGAAGATGCTGGGCATCATCTATCGAGGGGCTACAGTACAAAAATCAGGTCTAGGAATCAGGGGGACGACAAGCAGCATTAATTAATACTGCAGGGGACGGTCACAGCCGGAGGGGAGGCAGCTCGAGGGTGCTCAGGAACAGGGGGGGGCCCACATGGGGGCCCCAAGGCGGGCAGGCGGGGGGCAGCGCGAGGGCCACGTGCCAAGGGAAACACGCACCGGCGACACCCCTCACCCTAGAGACGTCCCCAAAACCAGATGGGGGCACGGAGGGGGCCTGCCCGCACAGGCGATCCTTGGCGCAGGCGCGGGGGGGGACGACGACGACCCTGGGGCTGGTGCCCCCGGAGGTGCCACCTCCTTCGGGGCAGGGGGTGCCACCCCTGGGGACACCCTGTCGCTCTTGGGATGGGGAGACCCTGGGGCGGGGGGTCCTGTCCCATTGGGGCAGGGGTTCCTGTCCCCGGGATCCCCCCTCCCCAGGGGGATTAGAGGCCCTGTGCCAGGGATCCTGTCCCCTCTGGAGCTAGGGGTCCTGTCCCCTTGGGGCAGGGGGTCCTGTCCCCGGGATCCCCCCCTCCCCAGGGGAATTAGGGGCCCTGTGCCAGGGATCCTGTCCCCTCTGGAGCTGGGGGTCCTGTCGCCGGGATCCCCCCTCCCCAGGGGAATTAGGGGCCCTGTGCCAGGGATCCTGTCCCCTCTGGAGCTAGGGGTCCTGTCCCCTTGGGGCAGGGGGTCCTGTCGCCGGGATCCCCCCTCCCCAGGGGAATTAGGGGCCCTGTGCCAGGGATCCTGTCCCCTCTGGAGCTGGGGGTCCCGTCCCTGCCGGGGCTGGGGGCTCCCACCCCCTGGAGACGGGGGTCCCTGGGACGGGGGGGGGGCCCATCCTGGGGGGGGCCGGGAGCCCTGCGCACGGTGGTCCCTGGGCTGGGGGGGTCCGGTCCCCGCTGGGGCAGAGTCCCCGGGGTTGGGGGTCCCGTCCCGTCCCGGCTGGGGCAGAGTCCCCGGGGTTGGGGGCCCCGTCCCGTCCTGTCCCTCGGAGCCCGGGACCCGTCCGCGCTGGGGCCGGGGGTCCCTGGGGCAGCGGGTCCCGTCCCGGGGGGGGCGGGAAGGGGACTCAGGCCCGGGGGTCCCGTCCCCGCCGGGCCGGGGGCCCCGCGCGGGCAGAGCCCGAGCCCGAGCGCGGGGCCGGGGCCGAGGCCGGGCGGCGGCGGCGGGCGCGGGGCCCGGGCGGGGGCCGCGGCGGGCCCGGGCGGCGGCGGGCGGGCGCCGCGGGCCGCAGCAGCAGGTGGGAGCGGGCGCGGGCGGCGGGGCCGGGGGCCGCGGCCTGGGGCGGCGGCCGGGCCCGGCGCGGGCTCCGGGGGCGGCCCGCGCTAGGCCGCGCGTCCCCGGGCTCGCGTGGCGGCGGCGGCGGCGGGCGCGGCGCGGCGCGGAGGGGGGGGAGGCGGCGGCGGCGGCGGCGGCGGCGGCGCTAGCGCTACCTGGTCCGTGATGCTGAGAATCCCCATCTCGGGGCCGCCCTCAGCGCCCAGCTCCCGGCATCGGGCTCCGGCCGCGGCGGCTCCGGCTCGGGCGGCTGGCGGGGCGGGGAGCGCCTGGGCCCGCCCACCGCCGGGGGAGCGGCCGCCGCCGCCGCCGCCGCCACCGCGCAGCGCCGCCGCCGTCGGCCCCGGGGAGGCCCCGGCACGGCACGGCACGGCACGGGCCGCGCCGGCACCGCGGGGCCGGGGGCGCCGCGCCCCGAGGAGCGAGGCGCCGGGCCCCACCGACGCCGCGGGGCTGCATGCCAAGGAAAATCCAGGGGACAGCGGTGCTGGGCTCCACCGAGACCCTTGGAGCTTAGGGACGCCAGCCCCACGGATTCCCCCCCCCCCCCGGTCTAGGGCCCCGTGGAAACCCGAGGGTCTGGGGGTGCCGGGCCCCACGGAGCCCCGACCCACGGGGCAGCCTCGGGGACGGGGCAAGGGCGTTGCTGGAAGGACAACGGGCCCTTCGAGGAGGCCCCACGGAGACTCTAACGCAGCTGGGAACTGGGAACCGTCAGGCTCCCAGGAAGGAGCAGGGAAGACGTCTAAACGCCCCCAAATTTCCCTCGGGGTCTCCGCTCCCGCTGTGCCTAGAGCTGGCGGCCCTGAGCCAACTTACCGGTGCCCCGCTTGCCGTCCGCCGCTGTTCATGAACTCCTTTCGCAAGCCAGGTGCCAGTGGCTCCTGCACACGGGCCAGCGAGTTTTCACATCGACTTTCCCTGCAGACGCTGCCACTTCCCTCGGGTCAAAATCTGGTCTGTGGCTTCCACATCGAGAGGGCTGAACGAGTGCACGAGAGGCTCAGGCCGTGGGCGAGCGTCACTTTGCACCGCGCAGGCTTTGGGGCAAGTCGCAGCGGACTGAAGACCGGCTTGCAGGGGTGTCGCAGGCAGGAGCTGCGCTATCTAGATCTTTGGTTAGTCCCGTTAACCATCTGGAACCATCTCCCCTCGGTGGCAGCTTCCAGGCATGCTTGGCTGGTGGCCTGCAAGGCCACTATAATCAGTAATTAGAAGTAAGAGTTGATCGTGTCAACAAATGCATTCGTCGCACCCTATATCCCTTTCCCCCGCCAGGTTAATCACCAAGCCATGCCCTGTGTTCAGAACCAGCCTAATCGCTCATTATGGAGGCAGGAGCTCGGGTTCTTCCATTATGAAGTGATTAAAAACCTCGCTAAGATCTCATTGCCTTCAGCGGTGGGCAAACACGCTGCAAGGGGCAGCCGCTGACCCCCCCAAACCGTTGCGTCTAGAGAGAAGGGTGTGAAGCCGCTTCTCACAAGGACTGAGCCCAGGCTGGGGAGAGCGTTGCTGTAGACGAAATAAGCTGTCCCACTGGGGGGCTGCTTTACAGAGGGACAAACCATCTGCAGGGCAGCGAGAGCCTAGTGGAGAATCCAGCTCTCTTCATTCGTGGCCCTTCAAAAAGAAACGACCCAGTTAAGTAGTCGCCGAGGAGCTAGGGCTGCTCCTTTCCCTGGTTCAGGCGCTACCTGCTGTCATTGTCACATCAGTTCTTCAGGTCCCGTTCCTGCAAACGCTCGGTGCCAAGTAAAACACTTGGCGGGTCTATTTATGGGATTAGGCCTGTGCTTTGTAAACTCCTGAAAGTGAGGATTGCTGGTAAAATGGGCATTTTGTACAGCACCTAGCCCAACATCAGAGCGTAGCAAATAACCAGCCGCGCCGTCACGTGGTGGTATTAACCCCCCAAAACATATCTAGCAGGTTTAGACAGTGCTGCCAGGGGGAACCAAAGCCCAACTGACCCGTGGCCTCCAGAAGGGCTCCGAGCACTTTCCCGCTTGCCCAGAAGGATGCTGCAGGCTGCAGCAATTTGGCTGAAGTTTGAGCCTTGCACGCTGGGACCTGTAGTCTCTCCTGGCCAGCACCTATTAGCAATCAGGTCCACGCAGTTGCTTCTCTGGCCTGCATCCATCCCCTGCTCGGAAATAACTTTAAACAGAGAAAACTTTGGTGCCTCGGGATTGAGCTGGACCGTGCGTTTTCTGCAGGTACCAGGAATTTCTATTTTGTTGCCTCCTCTGTCGCTCTGCCTGGAAAGGGAGTAGATAACTGGGGAAAAAGCACTGAGTTGCTCCCCGCATCTCTTGAAATAACGTCCGGGGACATAATTAGGTTGCCTGCCATGGGGGCTGACGGAGGCCTGGTCGTGTGACCGGTGTGGCGGCTCCGCTTTGGGCTCCGGTTGAACCGAGTTCAGAGGAGGAGGAGCTGGAGATAGCGCTGTTGATACTGTAGTGAGGCTATTTTTATCATGTTTTTTGGACCCGTAATTAGCCAAGTGTTACCTAACAGTGAAATCAAGGTGAAATGACAGAGCCGAAAAGCGGCAAAGAGCAGCTGCTGACATTTTCGTCTGGGGAAACACTAGCCTCGGAGAAGGGGGCAGCAGAGCTAAGCGTTTTCTTGGAAAGACAGGTGCCGTCGGGAGCGCAGGCGGCCCCGGCCCGGGCCTGTCCCCCGCTGCGCTGCGCTGCGCTGCGCTGCCGCCCCGGCCCGGCCCAGTGCTGCCGAACCCAGCGCTCGGCTCGGCCAGGGAAGGCTCCGTGCGAGGGACGTGAGGGGCCCGGAGCTGGGGGTGAGGGACGGGGGGCCTGGGGCAGCTCCTGAGGCGGCGCCGAGGGATGGCGGGGTCCCGGGGCGGCCCCGGGGGCGCTGAGAGCCGCCACCAGGCCCTTGGGGACGGGACTACATGTACCGTCATGCCCCGCGCCGGCGGGACTATCGCTCCCGTCGTGCCCCGCGCGGGAGGCGGTGCCCGCTGGCGCCGCGCTCCCCCGGGAGCCGTGACGTCGGCGGGCTCTATGGCGACGCGGTGACGTCGCGGGCGGGGTGAGAGGTCACGGCGGTGGCGGCGGCGGTAGCGGCGGAGCCGGTGCCGGTGCGCGCGGGCGGCGGCGGCGGCGCCGCGTCCCCGGGCTCCTCCCGCCCCGGTCATGGCGGCCAGGCGGCTCCGCGGCGCCCTGCAGCTGGGGGCGCGGCAGCGGCTGCGGGCCGCGGCGGCCCCGCCCGGCAGGTGAGGCCGGGACAGCGGCACCGGGCCGGGGGCGGCGACCGGGGACACGGAACGGAGCGGGCGCGGGCGGCCTGGAGGTGCCCCGGGGCCCCGGGACAGGGACGGGGGGTGCGGGGACACGGCGGGGGGCTGAGGGGACCCCCAGGCCCGGGCAGGGCTACGGAGCGGGGGGTGACAACAGGGTGTTTGCGGACACCGGGGAGGGGGGGGGGAGCCCCCGGGGCCGCTTCCCCGGCGGCGCCTGACCTTGGGGCCGAGCCCCGCGGCGGGGACGAGCCGCCGTCCCGCCAGGGCCGCGGGGAGGACGGAGAGGACGGGGCGCGTCCCGCCGGGCCCCGGCAGATCCTGCAGCTTGGGCTTCCCTTCGGGAGCTCGGAGCCGGGCTGCGCCCGGGGAGCAGGGCCGAGGGCAGGGAAGAGGTGACGTCGCCTGCGCCTGGCGGTCGCGCGTAGATGTCACGCTCTGCTTAGACTTTGGAAAGGAGGCGAACGGCGAGTTCAGGAGACCTCGCGCCACCTCGCTCTGTTTTCCCCCCGCCCCAGCGCTGACCTCGGGGCCGGGCCGGGAGCAGGGAGCAGCTCCCGCTCCCAGCGCACTCCCGATGTTTTTTTTGCCAGACCGGAGCCAAAGGCCGGATCTGTGGCATGGGAACAGGGGCAGCATCTCGCTGAGGGGTTGAGCTAGGAGCCGGCGCTGCTGCGACCCCGTTGCGGGTGCACGTGCAGCGCCTCGCGCTGCCCGGCGGAGCGATGCCGGGGGTCCCCGCTTTGGCGGCGAGCAGGACGGGCCACGGCCGAGGGGAGGCTCTGCGTGGCGGTGCCGGCTTTCCTCGGAGGCCGAGCCCCCCGCAACCTGGGCTCGCCCGGCCCAAAGCCGCGGCAGGCTCTGAACCGGCCCCCAGGTCGCTGGCTGTTCTGGGCGCCTCGGGGCTGCCAGGCTCCCTGGGTGACTCTCCTTGAAGCAGAAATGTCCAGGAACTCCTGGGAGAAGCGGGACCTTCTCCCTGGGGGCAGAGCTGGTGTGGCCCGTTCGCAGGCACATCTAAAAATACCCGCGCTGTCCCAGCGGGCACCAGAGCGCGGCCAGTTATGGCTGTTGCGGAGTTTGAGCTGGTCGGGCCGCGTGGGTGCTGCGCCCCGGGGTTGGTCCTGGGACACATCAGGGCTCCCTGCTGGATGCGGTTTCCTCTTTCTGGCCTGTCTGCGCCTGGGTTTCCCGGGCACAGGGCAGCTGGCGTGCCGAGGGCGAGCGGCGCCGGCCCTACCTGGATGCTCCCGCCGCCAAAGCGGCGGATGGCATTACCGCAAGGGGACCCTGCGGCTGTCCGGCAGCTCCAGTGCTGGGTGACGAGCTGCTGGGACGTGCCGCCTTCGGAGCCGGGCGACGGGCATCTCCCTGGGGAGATGGCGAGCGGCGTTTCCCTCCCCTCCGGCCTCTTGCCCCGGGGCAGCAAAGGCACCGTCTGACCGGTGCTGCCTCCGTCCGCCCTGCTGCAGGGGAGGGGAAGAGCTTGTGAGCAGCGACAGGGGTTAACGGGCAGTTGTCCCCGGGCTCTGCCGGTCTGGATTAGATGTTCCTCAGGTCGGGTTTCCCCTGCCTTCCCCGTCTTATGCAACGGCGGTGTTGGCAGCAGCACCGGCGCTGTGCGTGGCCGCTGACGGCCGCCCGCATGACGTGACACGACGCGGGGGGCAGCGCTGGACCCGGCGGGTCGCCCGGCTCACCTGCAGGCGTCCCGAGAGGCGGCGAGGCCGGAGAGGCGCATCACTGTCCTGGCCCATTTCCCTGCGCGGTCTCCGCTAACGCCCGTTTCTCCCGCCCAGATACGCGGTGCTGTGCGGCATCCGGCTCAGCCGAACACCCCGGCCCGTGAGCAGCGCCGCGTGGGAGCCCCGGGCCCAGCCCAGCCGGACCTTCCTCAACCTCACGGGGCCCTTCACCAACAAGAGGAAGGAGTACTCGGAGCGGCGCATCATCGGGTACGTGGCCACGGCTGCCCGGCAGCCAGAGGCCTCACTTTCCCCCTCTGTAACCCTGCAGTCGAGACCTTCCCCTCTTGCCGCATGGGGCGTGGGCGGCCGCGGCACAGCACCGGGCGGCCGCGGCCCCGCTGACGGGCGCCCGGCTCCGCAGGTACTCCATGCAGGAAATGTACGACGTGGTCTCCAACGTGGAGGACTACAAGAACTTTGTGCCCTGGTGCAAGAAGTCGGTGGTGGTCTCTAAGCGGACGGGCCACGTCAAGGCCCAGCTGGAGGTGGGCTTCCCGCCCGTGCTGGAGCGCTACACCTCCATCGTCACCCTCGTGCAGCCCCACCTCGTCAAGGTGAGCGCAGCGGCGGCACAGGCGGCCGTCCTGGTCCCGCCAGGCTCCGTGGGGCCTCCCTGACGGGCTGCTCCCCTCCGCAGGCTGTCTGCACCGACGGACGCCTCTTCAACCACCTGGAGACGAGCTGGCGCTTCAGCCCCGGCATCCCCGGATACCCCCGCACCAGCACCGTGGATTTCTCGGTAACGCCAGGCCCTGCTTGGAGATGGGGGCACGCGCGGTGCGAAGCCCCTGGGGGTGGGGGAGGTGGTACCTGCTGCGGAAACCTGGCTGCCATCCTCCGCGGGGTGCGCCCGGACGCCTGGGTCCTCGGTGGGGGGGGCTCACGCTGCCCGCTCTCCTCCCCAGATCTCCTTCGAGTTCCGCTCCCTGCTGCACTCCCAGCTGGCCACCGTCTTCTTCGATGAGGTGGTCAAGCAGATGGTGGCAGCCTTTGAGCGCCGGGCGGCCAAGAACTTCGGCCCCGAGACCCGCATCCCCCGGGAGCTCATGTTCCACGAGATCCATCAGACGTGAGGGCAGCCGGGCCACCGCGGACTGTGCCGGGGCCAGGGACTGCCCGCCCTGCCCACCCTCTTGAATATTTATTTGAGTGCGTCTCTGCTGCCGTTGCCTCAACTTCCCTCCTGGCCCCAGGAGCAAGAGGTGGTGCTCCCGTGAGCGCGGGGGCTGCTGCTGGCCCCCGGCCCCATCTCCCGCCGCAGGAGCTGCGGCCCAGCACTGGGCTCCCTGATTGTGTAGCTGATCTTGTTTTTAAGTTTTATTTTATTTCTTGGGAGCTCTTTTTCCCCCCCCAGCTTGTTCCTTTTTTTAACTGCTCTCCTCTGCTGCAGCGGCAGGGGAAGCTCCTGGGTCGGCCGTGCCTGGGTGCTGCCCGCCTGGCTCCGGGAGAGCAGGAGGAGGTGGGTGCTCGATGGCAGGGGAGCCCGGTGGGAGGCAGGAGCTGGATCCTGCCAGGGGAACGCGCGCGCGAGAGAGAGCGAGGCAGCGAAGGGGAGGTGAGCGCCCAGGGCGAGTGGGGCCCCGGCTGCCCCCCGGGCCCTTTTAGGAACAAAAGGGAAGGAGAAGTGTGCAGAGAGAGGAGAGAGGCTGGAGCAGAGCTGCTGCCTGGCCCCCAGCCCCTGCCCGCAGCCGGGCTCCCAGCGCGGCCTCCCCGAGCGGGGACCCTCGCGGCAGGGACGCAGCGGCCGGCCCCCGGCCCCCCTGCGCCCCGCGGCAGCGCCTGCCCTGCCACCGGACCCGCCGTTGCACAGTTTGCACAAGTCACACGCACAGCGGGGGACGGGGAGGGTCGCTCTGCCCCGTCCCCCACCACCCCCAGCCCCCGCCGCAGGCCGAGGCGGCTGGGGCTGCTCCCGGGGCAGCGCCGGCACCGCAGGGCTCGGGACCGGCCCCGGCAGCACCCCGGGCACCGCCTGCGCCCCGAGCCCTCCCCGCAGGCCCCGGCCCCCCAGCCCCATCATCCCTCTGTGTCACGCATCCCTCCAGCGTGTCTTTCCTTACCTTCTGCGGGGGGGACGGGGGTCTCCAGCTCCACCAGGCTAAGAAACCCCCCCAGAAGAGGGGAGGGGGCTCCTTGAGCTCGCAGCTCCCCCCACTCAGCCCACCCAGTTTTGCCCCCATCACCGGGGGCATCTAGGCCTTGCTGCCCAAGGAAGGACGTTTATAGGCCAATAAAGAGCATTTTCCAAGGGCGAGCGCAGCCTCCTGGTCCTCATTTGGCAGCTGGGGGGGGGAATAGTTGGGGGGGGGGGGGGGAGGAGGGAGGAGTAGGGCTGTGCACTGAGCCCAGACCCCCAAATCAGGCCCCCAGCCTGGTACCTGTGTACTGACACCACCAGCCCTTCGCTGGCCCCAGCGGAGGCAAAGTGGGGCCGGGGGGGGGGGGGGGGGGGCACGTGTCCCTCTGACACGCGAACCGCACTCGGCTGCTCCGTCACGGGAGCAGAGCGGGGCCCGGGGGTCTGGGTGCTGCCCTCCGCGGGACCCTGCGCCCAGCGGAGGGAGGCAGGCAGGAGCTGGGTTTGTTAATAAAAACATTTATTTTGCATTTTGTCGTTGTTTGTACAGAACCGCCCGACACCTGCAACAGGCTGGGGCCAGCATCCGGCTCACACACGGGGGGGGGGGGGGGGGGGGGGGGGGGGGCAGCTCTGGCTGCCAGGGGCATCGGACACGAGGATTCACACCAACACACGGGGGGGGGGGGAGGAGGAGGAAGAGGAGGGGGGGCGCGGGCCGGGAGGAGTGTATCAAGTCCTTTCTAGGGAGAAAGGGAGGTTTGAGACATTCGTTCATTACTGAGCTGCTCTGAGGGCTCGAGGCCCTGCCGGGGCGACCTGGGGGGGACCCGGGCAGCCGCTGTCACAGCTGAACCTGGACACGAGTCTGGCCTGAACCCTTCCAGGGTGGCACTGGTGGGGACAGGATGGGGATGGGGCATCCCCCCCCCCCCCCCCAAGCGCCCGCCACCCCCAGCCCAGGAGCGGGGGAGCTGGGGGCTCCCCGTGTGCGCGGCGCTGCCGGGGACGGGGTGGGGGGCCGGGACCCCCTTCCTCGCCCTGCGGTGGGGGGGGGCGGCGGGGGCAGCCCTGTGCTGGGGAGGGTGGGACGGGGAGCGGGGACGCGGGGCAGGCTGGGACCCCGCGGCGGCTGCCTCGTCTCCCCTCCCCACGGCCCGCGGGTGGCAGCGTGCGGGGCGGGAGGGGGGGAAGAGCAGTGCTGTGGGGCTGAGCTCGCGCCCCAGACAACCGGGGGCCAGCGCCCGAGAAGGGTTCAGTGCCGAGTCTGTCCCGGGCCCTGTGCGGCAGCGAGGCGGTGTCTCGGTGCTCCCTGGGCAGCAGCGAGCCACGGCCCTTCCCTGTCCCTTCTTTACCCAGATTTGTAGCCCACGAGCTGCATGAGGCCCTTTGTGCTCATGGACTTGGGTCTCTCCAGGGGGAAGCCCAACGCCCGGCTCCAGATGAGCTGCGCCAGGACGCCCAGGGCCCGGGAGACCCCAAACAGCACCGTGTAGTAGTTCATTTCTTTCATGCCGTAATACTGCGGAGAGGAGAGGAGCAGGGCGTCGGGGCAGGCCGGGGGCAGCTCCGCCAGCACGGCCCCTCGGCCAGGAGCCCTCCCGCGCTGCCGGGCAGCCCCAGGCCCCGGTCAGCCCCCGCGCTTACCTGCAGCAGCACCCCGCTGTGAGCATCCACGTTGGGCCAGGGGTTCTTGGCCTTGCCCTGCTCCAGCAGCACGTTGGGAACGATCTTGTAGAGCTGGGCCACCAGCTTGAACATGGGGTCCTTGGGCAGGTGCTTGAGAGCGAACTCCCGCTGGCAGGTGTAACGGGGATCCGTCTTCCTCAGCACCGCGTGCCCGTAGCCGGGCACCACCTGCAACGAGGGGGTGTCAGACCCTGGACCACCACGGCCACAGCCCCGGCCCCGGCGCCTCGTCCCGGCCACGGACTCACCCTGCCCGAGTTGAGCGTGTTCCAGATGAAATCCCGCAGTTTCTCATCCGAGACCTCCTGGCCCAGCTCCTTCTGCAGGTTGGTGAGCCACAGCAGCACCTCCTGGGGGGCGCAGCAAGGCCCGGGGGTGAGAACGGAGCCAGGCGGACAGACAGACACACAGACAGAGGGGCGCAGAGGTGCCCTACCTGGTTGGCGAGGCCGTGCAGGGGCCCGGCCAGCCCGTTCATGGCCGCGGCAAAGGCGAGGTACGGGTCGGAGAGCGCGCTGCCGACCAGGTGGCTGGTGTGGGCACTCACGTTTCCACCTTCGTGATCGCTGCAGGGGCGAGAAGATGCGTCAGGGCCACCACGTCCCCCTCCAACAGCCGCTGGAGGGAGCCACCCGCCCTGTGACACCCCCGTGGCATTTCGGAGGGTGACGACACCCCTGTCCCTGATGCCCCAGGGACCCTCCGGGACCCCTGCCCGGCTCAGCACAGAGCCCATGCGGGGACAGGGCTCGTGGGACCAGTGGTGGCAGCGTCCGGACAGGCCCCGTGGCCCCACCGGGGCGGCAGCACAGCCCTGCTCTCAGGCTGCCCCGTATCGCTGCGTTGAGCCGGTGCCGCATCCACCCCAGCTCCCTCCAGCCTCGGAGCAGCCCGGGCACGTCCCGGGACCATCCCCAGCCCTTGGGGCAGGGACCGGGGCCAAGTTCCCTCCTTCACTCCTGTTCCCACTCCTCCGCCCGCGCCGCCGTGTCCCTCCCCAGCACCTGTGGATGGTGAGGTAGAGCCGCATGAGCTCGATGAACTGTGGGTCGGTGTAGCCCAGCATGTTGGTGAAGTTGTGGGACCAGTCCAGGTTGGGATCGATGGCACCGATGCTGCTGCCCTCGCGGTACAGGTTGCGGTAGATCTTTGCGGCGATGCAAGGCAGCTTGGCGATCAGATCCATGGCGTCCTCGTAGACAAACTGGGAGAGACAGGGTTAGATGGGGCGGCTGCTCTTCCCCAGGGGTCCTGCAAGCCCCCAGATCTCCACCAACGCTGACCCAGGCCTTGGTTCATCAAACTTCCCAGGCTGGAGGCACCTCGCTGCGGCTGAGGCCAGCCCAGACCTCGCCGCGTCCACCACGAAGCCCCCCCGTACCTCCCAGTACTTGACCCGGTTGATGCCCTCGGCGTAGGCACGGGCGAATTTGCTCTCGCTGTTGAGGGCGGTGATGGCGGAGCTGAGCTGGGACATGGGGTGCAGGTTGGTGGGGAAGTTGTCCAGCATGGTCACCACGTGGGAAGGCAGCGCGGCCCGCTTGGCCCACTCGCGGGACACCCAGCTCACCTGCGCGGAGGGCAGAGGCTGAGCCCTCGGGGCGTCGCGCGGGGGGCGGCAGCCTCCCGCGGCCCCGCGGACGCCCCCAGCACCCTACCTGCTCCTGGGTGGGCACCTCTCCCGTCACCAGCAGCCAGAAGAGACCCTCGGGCAGCGGCTCCTCTCCCCCCGGCGCTTTGGGCAGCAGCTTCTGGCACTCGGGGATGCTGTAGCCGCGGAAGCGGATGCCCTGGAGAGCCCGGCACAAGCGTCAGCCGCTGCAGGGGGGCCCCGCGCAAGGCGGGAGCCGTTACAGCAGGGCAGGATCAGGCCTTACCTCATCGGGATCCAGCACCGAGGTCTCGTATATTAGCCCCTTCATGCCTCTCATCCCTCCGTACACCTGGAGGAGGGCAGCAGGAGGCATTAACGGTGCTGGGGACGGCCTGGCGCCCTCGACCCAGCCCGGCGCCGGAGGGACGCGGCCCCCCCGGGGAAGGCGGCGCTGCCCGGCCGCCCCCACCGCTCACCATGTCCACCGTGATCTGCCCGACGGCCGTGCTGCCGTGCTGCTGCCTGAAGTTCTTGATCTTCGCCTGCTCCTTGGGGATCATGTTTGCCAGGACGTCTTTCAGGTTCTGGGCAGGAGGGGAGGGAGCGGAGCCGTGAGCGAATCTCGCCAGTCCCGGGCTCACCGCGTGCCCCCCTCGCCCGGCGTTTTACCCGGAGCGGGGAAAGGGATCGCGGCAAGGGCAGGATCTGCTCTTACCGTGGCGGCGCTGGCGTGACGGGCCGCGAAGAGGACGCATGGTGCGTTCTGCAAGAGAGCAGACACAGGTATTTAAGCATTACCAAAAAGGAGCCGAGAGCCCTGCTCAAGCACCCAACTCGTCCCGTTTCTATAAAGCTTTTAGAGGTATAAACAGGACCCGAGCACCCGACAGAGCCCGTGCACCCCCGGCCGCATCCCGCGGGAGCATTCCCTGGCGGGGGGCCAGGCCGCTCCAGCCGGCGGCAGGGCTCCCGCAGCCGCGGCTGCCGCAGGAAGAGCCCCGTGACTCCTGCCCGTCTCGCAAGGACGCTACGCCCTGCAACCGGAGCCGAGCCGAGCCGGCGGCTTCTCTACGCCCACGTGTGCACAGGGGAGATCAAACCCAAACAGGTTTCGCCGGCTGCCAAGCGCGCAGGGGGAGGGGAGCCGCTGGGCTCCCGGCAGGCAGCAGCGAGCGGCGTTTCGCTCACGCATGGCACTGGCTGAGGCTCCGCAAAGCCGGCAGCTGCCCAGCGCGACCGGGGCCGGAGCAGGAACCGCTGCAGAGCATTGCGCGACTCAGCAGCAGGAAGCAAAAGCCATCCAGCGTTTCGCTTCCCGGTGCCTCGACCAGAGGCGGAAACGCGCAGGCTGCAAGGGCACGCGGCGGCCTGCGCCGCTGACAACGCGCGGCCGCGGGAGCGAAACCGCAGCGGGTTTCCTGCACGCCGGCACCGGCACTGCAACCCCCCGCCTGGCTTGGCAGCTCTCCAGAAGGGAAATAAATAAATAAATAAATAAAAACGATCTTTGTTCCTCCCAGCGCCGAGTCAAACGCGGGGACTCCGGCCTGGGAAGGCCCCGACGGAGCTGGTGAGCTCCAGGCCTGGTATCACGCCTCGTCCTCTCTGCGCCCTGCAAAGACGCCCGGGGCGTTGCTGTGCCCCGCGGCGCAGCCGAGCCGCCCGGCAAAGCAGGTCTCCGGCTCTGGGCCGGGGCCAGGTGCCTCCCCGGCAGGAGCGGGGCCCCTCCGGAGATGCTGGCAGCCGCGGAGGAACGTGACTCGTTTTTTCCATTGGCTCCGGGGAGGGAGCGCAGCGCTGCGGAGCCCCGAGCGCGGCCGGCACGTCGAGGACGGGCGCGCCGCAGCCGAGCCCCGGCCCCGCAGGAGCACCGAGCCGGCCGCCGGCGAGCCGCACCGCGCTGCTCCGGGTAATTGCGCCCGTTACTCAGCAACGGAGCGGGCTGCGGGAACAGGCCGCATCATGCCGAAAGGAAAATATTAAAGGCCCTGGAAACAATGGAGGCAGCGGGAGCCCGAGGTCGCAGCTGGCTGCAGGGCGGCCCCGCGGCGGGTTGGCTCCCGCCGGACGCAGCACCGGCCGGAGCGGCTCCCACCCACGTCCCGGCGCGGGAGCGTCCCAGCCCCGCGGCGGCGGCGCTTCCATCAGCGGGTGCCCCTGCCCCTGCCCCACAGCCTGGCCCCGTCCCTTCCCTTCCCTTCCCTTCCGCGGGCGGCTCGGAGGCGCCGCTCGGTCAAGGTCACCGGCGCCCACGGCGGGGCCGGGAGAGGGCCGACGGCAGCAAGGTGGGCCGGGAGGGCCGGGATTAGCCGCAAAGCCGCCAGGTTCACGCCGCTCACTCGGCCCATCTGGCTTTCGCTGCTCGGGAAGGGGCTAGTTCTGGCGAGGGGGGGCCGCGGCGGAGGCCAGGGCCTGGCCTGCCCGGTCTCGCGGCTGTGCGGGGGCCAAGTGGGACACCACAACACGGCCAGGGCCGGGGAAGTGAAAGAATCCCAAAATAAAGCACCGGTCGATGGGAACGCGGCAGCGATTGTTATGAAACCGCGGGGCCGAGGCCAAGGCAAACAGGCCGCGGGTCCCGGCCGGGGCCGACGCGCTTCCCCTGCCAGTCCCGAACCGCCGGGCCGCGGACCGGCACCGCCAGAGCCGGGGGGCTGCCCCCCCCCACGGCGGGACGCGGGGCCGGACCCCCGGCGAGGGGTCCCCCCGCCGTGACCCCGATGCCCTCTACGGCGCGGGCAGCCGGGGAAGGCCGCAGCGGGGAGGGGGGGCCCCCCGCACCCACCTTTCCCCCAAATACCGAGGCCCTGGGGGAGGGGAGAGGGGGGGCTGCAGTGCCCTAGTGGGGCTCGGCCCTGCAACGGGGGGGGGGGGAAGGGCAGGGACCCCCCCCCACAAAAGGAGGGCTGCAAACACAGCTGGGTGCCCCCCTAGAGCACCTCCAAATGGGGGGGGCAAACACAGTGGGGAGCCCCCCCCCAAAGCCCCCCAGTGGGGGCTGCAACAGGGCAGGGAGCCCCCCTAGAGCCCCCCCATAAGGAGGGGTTGCAAAAACGGCAGGAAGCCCAGCTCAGAGCCGCCCCCCTCCCCCAAAATAGGGGAGGGGAACACGGCGAGGAGCCCCTCCGAGCCACCCCCCCTCCCTTAGGGACTGCAAACACGGTATGGAGACAGGCCCAACCCCCCCTCAAAATGGGGGTCGGGAAGACGTCAGGAAGCCCCCCCCAGAGCCCCCCCATAAGGAGGGGGGCTGCAAACACGGCAGGGAGCCCCCCAACGGGGGCTGCAATAGGGCAGGGAGCCCCCTCGAGCCTCCTCCATAAAGGGGGGGGTGCAAACACCGCCTGGAGCCCCCCGGGGTCTGGCACACCCGGAGCAGAGGGGGGCGCATCCCCCCCCCCCCCGCCGGGGCGGACAAAGCGCGGACACAAGCGGCGACCCCGCGCTCCACGTGCCGCCCCCCCCCCCCGCCCCGCGCGGCCCCTTTAAGGCCGCGCCCCCCCCCCGCCTTGCCCCTTTAAGAGCGGCGCCCCCCACAGTCCCCCCCTGAGGCGTCGCCCCTTTAAGGCGCGGCGCGGCGCGGCCCGCGGCGGGCGCCCCTCACCTTGGGGCCGAGGAGGCGCGCGGCCGCCCGGCTGCCGGCGGCCAGGAGCGTCATGGCGGGCGGGGCCGGGACGGGTCGGGAGCGGGGCCGGGATGGGCCGGGAGTGGGGCCGGCGGTGCGAACGGCGGCGGCGGCGGCGGCAGCCGAGGGTCCTCGGCGCGGCGGGCGGGGCGCGGCGCTGCGTACGTTATTAGCATAGCACCGCCCCCGCCCGCCCCCTCGAGCGCGAGCCGCTCGCGATTGGCCGCGCCGCGCGCCGCGGGGCGGGGATATGCAAACGAGGCGGCGGGGGCCGGCCTATAGGTGGCCACCGCGTTCGCCTGATCCGGGGGTGGAGTCGGAGGGGGTGCCGGGAGCTTGGCCCCGCCCACCTCCCGTGACGTCACCGACCGCTGCACGTGACGTCACACCAGGACGTCACCCTTCAGAGCCTGTTTGGGGCTCGGTATCACCCAGCTGATGTCACCTGTGACCTCATCAGAGCAGCAGGGCCACGTGCAGTGAGGTCAGCAGGCCCGCACGCAGCATGGCACCCCCTTGGAGCCAGGCTGCGGTGCAGGCCTGCTCTGTGACGTCACCCACCAATGACATCACCGCGGGGCGCACCCATCCTGCGACCTCACCCCGCTCCGGTGCCGTCAGGCCCCTGGATGCCCCCGGCCCCCGAGGGGCTGGCGGGTGCCGCGCGCCACGGCCCGGCACCAGCTCCAGCTCTGGCTCCAGCTCCAGCCCCGGCGCAGGGCCAGGCCGGGGCAGGGACGCCTGGTGCTGCGCGCGACCCCGGGGCCACGGCCGGGCATTGCTCCGGCAGCGCTGGCAGCGGGCGCTGTCACCCGTCGGCCGTGGCCCTGGGCCGAGGTGACGTGGGGCGGCCGCGCCATGTGGGCTGAGATGGTGGGGCAGGCCCGGCGCGGGCGCAGGGCCGGGACCCCTCCGGCAGCCCGGCCGAGCGGAGCAGGGCTTTCAGCGGCATCTCCGGGCGGGCTGTGCACGCTGCTGCCCGGGGACGTCCCCCCCTCCCCTGCACCGGCGGCGTGACGTCCCCTGCAGCCACCAGACACACACACGGGAGCACGATCGGCCCTTTCAGCAGGGCCCTGTGGCGCCCGGCCGCCACACGGCCACTGTTTATTGCCCTGCAGCCTAGAAAGAGGCTCTTAAAAAACAGTGAACGACACCCCCTCACCCTGGTAACGGGCTGCTCCGGAGCCCCGGCAGCCCCCACCCGCATCCCCGGCTGCGTTTAACTGTGCGGCACCAGCCCTGGCTGCTGGCCACGCTCATACGGCAGCAGAGGACAGTTCCTTGCTTGGAGCCTGCCTGGAGACAG
Source organism: Apteryx mantelli (assembly GCF_036417845.1). Taxonomy (NCBI): domain Eukaryota; kingdom Metazoa; phylum Chordata; class Aves; order Apterygiformes; family Apterygidae; genus Apteryx; species Apteryx mantelli. The sequence continues at coordinate 3,105,036 of NC_090010.1, read as the reverse complement.
GAGCGCGGAGCTGTTTGCCCAAGGTCACAGAGAAGCGGCAGGAGCAGTGGGAACCTAGGAGTCCTGGCCCCCAGCAGCCGCTGAAACGCTCCTGTTAGGAACCTGGCGTTGGGGCAGGGCTCCAGCCCCCCGGGGCCCAGGAGTCCTCCCCCGAGGACGCCCCATTGGAGAGCTGGAGCGGGCGGTGGGAGTCCCGGCTGCTCGTCCCCGCTGAGCTCCCTGCCGACCCTCCCAGTGCCACGGTTACAGTGGATGGACAGTAAAATAAATAGGACAAGAAAGCACCAGAGTAGCAGAGGTGTCTGCGCCCAGCTCCAGAGCCGCAGTCTTCCTCGGGGCACGTCGGTCCATCTCCTTCGGGAGGGAACAGGGAAATGGGCACAGACAAGGTGAACTGAAGAGGTAGGAGACGTCCTTCCTCCCCGACGGCTACGAGCGTCGGCTACGGACAAAGCTCGCGTCGCGCTGTCCACCCCGGGGACGGCTCGTGTCTCCAGGCAGGTCCTGTGACGCCCCTCGGGCGCTGCTGGCAGCGGGGGGACGGTCAGGGAGGTTTTGGTCCAGTCGGTCCGAGGCAGCGAGGGGCGTCCGTGTCACAGCTCGTCGTGAGGGATGTGGAGCGCGTGGTCGCACAGGTCTGTGGCGACAAAGGCCAGGCGCTCTCAGGACTGGCCCCAGCAGAGTCCGGCTACTAGCCCCAGCCCGGGAGAGGAGAGATCCCAGTCCCAGCTCACGGGCCACATGCTGGGCTGCGATGGCTCCAGGAGGGCCGGGGTGTATCCAGCCCCCAGGACCAAGTCGCAACGGGGGAGCCTGTCCCCAGCCACAGCCCTGCAGCGACAGCGCTGCCCAGCGCCTGACGGCAGCCAAGGGCCAAGGGAGAAGTCATGTGCAGAGCGGCTGGGCTGGGCAGGGCCAGGGAGCAGCCGGCACAGCCGTGACCCGCGCGAGGGGACATCCGCGTCCCCCTCTCGCTTTGTTCTGTGGTTAATGAGAAACACGGCTGTTTGGACAGAACTGTCAGCCCGGCTTTTCACCTGGAACTGCCAGCCAGAGCAGCACGACGGACCTGCTCCAGCTTCAAGGTAGGCAGCAGGCTGGCCACGCGCACCTGGCTGGGGAGGCTGAGCTGGAAACAGCTGCCGGTGGCGCGTGAACACGGTGCCCCCAGAACAGGACCCTCCTTGGGCAGGAGGGTTTTGCTCTCCACCTGTATGGAGGTACAGGAGGGACCTGCCCAGCCCTACAGCCTCTGCGCAGGTACCAAACGCGGACCACGTTCATTAATAGGAAAGCACAAAGGTCACAGCGTGCCCTGAGCCCTCTGTTTGCCAGCTAGAAATAGCTCTGCGGGAAGGGAAATGCCCTGGGGCAGCAGCCGGCAACTGGCTGCGAAAGGAGCCCTGGGCCCGAGCAGCCAATGGAGCCGCAGGCGTGGAGGCCTGGGGGGCAGCTGCCGTCCTGGCTCCGTCCCAGAGCACGTGGGCCTGGCTGGGGCCGAGCATCCAAAAAAAGCTGCAGGCAGGTCAAAGAGGCATCGGGACCTGGGCTCTGGGCAGGCGGCACAGGCAGCCGGGGCCTCGCACGCAGGCACCAGGCTCCCGGCCCAGTGACGGGGCTGCTCTGTGGGTCCGAGGGCTGGATCCCAGCCCTTCCGCGATGCGATTTCAGTGGAGACCTGCACACCCAGCTGCTCCTTGCCACGTGCTCCTGGATCTTCGGGCCACGGGCAGTATTTCCTGACTTAGTTTCCAGAAAATTCCAAAGATAAGGAAAAAAGGGGCCTGGCTGGCAGCAATGGGAGCAGAAAGCCCGGAGTGCGAGCCTTAGGGAAGGGGCAGTGCTGTCACCCCCCTCTGCAACCCAGGCAGGGGGGTGCCCAGAGATGACTCCAAGCAGCCAGAAGCATTTCCTACCCTCAGGGCTCTGCTGCCTTGCGAGGGACGGATGGACAGACAGCAGGTGAGCCCCCTCCCCAGGATGCCCCAGCCCAGCTCACCTGTCCGCTTGCTGCAGAGCCGGTCCTTGACATTCTCAGCCTCGTGAGAGAGGAATTCGATGAGTTCATCCTCATACTCCTCGGCAATGCTCTCGCACTGCAACGGGAGCCCCATGTCGGTCACCCGGCTGCCTCCGCGCCAGCAACCGTGTGGGGCCAGGCAAAGCTGACCAGCACCCAGGGGAACCCAGAGCCAGGCCCTGCCCCCAGCCGGGGAGCAGCCTCCCTCTCCTCCCAGCCCCAGGAAGGATCAGGGGAAGTGGCCAGGAGCTGCCAGTGGGACTGGTTACTTCATCCCAGAAGGGCTGTGGCTGCCAAATCCAGCGGACCTGGTCACCTAAAGCCTCCCCAGAGCCCCAACAGACACTGCACAGGACACACTCCCTGCACACACCGCAAACTTCAGACTAGAAGCCACATCTCCATCAATTTTGACCCCGGAGAGGTCCATCTTGGTCCCATCGTGGGAGATCACGCGGACGTAAGTCTTGCGATGTGTGGACGGATCCACTTTCTCCCCGTATTCCTTCATCTTCTCGCACACCCGCTCCAGTAACTCTGTCAGATGCGCCTCAGACCGGGCATAGGGCACCTGCAGCACGAGCATGAGATCAGCGGGAAACACTAGTCCAACCCCTCCCTGATCTCTGCCAGAGTCTTTATCACGCAGTTGCTATTCCAGGTCAGGCCCTGCTCGCAGCCAACCCCCTCTCCTCCTGTAGCCTCGGCCTGAAGCGCCCCTGGAGCTGGAAGCAGGCCCCAGCTGGGAGACGTCTCACCTCCACAACTGACTGGCTGCCGTCGGGGTTGATCCGAAATGAGCCCATCTGGATGGTTTTCTTAGGGTCGACCTGGGCAATCTCCCACTCCAGCTCATCCACCAAGGCCCGGCATGCTGAAAAGGATGGAAAAGTTAATGGCTTAAAGTGCTAAAGACAATTAACCAACCCCGAACTTTAACTGAGGTGAACCCACAACACCAACAGACCCTGTGGCTGTTCAGATCTGCTGGAAAGAACTGGAATTGCTAAAAGACAGTGAGGACTGCAAGGGGACAAGCAGGAGTCAGTGCTCAGCAGGGACATCCCGACACCGTGCTGCAAAACAGACCATCGAGGAGTCTGACAAGCTCTTTCAGGGGCCATATGCATGGCCCACCGCAGGCTATGCACAGACCAGCAGCACGCGCCGAGCAGTCCCAACCACCACCCTGGGCCCCGTGGTCCCCCTGCGGCCGCGCAGCCATCCCCACTGTCGCACCTCCGCAGTGGAGGTCCTGGCTCCTCCGGGCGCTGGCAGCGGGCAGCAGCGAGGCCAGGGCCGCAGCCAGGCAGAGCGCGGGCAGGATCCAGCCCCTCATCCTCACGGCACCGGCTGCAGGGCAACCTGCAGGCACAGGGGGGGCTTCAGCCACGGCAGCCCCCCAGCCCCTGCACCCAAGTCCCTCCAGCTTCCCCGGGATCCCTGTACAGCCCCATCCTCTATAGGGCCCTGATCAGACACTCCCAGAACTCCTATAGGGACCCGACCATACCCAGAATCTTCTACAGGCCTCCATCCACTATAGAACCTTGTCTACAGCACCCCCTCCAAATCCCATTCCCCCTATATGGCCTTGTCCATGGCATGGCCTCCCTGATCCCTACAGGATCCTCTCCCTATAGGACCTTGTCCCTACTCCCAAGCCCCTATAGAACATTATCCTTGCTCCAGACCCCTATAGAGCTCTATTCTCTATAGCACCTGCTCACATCCCCCAAACCCGTATCCTATATGGCCCTGTCCATAGCTTTGCCCCCCTCCTTGATCTGCACAAGGTCCCCTCCCCTATAGGGTCCGGTCTATAGCAATTCCCCCGCCCCACAGGCCCCCGCCCTTGTCCCTGAACCCCTACAGACCCCCCTCTCCTACAGGGCCCTGTCCGCAGCCCCCTCCCCCATAGGACCGCAGCCCCGGTCCCTACACGGCGCCGTCCGTGCTCCTCGTCCCGACCGGCCGCGGGTCCCCCGTCCCCTGCGGGCCTCCGTCCCCCGCGCCCCCCGTACCGCGCCGCTCTCCCGGCCGCTCCGCCGCCCCCCCGCCCGCGGACCCGGGGCTGCCCGCGGCGCTGCCTGTCCCGACCCGCCCCTCCGCCCCTCCGCCCGGCCCGCCACGAGGGAAGGCGGCTGGGGGGAGGCGGCGGCGGGGCCGGAGGCGGCGGCGGCGGTGAAAGGGGCCGCTGCTCTCTACCCCGCGGCGGGGCCGCCCCGCGCGCAGGCAGCGCCGCGGGCAGCCCCGGGCGAGCGCCGAGGCCCCCGGCGCCGCGAGGCCCCGGCCCGCGTGGCGCTCGGCCCCGCGCGGTGGGAGGAGCCTGAGGAGGCCCCGCCCCCGGACGGCCCCGGGCCCTCCCTCACCGGCCCTGCCCCGCACCCGCTCTGCGTCCCGCTCCGTCTCGCCGCGGCACCGGCCCCGCTTCCCGCCCCGCCCGCCGCCGCCCCGGTGCCAAGGAGGACGCGGCGCAGGGGTCCGAGGCTGCCTGGCTGCTTTATGACCGTGCCCGGTGCCGGGCCGTGCCGTGCCGCAGGGCCGCCTCGTGCCGGGGCCCCGGGGGCGTCCTGCCCCGGTAACGGCCCCGCCGGGCAGGGGGGGCGGCCCGGGGAAGTTCAGGCAGAGGCTGGGGCAGCCTAGGCCCCGGTGCTGGTTCCAGTTAGGAGTGTGTCTCCCTTCGCCCCGCAGCGCCCTCGTGCCGCCCCGGGGTCTGCACCGGCGGCGGGGTCCCGGTGCGGGGCCGGGCTGCTGCCGGCCCCGCTCACAGCGCCAGCACCGGCGGGTAAACCGTCGCATCTGCCGGAAACAAAGCACAGCGTGAGGGGGGCCGGGCCGGGCCGGGCCGGGCCGCGCCGCAGGGCCAGAGGGAGCAGGGCGGTGTGCCCCGCCATGCCTTACGCTTGGGGCTGCTCTGGCTGTCCGGCTCCGGCACCTTCCAGTCCAGCTTGCGGCCCTTCTCGTAGAGGGCCTTCAGCACCTTGCGGAAGTCATCGGGCTCACTGCTGTTCTGGCTCAGCTCCAGGTACTTGCGATAGAGCTGCAGCGCCGTGCGCGCGTCCTCGATGCTGTCATGGGTCTCGCCCTGAATCTTCAAGTCTGGGGAGAGCGTCCCGGTCAGGGAGGGCAGGCGCAGGGCTTGCCCTGGCGGGGTGGTGCGAGGGCTCTCGGGGGCCTTACGGGGTCGAGGTGGAGATCTGCCCCCCATGGCAGAGCTGCAGCGGGTGTTAATGCCCTCAGTGCAGCCACGGCCCCAGTCCTGCCCGCCCTGGCACCTCCCTGGAGGTACGGAGGAATCAGCCACTAACCCAGGAAGTACCAGGCGAGGAAGCGCAGGGAAATCATCCTCTTCCTTGGGATGTGGAACAGGTACACGGTGTCAATCACCTGGTCCTTGGGCACCTGGAAAGCAGAGAGCATCCTGCTGCCAGGGCTCGCTCTGGATGTGGCCCACATCCGAGCATGCGTACGGTCCTGCCGCGGTAGGGCAAGGCCCAAGCTGCCAGTACCCCCTGGACTCTACCTGGGGGGAACTCGCACTTTGCGCTGGTAGCCAAGGTGCACTGCACCAGGAAACACCACAAAGGCAGGTGGGGACCGACCTGATTTACCAACACAACCCACAGAGCAGCCCAGGATCCGTGCCCCTGCCCAAGATGCCGCAGGTCTCCCCCCCTCCCCCCCCAGGCACACCGTGCCCTGGTTTGGGGATGGGGACTTGGTGTTGTCACCATGAGGTTGATGACGCGGAAGTCCTTCTGCAGCCCGTGGCCCACAAACTTGACTCCCACGTCAATGAGGAAGCGCAGTTTCAGATAGGTGGATTTGAGAGTGGTGAGGTGCTTGGAGGAGATCTTGGCATCCAGGTCTCCCGGCTTGATCCCTGAGTACTGGGTCAGGTAATCCACCACCTATGGAGAACAGGGCCCACGGTCACATACTGGGAAGGCCGAGGGGCAGCCGCTGGGGCTTGTCCCCTCCAGCTTCCCCTGCCCAACAGCCAGGCCAGCCAGGGGAGGGTGCAGACATTATTCTCCGTTTCCTGAGAAGGAGCCCCTCCATCGAGCAGGAGGCACAGTGGGACTGTGTCCTCCCTCCTGGGCAGGGAGCTGAGCAGGGCCAGGCAGGGGCCCAGTACCTGCTCCTGGGTGGAGATGTAGTCATCAATGAAGGGGACACCCTCGTTAGGGCCCTGCCCACGCACACACGTGATCCTGGCCACCGACATCTGGCTGGGCTTGATAGTGGACTTGGTCCCGTCACTGCGGAGCTCAGCCTCCTCCTGTGACAGGCGAGAGGAGAGCTCAGTGACTGCGAGCTCTCGGAGGCAGTGTGGAGTCCAGGCGCACCCAGAAGGGCTGCCCTGCTCCCCTAGCACCCGCCTGCAGGGGAGGCCTGACCTCATTCAGCGTGACGAACTCGGCGTCCAGCCCCACCAGGTCACCCGCCTGCGGCATCTCGCTCAACATGAGGGGGATGAAGGTGGCATGGCACTTGCGCTGCTTGCGAGCCAGCGAGGCCTCGGCCAGCAGCACGCTGGCTTCGATTGGGTTCTTGACTGCAGGAAGAGGGGAAGGGAGGTCAGCTGGGAGCTAGATTCACTGGCCGCGCAGCCCCTTCCACCCCAGACACTCACTGACGAGGTTGTACTTGGAGTTGAGGTTCCTTCGGGCGTAGTACAGGATAGCTGGCACCTTCCAGCTCATGTCAAACTGCACCGCCTCACACTGCAGGGAGGGAGGGACAGTGCAGGGGCAGGGAGGAGCCCAGCCCAGGGCTGGGTGCTTCCCCACGCAGCAAAAACCCTCCCTCCACAGGGTCCCTGCCTCCGTGGTCTCACCTCGACATATAGTCAGGGCAGGGCCCCACTCAGCCCTACGTGCCAACAGCCCCCCCCAAACATGGTGACAGAGCAAGTGACACTGCCCTGGCCTCGGAGCGTAGCCCCTAGCGCAGCACCCGCACCAGGGCCCTTACCTTATCCACAGGCTCAATGAGGAAGTCGTTGAAGAGGTACCACTGCTGGTGTGTGACTCCCTGGGGGGGGGGGAAGGCACAGACACTCCGAATTAGGGGCCCCCCCAGCCAAATGCAATGACTCCGCTACCCTGTTACCAGGGAAAGGGGGGGGTGACGATGCCATGTGGGAACTCCCGCCCTTCCTGGGACACGGTGGGGAAATCCCTGCTGGCCTGAGTGGTGGCGATGTGTAAATGAAGCGCTGTGAGGGTGGACGGGCAGAGTCTTTGCCAAACTCCTACCCGAAACTCCACAGAGATGTAACAGATAACAGAGACAGGGACACAGCCCTGACACACTGAGCACTCCGGGAATTCCTGCCTTGGGCATCTCCACCAGCTCAGAGGGAACTGCCCAGACCGGTCCCCCTTTCCTCTGGAAGGGAGATGAGGTCCCAGCCCTGACCTGGAAGCACAGGGACACGCTGGCAACACACCCATGACCCAGGAGGAACTGGCCTGAGGAAGTGTGGGAAGAGCACTTCTTTAGCCCATTCCCCTCTGTAAGCTGCATGAGAGGCACTTGGCTTCCCGGCCAAGTGCTGCCTGGCATATCTAATAAATCACTTAAATTCAACAGTTTACTAGGAGACCCAGGAATGGGTCAGGTAAACTATCTGATCTTGAGTGAGTGCTGGGCAAGGACACCCTGGCAAGGCAGGACTCCCTAGGGGCAGGGCTGCTCCTAAGGAGCCTGCAGGAATGGGGCTTTGGGCTCGAGCGTGCTAGTCCTGCAGGGCTGCTCACCTCTTTCCTTTGGTGGTAGGTCTCCCCCACTTTGATGTGCCCCACCAGGCTGCCCCCTGTGCGGGAATCCAGGATATGAACGACGGTGGCCATTAGATCGTAGATGTACACTGAGTCAGGGTCATCGGAAGGGCTCAGCTGCAGGAAGGAACCAGCCCCAGAGGAAACGTCTGAGCCCTGCCTGACAGAGATGCCCAGAGGCAGCTTCCAGGCCTCAAACTCAAACCCCAGAGCCTGGACATGCAGTTGTCACCACAAGCCTGAAGGTTTCCTGGCTGGCCATGCTGGAGACACAGGGCTCACATGAGCTGCCTCAGAGAGGGCCTCTCTTTCTCTCTCGCCCACACGCAACCAGCAGAACGCGGTGCTGAAACAGTTCTGCTTCTACAGCCCCTTGTGCCTGTGACCACGTGGCCCTTGAGGGATCTCAGCAGCCTTTACCTCATCGTTTTCACTCCAGTTGCAGATGTCCAGCTCCTTGTTCTTGGTCAGCCTCATTTTGATGGCATGGGGGATCCAAATGTTCTTCAGTTCCTCCACAGAAGAATATGAATGCCCCATGTCAGGGTTCCCCAGCTCCTTCCTGCCCGGAGAATCACAGAAGACCATGTTGGAAGGAATCACGGGTGATTTTCCATGCCAACCTCTCCTGGGCAGCATCTGAACTGCCCAAACCACACATCAATCAGCCTGTTCTTAAACATTCTGCAGAACAGATGGGGTGAGCCAGAGCTGCACCACTTCTCCCCAGCTGCCAAGAGAAGGGCCTGGGAAAAGGTATCAATTAATGTCAGTCAAAGGGTAGATACACAGTCCTGGACCTTTTGTCAGTCAGAAAAGGGAAAGGGAATGAGGGCTGAGGGCTCAAAAATGCATCATAATGGTCTCCAAATGGGATGCTGTGCAGAGCACCCTGTTGGCACCCAAAGAGGGTCACAGTCTCAGGGCAGCAATGACTGTTCCAGTTTAGAGCCCACAAGGGGCTACAGAAGGGCAGATAAAGTCATTATCAGTTGAGAAACAGCTCCGAGTTCTCCAAGGCCAGGAGGAACAACCCAGATCTCAGTGTCAAGCTAGAGTTGCCATCCAAAGAACAGTTACCTACCATTCTCCAAGAGAGATTTCTTTGCCTCTGGAGATCTCAAAGCCTCCTCTCTTCATCAGGGCTCTCTGAAAGGCATACTGGCAACGAAACACAGGCAAGCGTCAGCACGGACTGAGAGTCTGTGCTTGTGAACATGTAGGTGACAGCCCAGACCAGCAGTGGGGGAAAGACAGGGACTTTAAAGTCAGTGACAGGGAGACAGACAGCAAGAGAAACCCAACCGTCCACCAGCTCTCTGCCAGGCTCTGTGTTCTGGGAAGTGGGCACCATCTCGTTGTTCCTAGGTCCTGGGGAACTGGGGAAATGACAGAGTGAGTCTACTGGAGTCCTGTCAGCTTTATCGTGGCAGGAGATCTTGTCTTTTCCAACTCCAAATGCACAGCTCATGCTACAAGCATGACCAAATACCAACATGTCCTCTGCAAACAGAGTACAGTGAGGCTTGAGTAGAGAGCAAGAGACTGCTACAGACAGCGAGATCAAAGTGAGAACACCTCCGCAGAGCGGGGCACGCAGCAAACCCTGTGTGCCCAGGAACAAGCCTGCTTCTGCCCTAAAGCGTCTCCCCCACCTCAGCCTGTGTCTTCCAGAAATCTGCCTCCTTGGAGCTGTTCACCTCACAGTTAATGACCAGGACATCTGGCAGACAGCGGATATTCCGGGTCTGGACCTGCAGAGAGAACAGGAGATGGAAGCAGGGTGACACCAAGAACCTTGGAGAGGCTCCAAACTGGATTTGGCATGTGCCACCCGTTCCCTCTGCCAACATCTTTGCCTGTAGAGGTTCTTCCCCACTGCCTGGCTAGGGTGTCTGATAGCTGGGCTACTGTAACAGACACTAGGGCTGGGAGCAGGTTCTTGCCTCTCCAGGACTGCAGGGACTATGTCAGAACAGGTGCACTCAGCTCCCAAGGGAGTTTCCACGTGCTCCTCTACCCCAGGGGGATTTAGACGGGATCTGCATGACCTGCAAGCTGTGTTCCAGCCCTTGCACAGCCCTGGCAGCCCAGGGAATACCCCACACCATGCCGGCTCACAGTCCAGGCTAGGAACCGAATCTCCGGCATCTGCTCAGGAGGTTCCCCACTGACTAATGGAGAAACTGCCCCACTCAGCCTGCAGCACGGGGTGCTCACACCCTTCTCCCACAGCCCCTCTGCAGCCCACGATGTGTGATGTATTTGCATCCTCCTCCCAGGCTCACCGTGGGCTGGTACTTCTCACAGTTCTCACACCAGGCCTGTGTGCTTTGCTCCAAGCAGATGCTTCGCTTTAAAATTTGGGCAAACTCATAATCTTTCACTGGCTTCTCTAAAGGGAGAAAAGAGAATAACGTCACCTTCCAACACACAGATCTTTACCAATTAAGCTCAGCCAAACCTCTGGGGTTTTCCTCACAACCACCAGGGAGAAGGTCAACCCCCAAATCTGCCTTCCTGTAGCCAAAAGCTCAGCTGGCTGGAAACCCACAACCAGGCCTCAGCTGCTGGCTCTGCCACAGCCCAGGCCAGACAACTGCAGAAACTCCTCACTGCAGGCACCCGTCACCTGGACAAATGCGGCTCATCCATACAGATAACAACCCCCACTCAGTCTCTCTGCCCCAAGAGAAACGCAGCAGTTAAACACGCCAGGCCCTGCCCTGCCTGCCTCCCCGACCCTGCGCATTACCAGTGCTCTCAGGGTAGGAGAGAGTGAAGAGCAGTGTGGAGGACACACGGACAGTTTCCTTGCCGCAGCGACACATGCTGCAGTTCTCCATCTCGCAGCTGAACAGCTGCCCGATAACTGAGTCCCCCGAGGTCCCAAAGCTGCTGCAGAAAGAGAGCGTGTGGGTTAGCAGCGTCCTGGCAATCCCTGTGGAGCAGGGCTGGACGGATGGTAGGGTGGGCTGAGTATTGGGTCCTGCACATCCCTGGCTGCACAGGTGCCCTGCAGGGCCAGCACCCAAATTCCAGCAGCTCTTGGGGAACCAACCATTGGGCTTCCAGAACCAGTGCCTCCTGCGCAGCCCCTACCCCAGCCAAGAAGAAGGACTAGGCCTAGGAGGGACAGAGGTTCAGCAGTCTCTCAGCACAGGAGTCAAATCCTGCCATAGGGGCAGCCTGCAGCTCAGTGTGTTCCAGGGCAGCCCTTAGGGCAGATGTGGGCAGCAAGAAAGCTCTCTCCTGAGGGATGGATGAGGCCTTTGGGAGCCAGACCCCCTCCCTGGTTCAGGTACTCCTCGTACTCACCTGCTGCCAGCTCCCCGATAGGCCTGCGGCGCCTCCTGCTCCTGGGTTTCCTGGTGCAGTTGAGTGAGGATGAAACGGTTCCAGCTCTGAATCAACCGCCCCAGGTTCACCTTCCCTGTGGCCTCATCCGAGTCAGCAAGGATCAGCCCCAGAGCAGAAGCCTCTGGGATTGTGCGGAAAGCCCGCAAGAAGTTGCTTCCCTGCGGATGGGGCAAGGGTGGCGTGTCACAGACGTCAAATGACAGGAGTTTCCAAACTGTCTGATGCCATCTCCTGAGGCCTGGCCCCACCCTGCCCCTGCTTCACTGAGGAGGAATTTCTCTGACCTGCTCGCCTGCCAGCTTCACAATCACCACCTCAGCTCACCACCAACCTGGCAGGGGTCTCCTCTCGACAGGTCCAGCATGTGGAAAAGCAAGCCCAGCTCACAGCCCAAGCAGAACTCCTTCTGGCACAGGTGATTTTGGACCAGGCAGCGGACCGGCTCCAAGAAATACAGCACCTAGCAGAGACGGAGCAGTCAGGGGAGGTTCTAGGGGGCTGCGGCAGTCTGGGGCAGAGCTGGGATGTCTCCCACCTGGATCATGCAGTTGCAGTAGGCGTTGGGGATATGGGGCTCCAGGCCTGCAAACAACGTCTTGTTGTAATGTTTAAAGTCAAAATCTTCCAGCCCCAACTTGGAGTATTTGATTGTGACCTGAGCAGAAACACAGTGCATCAAACATACAGGTGCTCCTCACAGAGAGGTGAGCAGAAGCTTGGGCCCACGTGGGTCCTGTGGGATTTCTGCCCCAGCTAAGCCTGGCTTGAGGACTCACAGCCGGCCTCCTCTCCTCCCTCTGCCCCAGGGCGGCCCTGGGGAAGGCTACCTTCCTGTACTTCTTGGCCACCATGTAGAGGTGTGGCTCCTCTTCCCGTCCAATTGGGGACTCAGGGACTTGGTTGAAGCTGTCAAACTCATTGTCCAGCTCTTTTAACCGATAGGGGATCTGCAAGGGGGAAGAGAAGGGAAGAAAAGCTGAACCTTGAGGCAGAGTCTACATGAAGCACCAAGTACTGAAACAAGCAGCTCCTGGGCTTTCCTGTCTCCTCAAATGAGCAAAGGAATAAACCAGAAAGGAGTGGGGCCCTCCCTTAACCTGCGCGAGGCCTCCACACCTTCCTTCTTACAAGGGACTTATCGCTGTGGGAAACTACAGCAGCGCTGCGGGCAAGGACGAAACACACCAGTGTTTTTCCCAAGGGTGAGGGACATGCCATAAATCTCTGAACTGGACTGCTCAAACCTTTTCCTAGCAGAGAGCAAGTTATCAATAGAACTTCGCTCCTAGCCTGAGAGGGGGACTCCAACGCTTCCCAAAGGCTGGTTCACCCAGTGACACTGCTGAAGAAAAGCAGTTAAGTCCAAACCACACATCTGCCTCCTGCGATATCCCAGGCCAGTGAGCTTCACCTCCTACCCCGTTTGGAGTCCTGCAGAAAGCTTTGAGATCATTCAGCACATAGCAAGAGCTTCATCCTTCCCTGAACTGCAGCCATGTAGGTGCAAGTCCCAGAGGCAGTGTGACACTCTGCTACTGACAGAGATACACTACGCCCTGCAGAGCCAACCTCAAGATGCTCAACACCCTCCTGAGAGCAGGTACCTGGTTGCGGAGCTTGGTCCGTGGGTTTGGGGCATAGCCGATGAACCCCACTTTCTTCATAGTGCGCAAAATCTCAGGATCTACTGGAGGGGCACGCCTACAAAATACACCATGACTTGGAGGCTGCTCTGTTGGGCAGCATTATTTAACCAAAGGCCTTGCTGCATAGACACGTGCTGGATTTGCTCAGGGACCCACCAGTGGGACAGGAGGGTTGCTCCCATTCAGTCATTCCACCCAGGACCTCAGTGTTCCCTCTCTGCTATAACACAATACCTGGGCCGGGTCAGAACATGGCAGCACTGCTTAGCTCAGGAGTATTTAGGATAGAGCTCAGTCAAAGGAAAAAGAAAACAGTTTTCAGATACACAGAATGTAACCAGGATCTAACCAGTATCTCCCCACCATAAACACGGAGGTTTGACCATACTCTGCTGTCTTCAGACCTGTCCAGTCACCACACCTCAGCGGTCAGGCTACGCAGCAGGGAACATTTCGCAGGACACATGACCAGGGAGGGCTATGCCAGCCGCGAGATGTGGGAGCTGCAGCAGTTCCCCAGCTGCTGCTCATCACCAGAGCTCTCTTCTGCCCCCAACCCTGCATCACCAGGGTGCCCAGCTGTCCCCAAGAGCCAGAGAAGGAGAGAGTCCGTGCTGGGGCCAGCTCTCTCACACTGGCTTTCACAGGAAGAGACTGGCAAATTACCGGGGTGCAGGGGCAGAGTTGGCAGCTGGCCAGTCTGACAGCAGCGTCTCGCTGGTCAGTGGCACAGGGATGAGCGAGAGTGGCACAAGGTCCTGGTTCCAGTCCAAGTGGGGCAGCGTGTCGACAATGCAGGGCAAGGCAAAATCAGTCTCCCGGGAGTAGGTGTTGAAGGTGACCTCAGGGGAGTCAGCCCAGAGGTGGACACAACCCTCCGAGTCGCCGAACGCCAGGGCCTGCTTGCTGGCCGACACATCGAAGGTCATGATCAGCGGCCCAACCGTGTTCACATGGAAGATGTCAGCGGGGTTGGCGAGGCCCGTGGGCTCACAGAACTGGCACTGACCTGTGCGAGAGAGAAGGGCAGAGCGACATGGCACCAGGGAGTGCAAAGGCGGGTCAGCAGCAAACGTAGTAATCCAAGTGCACCTCTCACTTACAGAGCCATTTGAACCAGCTGAACCAGATCGAAAGTGCTCGGCCAATAATATCCCACTGGGATTTGAACATGAGCCTGGAGGGTGCTGAGACTGTCACCCAACTCTCACTGGAAGAGCAGAGCCCAGCTGGGCTGGGGAACGCAGCTTCACCCACCTGTCTGGGAGATGATGGCCAGGCGCGAGGTGTAGGTGGGGATGAAGCGGAGGAAGAAGGGGTCGATGTGGACCTGCAGCGGGGTGGTGGCCCGCATCATGCGCAGGTCGTACACCTTAAGGAAGCGGTCGCAGGCCAAGCCATTCATCCGGCTGGAGAAGCCACAGGTCACCAGCAGGTTGCCATGGACATCAAAGTCAGACAAGCTGCCTGAGTATGCATCAAATTCATGCTCCACCACAAACGTGCGTAGATCCCGCAAGGAGACCTGGGAAGGCAAGGTGGGGGTGCTGGGTACCACACAGGCAGCTGCCGGTGGCTTGGGAGCCACTGAGGCTCTGGGAAAAGCCAGACATCAACTTCAGGGTATCCCAGAGAGAAGCGGAACATCAGCAGGGCTGCCAGGTAGGCTGGGGCTGGCGTTACCTTCCCTGAGGTGTGTCCGCAGAAGAAGAAGCGGTTTGACTGCCGCATGATGGTGATGCCGGGTACCTCCACGGTGTACTGGGAAAGATGCAGAACAGCAGGGTGAGTGGGGCAGAGCACCAGAACGAAGCACCCTCCCCAGCCTGTTCTGTCACACGAAGCCAGGCCTGACCCGCGCCTCCCACTGACACTCCAGAAGTGGAGAGGACTCTCCATCCTGCAGGATGCAGCCCTCAAGCCAGGGAGCAGAGCCAGAAGCAATCCCAAGACTGGCCATACCTTCTGCGTCTCCTGGACAGTGTTGAGGTCTATCTCAATCACGTGGTTCTGCAGCCCGCCAACGAGCAGAGTGCTGGTGTCCGTGAGCAGGAGACTGTGCATGTCCTCAGACTCATCCATGCTGCAGGAGAGGGAAAAGGACAGGCCTCATGCTCCTGCTCAGCTCGGGGATGCGTCAGGGAACGGGGCTGAAAGTCTGCCCTCATCCTCCTCCCAGATCTAGCTTTCATACTGCAGGCAGGGGGACCGGGACCATCTCTACCCATGGGCAAACAGGACGACGAGCTGTGACTGCCCCCTCTCCCCCAGCACAGGGCCAGCATGACCCACCTGCTGCCAGAGCAAAGCACTCACAGGTAGTCAAAGATGATGAGGCCCCCTCGTGACATATACTTCAGGTTGGTTTTGGTCAGGAAAAGGACGCCGTTCTCCAGGCTCTGGATCTGGCGGATGTCATCGCTACTGTTCACTTGGAAGGAGGAATACCGCTCCAGCGTTGGACCGAAGAATGAGGTGGCATGGCCCTAAAAATCAGACCGGGACAGACTTGACAACGTGCAGCAACGCTCACTTTGGCTATACTTGAATGTGACACAAATGCCACACCGAGCTGCTCTAGCTCCCAGGCTCCTACCCTTCAAGACAGGTTATCAGCTACCTTACTGCTTCAACCAGCTTATGGAAGGGGCTTCCTCTGTTACAAACCCTGCTGTTACAAACCCCAGAACAGTAGTAAATTATTCAGACTTTTCCTTTTTAGGCAAATACATATGGATATGAGAAAAGAACAAAAAGCTCTACTAGCCCAAGAGCTCAGGACAGCAAAGCTACTCAGGAAACACCTACAGGGTCTTTTGTAGCCAAATACGTCCAAGTGCTTCCCATGCTCCTAAACAGCTACGTATCAACCACCTCTACCCAAAAACTCTGCATTAAAAGAGCACAACTCCCAGTTTCTGAACACGACTCTCCAGCTCCAGCTCTGTCCTGAGCAGAGCCATTCTCTGTTCAAAGCCAGCTTGCCCCCAGCTGGTCAGAGCAAGCAGGTGTTGGGCTGCAGTATCTGCACAGACAACCAAGAAGCTACGCAACGACCCTCCCTTCCCCGTTTCCCGAGCCAGCTCAGAGACACCTACCCCGTGATTCCCAACCCACAGCATTTCTTCATGCAAGTCGAAATGGGAGACAGAGACAGGCACGCCCACTTCAGAGACGGCAGTGTGCAGCTCGCTGTACATGCCCTCCATGATGTGCACCGACTCTGGCACCGCGATGCCCTCTAAAGGCACCCCCTCGGGATCCAGCTCGACGTTCTGCAGCAAGCTGGGGTTGAGGTGGGGGTCCAGGGCGGGGTCCAGTGCAGGGTGGAGCGTGGGAGCATACTCAGCAAGGGAGGGGTCGAGACCTTCAAAATTCATGGTGAAAACCAACGTCTCCCTTTAAAACAGAAAGGGAACTAAGTAGGTCAGTCAGAAACACCAGGGCCCCCCAATTCTTAGAAATTTATATACAAACGCTGTGACTACAAGCAATGGAAAAAGCTGCTGGAATCTCCAGTGAGGGTAAGGTACATCTCTCCCAGCCGTGGACAAAGACAGTATTAAACCCACACATGCAGCGGACGTCGTAAAGTCCCTTCCCCAGGACACACTCAGTGCTCCGTCACGGCAGCGAACCGCCGGGGGAAGGACCCTGAGGGCAGCCCTGCTCGCGCGCTGACGTCAGCCCGGGCGCATCTGCCGGCGCTGCGCGGGGACCCCCAGCGCCCCGCTGCCCCGCAGAGCCCCCCGCCCCACGCAGCCCCCCTCCCCACGCCCCGGCAGGTCCACACCCAGCATCTCCGCAGGCCCCGGGCCGGCACCGGATCGCACAACAGCGTCTGCTCAGAGGCCGGAGGCCGCGGGGGCTCGGGCAGCTCCAGCGGGGCCAGGCACGAGCCTCCGCACGGGGCCAAGGGCAGGGCCCGCCGCCGCCGCCGGGCCAGCCCGGGAAGGAGCAGCGGCAGCGGCACGGGCCGGCCCCGCCACACGGCACTGGGGGCCGCACGGCCCCGCCGAGGCTGCCGGCCCCGCTCCAGGGGACGAGATGCCCCGGGTCCCGTCGCGGCGCCGCAGCCGCCGCGGGGGAGCGCGTTACCCAGAGCCCTCCGCGGCGGCGGCGGCCGTTACCCACAATGCCCCGCGGCCCCCGGGGGGGCCTGCTGCCCCCCACCCACGCCCCGCCGCGGCGGCGGCCGTTACCCACAACGCCCCGCGCCCCCGGGGGCCCACAGCGCTCTGCCCGCGCCCCTCGGGCCCCGTTACCGAGCAGCCCCCGGGCGCGGCGCCCCGCGCCGGGGCGGTGTCCCGGGCCCTTCCCACCACGCGGCCGGGCCGGGCCGGGCCGGGCCGGGGCCGCCGCTGCCGCCCCTCCCCCCGTCGCTATGGCAACCGCGGCCTCCCGTGCTCCCGCCTGGCGGCCGACCCTTCCTCAGGGCTGGCGGGCCAATAGCAGTGCCGAACCGGCGGCGCGGGCCAATCAGCGAGGGAGGGAGGCGGGAATAAGCAGAACGAGGGGGCGCGGCGGGGAGCGTGCGGGACGGTACGGCGGAGGGGTCAAAAAGGCCGAAATTGACTCTGCCGGGGGCGTGTCGGGGCGGACGGGCCGCGCCGAGCCCGCGCCGAGCCCGCGCCGGCGGCGATGGGGCAGCGCGGGGCCCCGGGCCCGCTCGGGGCGGCGCTTCCCCACCGCGGGCAGCGCCTGGGCCCTGGAACGTCGCGGCCGCTCGGGGACGAGCTGCAGCCCCCCCCCCCCCCCCAAACCCATTTCCAAACTTCACAGAGCCCCCCAATCCCACAGGCCCCTCAAACACCCCGCAGTCCCCCAAACACCCCCAAAGCCCCCAGAGCCACGAACATCCCCCCAACCCCACAGTTCCCCAAGCCCCACAACACCCTGCAGAACCCCCCAAGCCTCGCAGCCCCCCCCCAAAACACCCCTCAGGCCTCCCCACGCCCACCCCGCGGACACCCCCCCCCCCAGCACCCCTCCCACAGCCCTTCGCCCCCAAACGCCCCTCAGCACCCCACGGACCCCCTCACACCCCACGCAGCCCCCCCCCCCCCCCGGACTGCAGCTGCGGGGCCCACGGCACGGCCTGTCCAGTGGGATGCCGGGCCCCAGCACGCTCATCGCGGCGGCCCCGCTCTTGACTTCATGGAAAACTCCAGTGCAGGCTGGAAACTCCTTGGGCGGCTCCCACTGCCCCGAGTGGCCCCCTGCCCCACGGTGGTGCCCCACGGGTGGGCCAGTGATGGCCCTTTGCCCGCAGCCAGAGGCCACAGCCCACCCTGCCGGCTCTGTGGGCTAGGAGCTGCAGGCACACGGCCTGTTCCTGGGCGCCTCCGGGCCCTGGCATGGGAAAGAGGGAATCCCCAGGGTGATGGTGTCAGGAAAGTCCAGGCAGGAGAGTCCTGCGGCACCTGAAGCACCCGCCGCAGGTTCACCTGCGACCGGCACTGGCCTCCCCTGTGACTTGCATTCCAGCCTCCCCGTGGGACCCACATCCCGACCTCCCCATGGGACCCATGTCCCAGCTGTCCCCAACCTCTGTCACAGCCTCCCTGCAAGACCCATGTCCTGGCTGTCCCCGGCCTCCGTCCTGGCCTCCCCAGGCTCCATGCACTGGCCTCCCATGGGACCCACATCCCAGCCTCCCCCCCTCCTCAGGCCCCATATACCGGCCTCCCATGGGACCCCCCAGTCCAGCCTCTCCCGCCCCCCAAGTCCTCCCCTCCTGGACCCCCGAAACCCGCACCCGGGACACGGTGCCCTGGGCAGGACCAGGCAGCAGCCCGGGGCCGCGGGGGCAGCAGCCCGCAGTGGGGCCAGACCCCAGCGCTGCCCCCCGGGGCGGCCCCCGGGGCGCCGAGGCGGGGCCGGGGGTGCCCGCGGGGCCGGGGGTGCCGGTGGCCCGGGGAAGGCCGGGGGCAGCCCCGCCGGGCGGGGACCGGGAAGCGCCGGAGCCGCCCCGTCGGGGCCGCCGCGATTGCGGAGCCGCGGGCAGCACGGTGCGGCGCGGGGCAGCAGTGCGGGGGGCCGGGCCGGGCCGGGCCGGGGGTACCGGAGCAGCCGGGGAAGCCCCGCCGTGACACAGCGGCCCCGGGGAGCCGCGAGCCGCCGCGCCGGGGCCGCCCCCGGAGATTTCCCGGGGGGGGCATGGGGGGGAGCCCCGCTCCGCTCCGCACCGTCCCGCCCGCTCCCCTCCCCGGCCGGACACCCGGGCTCCCTCCGCGCCCGCCGAGAGGGAGAAGCGGGTTGGAGCCGCAGGTGCGGCCGGCGCCGGGGTCTGCCGGGACTGGGGGGGGGGGGTCCCGGGACCGGGGGGGTCCCGCACGCCCGGGGGGTCCCGGGGTCCGCCGGGGGGTCCCGGGACCGGGGGGGGGGGTCCCGCACGCCCCGGGTCCGCCGGGATCCCTGCCGGTGGCGGTGCCGCCGGCGGGCGCGGAGCTACCAGGAACTGCCCCGGGTTTTCCTGCCTCTCCCGGCGCGGGGCCGGGGCCAGGGCCGGGCTCGGCGGGGCGCAGCCCGGGGACCCCGGCCCGGTATCGGTTCTGCTTTCGGGGGAGGCGGCGATTTCGCAGTAACGGGGGGGCGGGTGCCACCTGCCCCGGGGATTCCCCACCTGCCGCCGGCCCATAAGAGCCCGGTGGCGGCGCCGGTGGCGGCACCGCTCGCCATGGCCCCGCGCCTCTGCCTCTGCCTCCTGGCGCTGCTGCTCCCGGCGCCGGTGCCGGCCCCGCGGCTGCCCCGCACCGACTGGGCCGCCTGCAGGAGCCTCTCCCGGGAGCTGTCGCGGCTCCTGGGGGACCGCGAGGCGCCGCACCGCGTCCTGGTGAGTGCGGCGGCGGCGATGAGCGCGCCGGGGCTCAGCGGCGGCGGGCAGGGAGGGGGCGAGGGAGGGAGGCCGGGGGGGTGAGGGTGTCGGGGGCCGGAGGCTCGGGGGGAGCCGGGGAGATCCGGGAGACCGAGGGGGACCGGGGGCGCTGGGGGGCACCGCTGGATCCAGGATCCGGGGGTGCCGGGGAGATCTGGGAGACCGGGGGCGCTGGGAGCTTGGGGGGCACCGCTGTGTCCGGGATCCGGGGGTGCCGGGAGGGTCTCGGGGGTGCCGGGGGACTCGGGGGATCCCAGAGTCCAGGGGTGCCTGGGGGACCCGGGGATGCTGGGGGATCCAGGGGTGCTGGGGGATCCAGGGGCGCTGGGTGGCCGAGGGATCAGGGATGCTGGGGGTCAGGGGGTGCCGGGGATTCCGGGGGTGCTGGGGGTCCGGGCGCCGGCAGCCCCCCACCAAGCCCCACCGCCAGGAGGAGATGCGTCTGGACGAGGAGGCCCCCGAGGAGGACTGGCCCCCCCGGATCCGCTGCAGTGACGCCTGCGACCCCTCCACGCTGGACACCAACAACACGGTACTGGGGGGCCCGGAGGTGTCTGGGGGAGACGGACGTGACTGGTGGGCCCTGGGGGGGGTCCCTGGGGTGATGTGCCGGGAGGTGCCTGAGCTCCGGGGGGGCTAAGCAGGGGGATGTGCCCGGGGGACTCGGAGGATAACGGGATGGGGTGCGCAGGGAGGATGTGCATGGGGGGGTCCCCGTGCTCCTGGGATGCTCCCAGGGGTCCCTGTGCTCCCACGGTGCTCAGGGGGGTCCCCATGCTCCCGGGGTGCTGGGAGATGCTGGGGGGTCCCAGGGTGCTCAGGGTCACCCGCCACCAGCCCGGTCTCACGCCCTGCTCCCCCCCAGCGGTGCCTGCGGCGGATCCTGCAAGGGCTGCAGCACTACCGGGACCTGCTGGACTCGGACATCTTCAACGCCCACCGCCTGCCCCTGCTGGAGACCACCCTGGACAAGCTGCTGGGCCTCATCCAGGTGAGGGGGGAGCCAGGGGGGGCCTGGGAGAGGGGGGGCTGTGCCATCCAGCTGGGCGCCCCTGGGGCGCCTCTTCCCCGCAGCAGCCGGGAGCACGGCGCCCATCATCCGTGGCCTCGGGCCCCCTGACCCGCTCTCACCCGCAGCAGGAGCACGGCCGCCCCCCCCGGCGCCCCCCGACCCCCAGTGCCGTCTGGGCCCAGCCGCTGCTGCAGCACCAAGCGCTCGAGCGGCTCCAGTCCTTCACCGCCGTCATGAGCCGCGTCTTCACCCACAGCGCCAGCACCCGCTGAGGCCGGCCGCGGGCCCCCCTCCGCCGTCTATTTATTCCCCCTCCGCCCCGAGGGGCTATTTATGTGCCACGCTCCCTATTTATCTCACGTATTTATGGATTTCTAATAAAGGTCTGGACACGGAGATGGGGACGTCTGTGCTGTGGGATGGGGGGGACAAAACGCTGGGGGCCATTAGAGCAGAAAAGGTTTATTTACACTGGGGGGGGGGTTACTGGAAGTCATCGAGGTCGATGTGGAGTGGGGGGAAGTTGGCCTCAGCGAAGAAGGAGCTCGCGGCGGGCAGGGCCCCGTCGTCGGCCTGGGGCAGGAACGGGTCGTGGTGGTCCAGAAGCGCGGTGCTGCCTGCGGGACGCGGCGGGTCAGGGCTGAGCAGGGCCCGGCCGCGGCCCCCCCAGCCCCCCCCAGGGCTGCTGACACTCACGGGCCGGCCTGGGGCTGAGCCTCTCCTGCCCGCCGACCCCGGCCTCCAGCATGCCAGGCATCAGCTCCGCTGCCTCCAGTGTCTCCAGCGCCCCCGAGCCGGAATCCAGCCCCTCCACCAGCGACTGCAGGAACTCCTGCATGTCCAGGTCCACCGGCACCGTTTCCAGAGTCTCCAGGTCCCCCAGCACCGGCTCCAGCAGCTCGAAGCCTCCGTGTTCCACCTGCAACGTCCCCTGGTCCTCAGGGACCAGCTGCAAGGCCAGCGGAGGCTCCAGGGTCCCGGACCCTGGCTGCAGCGTCCCTTGGCCCTGTGGTCCCACTTGCTGCGTCCCCTGGACCCCCGGCACTGGCTGCAGCATCTCCAAGCCCCCAGGCATCACCTGCAGCGTCCCCTGGCCCTCGGGGACCAGCTGCAGCACCAGCTGTGGCTCCACGGCCCTGGGCTCCGGCTGCAGTGTCACTTGGTCCCCAGGTCCCAGTTGCTGCATCCCTTGGACCCCTGGCACCGGCTGCAGCATCTCCAGGCCCCCAGGCATCACCTGCAGCGTCCCCAATCCCCCAGGGCCCACCTGCAGCGTCCCCTGGCCCTCAGGGACCAGCTGCAGCACCAGCTGTGGCTCCACGGCCCCGGGCCCTGGCTGCAGCAGCTCCGGGACCCCCAATCCCACCTGCAGCGCCAGCGGCTCCGGGTCTCTGGCCCCCAGACCGCCGGGCATCGTCTGCAGTGGCCCCGGACCCCTGGGCATCGTCTGCAGTGGCCCTGGGTCCCTGGGCTGCAGCTGCAGTGTCTCCAGGTCCTGCGTGGCAGCCACCAGCTCCTCTTCCGCCTGCCACGACTCATTCGTCTGCCTGCGGGGAGAGACGGGGGCCGGGTTAGGGTCCAGGGCCCGGAGACACGAGGCGGCGCGGTGAGCGGGGTTCCCGCGGAGGGATGGACGGAGGCGCCCGGCTGCCTCACCTGGAGGACACGCGGATGAGGCGCTGGTTCAGGTATTCCTTCTTCTCCCTCAGGCTCCCTAGGGGCAGATGGGAGAGTCCGGAGGGGGCCCGGGCAGCCGCCGGCCCCGCGGCGCGGCCGTGCTGTGCGCTGCTGTACCTGCCTGCCGCTGGCTGTAGTAGCGCCCGAAGGCCTCGTCGCGGTCCCTGTCCGGGTACAGGAACTGGAGCGGGTTCTCGGGGATGTTCTCCTCCGCCAGCAGCTGGTAGTCGTGGATGATGTCGGGCAGCGCCAGGGAAGCCAGCTCAGATGCGGTGTAGGGAACCACAGCCCGGAAAGCGGGGGGTCCTGCGGGGATGCCATGGGGCCAGGCTGAGCGGCCGGGGCAGGCCCGAGGCCGTGATGAGGGGCTGGCACCCCGGGGCAGGGTGGGTGCTCACCGCTCTCGGGATGCTCCACCCAGGTGCAGGTGACCCCCCCGAGGATGCTCTCGCTAAAGCGGATCAGAAATGTCCCCGTCCGCTTCCCCTTCAGCAGCTTCTTCTCTTGCTTCCGGCTCACGAAGCCCAGGATGAGCCTGGAGGGGGAGGCACCGTCACCCCCCGGCCCCAGGCTCCTCCGGACACCCCCAGCCCCAGTCCTACCCGTCCTTCCAGAGCTGCTTGAGGTGATCCTGGAGCAGCCCCAGGATCCCGTCCAGCCAGGCCCAGAAGGAGAAGCCGGAGGCGTTGTCCTGCGGGAGAGGGCGAGTGGGCGGGAGCCGCGGGGCCGGGGTTGCACGGGGCAGGCACCAGCACCGCCGGGCACCACTCACCTTGGAGAACTTGGGCCAGGCCAGGGTGCTCTCCGGGGACGGTTTTGAGCCTTGGGGACGAGAGCGGGGTGAGCCAGGCAGCTCGGCCCCCCCGGGCCCTCGGCAGGGCGAGCTCGGAGGCCCCGGGGATGGGCTCCGCGCCCCGGCCTTACCGAAGAGCTTCTCGGCCAGCATGTGGAGGTGCTCCTTGTCGAGGCCCCGCTCGGCCACGCTCTCGAACTGCCAGCTCAGCACCTCGGCCAGCTGGGGCCAGGGCGCCGGCGGGGGCGTCACGAAGAACTGCTGGTTCTGCGGGGAGATGGGGTGAGCGTGGGGCTGGCATGGGGCAGGCACCGGGGCCAGGGTACGGGGCAGGGATGGGGACCAGGGATGGTAGGGGGACCAGGGATGAGGCACAGGGATGGAGCAGGACCACGGCCTGGGGACGGGGACCAGGGATGGGGCACCCAGCAGGGACTAGGGACAGGGACACACACTGGGGACAGGGACAAGGGATGGAGCAAGGACCAGGGATGAGGCACAGGGTTGGGGCAGGACCATAGCCTGGGGATGGGGACCAGGGACTGGGACCAGGGAGAGGGCAGAGGGTGGGAACCAGGACCAGGGCCAGGGGCAGGGCAGGAGCATGGATCAGGGACTGGAAGCACAGGGCATGGGAGACATTGACCAGGGACAGGGACAGGGGACTGGGACCAGGGCCAGGGCACAGCAGACTGACCAGGGACAGACATGAGGACAGAGACAGGGCATGGACCAGGGATGCAGGTTCGGGACACCAGGACCAGGGTGAGGTGGAACAGGAGGGGGCAACGGGAAGGGGACAGGCCAGGCCCGGGGGGAAGGGGACAGCGTGGGGGCAGGCTGGTGTGTCACTGGCCTTGGGGTCGGCGCTGAGCATGTTGAACCAGAGGATGGAGGCCCAGGCGCTGGAGAGCTGGTTGTTGTTGGAGATGATGATGACGGGCAGCGTGGAGGTCTGCGGGAGGAAGGGGGCGTCAGGCCGGGCCCCCCCGCGATCCTCGGCCCGCGGCCCCCCCGGCCCTCACCTCCAGCTCCAGCTCCAGCCCGTGGTAGGCGTAGGCCAGCGTGAAGGTGATGAGATGCAGCTCCTCCGTCACGGCCAGGGGACCCTGCGGGGACGGGCGCCCTGAGCCGCCGGCCGCGGCCCGGGGCGCCGCTCGCCCCCCGCGGCCCCGCACCCACCTCGCCGGGGCCTTTGCTGCCCTTGCCTGACCCACCGACTTTCTGCTCCTTCAGCGTCTGCGGGGCGTGAGAGAGTCAGCGCAGGCCTGGGGAGGGGGCTCAGCCCCGCGCCCCCTGCCCGCAGAGGGCCCAGGCGTCCGGGGGGGCCCGTACCAGGTGCTGGAAGTCGCAGACCAGCCCGTTCTGGGGGCTGTCGCCCGCCACGAGGGTTTTGCTGTTCGACGTCAGGATGTTGAACTTGCGGAAACTGCGGGGCAGAGAGAGGCCAAGGGTGGGGGCCGCCGCGGCCGGGACCCCCCCTGGGGCCAGGACCCCCCCCCAGGGGGCCGGGACGCTCGTGGGGGCCGGTGCTCGGCTCTCACCCTCGGATCTTGGGGGGGTCCCTGCAAGAGACGACAAGGTGTCAGCAGGCCCCGGGGCCCCGCGGTGAGGCGGGGGAATCCCGTCCGGGTGCGGGGGGGGGGGGCCCGACCTGTCGATGTGGATCTTGGCCTCCATGCGGCAGTTGCGGTCGTGCAGGCGGACGAGGAGGCGGGCGCGGACGGAGAACTTGCTGGCCGTGCGCAGCACCAGCGGGCGCTTGCTGGAGGTGGGCATGCTGGGCTGGAGCTCCACCACGAAGGCGCTGGGGGCGAGCGGGGGGCGAGGGGGGGGGGGGTCAGGGCCGCCCCAGACCCCTGCGCGCCCCCCCGCCCGGGTTTCACCCCCACCTCTGGAGCAGGTAGGTGAGCAGCTCCTGCAGCCGCTTCTCCAGGAGGGGCGGCTCCACCTGCAGCGGGTCCCTCTCGTAGGTCACCTTGTGCCGCAGGTCCCCCAGCGCCCGCAGCAGCTGCAGCAGCTGGAAGAGCCCCTTGCCCAGCGTCGTGAACCTGCGGGCGCCGCGGCGGGGTCAGCGGGGGCCCTCCGCGGCGCCCCCGGCCCCGGCCCGGCCCGGCCCTACCAGGTCTCCAGCTGGAGCAGGCTGGTGTCGGCGGGGGCCCCCAGGCAGGCGCTCTGCTGCCGCTCCCGCCAGGCCCCCAGCTCCTGCTGCAGGAAATCCCGCAGGGTCTCGCTGCGCCCCAGCAGCTGCTGCATCTGAGCCAGCACGTCCTGGGGGGGGGGGGGGGGGGGGGAGGCGAGCCTGAGCAGGGGGCGCAGGGCAGGCCCGGCCCCCCCGCCCAGCCCGGCGCCCCGCTCACCCTCCGGCTCTGGTCCAGCTTCTGCAACTTGGCCTGGAGGCCTTGGACCTGCTTGGTGTATTCGGGATCGCTGGTCCTGTTCTCGCCTGCGGGGATTGGGGTGAGGGGGGGTCTCAGCACCCCGGCCCTCCCCAGAAATGTTCCAGGGCAGGACCAGCCTAGGGGGGGTCGCAGGAAGGATTTGGGCACCCCGAACGGGCCTTACCCGGGAGATAGTGCACCTTGTAGCAGAAGTCAAACATGTCCTGTGCATCTTCCAGGTGGCGGAAGGCGCGTTCGGCGTCCTGGGGGCAGAGCGGGAGGTGAGGGGGCCACGTCGTGCCACGCCGTGCCACGCCGTGCCGTGCCGTTCCGGCGGGGGCCGTTACCTGCAGGGCCGCCTGGAAGTCGGCCAGCCGGCGCTGGATCTCCTGCTGCCGGTCACTCTGCGGGGGTGCGCTGGGCGCCGGGGCCGCCCCCCCCTGCGGAGACACAGGGCCCTTGGGCTCTGGCTGGCCCTGCGGGGGGGGGCGCCCAGGGCGGCCGCCGGCCCCCCTCCTACCTGCTGCCCCGCGTACGCCAGGCGCAGGATCTGCTGCTCCTCCTGCAGCAGGTTGGCCACCACGTTGGCGAATTTCTCTGGATCCTCCTCGAAGGTGGCCTGCGGGCGAGGCTGGGGGGGTCAGCGGGGCGCGCGGCCCCCCCCGGCACCCCCCGGCCCAGTCCCGCCGCCTACTTGGAGGTCGCGCCTGGCCTTGCGCAGATTGTGCTTGAGCATGAAGTCCTCATTGCCCAGCCCCGGGCTGCCCATCCGGTCGTCCAGCAGCGCCAGCAAGGAGTGGAAGAGCATCCGGGCGTGGGAGGAGAGCGGCTCGGCCGCCTGGTGCCTGCCGGCGCCGCGCAGGGTCAGCGGGGACCGGCACGGCCCCCCCCTGCTCCCCGGGGATCCCGGCCCCCCCGTTACCAGTTCTGGTCCTCGATCCAGGCCGCCAGGCACTGGCGCACCTCCATGGGCAGCGCCGAGCCGCTGTAGAGCTGGTGGACTTGCTCCAGGGAGGCGTTGGCCAGGCTCTGCAGCTCCTGCCACTGGGCCATGCTGGGGCCGAGCGAGGCGGCTCCGCGGGCGGGCTCAGCCGCGGGCCATGCCCCGGGCCCGGGGGGCGGTGCAGGTGCCGGCAGCCCCCGTCCTGGCCCGGGGGGAAGCCGGAGCGATGGAGAGTGTTGGGCTGGGACAGGGCTCAGGACGGGCACCCTCGGGGGGGCCCAGCCCACCCTGGAGCAAGGGGAGCGCCCCAGGGCACCCCCCCCCCAAAGGCCACCCTGCACCCCCTAAACGGGGCTCCCTGCAGCCCCCAGGGGCACCCCCAAGGGTCTCCAAAGCCCCCCCCGCAGGGCCTCCCTGCACCCCCCCGGGGGCACCTCCTAAGCAGGGCTCCCTGCACCCCCCAGGGCCCCCCCCAAAGGCCTCCCTGCACCCCCCCCAGAGGTACCCCCTAAACAGGGCTCCTTGCGCCCCCCCGACCCCCCCTCCTAACAGACCCCCCCCCCCGTAGGTCCCCGCCGCCAAGTGCCCCCCAGCCCCGGCCCGCCCGGTGCTCGGCGCTGCGCTCCCACCTCGGCTCCCTCCGCGCCTCTCCGGACTGCCGGGATGGGAAGGAAACGGAGCGCAGGCCACGCCCCCTCGCCGCTCTGAGCGGCCAATGGCGGAGAGCGGCGCCGTGGCCACGCCCCCATGGCCGGCTGAGCCGTGTTCCTGCCGAGTCGCCGGCTTCCGAGAAATGACGTAAAGAGGGTGGGCGGGACCATGAGGGGGCGGGGCCAGGCGGAGGCGGGGCTAAAGAGTGAGGGAAGGGGGAGATGGCGGCGCCCAGCTGGGGCAGGCCCCTGGGCGAGGGTCTAGGGGCCAGGGCCGTGGGGCCAGGGCCTTGATCCGAGCTTGGGGCCACAGGGATGAGGACAGGTCTTTGGGGACCGGGACAGGGCCAGGCCGTAGGGACAGAGCCCTGGGGCCGGGGCCGCGCTGCAGGGACAGGCCCCGGGGCCAGCCCAGCTGCCCCAGTCACCCCAGCGCGGCGGCGCTGCTGGGCCCGGCTGGCAGCGCTGGCAGGGGACAGGCCCTGCCGTCACCGCGGGGCCGGGCCAAGGTCCCCGTGCCCCGGGGCAGGGCGACCCCACCATCGATCGCAGCTGCCCCACCGGCCCCACGCACGCACGCACGCACACACGCAGCCAGGCACCGGGCGTTTATTGGCGGCTCAGACCAGGCGGACGGGGCCATCGTGGGCTGTGGGGGCCGGCGGGGGGGCCTCGTCCGCGGTGAAGTAGCTGATGAGGGCCCTCACGCCGGCCTTGAGCCCCGGCTGCAGCCCCAGGTGGACGCCGTAGGCCACGGGGCCGCCCGCGCCGGCGCTGAGCGCTGCGAGGCTGTCGTAGCCCAGGTCAATGGCCGCCTCCCAGGCCCGCTCCGATGCCATCTCCTCGCAGCCGTGGTAGGCGTAGTAGATGCTGGTGCCCAGGTTGTACAAGGTGCTGACGCCGGGCACCCACTCCAGGATGCTGTGCACCTCCCACTCCCCCATGGAGCTGCAGCTGTCCTCACTGGACCGCCGGCTCCGGCCCCGGGGCGCCCGGCTGCAGCGCTGGAGCCAGGAGCGGGCCCCCGGCGCCGGCAGCACCAGGGCGCCCCGACGCCCCACGGCGTGGAAGGATGAGGGCCCTGCGGCCGCCACACCGGCACAGGCAGCCTGCAGGCGCTGGCAGGCCTCCGCCGCCCCGGCGAGGCTGGCGTGGGTGCTGGCCACGGGGCCCTGGAGCCGGGTGTCGGAGAGCGGCGTCAGGCCAGAGCAGGGCCGGACGGGGACGTAGGCGCCGAGCTGGGCCAGGGTCAAGAGCAGGGGTAGATGGCCGCTGCCTGGGGCGCCCTGGAGCCGCGTGAGCCCCTGCAGCAGGGCCTCAGCCGTGGGGCCATCGAGCTCCCGGTACAGCTCCAGCACCAGTGCCTCGGCCTGGGGGCCGCAGGCCACCCCGCTGAGCACCAGCGCCAGGGCAGCCTGGGCCAGCACACGGGGCAGCGCCGGGAGCCGGGAGAAGCCGGGCAGGGCGTCCGGCTGCAGGTCCCGGCAGGAGACGCCGGCGGCCCTGGGCAGGGCCCGTGGTGGGACCGACGCCGAGAGCCGTGCCAGCAGCGCCCGAGCCGCAGCCGTGGCATCCGGCCCGGGGGGTACGGTGGAGCCGGCCACGGCGCGGAGGCAGAGGAGGAGGAGGCAGAGCAGAGCCCAGCGCATGGCAGGTCGCTCCCAGCAGGACCTGTCGAGGGAGGAGAAGGGGGCAGAGACCCGTGAGCGCCCGGTAGCCGCAGCTCCCCCACTGCCCCGGCCCCGCCAGCGCCCCAACTCACCCTCTGCTGACGCCGGAGTCCCCCAGCCCGCGAGGCAGCTGCCACATGTCTGCAGCCGACCCCCTCCGGGCCCCTTTATAGCTGCCTGCCCAGGCCCTTATCGAGAGCCGGTTGCGACATGCCAGGGGCCTGGCCTGATCCCGCCAGCATCCCGGCACCTTCCCCCAGGGCTGGGGCCAGAGGTCACTTCCCAAGCTGGCAGGACGGGGCAGCGCAAATGCCGAGGGAAGGAAGGTGGCCAAGCCAGGGTGAGATCTGCACTTTTTTTTTTTATTTGGTCTCTCTCCAGATT
The DNA here is from genome assembly GCF_036417845.1 of Apteryx mantelli. Classification (NCBI taxonomy): domain Eukaryota; kingdom Metazoa; phylum Chordata; class Aves; order Apterygiformes; family Apterygidae; genus Apteryx; species Apteryx mantelli. The sequence goes on along the minus strand of NC_090010.1, from coordinate 3,075,834 downwards.
TAAAAGGTATCATTAAAAAAAACAAACAGCCTAGGTAAACAGTGACCTTTGAAATGGAAACACCAAGATGGACAGGAAAAAAGAAGAGGGGGATAGCTGCAGCCTGCTTTCACCCCACCCTTAAAAAACAGCTTAAAAACCTGCAGAAAAAGCAGAAAACTAAACACAAGGAAGCCCAGAGGGAGCAGGGCCTGCAGCCCCCTGCTCCCCTGCAGGGCTGGGACAGCCCGAGGGTCCGGGCAGGGCACAAAGAGCCTCTCAGTCCTCCTCTTCCTCCTCCACGCGGCGAACACGCTTCCGCCGGCCGGGAGGTGGCGGCTCCTCATCCTCCTCCACGTGGGGCACAGGGGGGGCCAGCCTGGCACCTGTGGGGGCAGAGGGGGTCAGGGGGGAGCCGGGACCCCCAGCACCACACTCTGCATGGGGTGGGGGCACAGGCCTGCCCCCCGCTTTCCTCCCAGCCCCATAGTCCATGGGGCAGGGCCGTGCCAGAGGGGCCAGGGTGAGCGTCACACAGCAGCAGCCCCTGGGAGAGACCCCCAGGGCCCTGGTGGGGGGCCGCGAGCCCCCCGAGGAGGTGCTGTGCTACGTGGAGGAAGCGGAGGCCCAGCTCACCCGGACTTGCAGAGTCCTCGTCCTCGCTGTCCAGCTGCCGCCTCCGCTTGGTGCCTGCCTGCGCCGGGACGGGGCCAGGCTCGTCCCTGCAATGATGGGGACACGGGTTAGAGGAGCCCGAGGCTGCCCAGCCCCCGGGGCACAGCTCTGCCCCCCATCATGCAGGGGGGAGCCAGGAGTCCGAGCTCCCTGCTGCCCTTCCCAAGCTGGGAGGGCACCCAGGTGTCCAGGGTGGGGGCACAGCGAGAGCCCCCGTTCTCACCTCTCCGAGTCTGATCCCGGCGATGCCGGTGGCTGCTCCGCTGAGAGGGGCAAGGGAGAGAGCGGATCAGGGCTGGTCCTGTCGCTGGGAGAGCCCTGAGCCCGGCTCCCCCCGCCCCGTCCCGGCCCCTCGCCTGGAGGGGGGCCCTGGGGGTGCGGCGGTGCTGGGAGCTGCCCTGGGGGGCTCCGCGGGGATCCCTCGGGCTCGGGTCCTTGGCGGGCGAGGGAGGCGGCGGCGCGGCGGAGCTGCTGGGGCGTGAGGGCGGCCGGGATGCGCCAGAAGGACTCCTGGGCGAAGAGGGGAGACGCTGCAGGGCCGGGCTGTGCCGTGCCTCGGGGCAGGGGGAGACGGGGCGGGGGGGTCTCACCTGCTCGCTGGCGGGGGGCCGGAGCCCCAGCTTCCGCAGCAGGGCCTGGAAGCGCCTGTGCTCCATGGCATCCTCGTTGTCCTCCGAGAGCGGCACCAAGGGCACCGGGTGGGACACGCCTGGGCACAGAGAGCGCCGTGAGCCCGGCCCCGGCCCTGGCCCCCAGACCCCAGCCCGAGCTCCCACTCACCGTCCTCCTCGCGGTCCCCAGCCGTCCGCTTCAGGTAGTTCTCCAGCCACTGCAGGGGCCCAGCCAGGCCTGCGGACACGGAAGAGGTGAGACAGGATCCGTCCTCCCAGCGCCAAATGCAAACCGGAGCCCCAGACACTCTCAGCCCCCGCTCACCTTCCTGCCGCAGATGCTGCACCAGTCCCTGCCCAGCGCCGTCCTCAGGTGCCCAGTGCTCCTCCATGGGGCCTTCCTCAGCATTGTCCTCTTCCTCATCCTCCTCTTCGTCACTATCCCCCTCCTCCGCTGAGCTGTCCCGGGCGGGTGCCCCCAGGGGCTCCATCTCATCCTACCAAGGACCAGCTTCGCCTTTGAGCACCCTCCCGGGGCAAGACTCCCTCTCACCCTTCCCGCGCCCCCCTCGTACCGACACAGGGGCATGGCCCTTCCTCCTGCGTTTCTTGTACAGCTCCTTGCGCTCCGACACCAGCCCCAGCCCCAGCAGCTTCTCGACCACACGGGCCCGGGACCGCCTAGCCGTCAGGTTCTTCATGATGTTGCCCAGGACGTCTGCGGGGAGGCGAGGGGTCGGCGTGGGGCGCAGAGCCTGGCCAGAGCCCCAACCCGGGGCCATCTCACCGGGCGCCCACCCCTGCCTGGCCCCACTCACCGTCCGTGCCCTGGAACTCCTCGAAGAGCCGCTCCAGCTCTTGCTCCTGCTCCTGTGTCCACAGCACGATGTGGGTGCCCTTCCTAGGGGGATCGCAGCTGCTCAGCCCTGCCTCGGAGCTGGAGAAGAACCCAGGCATCCGGGACCCCTGGCCCCGCGGGCATCGAACGAGAGCATCCTGCCCTGCCCCAGTGGTGCCTGGACCCACCTCTCCCGCGGGAAGTCCTTGACGCTGCTGGCCAGCCCCAGCCGCACCAGCTGGTTCACAACTTGTCTCCGCGTGCGCCCGGGCGCCTGCAGGTGGGCCAGGATGTTTGCAATGACGTCCTCGCCTACGAGAGCGGGAGGCTGTCGTGGAGAGGCAGGAAGAAACCCCCGACTGCCCCACTCCTCCCGCAGAGGACCCAGGAGTCCGGTTCTTCCCCCAGACTTGTACTCCTTTCCTTGGGAGACCCGTGTCCAGGGCCATTACCTTCCACCTCCTTGTACTTCCAGTAAAGCTCCCGCAGCTCTCGTTCCTCCTGGGGGGTCCAGACTGGGGCCCTCTGTGAGCTGGCCCTAGGCAGAGGCGGAGGGAGCGTGAGGGGACAGGGAAGGGCAGTGGCGATCCCCTCCCCGGCCCCAGCGGCAGGGGACATGCCGGGCCCCTACTCACCCCTCGCCCTCCCGCAGCGAGCCGTAGCCCTCGGCCATCTCGCGGGCGATGGCTGGGCTCTTCCAGAAGAGCAGCTCCACGTAGGCCTTCTTGTTGGTGGCTGCCAGCGCAAAGAACTTGCCCAGGATGAACTTGGCCAGAGTCACCAGCTCCTGAGGGGAGAAGGGACGGGCTGGGGGGGACGCCGGGCCCGGCCCCCTCCCCGGCAGCAGGGGGGGGCTCCGGGAGGCAGGGGGAGGCCAGGGCCCCATCCGACCTGGTAGGCGCCAGCGCAGGGGTCGCTGAGCAGGCGGTTGAAGAGGGAGAAGAGGGAGAGCTGGAAGAGCAGGGCCTCCATGTGCAGGTCGCAGGCCAGGCGGTGCAGCATGCGGGCGACGCAGTGGTTGGTGTGGGCGCTGTTCTGGGCGTAGCCGCGCAGCAGCACCACGTAGGCCCGGATCACGGGGGCGCTGGCGAACCTGCCCCCGCCCCGGACGCCACGGGTGAGCCACGGCAGGGACCCAGGAGTCCTGCCGTCCCAGCGGCACCTGGTCGCACTCACTGCTTGAGGTAGTCTAGGAAATTGAACTCCTTCTCTGAGACCCGCATGGTCTCTTCCTCCTCCTCCTCCTCTTCCTCGAGCTCCTCAGGCTCCTCAGCCTCAGGGGGTGCATGCCCTGCGTTGGGGACAGGGTTAGTCACCTTAATTGCTATGGCATCAAGTCCCAGTGCTGCAGTGGGTCCCCTTGCCAGCTGGGGCACTCACGGGGCAGGGGAGCAAAGAGGATCTCACGCAGGAGCTCGGTCTCTTCCGACGGCTCCACGCCAGCGGGGCCGAACACGTCTCCTTCAGGCCACACTTCCCTGCAGGGGAGGCGGACAGGCTGGCACCGCGTCCCTGCGTCCCTGCCCAGGCACGGGGCCGTGAGGTGCCATGCCCGGTACCTGGCAGAGCGGAGCAGCCTCAGCGCCTCGGGGGCCCGGCTGCCCAGCAGGCAGTCCTGGATCCGCAGCAGGGCCTCCGCGCGCTGCTCCTCCACCGGCGTCTCCGATGCAGCGTCGAAGGGCACCACGTCCTCGGGGAGAGGCACCTCACCCTGGGGGGCACAGACACCCGATGACCCTCCGCCTCGGGGACCTGGTACCCTCCAAGAGACACCGGTACCCCCAGGCACGCGGGCTCAAGGCCGGATCCTTCCTCTCCTACCTGCATGCAGGCCTGGAGCTGCGGGGTCAGGCTGGCCCAGAGCTCCTCCAGCTCCTGGGGGGTGGGAGGCTGCGCCGTCAGGGCTGCGGGGGCTCGTGGCTTCTTCTTCCTCCGCACACGCTTGCTCTGCGGGGTGAGCAGGCAGTCAGGGCAGAGCTTTGCCCCATCCTGGGGGCATCCACCCCCCACCGCGGGGGTCCTCCATCCTCCGGTGCCTGGGGGAGGGGGTTGCACCAGGCACTGCCCTGCGCCGTGCCGGGAAGGCTGGTCCCCGGACCCGCAGCCCACCTGCACGACGAGGCCCGCACGCCCCCGGCAGAAGCGCTCCAGCATACGGAGGAAGAGATGGGCCGTCTCCACCAGGTCCCGCAAGAAGCTGCGCGGCTGCTTCGTCTCGTCAAACTTGCGGAAGAGGGCAAGGAAGAGCTCCCGGTACTCCATCAGGTAAAAGATGTTATCTGGAGAAGAAGGGATCAGCCAAGAAGTAGGAAGATGGGACAGATGGAGTGTATGGTGGGGGGGGGGTGTAGACTCACTCTTGATGATTTGGCTGCTGTCCCGCACAGCCTGCTCAGGCGAACGGTCCATCTCCTGCACCGTCCGCAGCAGCTCCTGGTAGGCCTTCAGGGCCAGGTGCATCCTGGGGGTGCACAGCATCAGGCCAGGGCACAACACCGTCCCCCAGCCTCGCACCCACTGCCCCCCCTGTCCGGCAGCTCCATGGCCGGGACAGGATCCAGGCGTCCAAGCGGCACGCACTCACCTGCGGGCCCAGGTTGCAGCCTCCTTCTTGTCCATCAGCGCCATCTCGTAGTAGGAGGTGAGGTTCTGCTCGATGAAGTGAAAGGCGCGGACCCCCACCGTCTCTGACACCAGCTCTGGCCGGAACCGCAGGCTCCGGTTGAAGGCCATGAAGAAGGCCGTGGCCCACAGGTAATAGGTCTCATCATGCTGCTGAGCCTTCTCCCGAATCAGCTGGTCCTGAGGGAGGCAGAGAAGGGGTCAGCGCCGGGAACACCGCGCTGCCTCAGGCCGTTACCCTGTGCACCCCCGTCCGGCACCCCAGGGCCGTGTGTCCCTCCCGGAGCCCCGGTCCCCTCACCTTGACCAGGTACATGAGGTGGTTGTAGCAGCCCTCCAGGAAGTCCTGGCAGAACTCGCGCAGGAAGAGCTGGACGTTGCGGGCAGAGCGCCGCGGCAGCTCGGCCTCGCGGGCCGCCAGCCGGCGCTTGGGCACCCTCCTGGGCTCCTTGCCCAGGTCGTGGCTGTAGCTCTTCAGCTGCAGGGGGGACAAACACCGGTGCTGACTCACGTCCCGGTGCCCCAGCCCCCCCACCTCCATCCCAGCCCCGTCACTCACGTTGTGCAGGCCCTTGTGGAAGACGACGTCCCGGTCCCCGATTGCCTTCAGGCCCTGGATGACGTAGGAGCCGCCGAAGCGGGAGTGCCTGGGACAGGGGCGCGGGGTGAGCGGAGCCACAGCCCTGCGGCGGTGGGGCCCCGCGCCCCTGCCAGCCCCCGCTCACCTGGACGGGCGCTGCAGCGCTCGGCTCTTCCTCTCCGCCAGCTCCCGCTGCCGCAGGGTCTCCAGCTCCCGCGTGTCCTCCCCGCGCTCGGCGGCCGAGCGGCCCTGCCCCACCGCCGCCAGCTGCTCGGGGTTCTGGGGGGAGCCGAGCCGTCAGCTGTGCCGCGCCACGGGCTCCGGAGGGAGCAGGGAGGCGGCGGGTCCCCCCCATGTCCTGTCACCTCCCCACTCGGGCTCACCTGGTCGCGGAACATGAGTGAGATGATCTCGAGGACGTGGAGGGCCCATTGCTGCTCGGTCTGGGAGCTGGCCAGGAACTTGAGCAGGTCGTCCATGCCGCTGATGTGCAGGGCCCACAGCACCCGGTCGTGGGTGCTGGCGTCGCCGTCCACGCCCTGGCGGGGGGGGGGAGGATGCAGGGGTCAGCACGCAGGACGCCGGGGTCCCCAGGCCAGCTATGGGGCCATCACAGCCCTGGGCTGGGAGGGGATGGGACAGCAGCCCCGCAGGGGGCTGGGGGCTGCGCCCAGACCCCTTCTCCAGGCTGCAGCGGGGGCCAGGCACACAGGGAAAGGCCTCCGTCCCGGTACCTGCTCCTCCACGGGATCCGGGGGCACGTGCAGCACATTGCGCACCAGCAGCAGGATCCTCTCGATCAGCAGCGTGTCTTCCTCCTGCCGCTGCTCCCAGTCCTGGGGGCAGCAGGGCCGTGAGGGGCTCCCGGCTCCTCCCCGGTACCCAGAGGAGGGTACCCGGAGGGATGAGATGCCCAAACTCAGGGAGCTGCTAGGGGAAACAGGACTCACCAGTTGCAGCAGGTCGTAGAGCTTCTCACTGAGCACCCCGAAAACTTTCTCGCTAGCAAAAGCCTAGAGCAAACCCAGCGTTAGGGCCTGGGGCAGCGACCCCCCACCCCGCAGAGCTGCGCTAGAGCCCGCTCCCCGCGGCGGGGGCTCACCTCTTTGTAGGCCTGCAGGTAGGACACGACCTGGAGGAAGTGGTGCCGGGAGGCGGCGTCCTGGGGCACTTTACCGAAGCAGAGCAGAGCCGGCTGCGTCAGGTTCACCATCAGCCTAGGAGGGGAGCGGGGATGCGGCGGGAGCCCTGATCCTCGGGGAGCCCCTGCCGCCGGGCTGCCAAAACAGGGAAGCAGCGCCGGGCACCCCCCACCCCTGCGCCCCCCCCCCCCCCCCCCCGGGCGGTACCTGACCACGGCGTCGAAGAGCACCTTGTCCTGCGGGTGCTGCACCACGATGGGCAGCAGGTCGTTCTGCAGGATCTGGGCCGCCCCCAGCTGCTGCCGGATGTCCCGGGTCTCGTCCTCATGGCGCAGGTACCGGATCAGGTCCTTCACGCTCTCTGCGGGAGGGGCGGCGCGGGGGCCGTGAGACCCCCCCGCCGCCGCCGCCCCGCCGGGCCCCCCGCTCGCCCCGGCCCCGTACCCAGGCAGTCGGGCTCCTTGTGGTAGACGTCCCCTTCGAGGTAGCCCAGGGCACTGCAGGTGGCCAGCAGCTCGCAGTTCATCATGTACAAGTCCATAAATCCAGGCAGGCCAGCGGAGGGGACCGGGGGCCGTGCGGGGGCCGCAGCGCCTTCGGGGCCGACACGGGCGTCAGCCCCGCGGGGGCAGGCGGCTCGCGGGGGGCAGGAACCCGGGGCACCTTCCTGCCCCCCCGGTACCGGGGCACCGGCCGGTCCTAGACCCCCAGTCCCCTCTCAGTCCCCCCTGCTCCCGGTACCGGGACACCACTGGGTCCCCCCCTGCCCCCGGGCACCGCCTGGTCCTGGACCCCCTGCCCCCGGTACTGGGGTGCCGCTGGGTCCCCTCTGCCCCCGGTACCGGCCGGGGCAGCCCCGGGTCTCTCCAGCCCCCGGTACCGGGGCATCAGCCGGTTCCCCCCCGCGCTGTTTCTCCGGTTCTCAGGGCACCAGCCGGTCCCGGTCCTCTCACCCCCAGGTCTTGGGCACCACCAGGTCTCTCCCGGCCCCGGTACCGAGGCTCAACCGGTCCCGGTCTCTCCCGTAACACCGGGACCGGGGCACAGCGAGGCCCCCCCAGCTCCGGGGCACCGCAGGGTCTCTCCTGCCCCGGGGCATCAGCCCGCCCCGCTACCCCCCAGCCCCGGGACCGAGGCACCCGCCGGCCCCGCCGCACTCACCGCCGCCACCACCACCGCCCGCACCCGTCTCCACCGCCCGCGCCGCCGCCGCCCGCCCTAAAAAGGCCGCGGGGCAGCGGGCGGCCGTTATGCAACCGCCCCACTTCCCGCAACCTACTTTCCCCGGGGCCGCGGCGGGAGGGACCCAGGCGTCCTGCCCCGCCCCCGCACCGGCCGCGCGCCGCACGCTCCGCGCCCGGTTCTCCCGGTCCCGCCGCCCCAATGGCGCCCGAGCCCGCCCGCGGGCTTAAAGGGGAAACGCCTCCCAGAGAGTTCTGTGATGGGCCCAGAGCTCGCCTTGCCTACCTCGCTGCCCGGTGCGGCGGGACCGAGGCGGCCCAGCTCCCTACAGCCAGTCTGCTACTGGGAGCTGTACCCGAGCGGCCCGACTGCCCCCGAACAGGGCGGTGCGGCCGCCCCTTCCCGGGGCCGCTCTGGGGAAAGGAGCGCCAGCGCGGCATTGCCCTTTTAACAGAGGCAAGGCCTCCGGCGGCGGCTCCACCCCCCACGGCGGGGCGGGGCTTCCCCCCGGCGGCGCGCGACTGGCCCGGCCCGCCCCCACCCCCCGCGGGGACTCCCGTCACCCCCCGCGCGGTTGCCGGGGCGACGCGGGCCGGGACCGGTCCCCGGTGCGGACGGCGCGGGCCACGGTGGAGAGCGGTTACCAAAATAAAAGAGCAGGTTTAATTCACTGAACACAGGAGCGCCGGGCGGCACCGGCACCGGTTGCGCGTGCGGCCTCCCGCGACGGGCGCCCGGCCCCCCGCGAGCGGGGCCCAGCCCGCGGTGACACCCCCCCGCCCGGCCCGTTCCTCCGCGAGAACCGCCAGGCCGCGCCGCCCCCGGGCACCGCGGCCCCCCCCCAGCACCGGATACTCCCGGCAGGGCCCTGCCGGTGTCGGCACCGCACACACACGCACGCACACGCAGGGCGCGGGGGGCCGCGGGGGAGCCGCGCGGGCGGAGGTCGGCGGCGGCGGGGGGGGGGGAGGTCGGGGCCCTTCCCGCCCTCGCCCACGGTAAAGCCAAGCGGAGCCCCCGGGCGGCCCCATCACTGCAAAGGAAAGGAAAGTCCCCGGAGCGAGCAGAGAGGGAGAACCAAAAGCCGCCGCCGCCGCCGCCGCCGCCGCCGCGGAGCCCGGGCGCCCCCCGCTCCTACAAGCACTGCGTCTTCAGCTCGAGCGGCTCCGGCGGCGCCTCGCGCGGCGCCTCGGCCGCCGGTTCGCCCTTGAGGATGGCCAGCCGCTCGGCCAGGCTGCGGGGCCGCGGCGCCAGCACGAAGTCGTAGAGCAGCGCGGCCAGCGCGCCGCCCAGCAGCGGGCCCAGCCAGTACACCTGCGGGGCAGCGGGGCGTCCGCCAGCGCCGCCCCACCGCGGCCCGCCCGGCCCCGCCGGGAGGGTCGGGGGAGGTCGGGGGGGGGGGGTCGGGGGGCTCTTTGCATCCCGTCTGCGCGGCGCCGAGCGCGGCGGGGGGCTCCGGGATGGGGCCGCCCGCGCTGCTGCCTCGCGGGGGGGGGGGGTGGAATTCAGCAGCTGGTTCCCCTCGGGATGCGGCTGGGGCGGGACGGGACGGGGATCCCGCTGGGGCCGGACCGGGATGCGGCTGGGGCGGGACGGGACGGGACGTGGATCCCGCTGGGGCTGGACGGGGATCCCGCTGGGGCCGGACCGGGATGCGGCTGGGGCGGGACGGGACGGGGATCCCGCTGGAGCGGGACGGGAACGCGGCTGGGGTTGGACGGGGATCCCGCTGGGGCTGGACCGGGACGCGGCTGGGGCTGGACCGGGATGCGGCTGGGGCCGGACGGGACGGGGATGCGGCTGGGGCCGGACGGGACGGGGATCCCGCTGGGGCTGGACCGGGACGCGGCTGGGGCGGGACGGGACGGGGACGCGGCTGGGGCTGGACGGGGACGCGGCTGGGGCCGGACCGGTACCCCGCTGGGGCCGGACGGGGATCCCGCTGGAGCTGGACGGGGACGCAGCGGGGCCGGAGCGGCGCAGAGACGTGGGGCGCCCCGGCCCCCCCCCGGCCCCCCCTGCCCCACTTACCCAGTGGTTGGTGAAGTTGCGGGTGATGACGGCGGGGGCGAAGCAGCGCGCAGGGTTCATGCCGGCTCCCGTGTAGTAGATCTGCGGGCGGCACGGCGCGGTGGAGGGGCCGCCCGCCGCCCCCGCCGCCCCCTCTCGCCCCCCCCCCCGGCCCCGCCGCCCGCTCTTACCCCGAAGAGGTGGCCCAGGGTGAGGGAGAAGCCGACGGCCAGCGCCACCGAGCCCAGGCGGCCGTCGCGGCGCTCGTCGTAGCTGGCGAAGACGCAGAGCACGAACTGCATGGTGAGGACGAGCTCCACCGCCGTGCCCTGGCCCAGCCCCACGCTGGGGTGCAGCTGCGGCGGCGAGGGGCGTCAGCGCCCGCCGGGAGCCCCGGCGTCCGGGCGGCAGCGAGCGCCCCCGAGAGCCGCACCGCCGTCCGCCGCGGCGCCCGGACCCGCAGCACCCCCGGGCGTCGCCCCCATTTACCCCAAACCCCGCCCGGCTCCCCAATAACCCCCCCCCCCCACAGCACCCCCAGCCCCGCAAACTCCTCCCGGCACCCCCCAATAACCCCCCCCACAGCATCCCCAGCCCCTCAAACTCTTCCCGGCCCCCCAATAACCCCCCCACAGCACCCCCAGCCCCACAAACTCTTCCCGGCCCCCCAATACTCCCCCACAGCACCCCCAGCCCCTCAAACTCCTCCCGGTCCCCCAATACTCCCCCACAGCACCCCCAGCCCCGCAAACTCTTCCTGGCCCCCCAATAACCCCCCCACAGCACCCCCAGCCCCACAAACTCTTCCCGGCCCCCCAATAACCCCCCCACAGCACCCCCAGCCCCGCAAACTCTTCCCGGCCCCCCAATACTCCCCCACAGCACCCCCAGCCCCGCAAACTCCTCCCGGTCCCCCAATACTCCCCCACAGCACCCCCAGCCCCGCAAACTCTTCCTGGCCCCCCAATAACCCCCCCACAGCACCCCCAGCCCCACAAACTCTTCCCGGCCCCCCAATACTCCCCCACAGCACCCCCAGCCCCGCAAACTCCTCCCGGCCCCCCAATAACCCCCCCCACAGCACCCCCAGCCCCACAGCACCCCGAAGCCCTCCTGGTCCCCAATCCACCATTAACCCCCCACATCACCCCCAGCTCCAGACCCCTCCAATCCCCCATTACCCCCCCACATCTCCCCCATCCTCAGATACCCCAAACCCCTTCCAGCCCCCCAATAACCCCCCCACATCACCCCCAGCCCCAGATACCTCAAAGACCTCCCAGTCCCCCAATAACCCCCCAAATCACCCACGGCCCCAAACCCCTCCTGGCTCCCCCATCACCCCAGCGCCGGCCCCGCTCACCGCGCTGAGGCCGAGGGTGCCGCGCACGGGGGCCGGTGTCACCCCGTAGAGCAGCCCGGCCCCGGCCAGGGCGCCCAGCAGCTGGGCCAGCAGGTAGCCCAGGGCGCGGGGCAGCGAGAGCTGCGCGGCCAGCAGGAAGGCCACGGTGACGGCCGGGTTGATGTGGCCCCCGCTCACGTGGCCCAGGGCCTGCACCAGCGTGGCCTGGGCCAGCCCGAAGGCCAGGGCGGCCCCCAGGGCGCCGGGGGGGCCCGCGGCCCAGCGCAGCGAGGCCCCCAGCCCCAGCAGCACGTAGAGGAGGCTGCCGAGGAACTCGGCGAAGATGGCCCTCCAGAAGGAGGCCGAGCGCACTTCCCGCATGGTCTGGCCCCGCGCCGCCCGCCCGCGCCCTGGCCCTCGCCTGCCGCCGGCCCCGCTGCCCCCTGTGCGGGGGCCGCCCCCGGGGCCGCCTTATAACCCCCCCCCCCGGGGCGGCCCCGGGGGTGGGATCCCACTGCCGCCGCTGTCCCCCCCCACATTAACTGCTTCGCTGCCCGGCCAGGCTGCATGACCCACATGTCCCCCCCGCCATGGGCGACCCCTCCTCTGAATAGTGGGACCCCCCCCCCCCCGGGCTACCCTCTGCCCCATAGCAGCCCTCATGCAGACCCCCATTTTGGGGGCACCATGGGGCGATGCTGTAGGGACCCCCTGGTTTGGGGGGGGGGGTGATGCTGCAGGAACCCCCTGGTTTCAGGTGCACCGTGGGGCAATGCTGCAGGAACCCCCCAGTTTTGGGAGTGATGCTGCAGGGACCGCCTGGTTTTGGGGGTGCTGCTGCAGGGACCCCCCCGCCCGTGCCCCCCCCCCCCTTGCTTGGCGGGAGGGCTGTTTGCAGCAGGGTTATTCAGCTCAGCTTAGCGGGCGCTAATTCCTCGGCCGGGTGGGGATTAGGGCCGGCCTTGGCCATTGGCGCGGGGCACAAATCTGCCAGGGCTGCAGAGGCTGCAACAAAGCGCTTTGCTGCGCTCAGCGCCCCGGGGGGGGGGGGGGGGGCCGGCTGCCCACCGCCCCCGGCCACTGCAGGGCCCCGGCAGGGGCAGCTGGGGGGAAACCGAGGCACCAGGCAGTGGTGGGCGCAGGGGAAGGACCCAGGCGTCCGGGACCCCCCCCCACCCCAAACCCGGTGTTTTTGCAGCCAGCTGAGCCCCCGGGGGCAGAGCCGCCCCCCGCAGCAACGCTCGGCACCCGTCTCCGACACCAAAGCCACGTTTAATCCCCGCGGAGGGAGAGGGGCACGTCTGGGCACGGCCCCCGGCCCCTCCTCGCCCTGCTGGGGGGTCCCTGGGCGGCAGCGCGGGGGGCTCAGGCCGTGCCCTGGCCCCGCGTGGCCGGGGGGCCGGGGGGCGACGAGGGGGCCGGGCTGGGGGTCTCCGCCGGCGCCACGTCGCGGCAGGTCAGGCAGGCGCCCAGCCTCTCCCGCGAGGCGCCGGCGGCGAAGAGCAGCTCGTGGCAGAGCCCGGCCAGCACCGCTCCCAGCACCGGGCCCAGCCAGTACACCTGGGGGGGGATGCGGGGGTCGGGGGCTGCCAAGGGCGCGGGGGGACCTGTCCCAGGCACAGGGACACCCACACCAGGGATGGGGCGGACCTTTCCCAGGGATGGGGGGACTGGGGGAGCCACACCAGGGATGGGGGGGACCTTTCCCAGGGATGGGGGGACCACGAGGACCCGAAATGGGGGTGGGCAGCTGAGCGGGAGCCATCCCAGGGACGGAGGAGCTGTCCGAGGTGTGGGGGGACGGGAGGCCTCGCACCAGGCATGGGGGGGAGCTGTCCCAGGTATTTGGGGACAGGGGCACCCACACCAAGGATGGGGGCACCAGGGGCACCTTTCCCAGGGACAGGGGGACCGGGGGACCCACAGCAGGGATGGGGGGAGCTGTCCCAGGGCCGCGGGGACAGGGGGACCCACACTGGAGCTGGGGGCACTCGTCCCCACGCCGGGGGCTCGGTGCGGGACCCGGGGACGCTGCCGACTCACCCAGTGGTCGTCCCAGATGCCGGTGACGACAGCCGGCCCCAGCGAGCGGGCCGGGTTCATGCTGCCCCCCGAAAATGGCCCCTGCCAAGAGCAGGGGGGTGACAGCCGGGCCCGGATGCCTGGGTCCCCGCGGGGGGCCGGCCGGGGCGGGGGTCCTTACCGCAGCCAGGGCGCCGGCGGCCACGGCGCTGCCCAGGGCCAGCCCGCCCTGGGGGGCCGGCCAGTCGGCCGCGGCGAAGGCGGCAAGCGCCAGCTGGAAGGTGGCGAAGATCTCCCAGCCCAGGGCCTGCCCCGCCGTCCCCGCGGCGCTCACCTGCCGCAGACCCAGCCTCAGCGCCCCCCCGCCGCCGCCGCTGCCGCCGGGGACCCAGGCGTCCGGGTCGGGGCGGGGGGCCGGGGCCGCGCTCACCCTGGTGACGAGGCCGGCGTCGTCCGGCAGGGCCAGGCGGGCCGCGGCGGCGGCCAGGAGGGCCCCGGCGCACTGGGCCAGGAGCCCGGCGGCCCCGCGCAGGGCGCCCAGCTTGCGGGTGCAGAGCAGGGCCAGGGTGAGCGCCGGGTTGGCCTGGGGCGCCCCGAGGCTGCAGGCCAGCGCCCCGGCCGCCAGCCCCCTGGCCAGCGCCGGCGCCAGGGGCCCGGGGGCCGCCGAGGCGCCCAGCACCACCCCCACGAAGATCAGCGTCGCCGCTGCCTCCGCCAGCACCCCCCGCCAGAAGCACCCGCTCCGCAGCTCCTGGGGGCACAGGGGGGCCGGGTGTCACCACCGGCATGGCAACGGGCCACCACGGTGACTGGGGGCCATGGCAACGGGGCACCACGGTGACCGGGACCATAGGGACAGGGTACCACAGCCATGGGGGAGCCACGGCAATGGGATGCTGCGGTGACCAGAGCCACGGTGATGGGGGCACTGCGGTGGTGGGGGAACCATGGTGACAGGGTGCCTCAGTGACCAGTATCATGGTGATGGGGTGCCATGGTGACGGGGTGCCATGGTGATGGGGAACCATGGCAACGGGGCACCACAGTGAGGGGGACCACGGTGATGGGGCATTGCGGTGATGGGATGCCGTGGTGATGGGGGGGGTTTTGGCAGTGGGGGGGGTGCCACGGCGATGGGGACAGGTACTGTGGCAACAGGGTCACCACAGCAATGGGGTCACCATGGCAACAAGGGCACCATGGCAACCATCCTGGGCCGGGTACCACAGCAACAGCTGCCATGACAACAGGGGGGAGGCCTGACAAGGGGGGGGGGGTTACAGTCCTGGATGCAGGGTCAGGCATCCCGGCATGGAGATGAGGGCTGCATGGACAGGCACAGCGGGTCCCCAGTGCTGGGGGATGCAGGCGGGGGTCTGGGCCGGGGTCTCCCCACGTGCCCCATCCCTGGTGGGGAGGGACCCTGTGTCCTGGCCGGGGACAGCCGGGGGCTGCGCGGCTCGCAGGGCCTTACCTCCCTGATGGCCATGGCGCAGCTGCGGTGCCGGCAGGAGGGGATGGAGGACGCCCGGGGCAGGGGCTCCTCCCGGCCCCCCCAGCCCCCAGCGCAGCAGCACCCAGTTTGGGGGGGAGTCGGGAGGGATCTCCGTAGGAGGGAGGGGGCTGAGGCTGGGGCAGGGCCCTGGACACCTGGAGATGCTGCCGGCGCCATGGCAACGAGCAGGGACCCTTTGGGGTGTTGCCATGACAACCGGCGCCCAGCAAGAGATGAAAGCCGGGATGAAAGGCGAGGGGAGGCAGAGGGGGGGGCGCCAGGGAAGGAGCCTGCCCACGGAGGGGGTAAGGGGCCCCGGGAGCCAGCCCCCCCCCATCATGCACTTGTGTGATGAGCGTGCCGTTCTCAGCTGGGGACGATCCCCGCCGTGCCTGCACCCCACACAGGCCTACGGGAGAGGTCTCAGGCAGCCCAGGAACAGGGGCAGCTGCCCCTCTGCCCCATGGCTTGCCGGGCACCGGCGGCCCCTGCCAGCTCAGCAGGGCCCCGGCCCCGCTCACGTGCTGTGAGTCAGCAGTGCTTTAGTGCCAAAGGCCCTGGCTCAGCACGGGGTGGGGGCGTCCCCCCATGCCGGCGGCCCCGCGTGCCGCTTGCCACGGCCCTGCTGACGGCCTGCAAAGAGCCAGAACAATCCCTGCTGAGCGGGCTGCGCGCAAAGGGGCCCGTGCCTGCCCTGCTGCCAGCACGGGGGCACCCGCACGGGCACAGGCGCAGGCATGGGCCCCGTGGGCACGCAGGGGGCCTGCTGCCCCACACTGGGGCAGCCGAGGCCCTGGGGGGGGGCACGGGAGCACAGGGAAGGGCCTGATGTGGGGCAGAGTGGGGTGGCCACAGACCCCCAGCCCAGCTGTCCCAGACCTGCGTTGAATGTGGGTTGGGCTGGACGAAGCTGGGAGGGGGCCCCATCCTGCTCCACAGAACCCCCCAGGGACCCCCCTGTCCTGCCCCTGCCCCACAGAGCCCTCCTTGGGGGTCTCCCGTGTCCTGTCCCTGCCCCAGAGACCCCTCCTTGGGGGCCCCCTGTGTCCTGCCCCACAGACCCCTCCCCGTTGGACCCCCCCCCATCCTGCCCCTTCCCCAAAGACGCCCTCTGGGGACCCGCCATCCTGCCCCACAGAGTGCCCCCGCCTCCAGCCCCCCCATAACCGCTACCCTCCCTCTCCTGGGGAGGGGGAGAAACCCCCTCCGCGTGACCCGAGATGCCAACATGGCGGCGCCCGAGTCGCCTTCAGCCGCAGGGCGGAAGGCGCCGGAGTCACGCGACGGAGGGGCGCCAAGATGGCGGGGGGGGGGGGAAAAGAAGCTGGGGCCACGTGACCGGCGGATCCAAAATGGCCGCGCCCATAGTGCGGGCGGTGCGGGGCAGCGCGGCGCTGCGGGCCGCCCCGCTGAGGGGTAATGGCGGAGGGGGCGGGGCTCCAAGGGGCGGGGCGGGTCCTAAAGGAACCTCGCTTAAAGGGGCCGCGCGTGAGGGCGGGGACCCACTGCTCTCCCCATGGGGCGGCACCGGCGCAGCTGCCCTGCGGGGACAGCGCAGGCCCTCCGTGCCCTGCCATCGTGCCTGCGGGCCCCCCTCGTCCCGGGCAGACGGAGCTGCTGACAGTGGGGCCCGGTGGTCTCTGGTCCGCACATGGCTCCCGGCCCCACAGGGCTCCTTCACCCCCGGCCGTCAGGCCCCTTCCCTCTCTGGGGCCGCCTACCCTGTCTCTGGAGAGGGGCCAAATAAGTAAGACCTGAAACCAAGTCTGCATCCCGTGCGGCTCCAGCGGGCTCCCCCACGGGGTCCAGCCCTGCGGGAAGCCCCACAGCGCCATGGGGCAGACCTGGTGCCCTGGGGGCAGGTGGGGCTGAGGTTGGTGGGGGCGGGCAGATTGACACCCCCCCAGATCCCGCTGCCTGCTCCAGGCCTGGTTTTGCCCCTCTCCAGCCCAGAGGCACCTGGGTGGCACCTCCACCTGCCTGACACCGCCCTGGCTGCAGGGAAAACCTGGCCCAGAGTCTGGATCTGGAACAGGGCCTGGCAAACTGGGGGGGGTTCACTCTCCCTGAGCTGGGGCGAGGGGGCCGAGGCGTCCCTGGTTGGCAGGGGGGCTCAGGGCCGGGGCAGGGGGGACGCAAGGGGTGCTCCTGCCCCTCCGGTCCTTCCACTTCCCTATCTGCACTGGGGCCGTGCTCTGGCCAAGGGGGGGGGGGGCCTGAAGAGGGGGGGCGACCCCCTGCTTTTGCCCCGATTAGCTGCCCAGGGAAGACTGACACCCCGGAAAGCTCAGCAGGGTCAGCCCCGTCCTGGTGTGGATGGGTGACCTGGGGTGGGGGTCTGCCCCACACAAGGGGCACCCAAGGGGGAAGGCAGGCCGGGGGGGGGGCCCTTCACTGGGAGAGGGGCACCGGGGGGGGGGGGGGACGCCCCCCTCCCCCAGCCCTCGCAGGACGTGCCAGCGGGGTCGCCATGCCGGGCCTCCCCGCAGCCCCCCCGCGGGTCCCGCTCCCTCCGGGCTGGGTCGAGCCCGGCGTGGGCGAGCAGTGGGAGCGGTGGCGGCCCCATGGCGGCGGCGGTGGCGGCGGCGGCCGGGCCTAGCCGGGCTCGGGGCCGTCCGCGGCGTTAGGACCCGGGGCCTGTGCGGTGCCAGCCCCAGATTCCAAGCTAGTTTCCCTGGCGTGACGTCAGGCGTGAGCCCGTCTCGCTCCCGGCCTGCTCCGGCCCCTCTCCAGCGCGGAGCACTACGGGGAAAATGCTGCTCTCGGTGCAGCCGCGCTCCGGCATCGCCGCCTTCACCTACAACAAGAGCAGCAAGAAGGTACGGGGGGCCCGGCCCGCCCGGCAGCCCCCCCCGGCCGGGGCGCCCGGCCTGCAGCCCGGCCTGGCCCTCGGCCCCCCGGCCCGGGGCAGCCCCCGCCGTGGGGGCAGCGGCGCCTCGGCCCGGCCTGTGCCCCCCCCCCTCGCAGGGCCGGGGGGGGGGATGCGTGGGTCGGGGTGGGGGGGAACCGCCGTGGCAGCCCCTGTCCCCCTCTCCCCCGGGGCTCGGCCATGGTGGGGACGCGTCTCCCTCCCGTGGGCGGCAGGCCCTGGCTGGGGGGGGGGGGCAGGCCCCGAGCAGGGGGTCCCCCACGGCGGGGGCCAGCCCGGACGCCTGGGCTCCCACGCTGGGGAGAAGTGGTGAGAGCAGGGCGGGGGGGGGGGGGCAGGATGCCTGGGCCCTCGCGGGGCTGGGGCGCCGGGGAGGGAGGGGGCCGGACGCCGGGGTCCTGCCCCGCACCGGGGCTGGACGCCGGGGCTGGACGCGGCCGACCCGGCCCCTGACCTTGGGAGGCCTCAGAGCCCGCCCGGTGCCTCAGTTTCCCTCCCTCGAGGGGGCCAGGCCAGGCGGGGGCTGCCCCCGCCGGCCGCAGGCACCTGCCTGAGCCCGGACGCGTGTGCACACGCGTGTGCAACGCGCGCACACCTGCCCTGCCCGCCCCCAGGCACGGCGCTGCCCCCCTCGCGCGCGTGCCGCCCGCCTGCCTGCCTGGCCCGGCCGAGCTCTTGCACACGTGTTCCCCGCGCGCACACGCATGTAACACGCTTGCACGCGCGTAGGGGAAGGGTGTTGGGGCTGGGTCCCACGCGCGTGTGCACCCACGGGTGCATGCACCCGCACGCGCGCGCACCGTGCACACATGTGTGCTGGGGATCCCCAGGGCTGCCCGTGGCGGGGGGGGGGGGGGGGGGACGACCCCAGCCCCAGGACCCCGGCGAGCGGGTGTCACCCCATCCCCAGCGCCGGGACCGGGGGACGGACGCCCCGAGCCGCAGCCCGGCCGGGTTGGGGGGCCGTGGGGCAGGGAGGGTGCGGGGACACGGGGCCGGGGGGGGCACCGGGGCAGGCGGGGGCGGCCGCGGGCGATTCATTTTTGCACATTGACATCAGGCCCGGAGGTTTCCCGTCCAGCGCCGCCTCCGGCCGCTGCTCCGGGGGCCCCGGGGATGGGGGCGCTGGCCGTGGGGCCCCTCCGCACTGGGGGCCCCGCGGCCATGGGGGGGGGGGTGCGGGGGGGGGATGCGGGGCGGCGGGCGCTGACCCCTGCCCCCAGCAGCCCTATGCGCCGCCGGCGCCGCAGCCGGGCCCCCCCAGCCCCAGCCCCGCCGGGGGGGCCGCCGACCAGCTCAGCAAGACCAACCTGTACATCCGGGGGCTGCACCCCGGCACCACGGACCAGGACCTCGTCAAGCTGTGCCAGCCGTGAGTGGGGCCGGGGCGCGGGGAGACCCCCCCCCCTTGGGCGGGGGGGGGCAGGACACCGGGGTCCCTGCTATGGCAGGGCTGGGGGCTGGGCCGGTGCTGACCCCCCCCCCACTTCCCCCCAGCTACGGGAAGATCGTCTCCACCAAAGCCATCCTGGACAAGACGACCAACAAGTGCAAAGGTGGGGGGCGAGGGGCCGGGGGGCGAGGGGGCTGGGGTGCTTGGGGGGGGTCTTACCCCGTTTCCCCCCCCCCCAGGCTACGGCTTCGTCGACTTCGACAGCCCCACGGCGGCCCAGAAGGCCGTGACGGCGCTCAAGGCCAGCGGGGTGCAGGCGCAGATGGCCAAGGTAAAGCCCCCTCTGGGGTCCCTGCAATCCCCCCCCCACCAGGGACCCCGCGGCTGCTCGGGGACCCCCCCGGCGCGGCCGCCCTGACGCCCCCCACAGCAACAGGAGCAGGACCCCACCAACCTCTACATCTCCAACCTGCCGCTGGGGGTGGACGAGCAGGAGCTGGAGGCGCTGCTGAAGCCCTTCGGGCAGGTGGTGTCCACCCGCATCCTGCGGGACCCCCACGGGGCCAGCCGCGGCGTGGGCTTCGCACGGTACGGGGGGGGCGCGGGGGCTCCGCTCCAGCCTGGGGGGCTGCAGGGAGCTGCATGGGGCTGGGGGGCATTGCACGGGAACGCATGGGGCTGGGGGGGCTGCAAGGGGGCTGGGGTGCCCAGGAAGGCAGGGGGGGTTGCATGGGGTTGGGGGAGAGCTGCATGGGGTTGCATGGGGCTGAGGATGCCCAAGAGGCCGGGGGGGCTGCACGGGGCTGGGTGGGTTGCATGGGGTTGGGGGGAGGCTGCAATGGGGCTGGGGTACCCAGGGGGGTGGGGGGAGTTGCATGGGGTTGTATGGGCCCGGGGGTGCCCGAGAGGCTGGGGGGGGGTTGCATGGGGCTGGGGGGGCTGCGAGGGGCCGGGGTGCCCAGGAGGGGCCCCGCGCCGCCCCGCGCCGCAGCCCGGCCGCCCCCCCAGGATGGAGTCCACGGAGAAGTGCGAGGCCGTCATCACCCACTTCAACGGGAAGTACATCAAGACGCCCCCGGGGGTGCCAGGTGGGCCGGGGGGGCCGGGGGGGGGCCGGGGGCGCCGGGCCGGGCCGGAGCTGACGTCCCGTCCCCGCAGCCCCCCCGGACCCGCTGCTCTGCAAGTTCGCGGATGGGGGGCAGAAGAAGCGTCAGAGCCAGGGCAAGTTCGTGCCCAACGGGAGGGCCTGGGCCCGGGACGGCGACGCGGTGAGAGGGGGCCGGGGGGGGCAGGGGGGGCCGGGGGGCCGGGGCGGCTCTGACCCCCTCTGCCCCCCCAGGGCACCGTGACCTTGGCCTATGACCCCGCGACGGCGCTGCAGAACGGGTGGGTGCCCCGCGGCCCCCCGCCGCGCCCCCCCACCCCCTGCCCCAGCCCCCCGGGCCCCCCCTGACCCCCGCCCCGACCCGCAGGTTCTACCCGGCGCCCTACGGCCTGGCCCCTGGCCGGATGATGGCCCAGACGGCGCTGGCCCCCTACCTGCCGTCCCCTGTCTCCTCCTACCAGGTACGTGGGGGGCTGCGGGGGGCCGTGGGGCCCATGGGGGCACCTGGGAAGGCCCCGGCCCCACCTGGTCCCGCCGCCCGCAGGTCCACGGTCCCGCCTGGATGCACCAGTCGTACCTCATGCAGCCCACGGTGAGCCCCGCACAGGCGGCACGCATCACCGCGCGCATCACCACACGCATCACCACGCGCATCACTGCATGCATCACTGCGCGCATCATTGCATGCATCACCGCGCATATCGCCGTGCATATCACCGCATGCATCACTGCACGCATCACTGCATGCATCACCACGCATATCACCGCATGCATCACTGCACACATCACTGCACGCATCACTGCACGCATCATCGTGCACATCATCGCCCCACACCGCGGCCCGCACCTGCGCTGCCTGGCATCGCACCTCGGGCAGGCCCCGCCCCTCTGCCGTCATGGCCCCACCCACTGCTGTCATTGCCCCACCCATTGTGGTCATGGCCCCTCCCCCTAGGCCCCGCCCCTGCCCCACAGCCCCATTCCTTGGCCCTATGCATCCGTGTCCTCACCTGACCCCGTCCCCGGGGCCCCATGTCACCATGGCCCCGCATGTCCCCCTGGCCCCACATGTCCCCGAGGCCCCATCCTGTGTCCCTGTGCCCCCCATGTTGCTGCAGCCCCACTTCCCCGCCTGCCACGGTCCCGCGTCCCCACGTCCATGGGGCGCCGCGTCCTCGCGTGCCCCCCCCCCCCGTGTCCCCGGCGGCGTCCCCGCGGCCCCACCTCGCCCCCCCGCCTGACGGTGCCGTGCAGGGCGCGGTGCTGGCCCCCGCCGTGGACCACGCCGTCTCCATCCAGCCCTCCGTGATGGCGCCCCTCACCCAGCAGCTCGGGCACCTCTCGCTGGGCAGCGCCGGCACGGTAAGACCCCCCCCCTCCCCGGACACCCCCCCCCCCCCCCGCGTGTCCGCGCCCCCGCGGGGCCCCGCGCTCACCCGCTGCTCCCGCAGTACGTGCCGGCCGCCGCCGTGCAGGGAGCCTTCGTCCCGCCGTACGCGCCGGTGCCGCCCTGCGCCGTGGCCGTGGAGGTAGGAGCCGCCCCCCCGTGCCCCCCCCCCCCGCGCGGCGCCCCCCCCCCCCCGCCGCCCCACTAACGGCGTCCCCGCAGGACGGCAGCGCCCCGCCGAGCCACGTCCCCGTGGAGTCGCCGTCCGAGCACAGCGCCTACCCCTACCCCTACCCCAAGTAGCGGTGGGGGGGGCCGGGGGGGGGCCGCGACCCCCGCCCGCCCCGCGGCCAGGCCCCGGCGGAGCCCCCCCCCGTGCTGCCGCCGCCGCCGGGGGGGGGCCGGGGCCGCCCCGCTCCGGGCACCCAGGACCCCGGGGGACGGGGGGGGACGGGGACCGGGCTGCGCCCGCCTGGGGCCGGCCCGGACCCCCCCACCCCGCCTGGCCTCGCTGCTCCGGGGGGCCCGCGGCGACCCCCCGCCCCGGCTCTGCCTTTACCGCTGGTTTCAAGACAACTTTTGCCTTCTTTTGTTCTTTTTTCTCTGAAAGGAAAAGCAGCCCCGGCCGGGGGCCCCGTGCCTGGGGTGGGGGGGTGGGGGGGGGGCTGCAGCTTCCGTTGCTTTTTGCTGCCCCCCAACCTTGCTGCCCCCCCGCAAAGCCCCGGGGCTCGCAGGCGGCGGCGGCCCCCGGCCTCCCCTTGGAGGGCTTTTTTTGCCTCCTGCATTTTCTAAAAAAGGAAAAGAAAAAAAAAAAAAGGAAAAAATAGGAAAAGAAGAAGAAAAAGAAAAAAAAAAACAACCAAGGGGGGGGTCGGGCCCCCCGGCGGCCCTGGCCGCCCGCCCCCGCCCGCCCCGCGCGTCCTGGGCGCTGCCGGAGCCCCGGGATGCGGCGCGGGAGCCGCCGGCGCCGCCGGGACTCTCGGTGCCTTCTGCTGCCGCCGTTTCGGACTGTGCCCCCCCCGCCCCCGGGTCCGGCTCCCCGGGCACCAGCCCCCCAGCAGGGCCGGGGCGTGCTGGCCCCCCCGCTGCCGCCGGTCCTGCCCCCCGGGGGCGCGGGGGGGCCCGGGGCTCTGCATGTTCCTCCCCTGCCCCCCTGCCCCCTCCCCGCTCGGGGGGGCAGGACAAGTGCAATAACCCCCCCCCCGCAACGCTTTCACCTGGCGACGGGCGCCCCAAGGGTTCCCCAGGCACTTTAGACCCCCCCCCCCGCGCCGGGGGCGGCCGCGGCCCCCCCCGTGCAGCCCAGCACCCCGCGGTGCCCCCCGCTTGCGCAGCGACAATCAGGGGGGGCCGCACGGCGGCGGCTCTTTTAACCAAAGATCGAGGGTGTCGTGGGGGTGCGGAGCCGCCCCGGCCCCCCCCAGCCGCCCGCCCGCCCGTCTGTCCCCACGGGGCTCCGGCCCCCCCTTTGCTTCCAGCTCTGGGGCCGGCCGTGCCCCCCCAGTGCCAGCTCTGCCCAGGGCCTCCCGGTTCTTCCAGCCCCCCCGCAGCGGGGCCCCCCGGCCTGCCATGGGGCAGGGGGACCCCGGCCCCCCCACGGGGCGGCGGGGTCCCCCGCCACACATCTACCTCACCCCACAGCTCGGTGCGTGCTCAGCCCAGGCCTGGGCCTGCCCAGGGGGGGGCCGCGGCCCTCCGCCCCCCGCTTGGGGTGACACCACCCCCCGGTTTCCAGCCACCACCCACCTCTCCCGTTGCTGCTAGCGCCCGGCCCCCCGGGCACGGCCCCTTTGGTTGGGGGGGACGGACACCCCCAAGGAAGGAACCAAAGAGGGAGACCTGCAGATGGGCACCCCAGGCCCCCGCGGCCGGGGGGGGCGCCAGGCCCCCCGGCCCTGCTGCCCCCGAGGAGGGGCGGCGGTGCCAGGGCCCGGCCTGCCCCGGGCCTGGGGGGCCCGAGCTGCAGAGGAGAAGCTGAGGCCCCCCAGGCCCCCTCGTGCCCCCCTTTAATTTATACGTAGTGCATTTTGTACAGGTTTTTAAGTTGCTTTTTTTTAAAATCTCGAGAGGTTTCTAGTTTTGTATTTCTTCCTCCTGCTTCCGCGCTCCGGCCCGGCTCGTCCCATCCTGCCCCCCTCAACCAGCTCCCACCGTCTCATTTTGGAGTTTTTTTGTTTTTAAATAAAAAGGCGAGAAAAGCCAAGGCCTCTGTTGTGCGGGAAGGGGGCCGGGGGCGCGCGGCGCGGGGCACCCGGGCTCCCACAGAAACGCCTGACCACCGTGTGTCTATCAAACGTGAGTTGTTTATTCTCGTAACGCGACACGCACGGTCCTACAGCTCGTGGGGACATCACAGGCAACAAACAGGAGGGCTAGAATCTTTTTTTTTCTCCTTTAAACCTTATTAAAAATGAGATTGGTCCTAAAAATATAGAAAGAAATAAATTTAAATTCACAAAACCTGTACATTATCAAAAAGTCACTAAAACAACACGTTTGGTTATATAAAAAGGCGGCCCGGAGGCTGGAAGGGGCCGCAACATCTCAGCGTTGGTCGTTCCTTCCCGTTGCGACGGCCGGAGTCCCCGACCGAAGGGGCTTCACAAACAACTCGGAACGGGGTCAAAGAAAAATATATTCCACGTCTTAGAGCTTTTCCCCTCAGTCCAGATCGACGTCTGCAGCGCAGCGGGCACGGAGCTGGGCCGTGGCGGGGTGCGTTACCGGGGCGGGGGGCTACACGGGGGTCAGAAACCGGGGCAACGGGAGGGGAGAAAATTAACTTCAACCGAACAAACACGAGAACAATACGGAGACTCCCAAAAACTTTCCCACGACGGAAAAAAACCTGACAGATCCAAAACATTACTAAAAAACAAACCACAAAAAAAGTTTGTTACAGCGCAGTTATTTAGATAAAATATAAATATTTATGCGTAATATAAAGTCAGTTCAAATAGACTTCAAATCCACCTCTTATTTCAAAGCAAAAAAATAAAATAAAATAAAAAGTTTCTGAGGTTATCTGATAGAAAAAAGGCTACTTTTAAAGACGCCAGAGTGGGGCAGGCGGGGAGCGGGTGCGCGGCCGGCTGCCCCCTGCCCCTCTCGCCCAGGTAGGTTAGTTGTTTTCAGTGCTCTGTGGGGCCGGCGATGGGGGGGGACGCGCCCGTGGCCCCCACGGCGTCTCCGCGAGGCCCCGCCAGCCGCCGAACCGCCCCAGAGCGAGTACCCGTAATATCCTGGCTGGCGGGGCCGGGGCGCCCCCGGGCTGGCGGGGGGCTCGGCCCGGCCCCTCCGCCTGGGGCTGCCGCGGCCTCGGGGCGCCGGTGGGCGGAGGGGGGGGCGCGCAGCGGCTGAGCCGGGCCCCCCCCCCCCCCCGGCGCCTCCCCACTGAGGTAGGTGCCTGCTCGCTGCCCGGGGGCCTCCCCGCGGGCCGGGGCAGTGCGTGCTCAGGGGCGGGGGGCCGGCCCGGCCCCCCTCCCCGCCGAGTGCAGACCCCCAGCGCCCTGGCAGGGGGGTCGGGGTGGGGGGAGCAGGACACCAACACCCGCCTGAGGCTTCAAGTCCATGTTCTGGTGCAGGAACCGGGCCAGGCCCCCTCCCTACCCGGGGCCTGCAGTAGCGTCCCTGAGGGATCCCAATTTGGGGTGGGGGGGAGAGGGAGAGAGTCCGGGGGGGGGGCCAGGACCCCAGGCCCAGCCCTGGGGGGTCCTCGCGGAGGGGAGGGCAGGGGGGCTGGGGTCTTCCTGAGAGGCAGAGGCAGGGAAAGGGCTGGCCGGGGCCCCCCTGCCCTCCCCAATTTGGTCCCTGGAGCCAGATCAGTAGGGGCCGGCCGTCCAACACCCAGGCCCGGGAAGCGGGGCAGGAGCAGTGCAGGGAGCAGGGGAACTCCTACAGCAGAAGGGGTTGCAGCCGGGGGCAGGACCCGGGATGGCGCCCGAGGGGGGGACCACCCTCCCAGCTAAAGTGTCTGCGCGGTCAGGCCTGATGCGGGGCGAAGGGGTGATCCTGGCCCGGGGCGACGGGGGAGCCAGCGAGTGAGCGGGAGCAGCGTGGGGGGGGCTGCGAGGCGGGCGAGGGGTTAAGTCCACTTTACTGGCCGTTAATGCATGTACGACACTGCACAGGAGTGTTCTTACACATTCACTACGAACTATTGCTATTATTAAATATTCCCAGCAGGGGATTCGCTTTCCTCGTTTGTCAGGTGGGGGGGAGGGGTTCTGTTTTGTTTTTTTTTAATTAGAAAATAAAATTTAAAAGAAAGAAAGAAAAAAACACCTCTTTTTTTTTCTTTTTGGCTTACACAGTCTGTGAGTTTGTGTTGCTGGGGGCGGGGGGTCCGGGCAGCGGAAAAGGGCTGCGGTCCCTGTGGAGCAGGGCTGGGGCCCTTTTCGCGCTGGCCAGGGACCGGCCTCCGGGAGGAATTCAGCAGGCAGCGAGATCAGCTCCAGAGGAGTCAGTTCTTAGCAAGGGCGGCGGGAGGGGTGGCCTGAGCCCCCGCCCGGGTGTGGGAAGGCAGGTGGGTGCCCCGGCCCGCCCCCCCTTCACGGGTTAGTAGCATGTTTTCCCTGATAAAACTCCTCCCACCGGCTCTCGAAGAACTTGCGCATGACGTGCCCGGCTTTGCCCACTTCGGAGTCATCCTCGTTGAAGGTCTGGCAGTTGTCAAACACCAGCATGGCGTCGGCCGCAAACTCCTCAGAGCTCGTGTACCTGGGGTGAACGGGCAGTCGGGAGCCGGCCAGATCGGGAGCCCGTGGGGGCTCCCTGCCAGCCCAGCTCGGCCCCCGCAGTGCGGCTCACCCGGCTGCAGCAGGCGGCCACGCGCCCCCACCCAGCCCCAGCCCTCCGCGGGCTCCCGCACGGCCCCGGAGCGCCCTGCACTCACCCGCCCCGGAGCAGCCGGGTGCGCATGGTGGCAAAGTCCATGGGGTTCTTGATGATCTTTCGGTAGCCGGGCACCAGGCGGGGATTGACGGGCTCCAGGAAGGGCCAGGCGTCCTCGTGCGACTCCATCTCCATCAGGATGATCCTGGGGGTGGATGGACTCGGTCAGGGGGAGCCGAGGGATGCGGCTGCCCTTGTGGCCGCGGACCCCTGCGCCCCTACTCACTCGCAGAAGGTCAGGTCGCTGGGCTGGCTCCGCAACGACGCGCACCTCCGCTTGGAGGGGGACAGGCCCTCGCCCGAGTAGCGGGGCACCGCCAGGCCCTCGCGACGGCGCGAGGCTGCCCGGCGCCGGGGGCTCTCGTCCACCTCCATGAAGCCCACCCCAAAGAGACGCCCCCGTTTCCGCTTCTTGCCTCTCCGGGGCGAGCTGGGATCCCGATATTCCTCCGCCTGTGGGGAAGAGGAATGGGGTCACGGCCTGAGCAAGCCGGGCTCCCGGCCCTGGGACACCCCTGCGGGGGGGAAGTTGCTAGCTGATGTCCGGGGACTCCTCCGCGACCTACCTGGGAGAGGCAGACAGAGCAGAACCAGTCACCCTCGGGCACCTCCGTCATCTTGGGCCGGTGGCAGTAGAGGTGGCAGCCACGGTCACAACCATCGCACAGCAGCAGGTGCTCGTCGTCGTCCCCGCGCCGGCACACCAGGCAGGTCTGTGGGCAGCAGGGGTCAGGCAGGTGGCACGGCATGCAGGGCTGCGCGGGCTTGGTCCCGCGGAGCAGGCCTCCCCGTCCCCACCACCCCGGGCAGTGTGGCCTCAAACCCGCAGCCATCCTGCGGCAGGGAATTTGGCCAGGCACAGCCGGGCCATGCTGAACCCAAGGGAATTTTGCTCTCCTGCCTGTCAGGGACAGCGTGGAGGCTCTCACCACTTTGTTGACCGACTTCTCCCAGGCGATGGACTTCTCCAGCTGGTAGATGCACAGGGAGACCTGGGCCGCGCTCCGGCACCGCTCCAGAGTCTGTCGCCATGTCCGGATTCGGGGAGTGATCTCATATGCACTAGGGAAGGTAGGGAAGGGAAGGCAGTGCTAAGCTGGGCCTGTCCATATCCTAATTAAACTGGTCCCAGCTGTGGGAGGACAAGGCACTTACATCTCCGTGGTGCCCAGGCTCAGCTCCTCAGGGTTGCTCAGCACCGCTTTCTCTACCACCACCTCATGCAGCGGCCAGAGCGGCTCCTTCAGATAGCGCCGCTCCACGTTCTGCTCCAGCGCCGCCAGCCGCAGAACCGCCAGGTCCAGGGGGTTGGTGTGCTCCCGGCACAGGGGCAGTCCTTCCCGCCGGTTCTTGATGGTGATGTCTTCCAGGGGCTCCACCTTGTGCTCACAGTACTGCAGGTCATTCCGCGTGGAGTCGGGGCTGGGACACGTCCAGCCCTGCGAGAGAGAGACAGGCTCAGAGGAGGGCAACAGGCGGAGGGTAAGTCGCCAGCAGCCCCTTCCCAGCACCTACTCGTATCTGCAGATCTGCCATCAGCACACGCTGTTCCAGCTCCTCTACCCACTGCAGGATGGAGAGGTCAGTCTCATAGGCCCTCTCCATCACTGACCACTGGGCCAAGGCTTCCCGAGACACAGAGGCACCGGTTGCCTCTGGGCGCAGGTGGAAGATGGGGTCTGGGGGGAGAGGAAGGGTTCAGCAGGGAAGGCGCGGAGCTGGGCATGTGCCCCGGCCCACGCGAGCAGCCCTTACCAGTGGTGGTGCGCAGGCAGACCTCCCGCAGGTAATCCTTGTGCTTGGTGAGGTGCTTATGCAGAGCTTTCTCCCGGATTCCCCGAGGGTGCAGTGCACGGGCCACTGCCTCCAGCTCTTCAGGGTCCTGCAGCCACCACCAGCCGCTCTGCATCTCTGCAAGGCAATGGCACACAGCCAGCTCAGCACCTGCAAAATCCTGCCCCAGGGCCCAGCACAGCAGGGAGCGGGACCCAAGAGCAGCTGTGCAGGCCACTGCCTGCTGGACACACTGTGCTTTCATCAGGGAGCAGAAAATCCAGGCCATGGCTCTCTCATGCGCACGCCTTAGTCTGGGAAGAGCATAGTTTTACCCATAAGAGGATCTTGGGTTTCTGGGCAGGGCAGACAGGGAAGGAGAGGGGCAGGGGGCTCACCAGGGGGAACAGGCTGCTCGGTCAGCTGGGTCAAGTACTTCTGTTCAATCTGCTTGAAGAACTTTGTAGGGGGCCGCCCCCGGCGTTTGGGCTGCCCTGGCGGGTCTTGGAGCTTCTCCAGGCTGCTCCGACTCCTGGGGCAGGCGCCATGGACCCTGGCGCCAGCATGGACCGGTGTGGAAGCAAGCAGGGGAGACATGGGGTCATCTGCAGGGAGGCCGTTCAGCTGGGAGGAGACAGAGCAAGTCAGAGAAGGGCCAGCCACACGCCCGCTCCTCGGGCCCCCGACCCCAGGCGCTGCAGCTGCCCACGGCTGCCTCCGCTAGGCAGCTCCTTCAATCCTTGCAGCCTTGGCCCAGAGGTTTTGAGGGCAGCAGGACCAAGTTCCCAGCGTACAGGTGTGCAGCCAGAAGGACAGCATCTCCCTGGCCACTGGGGTCACACGTGCCCAGGCAGAGGATCCCCCCACCTTTCTCCTCCAAAGACCCCAAGGCAGGTCCCTTCCCCATCCCTCAGGACAGGCAATTTCCCAAGGGGTCACTATATGCTGAAATGGAAATCCTGGACGACAGGCAATTTCCCAAGGGGTCACTATATGCTGAAATGGAAATCCTGGACACAGCCTCCCTCCTCCCCAGGGCTCCCCTCCGCAGAGGATGTCTGAGCACACACCTGCCTGGCCGAGGCCTTGGGCTGCTCCCCCCGGTGCTGGCTGCGGGGCTGCGAGCTGGCTCTTGGCGAGGGCTCGGCTGAGGAGGTAGCGAGGGCGGCACGGTCGTCGCAGGGCGTCCGGGGCAGCAGGTTGAACCAGGGCCCCTGATTCTCTGTAGCCTCTGTGGCATCCTCCTCCTCTGCTGCAGCGTCAGTCAGGGCTTCAACAGGCAGGAGCCCCGAGTCCCCCTTCCCAGGGCTGCTGTCCAGGGTGAGCACGGAGTCCTTGAGCAGGGATGACTGCGTCTGGCTCAGCCAGGACAGGAAGGCAGACTGGCTGAGGTCGTGCTGGCTCTGGCCCAAGGGCACCGAATCCTCTAGGACCCCGTTGACAGGAGGAGGTTTGGGCCCACAGTGCTGGGGCAGCTCCTCTTTGCTCTTCCGTGGTCGGCCCCGGGAGCGCGAGGCTGTGCAGTTCGTTCGGTTGGGAATGGGCACGTCCATTGGCTCCTCCTTGACCGGGGAGACGTGGGAAGCCACCTTCTCCTCGGTGCGCTCCTCCGGCACTGGCTCAGCCACTGCAAGGGCAAGAAGAGGAGATGAACCATGTGGAACCCCTCCAGATGGGCCTCCAATGTTGCCCCCCCGGGAACCCTTCCCCACTCACCTTCCGTACCCTCCACAAAGATCCCACCCAGGTGGGGCAGGACCCAGTACCGCCGCCGATACCGGTCCTGGCCCAGAGAGGCTGCCCGCAGTGTCTGTGAGGAATGGAGCAGCTTCTTACGGAAGAACATCTGCCTCTGTAGGGAGAACACAGCGGGGTTGAAGGGCTGGGAGGGGCCCCCCCAACAGAGCTGCACCAGCAGCCAAGCCCAGCAGCCCCGTCCCTGCCAGGTCACCTTGGCTAGCTTCTCGATCTGTCTTTCTAGCTCAGGGACGCTGGATGCAGAAGTGTCAGCCTGGGAGAGAGAAGAGACCGGTCAGAGGAAAACACTGGCAGAATTAGGAAGAGAAACCAGGAGGCCGAGTTCCCAATCTCCACTGTACGCTGGTCCAAACTGCTCCCCACGAGCAGCTGACCCCACACAGGCACGTCACCTCCTCATCCCTGCGGGATTTCCGGCCTCGGCTCTCCTCCTCCTCCTCCATCTCCAGGCCATTCTCCTCTGTGAGGCGAGAGCTGCGTCTCCTCCGCCCATCGTCCAAGCCCGTGATCTCTGACTCAGGACGGCCTGTCTTCTTGGCCAGGGCAATCTTCAACCTGCCAAGCCACAGCAGAAGTGCACTATACGTGCCACTGATTTACCCTCCATTCCCCACAGCTGGCCAAGACACAGTTATAGGACAGCCTGAGACACTTCTTGTGCAGGGTCCCATCTCCAGTGGGGAGAATAAGGGAGCAGAAAGGAATGTTTCAGAGACAACAGAGCAGCTCCCAGCCACAACAGTCCCCGCTGGCAGGTCATGGATTTCACAGGCTGCATTTGGGAGCACCCACCTGCGCAGCCGGCCCTCGATGATCCACTTGTTCTTCCTGCAGTTGGACATGTTCTCCAGGGTCTTGTCAATCTCACTGCAAGGAAACGAGGGGCTCAGCTGCAGAGGACTAGCTCTACACGGCACTGACAGGGAGGGAGATGGGCCCACATGGGACACGAACAAGCCCAGCCTTTCCCACCCTGTGCCCAGAGGCCACGGTAGCACAACCCAGGGGAACTCCAAGGCCTGGCAGCACACGCCGGCAGTGAGGCGGCAGGTGCACGGCTGCACTGTGGTCAGCCTCAGTGGGGCCAGGGTGCAAGAGGACAAGTTTTGCACCCCCCTTGCTCACTTGATGATGAGGGCACTGCTGTTCAGCTCGTTCACCAGGAAGGCCAGGATGGCTGCTTTCTTGTCTGGGGGCAGCGCCTGGAAGGGCTTCGTCCGCAGCCCATCACACAGGTCGTCCTCCGCCCCGTACGCCATGAGGAAGCAGCGCAGGATCTCAGAAACAGTGTCACGGTTCAGGCTTATCTCTGACACCTTCTCTCCCAGGATCTTCAGGGACTGGGCAGAGCAGAAGGGATGTTTAGGGAGTCCCCTCCTGCCCACTGGGAAAAACGGGGGATTTTCCAGGGCATGAAAAGGACCCCAGCACCTCACGGATGGGAAAACCAGGGCCAGGCAACGCAAACCCAAGTGGGAACGAGCCCAGGGGTGTCCTAAGAGAGCCAGGCTGGGCCTGGTGAGGCATCTTGTCTGTCATGCTCCAAGGCCTGTGCAGCAGGACAGATGGCTGGGAACTTCCTGAAGGCTGCCTCTGGGGGCCGAGAACATGTGGGATGAGGCCAGAGCCAAACATGCAGAGAGAGAGGGGGCGGGAGGCTGCGCAGCCCTTGGCTGCGGCAAGAGAAGCAGAACCCCAAATCACAGCGGTCTCCTGTCCAAGCCTGCAGGACCCTGCGCCTCAGTGGAGCACCAGCCCCACCACCACCCCTAGCCCAGATGGAGCAGCAAGGGAACGGGGCAGGGGACACGGATAAAGGGGGAAATCCGCAGCACAGCTAGGAGCCAAGGCCAGCGGCGCCAGCAGCGCCCTTCGCCAGCTCACCTGGCAGTAGGGAGGCAGGCCAGGGTCGTAGAGAGCAGCCTGCAGCAGCCGCACCAGCAGGTCCTGCACCTCGCCCGCGCTGTCGCCCACACCCAGCAGCCCCTCCTGCAGCGTGCAGAGGCTGGGCACGTCCTTGGCTGGGTCGAAGCCCAGGACCTTGCCGTAGCTCTGGAGGAACTCCACAACGGTGAGGCAGTTGGAGAAGGCGCGGCTGGGCAGGATGAGGCCTGGGATGCGGGAGAAGGCTGGCAGGGGCTGCAGGAAAGGAGACATGACACTCAGGGGGTGCAAGGCACCAGGCAGGCAGGTGGCTCATTAGCTTTGCCCAGCCAAGTCCCTCTGCATCCTGCTTCAAGGCCCAGCTGACCTGATGGTCCCCCAGGCACATGTCCTCCGTGGGCTTCTTCATCTCCTCCAGGATCAGCTGCTGCCGTCGACGCTCCTCCAGGCGCCTCTGGGCCAACAGGCTCTTGTCCACCTTGCGAGTCGCTTTGCTCTTCTTCTCCTTGGGCCGTACCTTTTCCTTGCCCTTCTCTGTCTTGCCCTTCTTCTCCTTGGCCTGAGGACAGATCACAGGGGTCACATGGGCAGAGTGACTCTGTCCCCACTCCCCCCTTCCAGGTCCCCTCGTACCCCCATGCACTCACCTTGGACTTCTTCTTGGCCTCCTTTGCTTTGGGAGATTTTGCTTCCTGCTTCTGCTTGTTCTTGGCCTGGAAAGGACAAGATCCAGCTCAGGGAATCGGTGGCCAAGGTGAGGCCTTCCCACATCCGGGAAAACAAAGAGGCAGTCCCCTTGCCCCTGGCTGCTCTGCTGGGGTAGCTGCAGTGCCCTCGGCCTGGCCAGCCCCCGGGTTGCAGCCCCAGTACAGCTGGTGCCATGAGGTCAGGCCCCACGCACGGCCGCACCGCAGGCTGGGCACAGCTCACCGCATGGGAGGCAGCGGCGCTGCCAGAGGAAGGAACTGCTAACGCCCGCCCTTGTGGGAACGGGAGGCTCCCGAGGCACCCGGCGACTGGCAGAGCCCCAGGAGGCAGCTCAACCCCAACCGCTGCTGGATCCAGAGCCACAGGAGGCCAGACAAGGCCCTGGAGACAGCTCCTGCCAGGACACCCCCCGCCCCACCCTTCCCCACGCTGCCACTCCTACCTTCCGCCTCATTTTCTTCTTGATTTTGCTCATTTTCAACTTGTCCTCCTCACTGAGCACCTCTGCGAGAGTGGAGAGGAGGGTCAGTGATCGGGACAAGGCACTGGGGCTCTGATGCTGCTCCAGAGCCAGGCTGCGACTGGCTGCTATCTCTGCCCCCGGAGACACCCCGAGCTGGAGCAGGGTGGCACAGACCCACTGAGGGGCACGAGGCGCCAGGGAAGGGGTACCTTGAGCTTCCAGTCTCTTCAGCAGCCGAGCATCGGTCTTGCTCAGCAAGTCGACCATCTTGACTTTGGGAGGCCGGCCCCGGCCACGCTTCACAGCGGGCGTCTCCTTGGGCTTAGCCTTCTCTGCGTTGCGGGGTCGCCCGCGCTTGCCTGTGATGGCCTGGATGCGTGACGGGATTTCCTCAGGGCTCAGCTTTACCCACTGCAGACCCTGCAGGCAAAAATCCAGGCTCTCTCCTAGAAGGGGCGCCCTTGCTGCCGGAGCAGTGTCCCAGCCCACGGCACAGCCCCTCTCCCAGGCTCCCAGACAGCCCCTGGGGAGCTGCGTGCTCAGCGCCTGCTGGCGCGCGGGAAGGGTAGCTCAGCCCAGGCAGCAGCTCCAGGCCAGGCTGGCCTGGGGCTGCGCCTCGCCTGCTCCCCCAAAACCCACCTCAGGCGTGTCCCGCTCCTCGTAGAAGTCTCCAACGGGCATACGGGGGCTGAAGCTGAAGTGTTCGCGCCGGACGTCCTGCACCACATTCCTGCTCAAGTACTGGGAGGAGGAGGAGAGCTCCGTGAGGGGGGCACGGGGCGGGGGGCAGGCTCAGCACAGCCTCTTCCGCAGCAGGGACGCGACTGCTGACAGCGACGCCTGCACCCTGAGCCGGACAGCAGCTGCTTTTGGGTAGGAGGCAGCCATTGCCGGCCTGGCAGAGAACGCAGCTGGCCAGGGGTCCGGTGGGACCGCTGCTCGCTGCCGCTCACGTGGTGCAGCCTCCTCGAGCAGGCTGGGCAGCTCCCGCACCCAGCAGGCTCAGTAGCTGAACGGAGGCATCCGTGCTCTGTGATCAGGGGTCTGGCAGAGGGGGTGGACACGGGGCAAATCAG
Organism: Apteryx mantelli; assembly: GCF_036417845.1. Lineage (NCBI taxonomy): Eukaryota > Metazoa > Chordata > Aves > Apterygiformes > Apterygidae > Apteryx > Apteryx mantelli. Next base: position 3,042,027 of record NC_090010.1, on the reverse strand, counting down.
CAGCCCTGGTTTGGCTGGTTTGGGGGCAGGCCTCCTCGCTGACACTGCTGCTGCTCTAGCCCAGGTCACCCCGGCGCTTTTACCTTGATCACCTCCGGGAACTGCTTCATCCTCTTCCCACAGGGCCCGTAGTACCACGTCTCCCCCTGCCAGCGGTGGTTGCCCTTCTTGATCCGCACCTCTCTCCTCCACCTGGGCACAAAGATCGGCTCAGCCGGGGCCCTGCACAGCCTCGTCCGTGCAAGGATCAGAGCCTGCAGTGGGGCTGGTGACAGGGCAGGGGGAAGGGACGGCACCACGTACCCGTGCTGCAGGGGGAAGCGCACCTCCTCTTGGGTGGCAATGCGCCTCCGTGGGACATCACCTGCCAAGACAGCGGGACCCTTTGCTCAGCAAGCGCTGGCGGAAGGGCCCGTCGCCCGTGGCTGGGGCAGCCAGGGGAGGAGTCTCCTTGCTCACCACCTGCTGACGCGCCGAGGGGGGCTGCCTCTTCGCTCTCTCCTTCAGGCGCAGCTGAAGTCTCCGGACAGCTGTCACCAGCTTCTTCCTCTTCCTCTTCTGGAGAAGGGATTGGGGACTCCGGCTCCAGCGGAGGGTCAAGCTCCAGGGACTCCGACTCCTCCGGCCCGGCGTGACTGCTGCTATTCAGGTCTACGCTGCTGTCTGCAAAGCCAAGGTCAGGGACGTCACCGCCAAGCTCTGCTCCCTTCCCGCTCCGCCCATGAAACCAGACATCCCCCACCCCCGTCCAACCATGGGGGAAAATGTGGCTGTGCATCCCCCTCCCGGATGCCGCCCACGCGACAACCCAGCTACGGCCGGACCTGCAGCCCTCAGCTGCGTGCCCACCGGAGCGGAGGAGGCCCCTGCGCCCGGGCTCACACCCGGCAAGGGTGTGCTAAGGGCAGTCGCTTGTAACTGGGCAGTCTTCTTCCCTAAACAGGCTCCCCGGCTCCCCACGCAAAGTGCCGGCAGGACCGGCCATTTCCAGCACACACGCCCCAAACTGGAGCTCCCTCGTGGTTTACGCTCCTGACACAAGGGCTTCGGGACGCGTGGGGTCCCAGTTCTGCTCTCATGTACTTCATCGTGCCGGCCCGGGGCCTGCAACCCGGACACAAAGGTGCTGCTGCAGAAAATGCAGAACAAGGGAGACTCCAGGCAGCAGCCCTCCCCCCAGCCCGCGGGGAGCCAGCTGGCGGATACGGCCTGAACGGCTGGCTGGAAATGCAGCCCTGCCTGCTGGGACTTGTCGTCTCTGCTGGCCGCGAACCGCTTTGCACAGCGCCCTGGAGAGCTTCCAAGGCCACTTGCAACTGGCTCTGTCCCGGGCATGACACATACCTTGCAAGACAGCCTCCCCCAGGACGGGCGGCGAGCTGGGGCTGGCGAAGAGCGAGTGGGAAGGCTGGCTGTCGTCCGCCAGCAGGCTGAAGGAGCTGGAGTTGTTGAGGGAGGGGCTGGCAGAGCAGTGCAGGCTGGACATGTCAGGGGGCTCCTCCAGGGGGGATTTGTCGCTCACCAGCTGAGAGTCGTCCATCTCGTAGAGGTCTCCAGTCCCCGGGTCTGGAGGGGGTATCAGCACCAGAACCTCAGCCGGACCGCACACGGGGCGCTCACGCGGCTCCGAACACGTCAAGGGCAAACAAACCCACATCTCCGCTCCCGAGAGCCCTGCCAGACCCGCTGGGAAGAGCTGGCATCGGGGGTTAGCAGCAGGACCAGCTCGGGAACAATTAAACCCCCCCGGGCGAAAAGGGGCCGGCAGGAGAGGGGTTAAGGGATTTCGGCGGCCGCGGCAGCCCCCAGCCACGCCCCCTCCTTTGGGAAGCGGAGCCCAAAATGGCCGTGATGGTGATGGTGATGTTCACCAGCGCGGAAGTTCAGGCACCGAGTAACAGCTTCGTCACCGAGCTGGGAAGGGAAGGGATAAGGTGGAGGAGGGCTGGCGCTCTGAAGGGGGAAGCCGGCACCGCAGGCCCGCCCCTCGCCTGGGAAGGCCTGCCCAGGGCTGGCACGGCGCGGGTAGGGTAGGAAGCAGCCACCGGAGAAAAGCCTCAGTCATCCCCGGCTGCCTGCCCCGCTGCCCGCGCAGGCAGCACCGCTGCGCCGGCCCGCGCCGCCCTGGGGGAAGGGGCAGGAGCCGGGAGGATGCTCCCCGCGCTAGGGACGGAGGCGAGGAGAGGAGGTGGGACGGGCTTCCCCATGCCGCGCGGTGCCCGGGCCTAGCAGGGCGCTGCGGGCAGCCGCACGGCCCCCGCTCGGCCCTCCAAGCTCCCCGGAGGGAGCGCTGCCTATGTAGGAGGAGGGAAGCTCAGAAACTTCTGGCTCGGGCCTTCTGCGTGACCTCGGCCCAGAGAGCTGCCTGTCCTGCCCACCGCGGCCCCGACACCCGGATCCGGCCCAGTCCCCCCGAGCAGGGCGGCAGCTGCCCTACCTCTGGCCAGAGACTCAAAAGGCTCCAGAGGGTCTTCGCTCAGGATGTGAGCATCTTCCAGAGGAGTGGTGATAGGAGACGCGTCCCCCAGGCAGCCGCTGGCCGTGTCGGGTGCCAAGACAGACGCCTCCTGGCTGAGCGGCACCACAGCTGCAGCGGACCCGTTGTAGCTGCATATCTTCAAGTCTAAAGAGAACAACCAACCAAAAACAAACCCGTGATAGCAGGATGCGTTAGCAACAGAGCCCGGGGCCTCTGCCATCCCTGCCTCAGGGTATCGCTAAGCTCTTGTGTCCCAGGAGGCAGCACAGCACTGAGCTCCTCCGCTGCCAAGCTGTGCGGAGCCGGGAGCGGGGAGCCAGCAGGGCTGGCTGCGTCTGTGCACAGGCCCCGAAGAGCAGAGCAGCTGGGGAGGGGAGGGGGCGCATGCGGCAGCCCTGCGAGAAGCGGCCTTTCAGCCCAGCTCTTGCACTGCAGGGCCTGGCTGCCGGCTCCTTGTGCCACGTCAGAGCCGCAGGGATGGCGCCGGAGGCAACGGGGAGCTGGGTGGCCTCGCTTCGCTCCCAGCCGGCTCTGGCCCAGGGCTCTTGCTCAGGCTGGTGGTCACTCAGAGCGCTCCGGGGTACCATGCCGAGGCTCCCACTGCCCAGCCGCTTCCCCTTCCCAAATCCCCACGCTGCAGTGGCTCTCTCTTTGCTGCCTTGCCTCCTCCAGTCTTTTCCACCCAGGCTCACCCACCACGGGGCCCCCTCAGCTCTTCCAGAGGCTGGGGGTCAGTCCTCATGTATTCACTCCCAGCCACGCTGCTGGGTTCTCTCCTGGAAAGCTGGCCTCGAGGAACCCCTCTGGGGCACGGCGAGGAGAGCAGACAGGAGGCTGTGCTTCCCAAACCCGGGCTGCACAGCAGCAAGCCTTTCTGCTGAGGTGGGCCACACGGTCCCTTTGGCACTGAAAGGCCCTGAGCTGCAGCTGCGTCTCATCACCCATATCCACACATGGAAGAAGTAGCAGGAAACATCATCCTGCCAGCAAATTACATTGGCAGGCTGCATCTGGCCTGATCTAAGAGGATCCCAAGACCTACCCTAAGCTGTGACAGACAAAAACCAGTCTGGTATTCAGGGCAGGTGGGGTTAGACAGGCCAAATTTCCCAAAGGAGTAAAAGATCCAACTCTCCGTTCGGTACACAACCAGAAAGCCAGGTACCCGGCTTCCATCATACGGCTACTCAGGAGTTGGGGTCACTAAGGTCTTACAAATAGGAACCGTGCCCCCCCAGCATCCAGCAGCGCCAGGGCCCTTACCTGGCTGCGTGTCTTCCAGCTCCATGCTGCCCACCAGCCCGCCCCCGTTCTCCGAGATGGTAGGGGAAATCTCTTTGGCTGCGGCTGCGTCTTCCTCGTTGGTGCCCGACTCATCCTGCGGGCACTGGGGGAGCGAGAAGGATTGCATGCCGGAGCTCAGCATGGGGGAAGGCTGGGAGGCCGCGTAGAAACTAGCTGGCCCGTTCTGCATGAGCTCAAAGTTCTGGTCGTGGAAGGAGTCGTACAGCTCCTGCGAGTCAAAGTTCAGCCCCATCGAGCTGGGGGTGCCGTTGCCCCAGAACTCCTGCCCTGCCCCCCTCAGGTTAGTGTTGTGCCCTGGGGATGACTGCCGGGAGCCCCCGATAATGCCGTTGAGCGGGTACTGTCCGAGGCTGGAGAACTGGGAGATGATGGGGCTGCTGTCCTTGAGGTTGCCAGTGCTGGCAGGCTGGTACTGCGAGTAGTCCCAGAGACAGTCGTAGGAGTGGAGGTGAGGTGTGCTGGAGGAATGCGTGGTGGAGGTGAAGGTCCCTGAAGTACTAGTGTGAGATACAGTAGAGAAGCCATTAACATTCATACCCCCATTCAAACCTGCAAAGAAAGAGAGAGAGAGGGGAAGAGAAACTGGTTAACAGCATGGCACTGAGCTGCAGGCCCCCGCCCAGCACGTCCATCGTGGGGAGCAGGGGATTTCTCGACGCTGCAGCCTCCCTCCATGAGAACCCAGCCAGGCTCCACCAACAGCAAACGAGAGGGTTTGAAGACAGACAGAGAAACTATCCCAGCAGCCGCAGAGCTTCCTGCCCTGCCAGTTCCCCATCCCGACCTGCCCCAGCACAGGCAGCCTCGATACACAGCCCTTCTCCCTGCCGCAAGGACCCTGCTCAAAGACAGGATCTCTGCCCCAGGGCAGCAAAGGGCGAGGGCACAGTGGCAGGTTTCAATGCATCCGGGCAGAGCTCGCCCAGGTACACGTCAGCCAGGGACGGGAGCATTTGTCCCCTGTCTGGCAGAAGAAGCAGAGCAAAGATGATAACTGGGCAAGCTCACAGGGCTGGGACCTCGCTGCCCTTGTAGCGACAGGCCACAGACAAATTCAGGAGGCACCACGCCAGCAAGGAGCTGCAAGCCAGGGCAGAGAGCTGAGCTGTGCGGAGCCACAGCTGCAGGATTTGCTTGGCAGGGCAGCGACGCAGCCCTGGCACAAGGCCAGGAGACCCCGACCATTGCCCAAACCCAGACGAAGCGGGGCAGTCCATCTCCCCCCACCCCTGGAGCCCCCCAGGCACAGCTGGAGCCTCCGGGAGCGGGAGTGTGCACAGGCACAGCTCTCCCGTTAGGCAAAACCGGCCCAGCCACTGGGCTTTGCCAGCGTCTAGATCAGAGCAACAGGAATCCCAGGAGATTAGTCAAGCACTTGGCAGGGCTGCCGCAGGGATCAGCTGACCAGCCAAATCCATGCAAAGACCCCGTTCTGGCAAGGCCTCTCTTTTCTAGGCCAAAGCGATTGCAAGCACACAAGAGACCCCTCCCCGACTCTTCCCCAGTCCTAGCGCAGCCACTCAGGATCCACAGCGCTCGCTGGCTGGGCGACCTGCCTCCCAGCCATGCTAACCACTGCTCTTTCATAGTCCCTTCATGTCCTGGCCCAGGAGAGCCTGGCCGCGGGACCACCTCCTCACTCTCACTCCTACAGGGATGCTCCCAGGGGCTCCATGGCCCAGGCTCCCTCCTCCCATTACCGAGTACATGAAATCAGAGCGGGACCAGCGTGTGGGGTTAGACTGGTGCTGCCCTGCCGAGCCTCGGGGCAGGGGGTGCAGCTGGACTGCGCGATCGTGCCCTGCACGCACCCGCTGATGGTGCGCAGCTCAGCTGGCGCACAAACCTCAAGACACCAAGGCTCTCCTCGAAGCCAGCCCGGGAGCTGGGACTCCCCGAACTCTCTCCCCTTCGGACAAATGCTCACCGGCCACACCGCTCACCCCTCAAAAGCGAGGTCCCTGACTCCTTCTCCACTGAGAGCTAGTTGCTGCCTGCAGGACGCTCTGTCCCTAGAGACTGGCACACTGGGGGGGTGAGGGGCGTTAGGGGTTTCTACAGGCGGCCGTGCCCAGCCCTGGCTGCCCCTGCCCTCCCCGGGGCACTTACTTTTCCCTTGCGGGGGGAAGTTCATAGGAGACCCGTTCGTGTATAGGCTGTCCCCTGAGGAAGGCGTGGGTTTCAGTCCTGAGGCAGTAGGTACGGAGGAAAGGCCAGTGAAGTTAAAATGGTTGTTTGTTTCCATTTCTGAGAAGGGGAAAAGAGAGACACGGAAGGGTTAAATGCTGCCCAAGCCTGGAGGGACAGGGACTTCCAGGCCATTAAGAACACCCAGCCCGGCCACCCCCTCCGCGGAGCAGGGCGCGGGGACCATCTGCCCACGAACCAGCCCAGCCCTGCCCCGGGTGCCTGCTCCCAGGCAGCGGAGGCGCTACCCAAAACCCTCTGCTCCCGAGAGCTGGGGCAAAGAGCTGCTCCTTAAAAACAGGCAGTGCCGGAGAGAGCTGTGTGGAGGAAACCCTGAGGAGAACATCTTGCCTTTCAGGAAGCGCCTGGAGGCAGCGGAGAGCCCCCAGCCCTGCAGTCGCTCCAGAGAGAGCACAAGTGGGGCAAGGGAAGGCAAAGAGCTGCCTGCTACTAACCGATAAAGCCCTTCAGGGCAGCAAAATCCCCCTCACCTGGGACCTCAAGAGCCTTTCAAAAGCAACAGAGACCTCCGCGCTACCTCTGCAACAAGCCAGCCCCCAAACCAGCAGCCCTACATTAGGCAAGCTGCCACCTGCGTGAGTGTAGGCTTGTCACCACGCTCCAGAGTCCCCAGGGAAGGCTGTTACTGAGAAATCTCATTTGCTCCCCGCATGGACTTCTTTCCGCATTAAACTCAAACGCTCTGCTCCAACTTGCTGGCTTCCCAGGGCTCCTGACCCAGTGAAGGGTGAGACCGTGGCGGTGGCGTGGTGGGAACTCTGGCAGGCTCCGAGGAGGACGCCAGAGGCAGACCCAGCAGAGACTGCTTCTCAGTGAAGCATCGACTCCCCCTCGGAGAGCAGGTTTCTGACCTTGCAGGGACTCGGCAAAGCCTCAGCTCCAGCACTTCCCAGATACAGAAACGCTACTGCAGAGATGAGCAAGCCCATGAAACGGGACTGAAAGGAGACTGCGGATGCGGCGGGGGCACCTGGCTGTGTGCTCCTGCTGCTCCCGCAGCCCGGGGAGGCGGGTGCCTCCGCGGCACAGCCCGGGCGCGGACCGCGATGCCGGCGGCCGCCGGACAAAGGGCAGACAGCCGAGCGCAGCTGGGCAGCCACCCAGGCCGGGCGGGACGGAGCACCTTCCCCTCCCAGAGCCCAGCTTTCAGAGACGTTTATTCATCAACCGTTTCAGGGGAGGATCTGGGTTGGCCTCATTTTACAGACAGGAGAGAGCAGAAGCCCGGAGATTCAGCAGCTCTGGGCCTCCCTGCTCCATGCACCAGGGCATGCAGCCCCCCTCGCCCCAGCTCCCCAGGGAGGCCCAAACTGCCTGCAGTCCTCCAGCACAAGGAGAAACCTGGCCAGCTCCTCACCCCAACGCATGGGGCTCTGTCCTCCTACAGCAGCTCTGGGACCAGCCCTCCAGGGTCCCAGCGATCGCAGGGAAATTCCTGCTTGCAGAGCCAGCTCTAGGCACAGGCCGGGAGAGAGGGGAAGAAGCCATGCCGATGACCTTCAGAGCCCGAGATGAACAAACACTCCCCCCTCCAAACCAGAAAGCTGCTAGTATGGCTCCTGGCAGTGGCCAACCTTGAGATCAGGACCTTGTTGTGCCAAGGGCACTGCCAGAAGCCGCCTGAACAGCTATCAAGCAGAGGAGCCACGCAGGGGCAGGGAGAGCAAACAAAGCCGCAGGGAGAGCCAGGGGCTCTGCCGAGCCCCAGCAGAGACACGGCAAGAACCCGGGTGCCTCGGCCCCTCTGGGAGCATCCCGGGCTGCCCATGCAGCCAGCAGGCCCCAGTGCTGAACGCGGCCCCGGCTGCCCAGGCACGGGCCCCGCGCGAGGCCGTCCCAGCCGGCTTCCCCGCGGCCCCCTCCGCGACGCTAAGCCGGCTGAGCCGCGGTGCCCGGGCTGAGGGCAGAGGTGGCGCGGGCACCGCCAACCTTTGCAGGAAGGCTGTCACCCTGCCGCACAGAGGACGTGGTGTTTCAGCCGGGAGCTGACAACACAGCCCATGTTGAAACCAAGATGGGGGATTTCATCACATTCCGGCCTTGTTTCTTCCAGCGCAACAGCAGTGGACAGTGCGCCGGCTGCCCGTGGAGCCCTCTCCCAGCAGTCTAAGGACACAGCAGCTGATTCATCTGCTCGAGAAACCCGTATGGGTGGCGACGTGACTTCCACACACACATCGCTCCCGAACTTCCCAAGGTGGCCCGGGGATCCTCCCCCGGGCCGCCTGCTCGCCAGGGAGCAGGTGGCATCCACAAGGGAAGGCGCCTCGCTCCGCCGCCACCGCCTCCCCGCGGGTCCCCCAGCCTCCGACTCGGCCCAGCCCCTGCTCCCGGACTCCCGGCAGCCGAGAGCTCCACGAGTTCGGAGCCTCCTCGTGCACAGCCAGCACGGCAGAAGGCTGGACAGCCACAGTGTGGTTAAAAAAAAGAAAAAGCCTTTCCGGTACCACCCAGCATTTGATGTGTTGGCTGGGAAAGCCGCTCCCGGGCTTTTAAAGGTCAGAGGAGGCGGCGAAAGGACGTGCCAGAACTGGACAGGTGGCTGCTGCAGGTCAGCATTAGAGAGACTGGGATAAACTGGGCGAGCGCCAGGTAAAGGGAGGGGGCAGGGAGGAGAGGTAATTAGAGGGGAGAGGAGCCAGGAGGAGAAGCACAGCAGCTAAGAGGGGAAAATAAAAGCAGGGAAGATGGGGAATTAATTACAATGAGCGCTAGTGACAGAGGAGTTTAAAGAGAAGGGAGATTAATAGAACAGGAGTGGTTCAGCTAATAGGGTTGGGGTTTGAGAGCAGGAGCAGCAGTGCTGACTACTGGGAGAGCAGCTGGCCCCGGAGAAAGGGGACAGCGGCGGTATCTGGGATTTATCCACGGCAACGCTCGCCCCTCTCGCCCTTGGGTCTGGGGACCAACCGCAGGCCCGGCCCTGGCGCGGGGACGCCCCAGGCTCCATCTCCTGGCTCCAGGCACCTCGGCACCTCCGGCCCAGGCCGGGCGGGAGCACTGCCAAGCGGTTAGCGCCGTGTTTATCCAGGCCCTCTCCGGCCCTGACCTCCCCCGCTCGCTCTGGGCGCGGTGCTCGGGATGCCATCACCTCCCCACGCAGGAGCGGGCGCCCACCCGGCCCGGCAGCCACGCTCCCCTGCCCGCCGCACCGGCCCCTCTGCCCGCGGGCACGGAGCTGCTCAGCCCGGCAGCGGCATCCCCCTCTCCCCCCCCAGCCAGCACATTATAAAATGCGAAGCTGCAAACTGGGCCACGGCTTGTAACTGGAGCCTACCACTTAACAGCAGAGGTGAGAATTAGGGTGAGCGCTCTGGATGCAGCTAGCGCTTCCGCACACGCTCGCGAGCGGGGAGGGAGAGGGCAGGCAGGGAAGGGAGAGGCTGGTCAGGTCTGCAGGGACGCGCGGACCCGGCAGAGCCGTTTGCAGCCCAGAGCCCCGGGACCGGGCCGGCACCACCAGCCTTGGATGGGGATTTTAAACACGCAGCAGCCTGGGTTCGCGAGAGGGAAGCGGATGGGAAGGCGGGTGGGTGGCTCGCTTGCGTTTTAATTGCGATTGAACCAAGGCAGTGACAACGTGCGTGCACAGGGGGTAATTCCTCCAGGTTAGATTTCAACCTTGCTCCCGCAGGGGAGTTGGCAGAGCCAATATGGCAGCAACTGCACACGCCATCATTAAAAAGAAAAAAAAAAGAAAACACAAACCTGTTTGCAGCAGCGCCTACAACGCACCCAGCACTTAACCAACGCTTGGGCCTGCTCCGCTCACAAAAGGCTCAGCTAGGAGGTGATTTTATACCAGCCTAATTCAACCAGCAGGGACATGCTTACCCCTGGCTTCCATCTGGCTCGCCCATTGATGGAAGCACGCAGGCACCAGCTGAACCGCGAAGCGCCTGTTCAAAGCCAGCAGAGCCCTGCTCCACATGCAAAACCCGCACCTGGTTCAGCCGAGCGGAATCAAGGCTGGGTGAGCGGGATACACCGGCTCCCGGGGCCAGGTGCCGTACAGGGGGCTGACAGGTCAAGGAGAAGGGCCCGAGGAAGCCCTGGCTCCTGCCCAGGGTCTGTGTCACAGGCCTGCTCCCGGGCGAGGCGGCAGCTCCTCGCACTGCGCTCACAGGGAACAGCTGGCGGCAGATAAGGAGGAGGGGAAGAAAGCACACGCAGGACGTCGGGCCCCAGCCCGGCTTTCGGCAGCCAGCAGCCCTGGCTGGCAGGAGCCGACGCGGCCACGGCCGCCAGTTGAGCAGCGTGGGGCACTGGGGAAGGACGGCCGGTTCCCCTTCTCCTGCATCTGCGGCAGCGTGACCGCAGGCTGCCCTGGGCCCCAGCGCTGGCAGGGAGCAGGGAGGTGCTGTGTGCAGGAGAAAGCCCAAGCACAAACCCGGCTCCAGCCAAGAGCCGCAGGAGCCCGAGCAGCTGAGCAGGGCGCTGCGGAGGCATGCGCGCCGGCACGGAACGCACGGCTCGGGTTAAGGGCTCTCCTAGCTCAGCTCGTCCCTGGGGCCTGCGAGCAGCTCAGGGAATCCATTGCTCTAAATTGAGGGGGTGGGGAAGGAAAGTTATTTATTTTTAATTGACATTGTTCCTTTGAAAACACGTTTAAAAGCACCCCCGTCCGCCAGCAAGAGGGCTGTGTGGCCAGCCGGCCGCGAGACCCGGGGCTGATGCGGCCAGGGAGGCTTGGGAGCACGGGGAGGTCCAGAAACTGAAACCCAATCTGATTAAAAAGGACATTTCAAAAACAACGAGAGACGCAACAAACACAGCTGCCATTTCCCGGCCACTTCCTGCAGGAGGGGGAGGGAGCGGAGGGAAAGGCCGCTGGCACCGGGGCTGCGGAGCCGGCCCGGCCGCCCCCCCGCCGCAGCTGCCCCCCCCCGCGGGATGCCCCGGCCCGGCCCGGCCCGGCCCGGCGGGGATTCCTCCCCCCCCCCCCCGCCACGCAGTGCCAGCCCGGACGCCCGGGTCCCTCCCGAGGGCAAGGAATTCCCCCCCCCTCCCCGACTGCAACGAACAGCGCCCGCACCCCCCCCTCCCCGAGCCGCCGGGTCTCTCGGGGAAGAGGAGGAGCGACCGGGGAACCTCCCCGGCACCGGAACGGGGCGGGGGGGGGGGAAAACACGACCTCACTGGGGTCCCCAGAAAGGGGGGGGGCAACACGACGATCTCCCAGGGACGGGAACGGAGTGGAGTGGGGGGGGGGCTCACCGGGCTCCTCGGGACGGGAACGGGGCGGGGGGGAGGGAGGCGACGACCTCACGGGGCTCCCCGGTAAGGGGGGGGGAGGGGAAGCCTCTGAGGGACGGGAACGGGGCGGAGTGGGGGGGCCTCACGGGGCTCCCCGGGACGGGAACGGGGCGGGGGGGGCCTCACGGTGCTCCGCGAGCGCTGGGGGGGCCCCACCGGACCCGCCGCCGCGCTCCGAAACGGGGGGGGGGAAACCTCACCGGGCCCCGCGGGGCGGGGGGGGCCGCGCCGGGCTCCCGGCTCCCTCAGGGACGTGGGTTCCGCCACCGGCGCGGCCGCCAGCGCGCGCGCCCCCCCCCCCCCCCGACCGTTAACGGCCGCCGCGGACCGTTACCCGCCCCCCGGCCGCCCCCGGCCCCCGGACCTGGCGAGGCGGCGGTGCGGGCCCGGCGGGCGCCCCGGGCCCGGCTCACGCGGCGCGGCGCGGGACGGGGCTCCGCATGGCGCGGCCCCTCAGCGCGGACCGGACCGGGCCGGGCCGGGCCCCGCCGAGCCGAGCCGAGCCGAGCCGAGCCGGAGCGGCGCAGGGCAGGAAGCGCCGCGCGCCGCCGGGCGGTCCTAGCGCCGCCCCCCGCCGCCGCCGCACGTCACCGCCGCCGCGCTGGCGTCACCGGGGAGCGGCGCCGCGCGTCACGCGGGGGGCGGCGCCGCGCGCCCACGTGGGCGGGATCCCCGCCCCGGCGGCGCGGCCGGCAGGGGGATCCCCACGTGCGACCCCGCCGCCGCCGCGGGCGCCCCCCGCTACGGGCCGGGCCCGCGGCCCCGCACCGCGGCCCCGCGCCGCCGGCGGCATCGCGGCTCCCGGCGTGGACCGCACCGCGCCGCGCGGCGACCCGCAGCGCCGGTGCGGGCGGCCCCGCGGACGGGACGGGCCGCAGGAGGCCGCCGGGCCTGGCTCCGCCCCGGCGCAGCCCCCCGCCCCTGCCACGGCTCCGGGGGCCCGGGGGCCCTGCTCGTCCTTCCCCCCCCCCACACACACACCGGGAGAACCCGGTGCCGCCCCCGCCTGGGCTGCTGGGGGAGGACCCAGGCGTCCGGGCTCCCACCCCCCCGGGATCCCCGGTGACGTCACAGGGCGCCGGGCGGGCACCACGGGGGGCCCGAGCCCCTGCGGGGGGGGAGGGGGCGCGCGGGGGGCGCGCGGTACCGGGGGCGGAAGGGGGCCCGGCCCGGAGCCGGGTCCGTGTCCGGTCCGACGGGGCCCCGGGTGGGGGCAGGAGCCCGGCTCGGCTCGGCTCAGCCCAGCGCGGCGCGGGGGGGTTCCGGGGCGGGGGCGGTCGGGCCGGCGCGGTCCGTACCTGGCGGGCGGCGGTGCCGGTGCCGGTGCCGGCGCTGTCCCAGCCCCGCGCTGATGTCAGCGGCGCCACCGCCCCTGCCGGCCCCGCGCCGCCATTTAAAGGGGCAGCAGCGCTCTGCGGCGGGGAGGGGGGGGGCGGACGGGACACCCCCCGGGCCGGACCCCGCGGGGACCCCGCAGGACCCGCCCGCGCCCCCGAGATCAGCCCCGAGAGCCTCCCCCGCGGCCCCCCGTGCACCCCCGGGCCGCCGCCGCGGGCCCCGCTGCCCCTTCCCCGACGGGGCGGGGGGGAACGTCCTTCCCCCCCCCCCCCCCCCCCAACCGGCGGGGCAGGGCGCGGCCGGGCCGGTTATCGGAGCCGGGCGGTGCCGCCGAGCAGGGGCCTTGGCCCGGTCGCCCGGTCGCGGGGCCAGCCGGGCCCCGGCGGAGGGACCTGGGAGGGGCCCCGAGGGCAGCAGGCACCGTCCTGCCCCCCAGCTCAGGCCGGGGCTCGGCGCTGCCCCGGGCGGGGGGGGGGGGGAGCGGAGCGCTGGCAGGGCCGGGGGGGGCAACCCGCACCCCTGGGGCCCCCCCCCCTCCACCCCACCGCGGGGCTGGGGCCACCCCACCTCTGCCCCCACCGGTGTCTGCCCGGGGCGACCCCACCCCCCCCCTCCCCGGGGCAGCCCCCGGCTCTGCCCCGGCGCGGTGGAAGAGCCCCTTCTCCCCCTCCTCCGCCCGGGGCAGGGCCTGGCCGCGGCCCCCCCGCGCCGGGCGGCCCCGGCGGGCGCGCAGACAAAAGCCCCATCTGGCCGGGAGCAGGCTGGAGCCGAGGCGCCCGCCCGCAAATGGCTCTTTTGTGCTTTTGCAAAATGGTGAGAGCGGTGGGGGGGGGGAGGCTACACCAGAAGCAAGGACGAGCCCGGCCCCCCCCCGCGCCCCCGCCTCTGGCCAACTGCTGCCCCCCACCCTCGGGGGCACCCGGCTGCCTCTATGCCCCTAGCATCTGCCCCCCAGCCCCACATAAGGCCTGGACGGGGTGTGGGGGGGTGACCCAGGCTCATCTGTCCACTCCCAGCCCAGCCCAGCGGGCAACCACACCAATATGGAGCTGGGCACAGCCCCCCCACCATGTCCCCCCACCCTGCTGCCCCACAGATCTGTCCCCTGGCAGATCCCCTCTCTGCCCCACACCAGGACAGCGCAGTGGGGCAGAGCCCCCCCCCCCGGCAGGGTGCTGCAGGCTCAGCTCGCCTGCGTGCAGCCGCTGCAAAGGAGTAGCCCAGCCTTGCCCCGAGAGGCTTGTCTGCCCCCAGGGCTCTGACCCCCAGCTCCCCTCTGAGGCCCCCCCCACGCATGGCTCCGTTCACATTTTCGCCAATGTTTTATTGGAAACTTTAAATACTCTGGACACAGGCCCCACACGGAGCCGGGGGACGGGACGGGGAGACCAGCTCAGCTTGGGTTGGGCGCTGCTCACGCATGCTCTTCGGCCAGCTTCTCGGCCTTGGCCACTGCTTCCTCGATGGGCCCCACCATGTAGAAGGCCTGCTCAGGGAGGTGGTCGTATTCACCTGAAGAGACATGGTGCTGTCAGTGCGGGGCAACAGGGCCCCACCAAAGCCCTGCCCAGGACCCCCCCCGGCCCCTTCTCCGCTGCTGCTTGCACGGCCACCTCACCTGCCAGAATCTGCTTGAAGCCCTTGATGGTCTCCTTCAGGGGCACCAGTTTGCCCATGTGGCCGGTGAAGACCTCGGCCACCTGGAAGGGCTGCGACAAGAAGCGCTGGATCTTGCGCGCACGGGCCACTGTCAGCTTGTCCTCTTCAGACAGCTCATCCATGCCCAGGATGGCGATGATGTCCTGCAGGGACTTGTAGTCCTACGGGGCAAGACAGGGGTCTGTGAGCAGCCTGCATGGGGCTTCACGCCCCCTCCAGCGTTGCCCACAGGGGTCTGCCCCATCCCCCTCACCTGCAGGATCTTCTGCACGCCGCGGGCCACATCGTAATGCTCGGGCCCCACGATGTTGGGGTCCATGATGCGGGAGGTGGAGTCCAGCGGGTCCACGGCAGGGTAGATGCCCAGCTCGGCGATGGCGCGGGACAGCACCGTTGTGGCGTCCAAGTGGGCGAAGGTGGTGGCAGGGGCAGGGTCAGTCAAGTCGTCAGCGGGCACATAGATGGCCTGGGGAGCGAGGGGACTGTCGGCCGGAGGCAAGCGCCGCGCAGACGGGAGCCCGGCAGCCCGCGGGGCCTCCCCCAGCCCGGCGGGCCCCAGCCCAGGCCCCGCTGTTAACCTGCACAGAAGTGATGGAGCCCTTGCGTGTGGTCGTGATCCTCTCCTGCATGGTACCCATGTCGGTCGCCAGCGTGGGCTGGTAGCCCACGGCAGAGGGGATTCTACCCAGCAAGGCTGACACCTGGGAGGGAACGGACCTGGTGAGAGACCCTACAGCCCCCGAGCACGGAGCCAGCCCCGCTGAGGGGGGCCTGGTGCTGCTCCTGCAGAGGGAAGGCCCAGCCCAGGCTGGCCAGTACCTCAGCACCACCAGGAACCCAACAGGCAGGGGGACACAGCAGCAAGCCCAGCTGCCCTACGGTCAGGGCCCTCCCTGCGTCAAGCACACACCTCCGAGCCAGCCTGGGTGAAGCGGAAGATATTGTCGATGAAGAGCAGCACGTCCTGACCCTCCTGGTCCCTGAAGTATTCAGCCACCGTCAATCCAGTCAGAGCCACTCTGGCACGGGCACCCGGGGGCTCGTTCATCTGCCCATAGACCAGAGCAACCTGCCAAGCAAGACTCAAGCATTAGCAAGGCGCTGCCCTCTTTCTCTCACTCCTCGTGCTGAGTGGGGCACAGCAGAGCAGATGACTCCCCACCCAGAAGAGGGCCCAGCGCACCTTGGAAGTGGTATCTTTCAGGTTGATGACCCCAGACTCAATCATCTCATGGTACAAATCGTTGCCTTCACGGGTTCGCTCCCCCACGCCAGCGAACACTGAGTAACCACCGTGAGCTTTTGCCACGTTGTTGATCAGTTCCATGATCAGCACTGTCTTGCCGACACCAGCACCGCCAAACAAACCTGGGAGGGAAAGGGCACCCTGGTCAACCTGAAGTCAATCCACCTGCCCTGAGGTCTTTCTTCACCCCTTTCCTCCTCAGATAATCAAATGTTGCTTCAGCAAGCTCAGAAGAACGAAAGTCAAATGGTTACTCATCAGCGAAGGAAACTCCTGCAGAGGGACTAGCCCTGACCCTCGGGCGGGGGGCAGTGCAGGCCCTGGGACTGCTCAGCAGCGATGGCACTGTGCCACTCCACCCCCCCCCCCCCCGCTTCTCTGCATCCAACATACCGATTTTGCCACCCTTGGCATAGGGGGCCAGCAGGTCCACCACCTTAATCCCTGTAACCAGGATCTCCTGTTCAACGCTCATCTCCACAAACTCAGGGGCTTCAGCATGGATAGCAGCAAACCTGCAGCACAAGACAGAGCAGGGCTGAGCAGCAGAACCGGGTCTCCTCTGCCGGGGTGCTGGGCACACTATCCCAGCCACCAAAGAGACCGCTGGTGCAGGCGCAACACTGCTCACCTTCCACAAGGGCATGTGTGCAGCAAGGATGTACAAAACCTGGTACCCATGTTCATCTGCACGGTTTGGGCACCTCTGACCACTTAAAACAACCCCAGACTGCGCATACATCCGGCTACGGCAGTCGCTGCGGGGTTACAGGGAGGCTTCTCTCATGGGGCTGGGAAGCAGCAGCCACTTGAACAGCCTCCAAACCCACTCCCCACCTCCAAAGCCCGGCACAATGCAGGTCTGCAAGGCCCACAGCGCTCCCAGCACCACTCACTGTTTGGTTGTGATGGGGCCCCTCTCATCAATAGGCTCCCCGATGACATTCATGATCCTGCCCAGGGTCTCAGGGCCAACAGGGATACGGATGGGCGCACCGGAGTCCAGCACCTTCTGTCCTCTCACTAGGCCTTCTGTCCCATCCATGGCAATTGTGCGCACAGTATTCTCCCCTGCCAAGGCCCAAGGACACCGTTACACCAGCGCCCTCGAGCTGACCCCGGAGCACAGCTGCTCGCAGTTTCTCCAGGCCCTGCCAAGGGAACAGTCTAGTGGGAGCAGTGTCAGGAAGGGCTGTTCCAAGGTGGGAACCAGGTGCAAAAGAGCATGAAGAACTGAGCCCAGGCCAGGTACCCAGGCTGCAGAGCCCTGCAGCAGCCATTTTCCTCCTTCTCAGACTGAAATCTCTGGCTTCAGCACGCTCAGAAGAACGAAAGTCATAGAGATACCTCATCACAGGAGGACCCCTCCCGCCCCCTTCCCCAGCCCCCCCGGCGCAGGATGCTCACCCAGGTGCTGCGCCACCTCCAGCACCAGGCGGGTCTCCCTGCCCTGCACCTCGAGGGCGTTGAGGATGGGGGGCAGCCCCTCGTCGAACTGCACGTCCACCACGGCGCCGATGACGGCCACGATGCGGCCGGTGGCGGAGCCCGCCTTGGCGGCGGGGGCCGGCTGGGCTGCATAGTCGCGTCCTGGGGGGGGGAGAAGGACGGAGGGAGGCGAGTCAAGGTCAGGCGGGGGCAGAAGCGCCCCTGGGCTCGGGGGGGGGGGCGAGGCCGGGCCTCCCCGGCACCCCCAGGAGGTGCCCAGCACCTCGGGACCCCCCGCGCTGCGACCAAGGGCTGCCGCAGCCCCCGCGCACCCCCGCGGGCGCCAAGGCCCCTGCACCCCCCCGAGCTCCCCCCGGGCTCCCCGGCCCCGCCCGGCCTGGCCTTCCCCGCGCCCGCAGCCCGCGCAGGCCCCAAGGTGACCCCGCGGCCTCCCGCACTCACGCGCGGCGCTGGCGGCGGCCGGGCCGGCCGCGCGGCCGAGGAGCAGCGGCAGGAGGTCGCGGCCCGGCGCGGCCCCGGGGTTCCGGAGCAGCGGGCAGGCGGCGGCGGCGGCGGCAGCCGAACGGCGACCCGCGAGCCCCAACATGGCGGCGCCGACTGAGCCCCGCGCCCCGCCCGCCCCGCACAGCCCCCCGCAGGGCGGAGCTTCCGTACACGTGACGCATCGCTCCCCCAGCCCATTGGGCGGCGGGCTGTCCGGCGCCGACCGAACTCGCGCTGTGAGTGGCTGGAACTGCCCAGCGCTCTGTGCTTGCCTCTTCGGGGTTGGGCGGAGGGCCTATCCATCGAAAAGAGCGCACGACGGAGGAGGCGCGGCGCAGAGGGGCGTGCCGCGACCGTGAGGCGTGATTGGCTGGGTGGTGGGGGGCGGGCTTCGGCGTGCCGGAAGTGGCGCGCACGTGGCGCCCTTGTCCTTGGAGCGGGCGCAGCGACTGCGGCCACGTGGCTGCAGGGGGGAACTGGGGCTGCCCCGGCCCGTGCCCCCGCCTGGGGATGGGGGCCAGCGCGGGCCAACCCTCTCCTTTCATCCCAAACCCTCCCGCCCCATCTGCGGGAGGTGGGAGCAGAGCAAGCCCAACACCCTAAACAAGACAACCTTGCTTTCCACCAGCTCGAGGAGCCCTTGAGAGCAAGTGCCCAGATGCAAAAGCCCAAAGATGTAGAGGAGGACAAAACATTGTTTTATTGGAGTCAAATCACAACACTTTTTCCAAACTGTTGTCAGTGTACCTACAATTTTAAATTACAGATCCACTTTTGAAGGTTTGCTGGGAACATTACAACTTGCCTCCTTCAAACAGATGAAGTAATCCCACGCTCGTATTCCAAATTAAAAAAAAAAATCCATTCCAGCAAATAAGAATACATGAACTTACAGTCAGACAGTTAAAAGGACAGCCATGGAGTCTTCAACAGTTTATTAGAAAGAATGTAGACATTAAAAAAATCCCCACCGCTCTGAACATAAATTGAGGTTTTTCAGCCTTGTTATAAGCTGGTCAAATAAACTAACAAAAATTCCAATAGTGTATAACGTTTTGTCACTCATTTCCATACCAACAGTGCAAATACAATTTGGTCTAAATGTACAGATTGACAAGCAACAATGTACAGCCACTCTCACCCCTGGACTAAGAGATGTAAAGCTTTAGAGTCAAACAATACCAAATGTACAGGCTTCACCCATTTAAGTT
The DNA here is from genome assembly GCF_036417845.1 of Apteryx mantelli. Lineage (NCBI taxonomy): Eukaryota > Metazoa > Chordata > Aves > Apterygiformes > Apterygidae > Apteryx > Apteryx mantelli. The sequence continues at coordinate 3,023,393 of NC_090010.1, read as the reverse complement.
AGGGGTTCACTAGTTTTAGCTAGGATACGTCTGGAACACTAACTAGTGATTAAATATAAAGTGAAGTGAATTTTGTTTCCTTTTTATTAAAACATTAGTGGAACACACCTGAAGACACTGCAGAGGTATTACACACTACCTGTTAAATTTTGTAAGCCAATTAAAATGACATTGTTTCAGCCAGTTTTGTTTGAGGTATAAACTTGAAATTTCAGATTTACCTGCAGGCCACACAGAGGGGAAAACGCTAATTTACCACTTCATGTAAATTCAGAATTCTCCCATTGTAATTACATCTGCTACGAGGCAAGGAGGCTCTGTAAACTTTTTATTGCAACTGTTCTGTATCGATTGCCTACACCTCAATTGGTTTTTGGAAGTCTGGAAAATGGTTCATGCATAACATTATTGCCTCTTGTGGCTTAAGACTGCCCCGTACAATGGTACACACCAACCATCAGTGAAGCCATTTAAAATGGACTGAAAATGGGTTAAAGGATGCAATATCTCCCTTTAGGGCTATCAACTCAGGAATTCTTATCTCAATTATGAAATGTTGTGATGAAGTTCTTTCCCCAAACCCTGAAGACGACAGTTTTCCTTACTCCAGATCTGGCATTTCTAGGGAGGAAAAATAAGAGCATTAGCTGATTTTTTGCTTTTAGCTACCAAGAGCCCTATTATATCATAAGCAACATAGTCAAGGACCATATCTTCTGGCTTAAGAAGTGAATAGGACAGTGGCAAGGCTAAAGACTTTAAACTGTTTGCACTCTGGAGCACAGAACTAGTTCTTGGCAAAAAAGGTCTTTATGCAGTCACTGCTCAAAACGCAAGGAGTTTTCGAACAGGGCCAGTGTTGAATACACTGTTGCTCCATGTAAGTGACTGCTGCTGTTAAAGCCAGAGCCTAATCAGGACTACAGCAGCCTGGGAAGGTCAAAAGTGGCATTTTAAGCTTGCATAGAAAGGCTTTCACTAGATGATGTTGTCTCACACTACTGAACCAAGGTACTTGCATTAGCCCACACAAAGCACTCAGCTGGAATCTAGTCAGACTGACAAGACAGTACATCTGCTGGCTCTCTTCAAGGCTTTCATTCAACAAGTGCTCAGATGGCTGCCCAAATGTGTAGAACTAAACAAAAACACCAACTTACTTTCATCATCACTGTCTGGTGAGTCCTGGAAAGAAGAAGAAATAGTAACTGGAGCAGACTGGGCTTGAAGGTGCTTTTGCTCTTCTACCCCTAACCCAACAAACAAGTTGTTTCCATCAGAGGTAACATTTTGAGGAGCTACAAGTTCTTCAGGACACGCTTTAGTTAGACCTTACTAGTAAAAAAAAAAAAAATCTACAGACCCAGTAACAACAAAGAATCACTGCAGAAAGGTATACAACACCAACCTGTCTGGAATACTGTGCAAGCATTAATTCAGCTGCCCTCAGCATCACTGCTGGAGGGGAGAACAACGACTTTTGCAAGATTACATCATTTGTCCAGACAGAAGGTTCAGCGCTATTTTAAGCTTTTAGCAATGCTGAAGTGGGAATGCAAGTTTGACTTCAGCAAGCAGCAATGAATCCGCAGGGCATTAGCCCGCCCTATACATATTCACTGCAAACAAAGTACTTACATCATCTGCCCCATCTACTTCTGGCAAGTCTACATCTTCATCTCCGCCCATGTTGTTCATCATCTGTCCCAAAAAGATAATAGCCATGTTACAGAGGAAGCTATTGAAAGTATCTCCATTCTCTACATGAACTAATGAAACACTAAAGTCTAAAAATAGCTGACAACTTGGTTATAACCATCAGTTGTTTCTGCAAACCTTGCTACACCTATGCAGAGATTACAAAGTAAGCATGCAAAAAAAGACTTTAACTTCTTAGCAAAGCAAAGACTAGTGTAGAAGCCAGAGCTACTCAATGGAATGGAACATGCATTCATTTCATATTTGATCACAGGTACAAACTGGTAGTCTCACTACAGTGCCAACTCCCCACACAGCATGGGCTGGAGCAGCTGGGAGCCTGCTCTAGAGCAGAGGTGGTACTTCCCATCCTATGGGCATTTGCTTGTGAAGTTTCACAAAGAAGGGAGGGAAAAGCCCCAAAACCAAACTCTTCCTGGAGCTGCTAGCCACTGCTCGCCAGCAGACCGAGACCAAAAGGAAACCCAAACCTCCAAGTCCTATACCTCAGAAAAGCGATCAAAATTGGACATGTCTTCATCTGAATCATCTTCCCAGTCTTTCCAGTTGTTGAAATCCACACTGAGCCAGTTGAGCTGCACATCAACACAAAAATTTCTTTTTTAAGTGACAAGCACAGGATAAGCAGATACTACTAAGTAGAGGAAGGTTACTAAAAACTGCCATTTTGATCAGAAGCAAAACAAGTTACCCATTAACTACTACATAATTTAAGCATGATACAAAAGTTAAAAACCAGGGAGGCAGCAGGCACTACTACACTGGCCATAGGGGGACCCAAACCCACCTTTGCCCTCTCTTTTGTTAACCTTGGCCATGCCTGACCAGATTCTCCTTTTCGTAAACAACACAAGATAGATCTGTCTGTTCTTTTATGCTTTGACTCCTGAAAAAGAAAAGAGCAAATACCTGTTGGTGTAACGGACAATCATGAACATCAGGAACTGCTTGGCTTAAAGTAAATGAGTCTAATATATCACTTATTCCTTGTCCTCAAAAATAAGGTCCATGCTTTAAGCTACTTCTCCAGTACAATAGGCACATGTTCCTTTGACCCTAAGAGCGTGCTTGGGAAACTCGCTCAGATCCATAAAAGCATCTTTGGAAGGCTGTATGATGATCTAGAACTTGTCAGAATAATTCCCATCATGAACAGATCTTTACCAATCCCAGATCACCTGTATACTTTTAACTGGAACAATTCTGCACAACAAATTAGCAAAAACTGGAGCAGGTAAAGGGATACTGATTCTGCTTGGGATGGCCTGAACAAAACTCAGACAGGAATGTTTTTCTAACACTCCTTACTGTCTGCATGTGTGAGGACAATGAGATAACAAGAACAGGAAGTATAATCAAAACTGGAAACCTTAAAGATGTCACCCTTCAAGTAGCAACAACTACAGAAGATTCTTTTCTCTGCAGTATAAACAGTTTGCCTCAAGAGATTTGGATAGTGTTGATTATCAGAGAAGAGTAGAGCATTTTTGGTTCAGTACAAACTGGTATTCAGTACACAAGAAATAAGAGAAAAGTTCAAAGGATACTTACATTTGGATCAATATTATTAAAGAGGTCAATTTCATTTAAATGTTTAAAGTTATCACTTCCTCCAAGACAACTGTTAAGAGAAAAAATGTTATATTCATGTTTAGTCGGAAACATCTTATAGTATAAATATGCTTCAATAACAGATTTTGCTACTTTAAGAAACTGCACCTAATCAGCTTCAGTGCAGCTTTTAGATATCCCCGTGCCTTGAACTTTACAAATACCTAAGTTACTTACCTGAACGTAAGTTTGGATTTTTCAAAATTTACATTAACATCTTTACTGTCTTCAACACAAAATTCAATAAAGACATAGTCCCTTCGGTCGTACCACTTCGCAGAAGCAGGCTGCCTGTAAACAGACCATTTATAGAAATTCAAATTAAGATCCATACCTCTCATCAATACCAAGAGAATTTAAAGACACTGACCACCAAAAATCTCACTGTTCTGTGCTGCCAGTAAACATCAAGTTTGTTTTTCAGGAGAAATGTAAGGAAAGCTATGTGAACACTTTGATCTTTATTGCATTTAGGTAAGTTTATACAAAGACTCCTTCCTTTTCTTAAAGGTTGTATTACAAGCTTATGATTAACAATCCTTAAAAGGTGCTTAAGGCTGAAAGAGATGAGGGATAGAGATGCACTATATTGCGAGTTTTTGTTAATGTTCCTTGAAGAAGCTATCAAAAATTATGAAACTGAATTAAAAGCATTAGGGCAAGTTAAAATTATGATGAACTAATCATGACCAGCTACTACAGATAACTGAAATTTTGCCAGCACCTTTTAAACAGACATATAGGCAGACTTAATTACCTATTTTGAAGTTAGTCATCCAAAGAGCCCAAACCCCAAAGTATAACCACTAAAGAGCCCACTTTTGGGGGCATAGGTGCCACTAAGAAATGGACATTCAGTTCAACAATTCTGCTATGAAGAAGTTCCCAGCTGAAGCCAGCACAGCTACTTAAATTTGGAAGGGGGGGAGGGGGGAGAAAAAAAAACACCACTGTTCTGAACCCTTGCTACAACTTCGTATCTACGCTGACTTTAACTACCAGGATATTTGGTACCCTTCAGAGCACAGGTGAAACTTTTGGCTGTCCACAAACATCAAAACAAGCAACAGTTTGTCCAGAGTAGCACAAAATGATGCAAGTCCATAGCTGAACTCCTACATTCCAAAAGAAAGCAAACAGCTACCCAGCGTAAACTGCTGTTTGCTACGACAAAGACAACCATAGGCGCTTTTCATGCTTAGGTCATCTCTCAGAGGTGCAAGGTAAGATCAAAGATGGAATTTAATAGCCAACACCATTGCAGGAAATATCTTAAAGACCTATTTGTGAGTTAGGACTGAAGTTTAACATTCTAAACTGCACGGTCACTCTCCTCGGTATTTATTGCAAATATATGGACTACAAGAAGCCAAGCACAAGACGACACAGAAAAGCTAGTGTTTGTATTTGTACATGGCAGAGTAGCTTCCACTTCATGCTCCAAGGAGTGAGTGTTTGGACTCAGTATTTGACTCTAAACATTACAGCACAGTAACCTGACTAAAGAGGAATTAACATTAACTTTTTGGAATATTTGTCAAGGTGACCACTGCTAAACTTTCAGAGTAGATTCTGAATCACCTGCTCAGCAAAAGATTCAATTCTTGATATCAAACTTGCCTGCATAATGACTCACTTAAAGCTACTCAGCTGATGAGCGCTGCAGCCCAAGAAGTCTTTGAAGTCAGTACCACTCCACACAGAAATCCCACTTTCCCCTGCCCTGCTGCTTGTTTCTATTCTGCTCCCAGCTTAAACACCTGTGTATGTGCAGGATGAGCTGCATCAGGAAATAGCTTGGACCTGGATGAAACCCAGAACAGTTAGGTTTAGCCTCCGTCAGTGCTACAAATGCTTTGCAATTCAGCTACACAAGCTCTTGTGCCAGCTCAAGAAAAGGATGGTGCAGCGAGAAGTGGCCAGGTCTGCCTCTTCCAGTGCTAGCACCAGATAAAAGTTATACTGTTAATTGCGCTCCACATACTATTCTTGTGGACACCTGAGTTTAAAGCCTGCTACTCATCCTGATTGAAACGTATCTATATCTATCTATATAAAAAAACCACACAGCTACAGTGATTTAACTGCCAAAGGTGCACGGGCAGAACAAATGACAGACAAAAGGCCTTCAGTGAGAAGAGGAGACTCTGAAGTCCCCTTAACCCATTATATTATGCTATCACAAAAGAAATCCTCTCAATTGGCAATTCTGTCACCACTTCTAAAAAGATACAGCCTGTTTAGTCTTCATGGTTGCCTGTGTTTCATAGAAGACTAGTACTACTGCCTGGTCCGAGGTCTTTCTAGAACTACAAATGCAGCAAACATCTGAGCAGAGGTCAACAACAGCACATTGAACTTTTGAGAGCATCAAAACCAAGTGATTTCTGGATGCAGCCTTTACATTCAAAAGAGGCACTGTCCCACTGGGTGAAAACCTAACTCTTCCCTTATTAGTAGCACTTTTAGGAAATATTATGGCAGACATTTACTTATTCAGGTAAAGTTTGGAAATAACAGGGCAGTAATTTTCTCACTACAGTGTTTTTAATTCCTTATTGCACAGAAGCCTCCCTTTCTAGTAGGGAAATGAAAGGCTCTCAGAGGGGGGAAAAAAGAGGATGAGAAAAAGCCTACTGCGTTCCACTCTGGTCGTTCCATCTCTCTCCATGCCTTCTAATCCCAAATTGCTGCATTTGGATACCGCACAGCAGCCATTTCTCACACTGCTAGAAGACAAAAATCCCAATTGCTGGGAACTTGGTACATCAGTCACCACTCAAGCGCACTGTTATCAGAACAGAAATCTCAGTGTCCCTGCTAACGATGATGTACGGGCTTTTGCTGAATACTATTAACACTTAGCAAACATTTTCAATGTCAATGGAGATATCCCCAGCCTTCCCAGGGAGTTGTATGCATTCCTCAGTCATGTAGCTCCGGTTTGGCCGTGACCTCAGTATCTTTGCCAAGATCAGGCCTTTTGAGGAAGCACCATTTACAGCACTTCCAAAGATCTTAATGAACTGTCCTAGAGCTGAAGGAAACTTGCGTGCAGAAAGAAGTGACAGAGACCAAAGAAAGTGTACCAGAATCGCAATTCATGTTTATAATATTAAACATATGCTGCCTCCCTAAATATTTATTGCTACCCACCTTAAACATGCCTACTGTATCACATTAAAACTATGCAAAAGTCTTACAGAAACTAGTTGCTTCTAATTCTTTTTTAAATTTTTTTATTTTAAAATCTTCCATCCACTACCTCTCAAAGAGGGAATGGAAACCTTCCTTTTGGCCATCTCATGAGATGCTGGTAGTCAGGATTTCATTATTCAAAACAATAATGCAGGATACATTAGAACTACCATCAAAAGTTCTAGATGTGACTTTTAACGGTCTCATCTAATTTGTACTGCATGCCTACATTTTGAGACTCCTAGGAGACAAAAGGACACACAAAAGCCATGGTAAAACACGCACGTGCTCTGAGCACTTAAGAGGTATGGTTACCCTACACCCACACTAAACCATGATCTATTTTCTTATAGGTTGAGAAACACTGTCAGAACTTCTAAGCGTAGTCATTTGTTATATGGAGAGCCTAACATTTCCTCCTCCTCTCTCAACTAAAGTAATCCCAGGGGAACAGAATATATTAATTTAACATTGCTTCAGCCTTATGCCAACAGTGTCAACCTGAGCATGTGCTTGAGTTATGCCTCATCCAAGTCCTAAAGGGATTTAGATTCGTATGAAACAGAAGTTAATTTAAACACATTATATCCCATGTAGCAAAAAACTACTCCTCCAACAGCCTTAAGAGCAGGGTTTTCCAGCCTTGCACTACAGTCTGGGCCATGCAGGTCACCTGCATTTCCCATTCTGCAGAGATTCCTTTTTTCCAGCCTATGCTTGCTGCCACATGCACATTTTGGCAGCTTCCTGAACAGATACGGGCACTCTGCATCAGTTTTAAACTATCATTTCTAGTCATCGTTTTCAGAAGACAAAATGACAATAGTACGCCTGTTAAGTATGCAGCTTAGCCTGGGTAAATTCCAAGATGAAAATAGCAACACGTGGCAAGCATTAACACCTCTACTTATCAATAGCATTTTTATTAAAATATACTACATACTGCAAATGAAGACTCTGCTTTATCATGCAACTGAGAATTCTCATGAAATTAATTCTAGAAACCACATTACAGCAGTTTCCCTCTGATGGGAATCCCGCAAGCTTAACTTTACCCAGCGTGATTTCTCATGGACAATCACCGTGGCTCTGCAATGGGCTACCCAGAACTCTAGAGGCTGCAGCTACTTGGTGCAGACACCCTGGTTCCTCTGCTTAAAGAAAGCCACAGAGGCAGAGTTTCTTATATCCAGTACCTGCAAGCTGAGCCTCAAGTGTGACTGTTCACTACTTGGTGCGGTTCAAGGAGTTTCCACTTTTCACCACTAATCCAAACCTGCCCGCGTGCTTTCTTGTTCACTCCTTAGTTTGCAGCCTATTGGAAGTTTAGCTTTCTTTACTGGAAAGTATCCTAACAATTCTTACACCACTAGAGACCACAGCATTTGAGGACACTGCAAAAATCTGCAGAACAAGATCTCTCACCCCCAGGCACGATTATGAGAAAAGCCATTCAAGGTCTACATACAGCAACGAGAAGTCTGCTTTACATAATTAACCTTGATTTTTATTCATATACACCCAGAAAGGCAATATTTTTTAATACCTTTAGACTATAAAGCTAGACAATTCTAGGCCAGATGTAGTAATACTGTTGTTTCAGGATGATGCATTACATAGGCTTTAAACAAAATCCACTTTATTACGTTCTTCTCATTTTCAGTCACGTTAAGCTGAAGAAGCCCAAGAGTCAGAGTTTCAGGACAGCTGCAGAGAAATAAATGCCTTACTGGTGACAAGGGGGCAAAACCCAACTAGTCATGCAGGGATTTTTTTTATCGAGTGGCTGTTCACACATTTTCCTCACTACTTTAGAAAGCTCAGTGCTTACGACAATTAAAAAAGAAGTCTCAGAAAACCGTTACCATCTTTGGTCATTTAAGTCAATACATAGTTTTAGAGAAGTTCAAGTTTTCAACAAATAAAGCTCCCACAAACTTCAGCAGGTAGCACATCTTTTCCTTGAGGGCTAGATTTTGCTCTTAAGGGCCAGCATCACATGATCATTATGAATACACTGCAAAGTTTGGCTACTCTTTCATCTGTGTTCCTAGAGCACATTAATGCCAACTGTAACTACGTTATGAATAGCATACCCTGGTTTTGGGTCAGTGAAGCAGCCTCAACAGTTACAGTGAAACCTGCTAATTAGGCCTCCCCAGCCTGCCGCAAGCTTCTTGTAGTGTCAGAGCACTCGAGCACACAGGTCTCTGCAGAGCCACTGGATACACAGGAGGCCGCACGGGACGCGGGGGGAGAGGAAATCCGGCCGGTCGGCTCCTGCCCCTCGCTGACCCCCCACCGCCTGCAGCGGGCGGCTGGGCTGGACGCGCAGCGCCGCGGGGCACGGCTAACGCCCGGGCCGCCCGCACGGGGGGCCGCGGCGCCGGCTCCGCCCGCGCCGACCCGAAGGCGAAGTTCCCCGAGGGGTCCCGGGCGCCGCTGAGGCGCTCCCGCCGCGGGAAGCGGCGCTTACGGGCCGCGCTCGCGCCTCCGGGCGCTCCCGGGGCCCGGGGCCGCGCTGCGCGCAGCGGGGCCGCAGGCCCGGTCCGCCCCCCCCGGGCCGCGCGGCCCATTCATCGCCCGCGCCGCAGCCCCCCCCCCCCCCCCGCCACCCGGCCGGGAAAGCGGCAGCGGGGGAGCTCCGGCGCGGCCCGCCGGGCCCGTCCGAGCGCCGCAGCCCCCCGCGCCGCCGCCGCCGCCGCAAGGTCACCACGCGCCGCCACCACGGCGGAGCCGAGCGGGCCCGGCCGCCGCGGCAGAACCGAGCGCCCCGCCGCCGCCCCCCCCCCCCCGCCCCCCGGCCTCACATGGCGAACGGCGGCGGCTCCGCTGGCGCTCCTCGGGGCCCGGCTCCGGGCGGCGGCGGGACGGCGCGGGCGGGAAGGGCCGTTGCTCCGGCGAGGGCGCGGCGGCGGCGGCTCCTGGGGCTCGGCGCGGCCTCGCTCCCACAATGCCCCGCGCGCGCGCTCCGGCAACAGCGGCGCCCAGGCGCTGGTGACGCAGCAAAATACCCGCCGCGCCCGCCTCCCGCCGCCGCCGCCGCGCATGCGCACGCCCCGCGGGCGCCGCCGCCGCCGCCCGCGCCCCGCTCCCTCCTCCCTTCTAGCAGCTTCTCGGCGCGCAGGCGCGCTGCGGGCGGCCGCCCGGGGGGCGGGGCCGGCGTTGCCGGGGCGACGGGCGGCCTGCTCCGGGCCCGGCCGCGCTCCCGCCCGCCCCGTCGGGGCTTTGGCGCTTGCGTCCCCCCGATCCCCGGTGTGTGCGCGGGGGCGGCGGTTCCTGCAGCTCGCACGGCCACCGCGGCCCGCGAACCCGCAGCCGCCAGGGCCGTCTGCTGCGGGGCAGTGCTCGCGGCCTTTCCCCCGAGCTCCGGGCCGGGTCCACGGGGCGCCGGCCGAGGTGCCAAATCGCAGCCGAGGCCCTACGCGGCCCGGCAGAGGGGAGGTGAAACGCTACTCGACGAAAACTCGACCCCGCGCCACGGGGGGACGGCGGTCGCCGAGGCCTCGCTCCCCGTAGGCCTGTGTGCGGCCTCCGAGTTCGACCCCTGGAGCTCGAAGCGGCTTTGAAATCCCATCGCCGCTCCCTGGGCCAGCGGCTCTCCGGTCTCTCCATTAAAACTTCAGGGCTGCTCCGCAAGCCGCTCCTTCCATCGGTCTTCCTCAAGCTCGGCAGCAGCACCCGTCCCTCACGGCCCCGGTGCTGCTCTCTCCCTGAGGCTCCCCCAGAGCTGGAGCGCTGCCGGGGCAGCTGTGACCCAGCGAAGCATCGCGCAATATTCTCCCGTGTTCAGGCACCGGAGAACTGCACGAGAGGGTAATGAAGGGCTTCTAGCTAGAATCTCCCGCTTATTTCATCTGGGGCTTCGTGCTGGCTGCCCGTACAGCGATGTCGCTAATCAGCTTTAATGAGCTGTTCCAAGGCCCAGATTTTATTGCACAAGGGAGAAAGAAATTCTGCTAAATGGCAGAAAGATGCCTATTTTCACAGCTTCAGCCTCTGCATTTCATGAGACTTGGGGCTTTAGGTGGGTAAATGTCAGCTCACTTCCCACCCCTGTCGAGTGCTGAAAGACTCCCTCTGCACGCAAACAACTTTCTGGGTAAGCACAGCCTTCCCGGCAGGCCTGGGAAGCAGGAGAAAAGCAATCAAAACTCAGCCCCTTCTACCGCTCTGCCCTGCCGTGCCACTCAAATTCCAGCAAAGCAGCACTTCAGAAACGGTAGCACTTACTGCTTGTTGACGCTCGGCCCACCAGGGCCCGGCCTGGCTGATGCCATTGGGCAACACGCTGTGAACACGAACAACCGACAGCGTGGGCAGGCAATCACCTCTGCTGGGGTGGGCGACGCAGCAGGGCGGTCAGTAAGGAGCCACCGCCAGGGAAGGCAGTTTAGGGCAGCAGAGGAAAGAAACGGAAGCTGTCAGTGCCAAAGCAGCCAACTCCCATGACTTCTGGGCACCCCTAGCTGTTGCAAAGCTCTGGGTTCGAGAACCTGGATGAATCTTGGCCTTCTCTCAAATCAGGCCAGAAGGCATGACAAGATCACCTAATCCATCCCTGTCCCATGGCTGCAGTGAATCAAATAAGAACCCCATGTTCACTATTCTAAAAAGAATTTCCTGTTCTTTAAAACCATTGTGGTTTCCTGGGCTGAGACTCGCTGCGGGGAGCGTCACAGCTGGGCTCTCACAGAAGAGCACTGTCCGGGACACGCCCGGGTGACGTGACGCCCTTCAGCAGACATCTCACCTGTAGATTTGAGATCTCCTGTTAGCTTCGGAGGGAGACGGTCTGTGCTAAAATCAGTGTCCCAGGCACGCGCTGAAGTCGGAGGCCTTGGCTGGCCTCCCTGGGGCTCCCAGCCAGCCGACCTTTGGCGACAGGAAGGAAATGAGGGAATGAGCAGGTGTTCTTCCTCTACGGTGTGACAGAACAGAGTATCGGGCTTTGAGATCTTCCCAGGATGAAGGCTCCACCCTGGGGCCTCAGCTACCAGGGAGGGGAGGGCAGCAAAGCCAAAAAAGAGTGAAAAATCTTTCACCAACAATAAGCCACAACTTTTATTAGTTGATAGAAATAGTACAAATTTTAAATTCAGTTGCATTTTACTCTTCTCTGAAACACCAAAAAAGGCTCCTCCCTCCTGACGGCTACATCGTCAATTCCTGCAAAGAGAAAGAGCAGTTAGGAGCCAGCGTTGCCCACCGGCACAGAAGTCCGGCTCCAGACAAGTGCAGCACTCGTTAGGGAAGACGAGCCCCTGCGGCTTGTCTGCCCAGCAGGGTGTGCGACAGGTTGTTTCGCTTCCTGGCCTTCCAGTCGGAAGTAAGCCACTGCGCAGGGCGTGGAGGTACCTGATACCCCAAACAGACACTTGGGGTGCAGATGGAAGGAAACAAACTCCCTCCAGTTTGCACCACATGACCCCCAAATTCATTCCCTACTTCCTCCACCAGCAGAGAAACAAGCACCGCATGTCTCCCCCACAGGGAAGTTTAATTTCAAACCATTCTGTCTCTTCCCCAGGCTCAAGGCTCACTTGACTGGCTGGAGATGCCACTGCGGGCAGGCACTCACCATTATAGCATTTACAATGTCGTTACTGTTGTTCTTCAGGGCACGGACTGCCTTTGCTCGGGACACGTTCGCCTGGGACATGACCAGCTCAATATCTTTCACCTCAACGCCGGTTTCGTCAACCTAAGGAGACAGAGACCAGGATTGTCTCCAGCTGAACGCACGGCCTGTTCTGTGCCCAGCGAAGAAAAATGGGATTGTCTGGATTGGGGCAGCTCCAAGTCAAGCCAAAGGCAGAAGCTGGGATGCAAGACTGGGCACTATCTAGCCCTGCAGACAGTCTTCTGACAGCGACTGGGACCAGCTTCTCCAGGGGAAGGACCCTGCACTTCCCTTTTGTCATCAAGCCAAACATTCAGAAGAAGGAAAGAAAACTCTGTGTCATAACGCAAAGCTCTAGATGTGGCACAGAGTGGCAGGGAAGGGGGCTCAGGCAGAAAGAGGAGCTGATGCGGCAACCCTGTAAAAGCAAATGCAACAGGCAGGGGAGGAAGGGTCTTTGGGGAGCAAAACTATGATCCATGCAGCAAAAGCAGAGCACAGCAGCCTGGCAGGGAACTGCCCTGGTGGAGGGCAAATCCAGCTCCTGCTCTTCAGAGCTCTCTGGGGCACCTCCAGCCAGGGCACCTCTGCTCAGCCCACGGCCGAAGCAGTGGACGGGTCAAGCAGACAACTGACCACATGTAGGACACAGCCTGGGAACCCCCGGCCCGGCCAGGGCTGCCCGGCGGGCGGCGCGGGGAGGGAGAACCCCGCGGAGCAGCACGCTCCGCTTAGCATGAATGCGCATTAACACAATGAAGTCCTGCAGCTCAGGGGCCGGGTTTTGCATTTTGGTTCAGTTTCTGAACAAAGCGTCCCGCCCCGCTGCGGACAGTCTGAGGAAGGCATACCTCTTCTTCCTCGCTCTCCTCCTGCACGGTGGGGGTCTGTGTGTTTTCCTGGATGTTTGAGACAGCTTCTCCTTGCACTTTGAACTTTTCGGCAGCTGCCAGCTGGGCCTGCTGGGACAGGTCCTCGATCTGGGGGAGAGAAGAAGCACAAGTGAGGCCAGTGCTACGCAGAGTGGGATGTCAGCACGCAGGCTCAGACAGTCACAGCTGTGTTCCTCGCTCTGCTGCAGTGCCAGCACATTAAATAGCTCTGCTGCACAACCAAGCTGGGAAACCAGCCGTCAGCGAGGACTGGGGCCTGCCCACACCTCTCTAGGGGCAGGCACAGCAGCAGGGACCCAGCCAGCTGCAGCCACTGTTCGCAGGTGGCAAGGATGAACCCTGCTACCGCAGAGCTGCCACCCCGCTGCTGTGAATACAGATTAACATGGCTGCCAGGCACGATGTAGAGTCAGCGCACCTTCGCTTCGCCGAAGACGATGTAGGTGTCTGACGCCGGACTCTTGTATACGTCTGGCTTTGTGATGACAAAGAGGATGTTCTTAGATTTCCGAATGGTGACTCTGGTTACTCCTGTGACCTGGCGAAGGCCCAGTTTAGACATTGCCTAAAAAAAAAAGAGAAAAAAGAGTGAGAGAAAGAAAAGTTAGTGAGACAGCCCAGCCCAGCACAAGACGCGTACGCTCATCTGCTCTCTGGAGACCAGGGTCCAACAATTGATGCACTCATGTGAATGAAAATGTGCGTTTTACTGCTGCAGACAAGCATTCAAAGGCTTCTAGACTGACACTGCACTGAGTGCCTGGGAGGGAACTTTCTATTCCCAGCACTGGCACAGATCCGTAGCATGACCTCGAGCCACTCCAGGCACAAGGGTTTTTCCCGTGAAAGGGGGGCATCGCCTTGCCTGGGGGCCTGACCAAGGCAGAAAGTCACACCAGCCTTTCTCAGCTCCTGAAAGCCCTGCTGCTATAGGCAGGACGCGAGGAGGCGCAATCCTGAGCAGGGTTCATCGGATGAACTCCCAAGCACACAGAGATACTGTGCCACACTGAAGTAAAGCTCATCCCATCCATGGGCAGGTTGTTGGCTATACAGAGATTTGGTCCCTTTGCCGTCCCATCTTACCTTTCGTGCTTTCTTTTCACTCCGACTCTGTTTTGCTTTGCTAACAGGTTCTTCATCTATTTCAGCTGCTGCTGCAAGCTGCAAGGACAGAAAACAAGAGGCACCTTAGACAGCTCTGAGGAGGTGATGGACAGCATCTGAGGGGATCCTGCTTCTGCCACCGCTGGGCACTGGGAGCCCAAAGGGACCTGTTCTCTGACCAACAGGGAGGCAAAGAAAAATAGAGGCATGTCCTTTCCATGAGGGCTCTCCAAACAACATTCCCTGGCATGAGCTACCTGAGATGGGGGCTGCCTGAGGGACCCTCAGGTGATTCTGAGGAGGAAGAACATCTCCCTGCACACGCTATGTCCACCAAAACCCACTGCCGAGCTCGGGGAGTTGCACTCCTAAGGAGCGGGAGGTGAGCACGGCTGGCCTGTGCCCACTGCCCTACCTGTGCCTGCTGTGTCGTGGCCTGTGTAGAGTCTTGTTCTTCGAGTTCTGGTACAGATTCATCGCTGTCAGATTCTGTTCCGGACCCTATTGAAATGAACATGTCACTCTTTCCAGCTTAGGACCTTGCAAAGAGAGGCAGGTAAGTCCCCAGAACACAGCAAGATCAAAGAACCAAACTGCTTTGCCGTAACCTTTGTTGTGGGGGGGGTTTTGGTGCTGACAGAGTTAACTCAAGCAGGGCTTTGCAGGAACATATGAACACTCTCAAGGACCAACAAACTTTGTGAAACACACTGGAAAGCCCTAGAGAATAAATTCCATGCAATCACCAGCTTGTCAAATCACAGAAACTTAATTGTCAGTGTTCCCTCTATTTAAAAATACTAGCATTCCACCTGAAATGAATTTTGAGTCAGAATGCTTAAGCAATACCTGGCAGAAGGAGCTCTCCCTGCAATCCCAAACAACGAGCCAGCCCGTGGCACAAGAGCATTGCCTTTTCCAGGCACTCTCACCATGATGGAAGCTCCCCCACAGCAGCAAGGAGAGAACCTGGTGTTCAGGCCAGCGGGGGTGAGGCCTTGCGCCCGTCTGCACCCGCAGCTGACCTGCGCCAGGCTGGGCCGCACTCCTGTGGGGCTGTTGGAGCACTGCAGGTGCTCGGAGGCTCGCTCGGGAATGCCGGTGCTCGCTGGTGAGTCAGTGGAGTCCCCAAAAGGCAGCCCGAGCCAGAGCTGCTCCCTTTGCTGAAGGTAACATGCTGGCCAGCCTCGCAGCCCCAGCTCGGGCAACAAGCACGCACAGCATGGCAGCACCCCTTACGGCAGTGAGTCAGCACGAGCCCTGCACTGACAGAGGCTCCCGCGGAGGCCAAAGAATGACACTCCCTTAATTCTGCTCAAACCTGTTTAGACAGCAGCGAAACTGGGGATTGCAGGAGCTCAGACGTGCAGCATGGAAATGAGATCCAATTCACCTTGAGTTCTCGGGGCTGCTGCGCAGAGCCAAGCCTATCAGCGGCTTTAGTAAAGGGATGATTTGTAACTACCTTGAAAGCCCCTATCAGGAAAAAGCATCTTTGGATGCTCAAGTTGGCATCTGTGCCAGGGCCTGAAAGCCGCCACGAGCCCAGGACGGCTCAGAGGGCTGCCAGCTCCTGCGCCTCTCTGCTGCAGAGGCCGTGGCTGGCCTGGAAGCCGGCCCCCCCTGGAAGCCGGTATCTGACCACACAGGAGAGAAAGCAGCAGTCGGGGCTCTCTTCAGCTCTCAGAGCAGGCTGGCAGATGAACATGACGCCTTCTCTTGGGCAGCTATTACCTGAACGCAGTTCCATTTCCCTCTCTCAGCGCAGGCCTTTGTGCCCACGGACACGCTGAGCGAACACAGAGCCCTCAGCAAAGCTCTCTCTGCAGGCTGTTGGTGTGAGTCGGGGGGATCCCAACAGCTCACACAGGCAACATGTTTCTCCCAGAGTGCAGGGAGCCATTTCGACCCCAGCACTGCCCGCGCCTCCCCTTCTGCTGGCCGACTCCCGGGGAGCCAGCAGACACCGGGCCTCGGCAGAGCCGGTGCGTGTGCCGGCAGCTCCAAGTGACCACAGTGCACCTGAGAGTGCAGTGACACGTCCCCAACACAGCCGCGCAGGGAAGAGGGGAAGGGAACAGCTAAAACCACGGTGGATGCCAGACACATGCCAGGGGGTATATGCATGTGGCGGCACGGACCAGTTTCAGCATAAAACCAGTTCAGACAACGGTTGCAACACCCGTGCCACAAGCCACACCGTGCTCTGTGCCCGAGAACACACCGTTAGTGATGCCGAGTCGCCCCTGCTGGCGCTGGACCATGCAGTGAGCCCTGACCTGCCCGATCCCGTGACTGCAGGCCGGGAGGCGACCCCTCCCCGCTCCCCCACCTCCGAACTCGACAGCCGCTCAGGCGGGCTCGGCTCAGCCTGGCGTGGTTCAGGCCTGCCTGCACCGCGCGGCGTTTCTAAAGACAGCTCATCTAGACTGACACCCCAAGCGATGCAGGGGCAGGTGGAGCCCCTGCCTACGGGTTAGTATCCGGTGGGCAGCCAGTGACACTCCACGCACACAGCACACCGAGGAGGCAAATACCCTTGTCATTCTTCAGCACAGGCTGCTTAGCCGGAGGAGCTGGGGCCTCAGCGGGGGCCACAGCTGCTCTGGGTGAGAGGTCCACCAGGATGGGCTGCAAAGGCGGTTCAACAGCGGGCACCTCTGGGGGGATCAGAGGTGGCAGGTCGTCGTCGTCGACAGCAGCACAGACAGGGGCTGGGGCTTTCGGCGGAGGTTTGGATGGGGGGGTGCGCGGTGCCAGCTTGGGGAGCTTAGCAGAAGGAGGTTGCTTTTTATTGGGGGAAGTGGCAGGAAGCTTGGCAGCTGGTTTCTGAGGGGCAGGACTGACAGCAGGGGAGGCTGCAGGGGCAGCGGCCCCAGCTGATGGCTTAGGGAGGGCATCAGGAACCCCCAGGACCGGGCAAGCGGCAGAGACGGGTGCAGGTGGGGCAGCAGCACCTGGAGCTGGAGCCAATGTGCCAGGCACAGGGCTCACAGTAGCAGCAGGAGGGGCTGGAGCTGGGGCAGGGGCTGCTGGGGCAGCCACAGGGCTCATGGGAGGCGATTTGGCTGCTGGAGGGGCAGCAGGAGCTGGAGGGGCAGCAGGAGCTGCCAGTCCTGGTGAAAATGGGGTGGAAGGAGCAGATGGGGCAGTGACAGGGCTCATGGGAGGCGATTTGGCTGCTGGAGGGGCAGCAGGAGCTGGAGGGGCAGCAGGAGCTGCCAGTCCTGGTGAAAATGGGGTGGAAGGAGCAGATGGGGCAGTGACAGGGCTCATGGGAGGTGATTTGGCTGCTGGAGGGGCAGCAGGAGCTGGAGGGGCAGCAGGAGCTGCCAGTCCTGGTGAAAATGGGGTGGAAGGAGCAGATGGGGCAGTGACAGGGCTCATGGGAGGCGATTTGGCTGCTGGAGGGGCAGCAGGAGCTGGAGGGGCAGCAGGAGCTGCCAGTCCTGGTGAAGCTGGGGTGGAAGGAGGAGATGGGGCAGTGACAGGGCTCACAGGAGGCGATTTGGCTGCTGGAGGGGCAGCAGGAGCTGGAGGGGCAGCAGGAACTGCCAGGCCTGGTGAAGCTGGGGTGGAAGGAGGAGACGGGGCAGTGACAGGGCTCATGGGAGGCGATTTGGCTGCTGGAGGGGCAGCAGGAGCTGGTAGAGGAGCAGGAGCTGCCAGCCCTGGTGAAGATGGGGTAGAAGGAGGAGACGGGGCAGTCACAGGGCTCATGGGAGGCGATTCGGCTGCTGGAGGGGCAGCAGGAGCTGGTGGAGGAGCAGGAGCTGCCAGCCCTGGTGTGGCTGGTGTGGAAGGAGCAGATGGGGCAGTGACAGGGCTCACAGGAGGCAATTTGGCTGCTGGAGGGGCAGCAGGAGCTGGAGGGGCAGCAGGAGCTGCCAGTCCTGGTGAAAATGGGGTGGAAGGAGGAGATGGGGCAGTGACAGGGCTCATGGGAGGCGATTTGGCTGCTGGAGGGGCAGCAGGAGCTGGTGGAGGAGCAGGAGCTGCCAGCCCTGGTGAAGATGGGGTAGAAGGAGGAGACGGGGCAGTCACAGGGCTCACAGGAGGTGATTTGGTTGCTGGAGGGGCAGCAGGAGCTGGTGGAGGAGCAGGAGCTGCCAGCCCTGGTGTGGCTGGTGTGGAAGGAGGAGACGGGGCAGTGACAGGGCTCACAGGAGGTGATTTGGTTGCTGGAGGGGCAGCAGGAGCTGGTGGAGGAGCAGGAGCTGCCAGCCCTGGTGTGGCTGGTGTGGAAGGAGGAGACGGGGCAGTGACAGGGCTCACAGGAGGCGATTTGGCTGCTGGAGGGGCAGCAGGAGCTGGTGGAGGAGCAGGAGCTGCCAGCCCTGGTGAAAATGGGGTGGAAGGAGGAGACGGGGCAGTGACAGGGCTCACGGGAGGCGATTTGGCTGCTGGAGGGGCAGCAGGAGCTGCCAGCCCTGGTGAAGACGGGATGGAAGGAGGAGACGGGGCAGTGACAGGGCTCGCGGGAGGAGATTTGGCTGCTGGAGGGGCAGCAGGAGCTGGAGGGGCAGCAGGAGCTGCCAGACCTGGTGAAAATGGGGTGGAAGGAGCAGATGGGGCAGTGACAGGGCTCATGGGAGGCGATTTGGCTGCTGGAGGGGCAGCAGGAGCTGCCAGCCCTGGTGAAGATGGGGTAGAAGGAGGAGATGGGGCAGTGACAGGGCTCGCGGGAGGCGATTTGGCTGCTGGAGGGGCAGCAGGAGCTGCTGGAGGAGCAGGAGCTGCCAGTCCTGGTGAAAATGGGTTGGAAGGAGGAGATGGGGCAGTGACAGGGCTCACGGGAGGAGATTTGGCTGCTGGAGGGGCAGCAGGAGCTGGTGGAGGAGCAGGAGCTGCCAGCCCTGGTGAAGATGGGGTAGAAGGAGGAGACGGGGCAGTCACAGGGCTCATGGGAGGCGATTTGGCTGCTGGAGGGGCAGCAGGAGCTGGTGGAGGAGCAGGAGCTGCCAGCCCTGGTGTGGCTGGTGTGGAAGGAGGAGACGGGGCAGTGACAGGGCTCACGGGAGGTGATTTGGTTGCTGGAGGGGCAGCAGGAGCTGCCAGCCCTGGTGAAGCTGGGGTGAAAGGAGGAGATGGGGCAGTGACAGGGCTCACAGGAGGTGATTTGGCTGCTGGAGGGGCAGCAGGAGCTGGTGGAGGAGCAGGAGCTGCCAGACCTGGTGAAGCTGGGGTGGAAGGAGGAGACGGGGCAGTGACAGGGCTCACGGGAGGTGATTTGGCTGCTGGAGGGGCAGCAGGAGCTGCCAGCCCTGGTGAAGCTGGGGTGGAAGGAGGAGATGGGGCAGTGACAGGGCTCACAGGAGGTGGTTTGGTTGCTGGAGGGGCAGCAGGAGCTGCCAGCCCTGGTGAAGATGGGGTGGAAGGAGGAGACGGGGCAGTGACAGGGCTCGCGGGAGGAGATTTGGCTGCTGGAGGGGTGGCTGGAGCTGCCATTACTGGTGTGATAGGCAAGGAGGCAGCAGGGGCTGAGGGAGCAGATGGGGCAGCAGCCACAGGAGGTGCTGGCAGGGAGACAAGACTTGCCGGAGCTGGTTTCCCCGGGGCAGATGCGGCAGCTCTTGGAGAGGTTTTGGACAGTGCAGGAGCGACCGGAGCTGCCACAACAGCAGCAGCAGGCACTGCCTGAGGGTCTGGGCTCCCAGGAGGTCTCCTGGCCACAGGGGGAGGGACTGGGGCTCCCATGGCTGGTGCTGCGTCAGCAACAGGGGAAGCAGCTGGGGCTGCCAGGGGAGAGGCTGGGCCTGCAGGGGAGGCTTTGCCTGCCGGAGGGGTGACAGGAGCCGGTGGAGAAGCAGGACCTGCCAAAGCTGGTGCTGCGGGAGGAGAACCAGCAGCAGCAGGGGCTGCCAGGGGAGAGGCAGGGCCTGCAGGACAAATCCGGGCCACAGAAGGTGCTGGGCCCTGTGGGGCAGCAGCAGGGCTGCCAGGTGACATCCCAGCCGGCATCAAAGGGGCTGGGGGTGAGGAAGGGACCAGCACCACGGGGGAAGCCAGGAAGGCAGGTGGAGGGATGGCACCCGCCAGAGCTGGGCACTCGGGAGGAATGAGAGGGGGCAGGGGAGAGTCCGGGGTTGGGGCTTGGGGAGAGGCCGCGGCCAAAGCAGAAGCCAAAGGGAGAGAGGCAGGGCTCCCGGGAGGGGCTGGCGCTGCAGGGGCGCAAGCCGGAGCGATGGCGGCTGGTGCCATGAAAGGACAGAGAGGGGCCGCAACAGGGGGGGAGCCTGGGGTCTGAGGACAAGCCACGGCTGCAGGAAGAGCAGCTGAAGCTGGCAGGAAGACGGGACCTGCTCCCAGGGGAGATGCCGTTGCAGACGGCGCCACGAGGGGACAGGAAGGGGCCACCAGGAGAGTAGCCGGGGCAGCGCCTGGGCTGCTGGGAGATGCTGAGGAAGGAGCAGGGAGAGGCGCCTGGGCAGCAGCTCCAGCAGGGCTCAGAGGGGCAGCAAACGGAGCAGCTTTCACAGAAGTGAGAGCAGCTGGGGGAGAACCAGGGCTTAGGGGGGAAACAGCAGTGAGAGGGGGGGCGGTGAAGGGAGCTGGTGTCACCGGGGCAGGACCAGCAGCCGCAGCAGGAGACACTGGGGCTGGGAGTCCCAGAGCTGCTGAGGCAACTGGGGCAGCAGCAGGCCCTGGAGATCCTGGGGCTGCAAAACCGGTCAGGGACTGTGGAGCCAAGGCTGGAGGAGAGGAAGGGGAAGAAGTAACTGGGACCTGTGGGGCTGGGGCAGGGAGCTGTGGGGGAACAGAAAACACAGGCATCACTGCAGCTGGGACCACAGGGGGGGACAGGGGGGCAGGAGGGGCTGGTGCAGGGGCTGGGGGGCAGGCAGGGGCAGGCAGGGCCGTGGCAGGGGTGGGCTGCCCAGCCGAGGGAGCCAGGCCAGCAGGGCCTGCGGCAGCTGCAGGGCACGGAGAAGGAGTCAGAGCTGGGGAATGAGCAGCATGAAGAACAGCTAAAGGAGAGAAACAAAGTGAACTGATGAGAAAAAGAAACCAAGGGCAGGACAGGAGAAAGGTGAGAGTTATCGCAAAGGACACCCGCACCGAACGCAGCTGGTCCTCCGGCCCCATCCTGACCCGGAGCTCACCAGGCCACTGCACGTGGCACACTGGGGCGCTCTGCAAACACTCCCCACACCGCCAACTCCAGGACAGTGACAAGCGAGAGGCTTTTCACATGCACAGACACCCGGGCTCTCCTGGTCAAGCCCCCCCATGCACACAGGCCCTGAGGGCTCAAGGACTAAGAGCCACTGTCTTCCCATCACACAGGTGAAGCACTCTGCTCCAGCACACTCTCCAGCCCATAAACCTAGGGAAATAATCCTTGGCTCAGGGAAAGATCTGGAATGCAGACAGCTCTACCTACAGCAGTGTGCTGGAAATCAGCGGGGCAGTTGGCCTTGCACCTAGACTTCGTGCTCAGCTTCTAGAGCAGCAGATAAAAGCGTGCCTGACCTACCAGACCCAAAGCGCACTGTGATGTTCACTTGCCTCTAGAAATTAGAACCGATTTTACAGAGAACGTTGTGCCAGCATGCCTGCACATGAGCTGATGGGGTACAAGTGCCCTCTTAGAGGTAAAGAAACAGAACCAGTAATGCTGCCCCAAACTTCCCCCGTCTAGTGCAGCTCTGCTCAGACCCCCTGCGTACAAGGAGGCAGCATCTGAAGAGCCAGGAGGCCCCAGCAGGCCGGGCACAGCAGGACCCAATGGGGCAGGCGCGTGGAGACTTCGCTGTCAGCTCTGCGCACGGCACACCCTACTAAAGGGGCTGCATTAACCTTCCCTCGGGCACGGAGCCCTTGGGGCCCAGCCAAACTGCCAACACTGCTCCCAAAACCTGGGGAGTCGCACCCCAGGCTGGCAGGTGCAGCAAGGATGACGCATCACCACCCAAGAGCAGGAAGGAACTGTTATCAAATTTAACACATTTGAGTGCTTGACTGTTGCAGGAGCGCTCTCGCAGGCAGGCTCTAACTGAGAGAGCAGCCCCTTTCCCCTCATCCCTGGTGCGCCGCACATGCAGACCCTCCCGTGAGGCAGATGCTCCTCCGCTGATGAGGAAACCGAGGCACAGAGGAATGGCGTGACTCACCCGCGCTGAGCCAGCAGCAGCGCAGGGGCAGGACCCCGGCGTCCTGGCTCCCACACAGCGATCCACGCTCCCCCTTGCAAAGTGTTAGGGTTAATGTAACTGCAACCATCCAGAACAGCAAACTATTGTTAATGAGACACACGAGGTGTTACTGAGGAGGGATCCGGAATACCTGGTGCTTCGACAGGAGGTGCAGTACCAGGGGCTGCGGGAGGAAGGACAGCTGGAGCTGAACAAGTGAGAACAGATTATTAAGACAAGTCCTGCCAACTGGGATCGCTCACCATCTAGTTTCCTTGGCTCGCTCCCAGCTCAAGTCAGTGCTTTGAAAGCCCTGGCATTCGTAATATCAAAGACTAAACTCAGCAGCAGCACAACCAGAGGGAACTCACTCAGGGAAGAGGCACTGTGAGAGCCAAGGATGACAGCGCTGGTCTGACCAGTGTAACAGGCAACACTGCAGGTCAGGAGAGCAGAACCGGCAGAGCCACACATCCACCCTTCCGGTAACTTCAGCCCCAAGCTCTGCATTAACCCCAAACCCAGGAGGCAGCGCGTCCCAGCACGTCTGTCAAGAGAGCAGGATGGCAGGGACAGAAAGGGCCCTGGGGAACGGAGCCAGGCCTGCTGCCGAGGAGCAGCCACACCAACATCTGATGAGCTCAAATCACGATCCAGTTCAAAGATCCAGTCACGTAAGGAAGCAATAAATTTCCTCCCTACTTCAGTTCAGGGCACTGGCTCTCATTTGCTTTAGCTGCATCCAACAGGAAGGACACAAACACAGTGGCACAAAAGCCCCTTTACACAGGTCACCTGCCTACCCAAGACAGGGCAAACTGTCTGTCTGTCCACTGCTCCTTCTTGGTCTTTCCCAAATTAGGATTGGGGCTAGGCAGAGACTCAAGTCCTCACCTCTCTGCTGTCATTAATACATGTGTTAAAGAGAGCACCTCCCTCTGTAGATGAGATCGCTTTCTCTTCTCCAGGGACAGTAGCCCAAAACATGTTCCTAAGGCCTCATTTTTCCCAACCTATTCCAAAATATAGGATGGTGGGAAGAGACAGACACTGGACTAGAGCTGGGCAGCTAGTTAACGAGTGCTGGAAGTCAGTGTCTTGTGCTGAAGGCCAGTAAGGCCCAGCACACATCAGGACACTTCCTGCTCCAGAGAGGACATCTAGTGGCACTTCAAAAAGAAGCGATGCAACTTGGCCAAAAGTTGAGCTGGTCCCAAGCCTTTCACAAAACAAGCCAGAAAGACAAAAACGTTCTCTACTGAAACTCCTCCCCATCCCTGCCAGATCTCCCTGTTCCTTTTCCACTTGCACCACAGAGATCACCGTTTGAGACCATCCCTCAGATAAGTAAGATGTTTCCAAATCATTGCTTGTTCTCCAGAGACAACTCCACCACTCTGGCGGCCACCTCCACAGACCAAGGTGAGATGCAGGGCTCTCAAAAGGCACATATCATTTCTTAAGGGATGCTTAAATTAACGAGGCTGCAAAGCCTCTTAAGGCCAGGCTGCATACATGTGAACGGCTGAAGCCCTGGACTGCAGACTACAGCACTGAGCATTAAACACTTTCCACGGACCAACTAACCTCCAAGAAATAAGCTAAATGTCAAAGGAAACCATCTGAAGACTCCCACCCACAGCAAGACTGTTACCCTGCATCAGCACTCTCCAAGCGCCAGCTCCTTTTGTGCCCTGCCGGATCTCAGAACAGCCTGCTCAGCAGAGATGAGATAAATACAGCAACTCTTCAGACACACACACACACCCCTTCCATCTCCACCCTGTTAATGGAGACCTACCTGACGGCTCCTGAGCAGCCTCAGACTTTACAGCCCCAGCCTGCGAGCCCTCCCTGCCGCCGCAGCTCCTCTGGCCTCTTCACCTGCCAGCGTCACTCCTCGAGAGCCCCACTCGCTTCCCCAGGGTTTGGGGGAGCAGGTACTTTAATGCTGTTGCTGTTCAGTACACGCTACCCATGGCCAAGATATCCTGACCTTTAGGTACGCCATGAAGTTGTTAGAGACCCAAGAGAAGCCAAGAACTGAGAGGAGAAAAGGGGCAAGTTATCACCTAAGACCTAGAGAAAAACTGCCCTGGGAAAAGGCAAGGGATACAAGAGCACCGGAAAGGGACCGAACCTCAGGAATCCCAGCTACGCCTGAGCAGATCTTAAAAAGCAACAGCTGCCCCTCGTATCCAACAGTACAGTTGTCATACCAACAGCTGTCATTTAAATCTGCACCAGAAGGTACCAGGCCGCTTCCTCTTAATAAAACCTCTCTGGCAGCAGTATCTGATCATTCGAGAAGCCTCAACTTTCCCTGCAGTCCCCGGATCCAACTCGCACGCGCTCTGGACAGATCCCCCATTTACCCGTCATGCACCGTGCGGCTCCCCCATGCCTCAGGCCAGGTGACCAGGCCCAGTCACATATTCATGCAGTGTGTCCCTGAGCCTCGAGGCAGAAACGCAGCAAACAAGGGCAGACTATTTGTTCACTGGATCACAGCATCCAGGAAACCTTCAAAAGAGTTAAGAAGCACAATATACAGGGGGTGTGAGAACAGTTCAGAAATCCCCGTTCCCGTGCCCCTCCTCCCCCCGCACACAGCGGCACACGTACAAAAACGCACACTGCGAAATACAAGCAGGTTGCCCGGGTTGTTTTTTTAAGCTGCACTGACTCACAGCTCTAATCCTCCCCTCCCCAAGGACAGGGTGATGCGTTCTTAACAGCACATTCATCAGCTGTGTGTCAAGGCCAAGCACGATGGCTGGTGAGTGCCATACCCCGCTGTAACCTTCCGACTGGAGCCATGAAGCAGCCCATGTCTTCTTTGCTGGAATTTAGCCAAACCCTACCAAAGAGAACCTAGAAATCTAACCAATTTTAGAGTTTAAAGGGATTTTTGTTTCTACACATCCCTAATAATAATCCTAGTGATTTCATAACTATACTGTCCTCT
Organism: Apteryx mantelli; assembly: GCF_036417845.1. Classification (NCBI taxonomy): domain Eukaryota; kingdom Metazoa; phylum Chordata; class Aves; order Apterygiformes; family Apterygidae; genus Apteryx; species Apteryx mantelli. The sequence continues at coordinate 2,998,139 of NC_090010.1, read as the reverse complement.
TGATAAAAACTGTTACCCTCCCTCCAGCTGTTTTAAGACTCAAATCTGTTACGGGAATATTGATTACAGAATGGGATTCTAAACTGGTTACATACATTCCCCATTAAAGTACAAGCAAAAAGTAGAGGATGTAATACTTTTCCCAGTATTTTGGGAGATGAAAGCAGGCTACAAAAAACATGATTTAGGTGAGAACAGGTTCCTGTAAACATTGTGCAAGACCTTTTTAGCTAGGAAGCTGAAACACCTGGACAAAACCACATACAGATTTCTTTTGGATATAACAGAGAAAAAAATACTAAGACAGAGCAGAACGGCACCAAAGCTGTGAAGCAGACAACCAGCACGTCACTCAGCCAGAGGGACCGAGACTCATGAACAGATCTCACGCAGTGACCACAGCAGTCAGGATGGCACCCGACCGGCAGCAAGCTGGTGCTCTGCGGCTAGCGATGCCCAACGCGTACTCGCCCCAGAGCCTTGCAGCAGCCCCGGCCCGCGAGCAGGCTGCCGCCACTCTCGCTTCCACTCGGAGAGACCACGTAAACTCATCCATCCGGGCAGATGAAACCTGCTTACCCACCAATGTCCAAGTTTCCTCCTTAGAGGTTAATAAATCTTCCAAAGGATCCCACTGGTGAGGACAGGCTTGTTCTCCTCCCCGCCCCCCCACCAACCGGTTTCACCGATATCCCCCATTTCTCCTGGATGAGTTCAGGGCCCGCTCGGAAGCACGCGAGAAAGCCGCAGGGCTCACCGGTCTCAGCCTGAGGCTGTGGCAGTTCCTGCTCTGTGGCGGGGATGGTTTCTGTAGCTTCACCAGGCATTTCTGAGAGGAGAAAAACAAAAAACAGGACGCCCCAGCCCCGCCGTTAGCGCCGCACTGGCCCAGGGAGGCCGGGCCGGGCCGCTGCCTTTCCCCGAATCGCCCGCGAACCGGGGGCCCCGGAGAGACCGAGCTCCTCCCGGCCCCGGCCCGGCGGGAGGAAGAGAGCTCAACCCCCCGCGGACGCGGGCCCGCTCCCGGCCTGCGAACGGGGCTTCCCCCCGTCGCGGCCCGGGCTTCGCCGCCGTCCCCTCCCCGGGGCCGCGGCCCTGCCGCCCCAGCCCTGCCCTGCCCCGGCCCGGCGGCCCCAGAGCCCCATCGGCGGCGCCGGCCCGCGCGCGCCGCCGCCGCCCGTCCTCCCGCCCGCGCCCCCGCGATCGGCGGGCGGCCCCCACGGCGGCGCCGGGCCCGCGCGGCGGCGGATGGCGGCGGATGGCGGCGGCGGGACTCACTGTGCGGGGAACGGGGCCCAAGATGGCGGCGGAAAGAGAGCGAGCTGCTGGACGGCGCGACTTCCGGGAGGGCGAGCGCTTCCGGGGCAGGGGGCAGCGCCCGGCGCGCTCCGGCCCCGCCCGCCCCGGCGGCCTCGCTCGGTGGTTCCGGGCTCCTCCCCGCCCCCCCCCCCCGGTGCGGGGCTGGGACCCCCCCCCCCCACCATGGACGTGGGGCTGGGACCCCTCCACGAGTGCGGGGCTGGGACCCCCATGGTTATGGGGCTGGGACCCCCTTGGACAGCAACACTCTGGCTGTGGAGCCGGGACCCCCCGCGCAGCACTGAGCCCCCCGGCCCCCCCCTGTGCCCCACGGGAATCCCCCCTGTGCCCCGGGCAGGGACGACCCCGGCCCCATCGACCCTCCGGTGCCCCCCGCCCTGCCCAGCCCCGACCGGACCGGACCCGACCCACGCCATCGGCCGCAGAGGCAGCAGAGCCGTTTAATGGTCTATGTGCAAAAAAGTACAAAAAGGGGGGCAGGAAGGGCCCGGGGGGGCTGGGGGATCCGGCACGGCTCGTGGCATGGAGATGGCTCGACCTCGGGATGCGGGGCCCGGCCGCCGCCTCAGAAGTCTCCCTGGAGGTCTGGAAAGAGGAGAAACGGGTGGGTTTTTGCCCCAGGCAGAGCAGCCGCCCCCCCCCCCCCCCCCCGAGCGGCCCTGGGTGCTCACCGCTGCGCCGGAGCGCCTCTCCGCGCCGGGCGCGCTCCATGCCCTCCACGAACTGCTCGAAGAGCCGCACGTAGGGCGCCAGGCTGGTCCGCTTGTAGCCTGCGGGAGACGGGGCTGAGTGGGGCCGGGGTGGCGGGACCCCCCCGCCCCCAAACCAGCCCTGCGGCCCCCGGCCCGGCCCCGCTCACCCCGCCGCTTGGGTTCGGCCTCGCTGCCATCCTCCGGCTCGCCGGCTGCATCCAGCTCCTGGCACAGGGAGCTGCGGAGGGAGAGAGGTGGCGGGAGGCTGCGGCCGCCCCCCCCCCACCGCCGCAGACCCCCCCTCAGCGTGCGCCTACCTGATGGTGGGGACGGCGAAGGGGTCGAACTCCTCCAGCCTCTGCAAATCCAGCGGCACCGAAATGCGCCCTGCGGGAAAAGGAGGGGGGCGGTTGGGGGGTGGTAGGGAGTGGGGGGCGTCCCGCGGGGCGGCCGGGACCCACCTGTTTTGGGGTGGACGCTGAAGGGGCTCTTCAGCAGGTGCCCCACGCCTCTGCTGACATTGATGTCCAGCCGGGGGAAGCAGTACTGCAGCATGATCTCCCAGTCGGCGTAGCACGGCAGGCCCTTGCCAGCGCTCGCGGGGCGCTGCGATGGAGCAGCCGCCCGTCACCGCCGCGGCACGGCTGCACGGCATGGCATAGCTGCACAGCACGGCACGGTACGGCTGCATGGCACGGCACGGTGCGGCTGCACGGCATGGCGGCACGGCACGGCGCTGCCCCACGGCACTCACCCGCGTCCGCTCCATCCTGGCCCTCAGCAGCTCCCAGCGCTGCGCCGAGTCCCTCTTCTTGGGGAATTCGCCCCGCAGCGGCTCGCGGTGCTGTGCCGGCGGTTAAGGCTGTTTCCCAGGCGCTGCCGGCCCCCCCCCCCCCGCCCGCTCCCGCAGCTCCGGGAAGGATATCCTCCGGCACGAGGGCCAGCACCTTCTCCCAGCTCTCGCGGCTGCCCAGGATGTCCTGGCCCTCCAGGGCGTAGGCGGCGAAGTAGCGCTCCACCACGCTCACCGAGCGCCTGCGGGCAGCCGGCGCTCAGCCCCGGCGCTGTGCCGCGGCCACCCGGTCACCCCCCCCCGCGGCCCCCCACCCACCTGACGAAGGGGTGCACCGGCTCCGAGAGCGTCACCTTCTTCACCGTCTCCGCGCCGCCCTGGGGGCACGGTGGCGGTGGTGAGGCCGGGCCCGGGGGGGGGGGGTCGCCCCACGCCGCCCCCCGGCCCCGCCGCCGGCCCCCCACCTTCACCAGCGACAGGTACTCCACGGCGGCCCCGCGCAGCGCCGGCGACCACTTGCGCACCGCGTCGTCGCACACCCAGCAGTGGACGCCCCGGCGGCCCGAGTACACCCAGAGCCGGTGCTTCACGCCCAGGTCCTCTGTGGGGGAAAGAGCTGGGCTCCGGCAAGTGCCGTGGCAGGCGGCCGTCCAGCGCCTTGTGCCCCTGGGTGCCCCCCCAGGATCCCCCTCATTGCACCCTGCTGCCCACTGCACCTCCAGGATCCCCCTCATTGCACCCCCCTGCCCACTGCACCCCCAAGATCCCCCTTATTGCACCCCTCCACCCATTGCACCCCCAGGATCCCCCTCATTGCACCCCTCCACCCACTGCACCCCCAAAATCCCCCTTATTGCACCCCTCCACCCATTGCACCCCCAGGATCCCCCTCATTGCACCCGCTCCGGGATGGCGCGGGGGTCCGAGGGCCTCACCCACGAGCGCCCGGTCAAGGACGCGGACGGCGATGGTCATCAGGGTCCAGCATTTGGAGCAGATCTCGGCGGAGCTGGAGGCAGAGCGGCGGCGGGTGGGGAGGGTGCTGCAGGCTGCCGGCGCCCCCCCAGCCCGCCCCGCGCGCCCGGCCGCCCCGCGGACCTGCAGCACGTGCGGACGTCGTCGTAGTCCGTCATGTCGATGTCGAACACCAGCTCCTTCTCCTGCGGCTGGAAGGCGCCCAGGTGCACCGTGTTGTGCTGGCTGGGCTGCGGGGAAGGAGCCGGCTCAGCCCTGTGCCCGGGGGGGGGACGGGGGCCGCGAGCGGTGCCCCCTCCCCGCCGCCCACTCACGCGGTGCGAGTACACGGCGCCGATGTCGATCTTGTAGGGGTTGATCTTCTGCAGCTCCCGCTCCAGCTCCTGGGGGCTGCCGAAGGACTGGAAGCGCAGGTAGACGTCGTCCCGCAGCGTGAAGGAGAACTCCCGCAGCTGGAAGTAGTTCTTGGCCGCTGCGGGGGCAACGGCCCGCGTGGGTCGGGGCAGGGGTAGCCCCCCCGCCGGCCACCCGCCCCCCGCGCCGTGCTGCTGAGACCCCCCCCGCTCATCACACCTGCCCCCGGCGCCCTCCCATCCGCTGCCCCCCCGCTGTCACCCCTCTGGGTCCCCCCTTCGTCACCTGCACCTGGGGCCCCACTTCAGCTCGTGTCCCCCTGGGGGGACCCCTCCATTGCACTCCTCCCAGCGCCCCCAGGACCCCCCCACTCATCCCCTGCACCCCCAGGATCCCCCTCATTGCACCCCCTGCCCACTGCACCCCCAGGACCCCCCCCTTTATTGTACCCCCCAGGACCCCCCGCTCATCCTGTGCACCCCCATGATCCCCTTCATTGCACCCCCCTTCATTGCACCCCTGAACCCCCCCATTCATTGCACCCCATCCCAGCACCCCAGGACCCCCCCACTCATCCCCTGCACCCCCAGGATCCCCCTCATTGCACCCCCTGCCCACTGCACCCCCAGGACCCCCCCCCTTTATTGTACCCCCCAGGACCCCCCGCTCATCCTGTGCACCCCCACGATCCCCTTCATTGCACCCCCCCGCCCATTGCACCCCTGAACCCCCCCATTCATTGCACCCCATCCCAGCACCCCAGGATCCCCCCCACTCATCCCCTGCACCCCTAGCATCCCCTTCCTTGCACCCCCCTCCCCACTGCACCCCCCAGGACCCCCCCCTTCATTGCACCCCACCCCAGGACCCCCACGCTCATCCCGTGCACCCCCACGATCCCCTTCATTGCACCCCCCCCCCGCCCATTGCACCCTTGACCCCCCCATTCATTGCACCCCATCCCAGCACCCCCCCACTCACCCCTTGCACCCCCCAGGACTCCCTTCATTGCACCCCCCCCCCCGCTCCCTGCACCCCATCCCAGCACCCCCAGACCCCCCCCCCGGCCCATCGCACGCTCCCCCCCCCCCATTGCACCCCCCACTGCGCCGCTGAGGCCGCCGCGCTCATCGCAGGCGCCGCCGGCCGCGCTCACCGCCGCCGTAGCCGAGCCAGCGGCCGTAGGCGCCGTGCGGGAAGAGGCGCCGGTAGAAGACCGGGAGCAGCTCGGGCAGCGCCGCCGGCTCGAAAGGCGCCATGGCGGGAGCGCGGGAGCGGCGGGAGCGGCGGGAGCGCGCGGCGGCGGCGGCGGCGCCACGTGTCCCCGGGGCCGCCGGGAGCTGTAGTCCGGGACCGCCCCGGCCGCGCCGCGCCGCGGGGGCGCAGGGGGCGCGGGGGGCACGCGGCTTTGGGGGGGGGGGTGCACGGCATTGCAACGGTGCACGGGGCTGGGGGGCACGGCATTGCAGGGGGGCACGTGGGATTTTGGGGTACGCAGCCCCGGAGGGCACACGGGATTGGGGGGTACACAGCATTGGGGGTGCACGGCATTACCGGGGGCACACGGCATTTTGGGGTACACAGCATTGGGGGGGCACACGGGGTTGTAGGTGTGCATCAGCCTGGGGTGCGTGGCAGGGGGGGTGCACAGCATTGCAGGACACAGCACGGGGTGCACAGGGCAGCGTGGGGTGCACCCAGCCCCCTGCGCACAGTTCGGGGTGCACAGGGCAGCGTGGGGTGCACCCAGCCCCCTGCACACAGTTCGGGGTGCACAGGGCAGCGTGGGGTGCACGCAGCCCCCTGCACACAGTTCGGGGTGCACAGGGCAGCGTGGGGTGCACCCAGCCCCCTGCACACAGTTCAGGGTGCACAGGGCAGCGTGGGGTGCACCCAGCCCCCTGCACACAGTTTGGGGTGCACAGGGCAGTGGAGGGTGCACGCAGCCCCCCTGCACACAGTTCGGGGTGCACAGGGCAGTGGAGGGTGCACGCAGCGCAGGGTGCCGGGGTGCACGCAGCCCCCGGGGCATTGGCCCGGCCCTGGTTAATGATTCCCCTCTGGCCACACCGGGCAGCGGAGCCAGGGCAGCGCTGTGGCACCGCCGTCCCCGTCCCCTCCCCGTGATGGCACGAAGCCGGGGGCCTCGGGCCAAGCTCCTGCAGCACCGTGAGGCCTCTGTGCCCCGTGCTGGGACCCTGCCGAGCCGCTCCGGGGGCGGCCGGGGGGGGGGGGGGGGAGCCGCCTCCGTCCTGCCCGCTGCCAGCCTGGCACAGCCCCCGGCCGGGCACTCGCAGGGCCGCCACCGGCTGAAGCGCTCCCGTCTGAACCGTGGGCGTCCGGCACCGCGGGGCTGCGTCCGGGCACGTCTCCCGCAGCCATTTCCCCTGGCCCCATCGCCTCCCGCAGCCCGCAGCGATGTGGCTGTTCGTGGCGGTGCTGGCGGGGCTGTACCTGCTGCGCCGCTGGCACCGGGAGCGGCAGCGGGTGCCCGACCTGGCCAACAAGTACGTGCTGATCACGGGCTGCGACTCGGGCTTCGGGAGCCTGCTGGCGCGGCAGCTGGACGCGCGGGGGCTGCGGGTGCTGGCGGCGTGCCTGACGGAGCCGGGGGCCGCGCGGCTGCGGGCGGCCGCCTCGCCCCGGCTGCAGACCCTCGTCCTGGACGTCACCTCCAGCGAGAGCATCGCTGCCGCCGCCGCCTGGGTCGAGGGATGCGTTGGCGACCGAGGTAGGGCCGCGGCTCCGTGCACTGGGTGCAGCCAGGGACCGGAGCGGGGTGTCCCCGGGGTCCCCTCCCCAGCCGGAGCGATGGGGAGGGCGAGCAGCCCCCGCTCATCCCGTGCCCCCTCACAGGGCTCTGGGGGCTGGTGAACAACGCGGGCGTCGTGCACCCCGTGGCCCCCAACGAGTGGCTGCGCAAGGAGGACTTTGTGCGGGTGCTGAACGTCAACCTGGTGGGGCTGGTGGAGGTGACGCTGAGCCTGCTGCCCCTGGTGCGGCGCGCCCGGGGCCGCGTGGTCAACGTGGCCAGCATCCTGGGCCGGCTCTCCTTCTTCGGTGGTGGCTACTGCCCCTCCAAGTACGGCGTGGAGGCCTTCTCCGACAGCCTCCGGTAAGCGCCCGTGCCACACTGGCCCATGCCGGCAGGAGGGGTCCCGCCGTGCCCAGCCCGTGACGGTGGCTCCGTTGCAGGCGCGAGCTCCGCGACTTCGGGGTGCATGTGGCCATCGTGGAGCCGGGGTATTTCCGCACCGGCATGACAGACATCGCCCGCAACCTGGAGGCCCTGGAGCAGGTCTGGGAGCGGGCGCCGGCCAGCGTGCGGGAAAGCTACGGGCAGCGCTACTTCGAGAGCCGTAAGAGCCCGGCGGCGGGGAGGGCGGGGGGCCGGGCGGCCGGGTGCCTGCGGCGCTCACCCTCCTCCTCCTCCGCTCCCAGTCTGCAAGGTCTTCGAGGAGTCGCTGCGGACGCGCTGCAGCAGCGACCTGTCGCTGGTCACCGGCTGCATGGAGCACGCGCTGACAGCGGCGCATCCCCGCATGCGCTACGCCGCCGGCTGGGACGCCCGGCTCCACTACATCCCGCTCTCCTACCTGCCCACCGCCCTGGCCGACCGGCTCCTGGCGCCGGCTCTGCCCCGGCCGGCCCAGGCGCCCTGAGCACGCGGCCGGGGCAGGCTGCAAAGAGAGCGGCTGCTGCTGCCCCGGGGTGCCCCGCGGCTCGTCCTCGGGGCTCGCGCCCCGCCGGGGTTGTGGGAGGGGGGTGAGGCCGTGCATTAATAATAAAACCAAGTTCGACCATGCTCGCTCTTTCCGTTTGTGGAGCTGGGCGTCTCTGCGGGCAGCAGAGCATGGCGGCGTTTGCCCCACGTGCCCAGCGAATGCCGCTTATCTGGGCGGTCAAGGATGAGCGGCGGGGCCGAGCGCTGCTCTCCCGGGCAATGGGTGAAAAGCCGCTCGGTGCTGGCACCCCCCCCAGGCCCTGCTTCGGCACGGCCCTTGCCAGCCTCATCCCGCAGGACCGGCCTTGGGCTGGGCCAGGCGCCTGCGCGGCAGCGGCGGCAGCCCCGGGCTGCGGGCGAGCGAGTGGCAGCGCAGCTCGGGGGAATCGGCACAGCTCGCCCAAAGTGCGCCTGGCCTCCGGCTCCGGCTCCCTGCGCCGCCCCGGCTGGCCGAGGTGGCAGCGAGCGGGCAGTCGGCCCGGCGTCGCGCCTGCCCCGGGTTCGCTGACCGGCGGCTGCTGGTGCAAGGGGAGACGAGGGCGGGGTGGGGTTTGGCACGGCAGGACCGGGCTGACCCGCCGGCAGCAAACGCCCCTGGGGCTCTTGGCCCTCCCCTGCGGGACCTTGCTGCTCCGGAGCCGGGGGCATCGGCTCAGGCAGGTCTTCCAGTCCGTCTCGGCAGCGCTGACTCCTCTCCCACGTCGGGGTCCCGCTGATCCAATTCCCGCAGGCCGTGAGCACGTGGGCTGGGCGAGGGGAGCCCAAGCGATTAGAAACCTCGTCTGCTGGTAGGTGCCCCCTGCCCGTAAGCAGCGTAACCAGGCGCTGGGCTCGGTGCCGCCGCGCCGGGGCGAGCTGCAGCCGCGCTCCTGGCCTGGGCGCCTTGAGCAGCAGTGCTGGAGTGGACCCAGGCGCGGGAGCCCCTGGCACCGGGACGGACTTGGGCGTGGGAACCCCGGCACCAGGGAAGACCTGGGTGCGGGAGACCCTGGCGCTGGGGTGCACCCCAGCGTGGGAACCCCTAGTGCCAGGGTGCACCCGGGCGTGGGAACCCCTGGTGCCGGGGTGCACCCGGGCGCGGGAACCCCGCGAGCTGCCCTGCGGCTCGGAGGAGCTCAGGGCAGCGCCAGGCTCGCCCAGCGCCCCCGTTGCCCTGCCGGCCGGCTGGGGACGATGGTGGCGCAGGTGCCGCTGCACCCTCCCTGCACCGTGCCCGGGGCGCACTGCGGGCAGACACCGCGAAGGCAGGTTTGCACCCGCCTCGGCTCTGCCTGGGTGAGACACGCTCCTGCAGCACCTGGCCTGGGGGCACATGCGGAAACCGCTGGCGAGGAGGCGCTGCTTCCTGGGAAAAATATGCCTGGGAAGGGAGCTGCTGGCGGGGGCAGCTGCTGGCACCACGCCAACCCCATTGCTTTCACCCTGCTGTCAGACTCGGGGTGGCCCCCAAAGCACCCCAAAGCGCTGCTGGGCCCACGGGGCTGGGTGACGCTGGGGAGGCCACGGAGGGGCTGGGCAGGGGGGGCGCGACGCAGCCCAGCAGCGGAGACCAGTGCGGGCGGCACCGAGGGGCAGGATACGGGGCGGGGAGCGGGGGAGGCACGTGCCCCCCCGCTGGGTGCCATGTCCCTGGGGACAGCCGGGGCACGGCGCCGGCAGCGCGGGGCAGGGGCCGGGTGTGCAACCAGCCCCATCGCCTCCCGCAGCCCGCAGCGATGTGGCTGTTCGTGGCGGTGCTGGCGGGGCTGTACCTGCTGCGCCGCTGGCACCGGGAGCGGCAGCGGGTGCCCGACCTGGCCAACAAGTACGTGCTGATCACGGGCTGCGACTCGGGCTTCGGGAGCCTGCTGGCGCGGCAGCTGGACGCGCGGGGGCTGCGGGTGCTGGCGGCGTGCCTGACGGAGCCGGGGGCCGCGCGGCTGCGGGCGGCCGCCTCGCCCCGGCTGCAGACCCTCGTCCTGGACGTCACCTCCAGCGAGAGCATCGCCGCCGCCGCTGCCTGGGTTGAGGGATGCGTCGGCGACCAAGGTAGGGCCATGGCTCCACGTCCCACGTCAGGCCCCCCTGGGGCAAGCGGCCCCCGCTCATCCCGTGCCCCCTCGCAGGGCTCTGGGGGCTGGTGAACAACGCGGGCATCGTCGTCCCCGCCGCCCCCAACGAGTGGCTGCGCAAGGAGGACTTCGTGCGGGTGCTGAACGTCAACCTGGTGGGGCTGGTGGAGGTGACGCTGAGCCTGCTGCCCCTGGTGCGGCGCGCCCGGGGCCGCGTGGTCAACGTGGCCAGCGTCCTGGGCCGGCTCTCCCTCTTCGGTGGTGGCTACTGCCCCTCCAAGTACGGCGTGGAGGCCTTCTCCGACAGCCTCCGGTAAGCGCCCGTGCCGCGCACCGTCCCGTGCCGGCCCCGCACCGCCCCCGGCCGCGCTGAGCCTGCCCCTCTCCGCAGGCGCGAGCTCCGCGACTTCGGGGTGCGGGTGTCCATCATCGAGCCCGGCTGCTTCCGCACGCCCCTCGTGGAGTCGGAGGCGGCGCGGGCGAGCATCGCGTGCGCCTGGAGCCGCTGCTCCGACGAGGTCCGGCAGGCCTACGGGCACCGCTACTTCTCCACCTGTGAGTACGGCGCGAAGGGGCCGCAGAGCCCCGGCGGCGCCTGCAGCTTGGATGCAAAGAGGGCGAAGGGGGCCACGTCCCCTCGTTTCATTCAGGCCAGACTCCGCCGGTCGAGGTGGCGCCCGGCCGGGCCGCTCACCTTGCACGTTCCCCCCACAGACAACAACAATTTTCTGCGCCTGCTTTCCACGGCCAACTCCAACCTCTCGCTGGTCACCTCCGCCATGGAGCACGCGCTGACGGCTGAGCACCCGCGCACTCGCTACACCTGTGGCCTGGACGCCAAGCTTTACTACATCCCGCTGTCCTACATGCCCAGCTCCTGGACCGATCGCTTGCTCCACTCCAGCGACCTCAAGCCGTCCGGCAGCGCCTAGGGAGTCGCGCGGAGCGGGGACGACACGAGCCTGGTGGGGACGGGCTGCTGCTGCCGGCCCCATGCCGGAGCATGCTGCGCAGGCGGCTCCGGCGCTGGCAGCCGCCTCATTAAAAGCAACGCTGCTTCCAAGCAGGTGTCGGGTGGCCTCTGTCGCTCCCTCGCCTCCAAGATGCTCTTTGCTTTGCAGAGGAGCAAAACTCACATGCACAGCTAGCTGGGAAGCGGCGGGGCACAGGGGCAACCCGTGAACCGGGGGGGGGACAAATAAAGTGTCGCAGGGCAGAGAAAACCGAGCGGTCACGCTGGGAGGGCTGTCGGCCTCGGCCTGGGAGCACCAGAGCTCCTTCTCTGCACTGAAGGAGAGCAGGGGACAGGGAGAATTGCCCGTCGCCCCCGAGCAATGCTCGTGCTGGTTTTGGGGTGACGCAGCTCCGGAGGGCTGCACCCCCAAACCACAGGTGCCAGCGCAAAGGGGCAGGTGGGACTGGAATCATTTTGGACTCGAGAGGCGCCTCCCGAAACGGCCTTGAGGCCAGACCGCAGCGCGCCGAGCCGTGCCAGCAAGCGGCGGAGCCACCGACTGCCTTTGCCCAAAGCGCTCGGAGGGGAGAGGGCAAGGTCCGGGGTGTTGCAAGAGGGGTTGTGTGCACTTCTTTCCCGCACACGCACCCGGCCGCGTGCCCACATTCCCGCGGCTCAGTGCAACTTTCCATTGCCTTTGGACTCTTGCCGCTGCATGGGCTCATCCCATCGGCCAAAGCGGCTAAACGTCAGTGACGCAAGCAGAAGGAAACAGCGTTAGGAAAGGCAGCGCTGCCCTGGGGGGCTGAGCCCTGCGCGACACTCCCCGGACCGGCCCCCTTCGGCAGCCACCTCCACGGGCCGGGGCTGCCGCCGGCACAGCTGTGCCGGGCTCCCACGCTCGCCGTTCCCGCACCCGCAGCGGCCCCGCTGCCCCGCGCAACTCCCCGCACCGCGGCCCCGCTGCAAGAGCTAATCATCGACCGGCGCCGGGCTGCGGAGCCCCGAGGTCGCCGGGTGTCTGGCTGCACCGGTGACCTCCCTCGCGCTCGCCCCGCCGCCTGCCGTGTGCAGCGCTCCCTTCGCCCGGCCCCGGCCCTGCCGCCCGCAGCGATGTGGCTGTTCGTGGCGGTGCTGGCGGGGCTGTACCTGCTGCGCCGCTGGCACCGGGAGCGGCAGCGGGTGCCCGACCTGGCCAACAAGTACGTGCTGATCACGGGCTGCGACTCGGGCTTCGGGAGCCTGCTGGCGCGGCAGCTGGACGCGCGGGGGCTGCGGGTGCTGGCGGCGTGCCTGACGGAGCCGGGGGCCGCGCGGCTGCGGGCGGCCGCCTCGCCCCGGCTGCAGACCCTCGTCCTGGACGTCACCTCCAGCGAGAGCATCGCCGCCGCCGCCGCCTGGGTCGAGGGATGCGTCGGTGACCGAGGTAGGGCCACAGCGGCGCCTGACGCTCGTGTCCAGGCGCTCCTGCATCCCAGACCCCTTCTTGCAGGTGCAAGGCTCTGTGGCTGCTGGGCTCGTCCCCAGCTTCGGTGCCACGTTTGTCCCTGGCCCCAGCAACACATTTGCTCCCGGCTCGGGTGGCGCGTTCACCCCTGCAGCAGCAGGTCGGGCAGGCAGCCCGCAGCTTTGCCCAATGCCGCCGGCATGCGCGCCGGCTTTGCTCCACTGGGGGGGTCCCGTGCGGCTGCAGCTGCCTTCCCCGGCGTGGCGAGCAGCTCTGCAGCAGGCATGGAGCAGCCCCGCACTGCTCGGCGCCCTGGGGCTGGGGCTGAGCGATGGTGACCCTCCTCGTCCCCCCCCCTCCCAGGGCTTTGGGGGCTGGTGAACAACGCGGGCATCGCCATCCCCACGGCCCCCAACGAGTGGCTGCGCAAGGAGGACTTTGTGCGGGTGCTGAACGTCAACCTGGTGGGGCTGGTGGAGGTGACGCTGAGCCTGCTGCCCCTGGTGCGGCGCGCCCGGGGCCGCGTGGTCAACGTGGCCAGCATCCTGGGCCGGCTCTCCTTCTTCGGCGGCGGCTACTGCCCCTCCAAGTACGGTGTGGAGGCCTTCTCCGACAGCCTCCGGTAAGTCCTGCTCGGCAGAGCCAGGTGCTGGTGTCCCACGTCCCGTGCTGGACCCACGGCAACAGCCCAGGGGTTGCGCTGCTTTGCTTTGAGCCCATCCCATGAAACGCCGGCTCGCGTGCTGCGGCAGGGCTGCATCCCGCAGCAATGCCAGCATCCGTGGGAAGGACGCCTGCGAGTGCACGGCTCCCGCTCTCTTCCAGGCTGGAGATGCGCCACTTCGGGGTGAAGGTCTGCATCATCGAACCGGGCTACTTCAGCACGGCCATCACCAACACTCAGACCCTGGAGGATAATTTCCGATGCATCTGGGAGAAGCTCTCCGAGGAAACCAGAGCGAGTTATGGAGAGGCTTACTTCAAGAGCCGTGAGTACACCACCCAAAAGCTGAAGCGATGCTGCTCCCTTCCCGCAGCCGAAGCGGGACCCTGCGTCCAGCCGCCCTGCTCAGCTGCGCCGGGCTCATGGAAGGTGAGACTCGGCCGGCCTGACCGTCTGTTTGCTTCTGCAGTTTTAAAGTCAGTCCAGGAGCTGCAGAAGACCTGCAGCTCCAACCTGTCCTTGGTCACGGACTGCATGGAGCACGCGCTGACCAGCCAGCACCCCCGCAGCCGCTACTCGGCGGGCTGGGACGCCAAGCTGCTCTACCTGCCCCTCAGCTACCTGCCGACAGCCTGGACGGACGCCGTGCTCGCCCGGCTCTGCCCCAAACCAGCCCAGGGAGTGCGGGACGCGCCATAGGCGCCTGCCAGCAGGAGCAGCCGCACTCGTGGGGACCCGGCAGCTCTGCAAAAGCACCTGAGTTTCCAGTTATTCGATGCAAATCTCGTGACAACGAGCTGTCGCCTGCTCGCAAACCCGTCCGAGTCGGTCAATCCGATTCCTGTCCCAGCAGGACCCAGTTTCCAGACTTGCCCCGGGGGCGCCGGCGGCTGCTGCAGGAGAGTCCGGGACGGACGGCGTCAGCAGCGATGAACCCTGAAGCACATTAATGGGGGGGCTGCGGTCACTTTTGCCTCAGTGACTCTTTTCTGGCCCGTTCGCTGGGTGCTGGGGTTCAACACATGAATAAAAGCGAGCTGCGTGCAGTCTCGGCAGCTTTTCTTCCCGGTGCCTGGCGGCCGGGCAGCAGCGGCCGAGGCATCAGCGGCCTCGTCGCCCCGGCTCCCCTAGGGCAGCCCAAGCAAATCTCAGTGCCTCGCGCTCCAGCACATAGCTTGGAAAACACACGGAGCCTGTTCGGCTTCTCCCGGTGGATCAAACCCTGTGCTGGCATCACCCGTGGAGCTGCGGCTTCCCCCGCGCTGCCCTGGGCCCAGCTGTGCCGCCGCTGCAGATCCAGCTGTGCCGCTGCCGCTGATCCAGCTGTGCGGCATGCTGGCTCTGGAGGCGGGGGGGGACGGGAAATGCAGAGCGTTGCCCCATGCAGCTCCTGTGAGCTGGGAGTGGGGAGGGATCATCCACCCCCCGGGGCTCCAGGCGGCTTATCAGGGTTTGGTTCCGGCCCCCAGGGAAGGGAGCAGCAGGGCAGGAAAGTGCCGGGGCAGGGCTGAGCAGAGCCGGCCCGCCCAGGACGGCCCGCGGGTGCCCCGGCCGCTGGGGTGGGCAGAGACCAAGCGGGGCAGCCAGCCCGTAACTCCAGTGCACCAGTGACTCCCCGCATGGAGGCGCTGGGAAAGGGAGCCCTCGGTCCCCTTTCTCCCCCGACTCCGGCTGGCAGCAGGGCAAAAGCCCGCTGTCGCCACCCTCGCACGGAGGGGGGGACGGAGGCGGCGAGCGCCGGCCGGGCTGCCGGGGACGGAGGGGCTCCTCCAGCGCAAGAGGGAAGAAAAGCTGGGGGCCAAGTTTTGTTGACTGGGGAGCAAGGGAGGAATGAGAAGGATCAGGTTGTGCAAGGTGCTGGGATCCATCCCACCAAAACAAACAGCCGTAAGGCCAAACAGAGCTGCTGGCACATCGCTCTATGCAAGACAGCCAGGGCATTGCAATTAAGGGATGAAAAGCTTTCCAGCAGCAACTGCTCTAATCCCGCCTCTCCCATCGATTTACCTGGAGCAATCCGAGCACCTGCTTCCCCCGGCGGCTGTTGCTTTAGTGGCCGAGATGGGGCTGCTCCCCCAAGCCGGCCCCTATTTATATGGCACATCCAAGCGAGTGTGGACAGCGCAGAAGGGCCCAGCCGAGCCGGAGCAGAGCAGCGGCAGGACCTGCCCCAGGTAACATGTGGGTTTGTGCTGCAGCGCTTGCAGGGAGGCAGCTCATCCGGTGAGGAAGATGCTCCTCCGGCAGGAATGCTGCAGCGGGGGGGACAGGAGAAGTTGGACACGTCTGGCTTGAGGATGTGCAAAAATAACCATCAATGCTGAAGGGCAGGAGCTTGGTCTGGGGGGAGAGAGAGGGGCTGCTCTGCATGTCACTGCCGCCGTAGGAGGCAGCAAGCAGAGGTCGGGTGCTCTGGGGAGTCGTGGCGAGCTGATGCCCTGGGACAGATCCCCAGGCTGCCTTTAACCAGCTGCATTTTCCAGCACTTGAGTCCTTGCTCCCACGGTCTGCGTGCAGGAAGGTTCCCCCGGCCCCATCACCGCCCCCAGCCCGCAGCGATGTGGCTGTTCGTGGCGGTGCTGGCGGGGCTGTACCTGCTGCGCCGCTGGCACCGGGAGCGGCAGCGGGTGCCCGACCTGGCCAACAAGTACGTGCTGATCACGGGCTGCGACTCGGGCTTCGGGAGCCTGCTGGCGCGGCAGCTGGACGCGCGGGGGCTGCGGGTGCTGGCGGCGTGCCTGACGGAGCCGGGGGCCGCGCGGCTGCGGGCGGCCGCCTCGCCCCGGCTGCAGACCCTCGTCCTGGACGTCACCTCCAGCGAGAGCATCGCCGCTGCCGCTGCCTGGGTTGAGGGATGCGTCGGCGACCAAGGTAGGGCCATGGCTCCACATCCCGCGTTGGGGCCCCCCGGGGCGAGCGGCCCCCGCTCATCCCGTGCCCCCTCGCAGGGCTCTGGGGGCTGGTGAACAACGCGGGCATCGCCGTCCCCGCCGCCCCCAACGAGTGGCTGCGCAAGGAGGACTTCGTGCGGGTGCTGAACGTCAACCTGGTGGGGCTGGTGGAGGTGACGCTGAGCCTGCTGCCCCTGGTGCGGCGCGCCCGGGGCCGCGTGGTCAACGTGGCCAGCATCCTGGGCCGGCTCGCCTTCTACGGCGGCGGCTACTGCCCCTCCAAGTACGGCGTGGAGGCCTTCTCCGACAGCCTCCGGTAAGCGCCCGGCCCCGGGGCTGCTGCCCTGCGGGATCCATGTGCATCCGAGCTCAGCTGCCTTGTGGGGCGCCCGGCCGGGGCAGCTCTGCTCCCCTTTCCTCAGGGGCGTTTTTGCATCGCTCTGCCCGTTAGGCAAGAGGGGCAGGGAGCCACGGGGAGAGCGGGTGCGAGACGGCGGTGATTGCCCACGGGGTGGGAAAGCGGGAGCCAGACTGGAGCAGGCAGGCGTGCAAAGAGACGGAGGGCTTTGCAAAGCCCAGCCCGCGGAGAGGGCTCTGCCCTGCACCTGGGCGGCCGGGACAGGGCATCCGCACCCTGCGACGGTGGGATGCTCCCGCGCGCCCCCATCCCAGCTCCGCCGTGCCGCCGGCACCCAGGATGGCGGCTCTTTCGGGGGGTTAATCGCTCCCTGCTCTCGCAGGCGTGAGATGCGCCCTTTCGGGGTGCAGGTCTCCGTGATGGAGCCCGGCGGCTTCCGCACGGGGATGACGGACCCGCGGCACCCGACGGAGACCCTGGAGCGCCTCTGGGAGGAGCTGCCGGAGGAGACGCAGGCGGCGTACGGGCGGCACTACCTGCAGGCGTGTGAGTGCCTCCTCCGCCGCGCCGGGCGCCCGCGGCGCGGGGCTGGACTGACGGCGCCTCTCCCCCCGCAGACGTCGACGGCACCAGCCTGCTGCACCGGCTGTGCAGCCCCCGGCTCTCGCAGGTCACCGACGGCATCGAGCACGCGCTGCTCGCCCGCTTCCCCCGCAGCCGCTACTCGGCCGGCTGGGACACCAAGCTGCTCTACCTGCCGCTCAGCTACGTGCCAGCCTGGCTCGCCGACGCCGCCTTGGGCCTCGTCCTGCCTGTCCCGGCCCGGGGGCAGTGCCGGCCACCGGCGAGCACCCCTCCGCCTGCCCGCGCAGCCGCTCAGTAAAGCCGGGGGCCAGCAGGGCTGGGATCCCGCAGCCGGCTGCCCCAAGCCTCCCCCCATCACCGCTCATGCCGGCTTTTTCCTGCCTCTCTGGGTTTTCGCAGGCTGGTGCTTCCCAGCTCCACGTGCTCCAGAGGTTGTTGCACGCGGCTGCAGTGCTTCGGCTCCCGTTGCCGCCTCGTGCTGCCCCAGGACCTTGTTGAAAGCCCCTTTTTAGCTTAAAGCATGCTCTTTCCATAGCACCTGCCTTTGGGTCCTCCATGGGGGGGCAAGGGAGAGCACATGGACTTTGCAAAGTTCCCCCCAAACCAACTGTGCTTCACTTCAGCTGCCAGGGGACCCCCGGGGGGGTTGCATCTGCTGCAGTGTCCTGGCTGCTCCCAGGTGTCCATGAAGCTCAGGTTTTGGATGCTTTTCCTCTGCAGGTCGGGAAAAAAGCTCCTTAGCTCAGAAGCAGGAAGATCATCCTAAAATTGACATTCCAGAAAAGCCAGATAAATTGCCCTGAGGAAGGGCCAGGGCTGTAGAGGCAGCTGCAAAGAGCCTGTCCGCACCCAAAGCGCCCATGGCTGAGGGCTGGGGTCCGAGGTCCAGGGAAAGGGGGTGACGGGCCAGGGCCTCCACTCCCAGCTGTGCCCCCTGCACAAAACCTTCCCTTGGCCTCCCCAGCCTTTAACCAGGGCCTGGCAGCATCAGCTGCAATTTATACCAGACTGATGAAATGCAGCCAGGTGCAGGGTGGCCCATGGGGTGCAGGTGCTGAGCACCCGTGCTGGGCTCTGCTTGCAGCCTGGCTGTGCTCCGGATCCTGCTCCCGCGCCGCCTTTCCCAGGAGTGCCGTGGGGCCGCCCCGGAGCTGATCCCGCTGCCCGGCTTGGTGCCCCGCAGAGACGGGGAAATCTGGAGATACGGGGCGGACAATAGAAGGAAGATCATTAGTGCAAGGCGAGGCAGGAGCCGCGCGGCTGCGGGCCGGCCAGGAAGCCCCGCTCGCCGCGGAGGAAGCGGGGCCGCGGCGGCTCCGCGGCGGCTCCGCGTGGGGCCGGGGTGATGGTGGGACGGAGAACGGACCCGCTCCCGCGCGGCCTCGGCTTGGCCTCCACTAGCGACGCAGCAGCCGCGGTGCAAGCGCCGAGCCGGCCGGCAGTGCCGGTGTGCTCGGGAGCTGCGCGAGGGCCGGGCTGGTGCGGGCACGGCCCCGGGCGCAGACCGGGTTTGCCGCTCCCGTCCAAAGTGCTGACAGGTAGGGAAGAAAACCGGGCAAACTCGTTAGTCTCCCTTATCAGCCTTTCCTCGTTGCCTTCCTGCACTCCGTTTATATAACCCGTGATCCATCAGGCTCCGAAGGACCCCACTGCAGTCGGAGCAGTAGCTTTCCGGAGAGGAAACGGCCTTTTCCCATTTATCTGCAGACAAAGGGGAGAGCCGGACCCGTAGCGGAGGGCAGGGCCCCGGCCATGCCGGGGGCTGATAGCCCCGGGTCAGCCGGAGCCGGGGGCCCGGCAGGATCCGACGGGCAAAAGGCTCCGCGGCCACGCTGGCAGAGCCCCAGCCCCGAACCCAGTCCCAGCGCGGCTGAGGGCTGGCTAACGGGATTGCCAAAGTGCTTGAGGCCTCTAGGAGCTGCCCTGCAAAGGGACGAGGGGGAGCACGGCCAGCACCGCTCCCGCTCGGGCGGCTGCAGCATTGATTTTCATCGCCAGGATGCTCCCGCGCATCGCTGTGTCCGAGGAGAGGCCTGTCCCTTAGCAGCCAAAGACCATAACTGCACCCGAGCTGCTGGGGACAGCGGCACGGGGGTGTCTCGGGGCCTGCCGGGCTGGTGCCACGGGCACTGGATAAGGGACGGACGCCCGCGGCGCGGCACAGGCAGCAGCCGGCATCCTGCTGCTCCCACCTCTCTGTCCCCTATTTGCTCCGCACGCGTTCGCCGCTGCTGGCGACTGCGGAGGCGAGCGGCCCCGTGCCAGGGCTCCCGCTTCTGCTCCTGGCTTTCCTGGGGGCTGCTGAGGCGAAATAACTCATTTCATCTCTTTCTGCCTCAATTTCCTGATCTGTGAGATGGAAACAACAACGTGTCCCGGCCTCGCAGGGCAGTGGAAAGCCCCGATGGAGGCGAAGCGTCCCAGGACCACTGGGCAGCGAAGCCGTCTGCCGGCGTCCGTCGCCCCGCGGCGAGGACAGAGCCGCCGAGTTCCTGTTTGCAAGCGCCGGGGCCGGGTACCTGCCCGCGAAGGTCAGCGCGGCCGGCGGGCGGTTGTGCACGGCCTGACTTATCAGCGCCGCTGCGCTTCCCTGTTCCCGCCGTGCCTTCCTTCCGAGCCGATTGTTGACCACGAATGTCTTGTCTGCACTTGAAAAGGAGATTTCCTGGAATTGTTCTGCAGGACTTGCAGCCCGAGGCAAAACGTTCCCCTATCAGCCCCCTCCCCAGCGCGGGGCAAGGCGGGAGCCCCCCCCCTTCCCCCGCGAAACCGCCGAGCCGTCACGTCCCGCTGACATGGCTGGAGGCAGCGCTCCGCCGCGATCTCCCGCGACAGCTCATCCGGCAGCGCAGCTCCGGCCCTGCCTGAACCCCGCGCGTAGACACAGCGCCCTGCGGGTTGCAGCAGGCGCTGCCGTCGCTCCATGTTCAGCTTTTTGCCTTTTTTTCCCCCAAAAGAAACCCTAAAGTTGCATGAGCATCGGGACCTCAGGGGCAGTCGACGGTGTGTTCACCTTAACCCATCCGAACCCCGTGGGGCGGATTATCCCAGGGCCGGGAAGAGAGGCCGGCTCAGCCGGGTCCTGTCCCGGAGCAGTGACTCCTGCTCCCGGGCTCCCGAGGCATCAGCGGCTCCCAGATGCCCGCGGGATGCGGCTTCCCGCTGCCACCTGCGCCGCGGCTCCCGCCGCCCCTGCCCGGCCCTGCGGCCACATCACAGGCGAGCGCAGCCCGGGCCGGGCCCGCCTCGGATGTCGCCGCGTGCTGGGCTGTCTCCGGATGCCGGGTGGCCGCGGTCATTTCCTGCGGGAGCCGCCAGCCAGCCCACCCCGGCGCAGCCCCGCGGCCGCCGGCTCAGACGAGCAGCAGCCCCCGAGGCGGCAGCATCGCGGCGGCCGTCCCTCCCGCGGACACCCTCGGCGCCCCCGGCTCCGCGCGCCAGGTGAGCCGTCACCTTCCCCTCGCCGCGCGCATCCTCCCTTCCACCCTCCCGCCAGCTCCTTCCGAAACGCCGGCTTCCTCGGCACCTGCAGCTTGCAGGCGGCAGCGAGCCGCGGAGCCGCTGGCACAGGCACGGGCTCCAAACGCGGCGGCTCCTTTCCCATTCCCCAAATCTTTCGGGACGGGGAGGTGGCAGAGGGGGCAGCGATTTGCTGCAGCAGCTGATGCTTTGGGGGGAATGTGCTGGGCTGTGGCGCTCCCCGGCTGCTCTGCTCCGGAGTGGCGCGGGGGCGAGCACTGCCATGAAATTCCTCGGCAGCGTGCGCTCCGCAGGCCTGTCCTGGAGGAGCCTCTTGCCTCCCGGGCTCTTCCGAGGGACCCAGGTCCGCGGCGTCCTTGCCCAGCGGATGCAGCTGTGCTGGGATCGGAGAGCATTCACATTTGCAGCAATAAAAGGGTGTTAAGGTCAATTACATTTCCCTTAAGTTTGTAATTTTGACACCTACTTGGAATTCCTGACGGGATCGCAGCAAGGCGGCAGCGAGGGGGGAGAGCTCCGGGAAGGAACCTGGACAGTCTTAGAAAGCAGGTGCAGACCAAGGTCTGAGGTCGGGGGAGCAGCAACGCGGTCTCGAGCGCGGTGAATGGCCCAAACCCCTGACGTGCCCTGGAGCCGGCGGCACAAACCGCAGCAGGTGTCTTGCTTCTAGCCCAATTCAAATTTGTCCGGCTCCAATTTCCAGCTGTTTGTTCTTGTTCTGCTTTTCTCACTCACGGGAAATTTCTCCCCTTGGAAATACGTAAATGCAGCATTCAGGCCACATCTGAATTACGTTTTTTTTTCTGTTGCGAGGATCTCTGTAGAGGGAGCAAAGCCGTGTCCGAGAACCTGCACAGGCTTCCACACTGCAAAGCCCAGGGCTGCACCTAAACGTCTCTGGCTCAAGCTTAGCCCCTTGCTAATGAGCCTGTCTCCTTCTCTGTAGAGGATGACAATTTGACAGAGCAGAGAAGGTGCTTTGGGGAGGACTCCCAGAGCACTGCCACAGCTCTCTGCTGCTGTTAAAAAGCTCCCCATTTCAGTACTTTCCCTTTCTTCGCAGCTACCAGAATGGCTGAGGTGACCACTGCCCCCAGCGAGACGCACACTCTTGGGAATGAGTATGGGGACTACCACAACTGGACGGAGCTGTTCCACCTCCTGAACTACACCTTCACCTTCTGTGAGTTCAGCCTGGATGAGAATGTCAAGCGGGTGGTCCTCTTCATCCTTTACCTGGTCATCTTCGTGGTGGGCTTGGTGGAGAACCTCCTCGTCATCTGGGTCAACTGGCAGACACGGGGCAACAAGAGCTTGGTGAACCTCTACATCATCAACATGGCCATCGCCGACCTCGGGGTGCTGCTCTCACTGCCCATCTGGATGCTGGAGGTGATGCTGGATTACACTTGGCTCTGGGGCAGCTTCCTCTGCCGCTTCACACACTACTTCTATTTTGCCAACATGTACGCCAGCATCTTCTTCCTTACCTGCCTGAGTGTAGATCGCTATGTGTCCTTGACGACCTCCTCTGTCTTCTGGCGTAAGCACCAGCACCGCGCGCGCCGCATCATCTGTGTCTGCAGCTGGATCCTGGCAGCAGCAATCCCGTTCCTGGAGGTTGCTCACATGCAGCTGGTAAACACCGGAGACCCCATCTGCATCTTCATGGCCCCCTTCGAGACTTATGACGACTGGGCCCTGGCGGTCAGCTTAGCCACCACCACCATCGGGTTCCTCATCCCTTTCCCCATCATCACCGTTTTCAACATCCTAACGGCCAGATATATCAAGCGCACCAAGCCAGAGAGCAGGAAGCACTGTCTGCTCATCTATGCCTACATCATCGTGTTCCTCCTCAGCTGGCTGCCCTTCCACATCATGCTCACACTGCTCACCCTTGACGGCAACCACATCATCCTCCGCTGCACCTTTGCCCACTTCCTCTACTTCTTCTACGACATCATAGACTGCTTCACCCTGCTCCACTGCGTCATCAACCCAATCCTCTACAATTTCGTCAGCAAAAACTTCCGCAGCAAGCTCATCTCCGCCGTGGTTAAATACATCCCCAAAGACCAAGCCAGCCAAAAAGGCGCAGACAATTCCTCCTCCACCACGCAGCACTCCATAGTCATCGCGAAGGATGGCAACCCACCCAATTAAGCAGGGATCGGACTCTCCCACTCCTCACTGGCAAGTGGTCCCACGGGAGTGGCCAGCTTCCAGGACTCACTGAGGTCAGTAAGATTATTTTCCCTGGTCATAAGCAGACACTTTGCTTTTAAATAGCGTTTCTTGGCTGGCCACCTACTGTGCTCTGAAGGCGAGGGGAGGGGCAGAGTGCCAACTGTGAAATGAGGCGGTGTGGGGAGTGACAGACATTTTGTCTCTGATGTGCTGCTGTATCAGATCTATTTAGCTAAAGAAACAATAAGAGCAAGAGATATTTCCTGTTTTTCAAAAGAAACATTTGTACTAATAAAGTATATTACTCCGTCTGCTCTGAAGTCTGAACGCAAAGCCCACCAACGGGACCTGACCCCACCTGACCCGACCCTCCTACTTCCCCCTAGCTATGCAACCTGTGGAACAAGCAAGACTTTTCCTTTACAACAAGTTTTTCCGCAATCCCAGACTTTCACTTACACATGCGCTCTGCATATACCACGCTGTAAAGGTATCAAACAAAAGCTGCCCTTTTGCTGTGATGCCAAGCCAAGTAGGAAAGATAGGAAATTTATTCCTTTGAAACACAAACCTTGCTTCCCAGGGCCCAGCAAACAGCCGAATGCCTGACTTTACGAAAACGAAGGCCGTGCAGCCTAGAGGTGCAGAGCACGATACAGATCGGAGCTTTAAACATTCAAGATCAGCCACTTGTTAAGAGCAATTTTTCAAACCCAGCAGTAAATGAGATGGTTAAAATCAGGTTCCACCACACCTCTGTGCTTTCGATGTGTTTGGTGATATCAGACTGGAGGACAGGGGGTTCCCAGTTTGTGTTTTGCAGGAAGAAACCCATCCCATTAAAATCAGCCTCCTTTAAAGCATCTCGCATCAGGTTTCTAAGGTCACTCAGCACATTTCTAAATTTTGGCAGAAACTCCAACAGTCCTTATGCATGTTCCCTTCAGTCAAGGTCATGTGATCTCGCAGTGCATGCTTTCAATGTATATGTGCACAAAGTCTTAGTGCTGGAGCACAGGCTGAGCTTTTCTGTTTTGTAAGAAACTAGAGCATCCGGAGAAAGTTCATCTTTGCCTGGATTCTGCTAAGTCACATGCTGCAGGTCAAGACCTTGGTAGGGGAAGGTGAAAGAGTGACAGTCACTGGGAGTTAATAAATCTACCAAAGGCCTTGAGCTGCTTAAGAAACACGTTTTTTTTTAAAAAAAAGCATAAACAAATTGGACAGGATCTGGGGACAGGATGCTCGCACCACAGAAGCGATGGGTGGAGGGCAGGATGTCCCGGATTGCTGGAGAAGCCCACGTCCAGGGGTTAACATGGAATCACGGCTATTATGGGAAGGGCTGGGAACAGCTCTGCTATTTAGAGAGGTCCAATGCCAGGGTAAACCGCAAAGTACTCGAGGGCTCCTTGCGCATGGAGTCGCTCTTTCTTACGACCAGAAGAAAGGGTGCTTGACTGCGGGGGGGAGCAGCTAGGGAAGAAATCAGTCCCCTCAGATTCAAATAGCAGCCTGTTAAGAGAAGCAGCTTATATCTATTCCTCTTTCTTAATTACATTAATTATACACAGCTTCACAACTTGAAAATGTAGAGCAGCTTAGACTGTAAGCCCTTTGGGGCAGAGACCATCATTTTAGATCTGCATCTATACAGCACTTCTGCTTCATCCCTGTGACTCTGCTGGGCGCAAACACATGCAGTAAAACAGAGCAGCCTTAAAGACGGGCGAACGTCAGCATGAAGGCAGTCACTCTCCACTGACCTGACCCACGGCTCTCATCCGGAGCATGCATGAATCTTCTTTAAAACTTCCTTTTGCTAATGCTCTGTCATTTTCACTAAAGAAAGCAGAGACTAGTACACAATAAAAAGACTTTTGATATGTGACATAACCAGGACAGCAATATATTCAGTTTCAAGTTACTTAAACATTTAAAACTCGGTATTTGACCTATTAAACTTTTTTTTAACTCTCCTAATGCATCTGCAGCTTTGTGTACCATAATTCATAGACTTCAAGGCCAGAGAGGCCTCAGATAAACCCACACACCCACCATGCAGAATTGCACCTATTGCTTTCCTCACTGATTTGGGGTTGAAACCCAGCAAGTCTTTTCGCTAGATCATGTGGCCTTCCTTTAAAGTTTTTGCCACCTCTCATGGTAAACTGCCCCAGGAATGGGTTCCTTTAGCGATTACCAAATATATACCCTCAGGCCATGCTCCAAGCTTGAATTTGTCTAGTGTCCACTCCTGGTCACTGGTCCTAGCTTCAGCACGCCTGATTTCTCAATCTGTGCACTGCAGGCACACTAAAGCAAATAAATGCGCATGCTGCTCCTTGTCTCCCAAGAACTGCAGCCTTTCTGCAGGGAACCCGCACTGCTGGCTTTGCCCAAGATTCGCTCGAGAGACTCCTCCAGGGAACAGCTTCATTTGTTTGTCACAGCTTAATATGCAGTTCACCCTAACCGTGAACTGAGAAGGGAGCCTTGTCCCTGGAGAAAAGCAAAGTTGAAGCGTCTCTTGAAAATACCAGCAGTGCCTGCCTTCTGATTTGGCTTGCCAGGCAAAAGCACTGAGCCTGCAAAGGTCTAATTCTCAGTTAAATACAGCACTGGCAGCACATAACGGGCTTAACAAGAAATGCAAACCCAGAGAATCTCCTAAACGGTTTCTAGGGCAAAGCAGAGTGGCTAATAAGGGCTCTGCTCCCGACCCGTTACAGCAGCAGTTTGCAGCAATGCCAGAGCATGCTCCTCTGACTGCTCCTGACGCTGGGAGGGAGGTGACTGGGAAGAAGTCCTGGGGCTGCTCTGATTTATGCCACAAGTCTTGCAAAACATCGCACGCTGCACAGAAGCAGGATACCAGGAATGGGTCACGTGCTTTCCTGGGCACTCTTAAAAAAGAGAGAAATGCTGATCTGCAAATGTAAAGACACATTTTTTTTTTTAAAGAAACAAGGTACAAGTGATCAACATTTTTCATTTTATTATTCTAAATAAAAACCACACTTTGTGCTGAACAATGGAGTATAAAAGAACCCGATGTACAACGATTTTAGACATCTACTATTTGGGGGGAAAGTTTACAAAATATACAAAACTTTACAGCAAATAGATAGTAAACACTTAAATATCAGGAGGTCAGTACCTACTATTAACTTAACAAAAAGGTTAGACAGCAATTCAACTCTTTTTCTTTCTTCTCCTTAATTATTTTGTTAAGAGACCTGGATCCATTGAGAAAGGGGAGAATAAAACAAAACTGAATTTTGTGTTTTAAAAATCAGAATAAGACCAGTCTCAAAGTACTACCTTTTGGAGGTGGATTTTGTGCCAGGGTTTCAAGCCAGCTAGCCTTGAAGCGGTGTACAGCGGCTGCTCCTCGCCTGAGCCATCCCGCCGCGGAAGCCAAAGGCAGCTCGCTTCAGGCTCCAGTAGTGTGCAAGAACCCACGACCAAACACAGCACTGCAAAAGCAGCTGGGAAAACTAACAGCAAAGTATTTTCCCTCTATATTCCCCTATTTCATCCCAAGGATCCCAAAGCACTTTACAAACATGAATTAAACCTCACAGCCTCCCCGAGTGAGGTAGGTAATTCTTTATTGTCCCCCACTTTTACAGACGGGGAGGGAGAGGGGCGGGGAAGCGAGGCGAAGAGGCGAACAGACCTGCCAAAGGCCGCGCAGAGAGTCGGCGGCAGAGCGAGGAACAGCACCAGGAGTTGTGTTTCCACTTCGGCCCACTGGACACTACTGCTTCCCCAACTGCTGCAAACAGCGCGTTGCTTCTCGAGCTGAGCTGAAGCATGGTTGCAGCCTGGCCCCCCGACCCCGGTGCTGATGGAGGCGGCTCAGAGAGCCACGGCCATCACCAGGACGCGTGTGTTGCGACACAGCCGGGTCAGACCTACAGCCCCTTCGGCCACAGCAGCCCGCTTTGGATTCGGGATTAAAGCCCAGCAGATTCCTTGTCTGTAAACTCCATCCGATCCCGCCCTCCCGAGCCCCAGAGCTTCCTTGAGAAACACTGGAGCTCCTAGCCAGAGCCACCAGGCTCCGAGACAGCCACGTCACCAAGGGGAAGAGGAAGACAGAGCGCTAAAGCTGGCCATCAGCGTGGAGAAGTGCTGAGGACCCCGTGCACCAGGGCCGTGCCCTCAGGGGTTACCGCCATGGCTAAAAGCCCAGCACAGCCAGTGGAAAGGCTCTGTGGGATCTGATCTGGTATCGGACACACTGGGCAGCAGTTCTCCAAAGCACCCTGGCTGGGTCCTACCGTTGGATTCCTGGGAAGGGAGAGCTCAGATCTCTGACCTCTCTTGGAAAAATCACCATTTTGCAAATCCAAGGAAGAATGGCGACACAAGGCCAGCACACCCAGAGAATGCTGCAGACCAAAATCCCATCTCCACATTCCCTCAGCAAATGAAAACTTGCTGCTGATCTCAGAATATTTCACATGGGAATAGGAATAGTTCATTATAACATAGGAAAGAATACAAAAAACCAGAAACAGCAGGGAACTGATCTCTCTGTCCCTATTCCACTCCCAAAAATGACCAGCAGAGAATGGGGTGGGCTTTTGCTTTCCTGTCCCTGTGTTCAGAAGGGTGGGCTTACTTTGCCCATTAGTGTTTCAGTGTAAAAGCTTCTCTTTTTGGTTTATGTGCACAAAAGGCTTTTGCTTCACAGCTTAGCTAGATAGGGGGCTGCAGACCGTTACCACTTGACAGTGCCCCAATCCATCCAAAAGCTCATCACAGCTTCTGGGACATTTTAGGAGGATCTAGAGGCTTTAAAGACTCAGCTATCCCAAGCCTAGTCTGCCTCCCTCGACATCCTTCATAGCAATCTCCAGAGCATATCACATCCATTTCCCATCATCCTAAAGTCTTCACAGAATCACAGAACGGTTGAGGTTGGAAGAGATCTCGGGAGACCATCTAGTCCAACCCCCCTGCTCAAGCAGGGTCACCTAGAGCATGTTGCCCCGGACCCTATCCAGACAGCTTTTGAACCGTCTTGTCTACCAGCACATCTTGCTACCATCAGGACAATGAAAGAAACCCCGTAACTCAAAGAGCTCCTCAGTGGAGCCTCCAGTGAACCACTGCTGACTCTCCACACTTTTCTAGAGCACCATGCATTCTCAGCATCTTTTTTTTTTTTTAAATTAAAAACACTAGGTTAGATATGGTTCCACAGACCAGTTAAAGATCACACACCAAGGCCTTGTGGATGACCAGTGGTACCACAAGACCAGAGTTTGGAAACCGCAGCTCTACCTGACAAAAATGGAATACCCTTGCCCATCCCCCACGAGAGTTTTAGCTATCATTTCAGTAGCTATTTTCCTCTTGTAAACATACTCCAGGCACTAAAATGTCAAGAGCATGAGTCCAGTTTAACATCACCAGGACGATGTCAGCTGGCCTCAAACTTGGCCAGTATCACATGGGTTGCAGAAAGGATGCAAAACTCTTAACAGCCTTATCATCAGCCTTGGTATCTCCTTTTCCTCCTAGGCAAGGTCCATTCCTCTGACCCCTTGCATTTCTGCTGTGTGGTCTGACTAAGGTATTGCAGGTCCATGGGGTGACAGAGGATTACTTCAAGCTCAGGCCAAAGGAGCTTTCTGGGAAGAGGCATCATGTCCACGCAGGGGTCAGCACTGCCAGGTGGAACACAGCTTGACACAGGGCTGTTGTCTCTTGCCCCTGTCACAGCAAAGCAAACTCTGGAGCTACTGAGGAGGGAAACGCAGCTTTATAGGCAAAGCAAAGGGATCAGCTGCAGATGGGGAAGGATTCTGAGTAGGGAGCTAACAACCAGAGGCTTCCAGATGCAGCCAGCAGTTGCACACTTGTATAATCTCCACTCCCTCCCTTCCTGGGAAGGGAAGACCAACTCTTCCTTATTCTCCAGGACAGCAATTTACCCAGGAGACAAGTGAAAAAGCTCTTCTCAAACACTGGGGTCTCAGTCGCATTACAATGCCACTACATCCCAGCACGCACACTCCTCCTTCCCATTCCGCCAAGTCCCTTCCTCAAACCCCCTTCTCAGATGCAGCTAGCACTGAGGGGAACGCGGCCGTTCCTCCAAGTCTTGCATTGCCACATAGCTTGCTTCACAGGACTGCGACAGGGACAGGGCTAAAGGAAGATTTGCTCTGGATAGGGAAAGCTGTAACAGGAGCAAAATCACCCTGCTAGGTGGTTGCTGTACCTCAAGAAACTGGTACAGAACAGGAAAGGATGGAGGCTGTTATTGCCCTAGGATGCTAAATAGTAATATTCACCAAGTGCTTTGCATCTTCCACACGCTTTGCAGATATGAGCCAGTAATCTTCACCACACTCCAGGGAGGTAGGTAGGTACCACAAGTGTTACCACCCTCATTTTACAGATGAGGAAACTGAGGCAAAGAGGTGAAGTGACTTGCCCAAGGCCACAATGGAGCGGGGGGAGTAAACCCCAGAAATTCCTAGCTCAGTAACCACACGTCCAGATCACGCTGCTCCTCTGTTGTGGGTTGTCCCTTCGAGAGGAGGAGAAGGTGGGATGACTTCAAGCATTAACTCTTACAGGGTTTGCAAATCACTAGTTTTGTTTTGTAACAGTATATCTTTACAGAAGCGCAGGAGCCCAATTTACT
Source organism: Apteryx mantelli (assembly GCF_036417845.1). NCBI lineage: Eukaryota > Metazoa > Chordata > Aves > Apterygiformes > Apterygidae > Apteryx > Apteryx mantelli. The sequence goes on along the minus strand of NC_090010.1, from coordinate 2,968,990 downwards.
ATACGACTGTGGCTTGAAAGCCCTGAGCGCTTCCTGTTTGTGAGGTAGTAGGAGTTACCTAAGGGCAGTTATAACTCATGCTGTGGTATTTGAAATATTTGTTCCTCTCCACCTCTGCCCCACAGCAGGATAACATGGGAAAAAGCCAATCCCCACCCTTCCTGGTGTAAACATTACAAGCATGGGATCGACCTCGCTAGCACAGCTGGGAAAGCCCACTTTGCAGGAAGGCGCACAGCTCTGAGGAGGAGTCCCAAGCCTGTGCTTGACATATGTCCAGGACAGGCTGAGATTCACATCAGCTACTATTCCTGCAAGCTTCTGGAGCTGCTCTGCTGCAGCCACTAGCTGGCATGTGCTAAAGTTACAGCATTATTCAATAAAAAATGAACCAACTTACATTGGCACAAACAACATCCTGCAATACACATTTCGCAGTGAGAAGTCTGGGATGTGGTGATTTACTGCATTAACCATGGGAGAGGGCTATCCTTTTAGCAGAGAAAACAGTCCTTCTCAAAGACACCTTCCTGGGAGTTAAGGCAACGGTTTCATCAAATCCTTGTCTGCTGGGATTTACGCAGGCCTCAGCAACGCTGCTGCTCTCAGACATCCAGCGCTTCCAACAACTGGAAGACCTCAGACGCGCACTGTGCGGACAGAGCTCTACGTGCACGGCTGCCCTAAGCACGCAAAGCAGAGCTGAGGAGATGTCAGCATGCTCGTGATGGTCAACCATGGGCCAGCAGAAGTTAGGCATGACTATTCCATCACAAATTATTTCCTAAAAAGCAGTCAGCCCCAAAGCACAAATCTGCTTTCCTTGCCCTCTCCAGTTCAGTGATTCTTCTGAGAGATATCTCTGCTCACACATCCAACTCTTTCCTTCAAAGCAGCCATCCCCTCTGCTCAGGCTGCTCTCTTCACAGAGGTGGCGTTACTCCTTCATTTCCCTTGTTCTGAAACGGGGGGTCGTTGAAAACTTGAGAGGCATGTCACGGGGACGGCAGTGAAACGGCCAGCTGCACTCCCTGTTCAGACAGGCCTCCCAGAGACCACAATCACAAGAGGCACTGACTGGGAACTGCCCTTCCGAGCAACAAATCACCCTCCTATTAATTTGCTCCTAGGTGCCCCTTCTCATTCGCATGTGCACACACATGCTGCTTGCTAATCTCCCCTGCAGCGGAGAGACACTTTCAAGGCTGATTCTGTGACACAGACTTCGCTCACCTCCTCACAATAGCAGCAGAACCCCAGTGATGCCTAGAATGAGTCTTTTTTTCCTGTCTTTTTTCTTTTAGCTATTTTTTGAGTCCAGTACTGTCTTGCTCTGGCTCTGTCCCTCTCTACTGAGGTCAGGTTTCAAAATCTTAGCAGCATCAGTTTGTGGGTAAGCTCAAACTGAGGGTTAGCCTAGTCAAATGGGCTAAAAGGTTAAAAAAAAAAAACAAAAACAAAACCAAATCTAGATTCAAAACCTAGTGAGAAACGCTAAAAACACAGAACTCAATGTCCTCTAACAGGACCAGAGGTAAGTAAACACGACAGACTTCTTGGAAACAGTGATGTAGCTTACGTGCTGTTAATTTGTACAATGCCAATCGAAAAAGCCCTAGTAAGGCCCAAAAAATTAAAAAGAATAGAAAAGGAGGATTCCATCCATGATGTCTGACCATTAAATAAAATAAATGACATTTTTCCACAGCTTCTGTAATTAGCATTTGCTCCTTTGCTGGTCCTGTCCCATCTCACCCAATCAGCTGTCCGTGTTTTTCTCCGCATCTTTGGAATGGATAATATACATGAAAGTCTGTTCAATGGTAAAGTCAGGGGGCAGGCTGCCTTTGTGTACGCCTATGTGCTTGCTCATAAGGTTGAGTGTGGAGCTATAATGCCCACACACAGTACATCGGTACATAAGGGCTCCAGAATGTGTCCGCAGGTGGCACTTGATGGTGGAGCGGCCACGGAAGAACTTGTGACACACTTTGCACTGGTAGGGCTTTTCTCCGGTGTGAATCCTCCGGTGGTAGTTGAATTCACTGGTGTGGGCAAACCTCTTCCCACAGACTTTGCAGCTGTACTTACTGTTGCCTGGCTGATTTTGCAGTGCCAAGTCTTCACTCAGGAATTCTTCAGGCAGCTTCCTCTTCTGGAGGCCCTGCTGCTGGAGACGGTCACCAAAGCTGGGTCGGATGTCCAGGCTGCCCCCACATTTGTGCTGGCTGACATGATAACGATACGCTGCTTCCAGCTTAAAGCTCTGGCCACAGAAATGGCACCGGAAAAGAGCCTCCTCCATGTTCTGGTGAACGGCCAAGTGTTTCTCCAGAAGGTGCCGATCTACAAAGCTGTTGGCACAAACAGAGCAGGAGAAGACCGAGATCCCCAAATGAGACAGGGTGTGCCACATCAGACTGCAGAGATTGAGGTGCCTCTGATCACACACACCACACGTTTGGCTTTTCAAGTTCACGTGGTCCAGGATGTGGCTGCGGACAGTGTGGAAATCTTTGGCCAAAGGCTTCCCGCAGGCAGCGCATGCCAGCTCTGAGCCAGACCCCCCACCAAACATACTGATCTTCCCCGGGAGAGGGTCGCTGGGGTGGATAATGATGTTATTGTCAAACACCCCTTCTCGTCGGTGGAGGGTAAGCTGCCACTGGGTGAAGAACTTGGTCTCACACATGTCACAGGAGAAGAGAAAGATCCCGATGTGGGACAAAACATGAGTGACCCGGGAATTCCGGTCCTGAAAGTGGGTCTCACAGACCTTGCAGTTCCCAGTAAGCAGATCAACATGATCTCTTGCATGCTGGCGGATCAACTGGATGTTGGGTTCCAGGACCTTTTTGCACACCTGACAGGGCATGGCCTTGCTATCCCGGCTGTCATTCTCAAAGGCCAGCTCTTCTTCACTGTCATCACTCAGCTCGATAACTTCTTCTGTTGGGCCCAGCTCTTCACTCGCATCTTCAAAATGTAGTTCATCATCCCCCAAGTCCTCCAACTGAAGCTCATCCATCTGCCCAAAACCTTGCTCTTTGGAGTGGTCACTGTTGCTGGGACAGGAGTTGCTCCCCGTGGAGATGTCTAGGGAAGTATCAGCGGTAAAGAAACCACCCTTGCTGTAGTCACCATTGCTCTGGACCTTATACTGATGGCAGGAGCTTGTAGTGGTTTGAAGGGCAACATTCACGCTGCCCAGGTTGGGCTGGGTTGCCATACTTGTGGCAGGAGCAAACTGCCCTTGTTCTGATTCCTGTTCTGTCTTGGGAGGCTGCTGATGCATCAGGGGAAGAGTCTGGCTGGCCTCATTCATGGTATTCCGGTCATCCTCTTTGTAGCTGCCTGCCACTTCTCCATGCAAGATGTAATTCCGTTCAGGACCAAAATGTTCCCCACCGCTCCGGATTTCACCCAATGAATGTTTCTGTTCTGACGAGGTGCTGCTCAGAGGGCCTGACCGGCCTTCGCCCATGGACAGAGAAGGCTGCTTCGTGATGGCTGAGCTCTCCAAGTCAGGGAAGGTTGAATGGCAGGCCTTCAGCAGATCTTCCATGCCCAGCCGCTCTGCCACCTCGTAAATGACACCCACATTGATTAGGTCTGTGAAGAGCTCTGAGGTGTATACAAAGCTGAGGATCTTCTCAAAGTTGGCCGGTGTGATGAAATCCACTACATAGGTCCTGGCAGCGTCCAGCCCTGTGTTCAAAAAGAGATTCTGGAAGTAGCCTGCAGCGCAGGCCAGAACAGCCTTATGTGCAGCAAAGGAGCGGCTCCCCACCAGAATGGTGACGTCACACATGGTCTCGGAGAGCCTGCACTTATTGAGTTCCTTCAGCAGGTTATTGGGGTGATTGGTGCTATGCAACTTGATCCTCATGCCCATCTTAGCAGCTGCTCAAGAGTCCCTCTCCTGGTCAGCTTCCTCTTCACGCATTCATCAGCTGCATGAGCAGGAGGTGCTTGGCATCCAGAACCTGGCAGGGCAAGGGGCTCTAGAGAGAGGAAAATGTGAAAATGAAAACGTGAAGCACTGAAATGAAAATGTGAACAGCCAGAGAGACATCATTCTAGTCTGGGAAGAAACGTACCGCAAATTTCACACCTTCCTAACAAGCAACAGGGAAGCAGCATAGCTACTTAGATGAAGAATAATTAAAACCTATCTTGTAATTTCAAAGACTGACTCTTCAAGGGAAAGATGCAAATAGACAAAACAAAAAGCCATTTACTCTGCCAATGACAGTCTGAAGGTCCCACTTCTATTTAGGCATGAACACAGGTCCTTCTGCCTTGCAACACTGCTCAGTTCTGAAACTGAGCCCCAACTGGTGATTGTTACATAAAAGTCCCACATCTTCCGAAATCATGGGCTAATACTCCTGCCAAGAGGATATGAAATTTGGACTCCTACATCTTGGGCAATTTCATCTCTAGGTCTCTTCCATCCATGACTGCTTTGCGTATTGCTTCTGCCGGCTGAATATTTTTATTTCAGATTTCTCCTGTACCCCACATATTAACTTTCATTTTCCAGATAGGATCTCATTTCAGATTCTCCCCAATATGCTAGCGCCTTTAGCTCCCTTGGGATTGCTCCTCTACTATATAAGTATTTGTAACACCTTTCAGTTCACTTTTAACTGAGAAGTTTGTGCAGTATTCCCAGACTGCCATTAGACACTTGACTTATGACACGTGCAATTCCCCTCTGGGCACTTCCAACTTGTCCCACTACCTTTGTCACCCCACTCCCATTTACAAGTGCTTAGCTGGCTTTCAGATCACCTCGGGACTTGATGAAACAGAAGCCTCCAACACTTTGGGAAAACAACATGGGAAAAAAACCACCCAAAATAAATACAATTAGAAAAGTCAAGTTTGGTGGAAAGCTCCACGAGTTTCCTTACCAAGGGAAAGTGTATAAAGTTGGAGAGGAGGCATATACCAAGGGATGCTCTCTGCTCATTGTAAACCCAGCATCTTTGACCCCCTGAGACTCATTTTAACATCAGAGGCCAGATGCTAAATTTACCCAATAATATCCCTAATCCTCTTCCTCTCCTTCATCTGCACTGAAACATTTCCATGGCAGTAACAGCAAATTTTGAACCTCAGCCCTGCAATCTGATCTTGACTTCTTCAGGACACGTAAAAAGACAAGAGAAAGCCACCCAGGATTGTGACACTGCAAAGGAAGCCCAGGGTTGCTCTAGCTCAGACACTGAAAGAAGAGTCCCAGTTTGCAGCTGACCAGGGGAAAACCATGTGATAGATACAGCTGGGAGTTAAAATTTTTTTCCCTTTGTAACAGTAAGATTTTGTAAAAAGAAAAGAAGCAATCCCCAAAAGCATTCCTCCAGAAGAACAAGAGAGGAAAGGGGAAGCTGCTTGACAGCTCACATTTTGTAATGTTACCCCAGACTTACAGGGGTATTACAGCCCCCTTCACATTCGTGTGTCCTTTAACAGCGGCTATTGCTGCTCTTTTAAGGGGGCTGCCAGCATCAGCTTCAGTTTGCCTGGTTGATAAATCTTTTTCTCCTTGTGATGGAGAGCAACTACCTCAGTAACCAGAAGAGAAAGCAGGAGTTTGCAGAAGACGGGAAGGGATTGCCTTCTATCACTACTACAGGGAAAAGATAAAAAAAAGAGTTGAGGAAGGGTCATCCTCCTCCCCCTCACAAGGACGCTGAGGGAAGCAGATAGAAACAGCCCTGGCCATGAGGAGGCAGTGGGGGAAACGTTACTTTGCAGCTGGGGGAAGATGAAGATCCTCAGAAGGGGAAAGATTTGGAGAGAGAATGATAACCAGCCCAGAAAACACCTGGACCTCAGTATTTTTCTCAGTATGGTGTTTTTTGCAGTAAAGGAATGGGGCAGGTTTAGGGAATGGATGAGAGAGAAAATAGTAGATGGAGAAGGGAGAAAAAGACTTGAGGAAAAGGGGGAAAATGGGAAGTCTTGCATACATGGAAGGGCAAGATGGAGATACTAAGGAGAGGAATGGAGAATTAATAGACCCCAGATGGCGAGGAGGTGCAGACATGCTCTGCTCCACGCAAGGCAGAGATAAGAGATATGGGAGTCTCCTGGGCAAGGAGACAGGGAAGCCTGAAGGAGCCCCAGGACAAAAGGGAACAATGGGAAGGGGAGAGGGGGCCCATGGGGTGCTCCAAGGGGAGCCGGGGGGAGGCGGTGCGGGGCCCACAGCAGGGCTGTGAGGAAAGCCAAGGGTGGGGGGCAGTGCAGGGCCCATGGGGGGCTCTGAGAGGGGGCCATGGGGGGGCAGTGTGGGGCCCATGGGGGGCTCTGAGGGGAGCCGGGGGGAGGCGGTGAGGGGCCCACGGCAAGGCTGTGAGGAAAGCCAAGGGTGGGGGGCAGTGCGGGGCCCATGGGGGGCTCTGAGAGGGGGCCATGGGGGGGCAGTGCGGGGCCCATGGGGGGCTCTGAGAGGGGGCCATGGGGGGGGCAGTGTGGGGCCCATGGGGGGGGCTCTGAGGGGAGCCATGGGGTGGCTCTGAGAGGGGGCCATGGGGGGGCAGTGTAGGGTGCCATGGGGGGCTCTGAGGGGGGCCACGGGGGGGGGCAGTGCAGGGCTCATGGGGGGGCTTTGAAGGGAGTCATGGGGGGGGGCTCTGAGGGGCCCATGGGGGGCTCTGAGAGGAGCCCCGGGGGGGGCAGTGAGGGGCCCATGGGGGGGCTCTGAGGGGGGCCACGGGGGGGGCAGTGCAGGGCTCATGGGGGGGCTTTGAAGGGAGTCATGGGGGGGGGCTCTGAGGGGCCCATGGGGGGCTCTGAGAGGAGCCCCGGGGGGGGCAGTGAGGGGCCCATGGGGGGGCTCTGAGAGGGGGCCACGGGGGGGGGCAGTGCAGGGCTCATGGGGGGCTTTGAAGGGAGTCATGGGGGGGCTCTGAGGGGAGCCACGGGGGGGGGCTCTGAGGGGAGCCACGGGGGGGGCCATGGAGGAAGCAGTAAGGGGGGGGGTTAAGGGCACCATGGAGGGGGCCACGGGGGGGCTCTGAGAGGCGCCACGGGGGGGGCAGGGAGGGGCCCATGGGGGAAGCAGCGAGGGGCTCGTGGGGGGCGCTGAGGGGAGCCATGGCGGGGGGGGGGGGGCTGAGCGGCGCCGCGGAGGAGCCCACGGAGGGGCGGGGGGGGGGCGGTGAGGAGCCCCGGGGGGGGGCCTCCGGGGGGGGCGGCGGCGCGGGGGGGCGGCGGCGGCGCTCCCTTACCCGCCCGGCGCCCGGCACCATCCCCGCTCGCTCCACACAAAGGCTCCGCCCCGCCCCCCGGCCGCCCGCGCCCGCCGACGAGCGCCCGCGCCGGCCGCCGCCGGAGCCGCCATCCGCCCGCCGCCGCCCCGCCGCCGGCGCCACAGCGCCCCCCGCGCGCCGGAGGGGAGCTGCAGGGAGGCGCGGCGGGGGCAGCGCGGGGGGGGGGCGGAGGGGGCCGCTTGGGGGGGCAGCTCGGGGGGCGGAGGGGGCCGCTTGGTCTGCGAAAGTGGGGGGGTGGATGGGGGGCAGGTTGGGGGGCAGATAGGGGGGAGGATGGGGGCAGGTCGTGAGTGCAGCTGGCGCAGGTTTGGGGGCGCAGGTTGCGGGGCAGGTGGGAGAGTGCATGGGGCAGGTTGGGGGGGACGGGTGGGGGGCAGACTGGGGGCGCGGATGGGGGCAGGTTGCGGAGCAGATGGGGCATATTGGGGGGTTGATGGGGGCAGGCTGGGGGGGCGAAAGAAGGGGGCGGATGGGGGCACGTTGTGGGACACATTGGGGGGGGCGGATGGGGGCAGGTTTGGGGGGGCAGCCTGGGGGACAGATGGGGCAGATTGGGGGGGGGGGGCGGCGGATAGGAGAGCTGATGGGGAACGTTTGGGGGACAGATGGGGGCAGATCGTGGGGGCGGCCGGGGCAGGCTGTGGGGCAGGTTGTGGGGCAGCCGGGGGCGGCCGCAGCCCCGGCAGCCCCGGACGCGCAGCGCCGAGCGCGGAGCCGCGGCGCAAGGCGGCGGGTCCCGCGCGCTCTGAACGGAGCCGCAACGCAGCCGCAGACACCTGATGTAACCGTGTATTCGTGCGGTACCGGGGCCGCGGCGGGGCGGCCCGGGGGGGCGGCCCGGGGGGGGGGGGCGGTCCGGCCCCGGCCCCGGCGGCGGCGGCTCCCACGACGGCTCTGGAGCGGCTCCGCGGTTCCCGGCGCCGTGGTTGCCCCTGCCGTCGAGCAGGGCTCTGCCGCGGGCCGGGCCCCGGGCGGCGGCGGCGGCGGCGGCTGCGGGAGGGGTCCCGTCCGGGGGGGGGGGGGGGGGTCCCGTCCCCTCGGGCCGCACCTCAGCGCGCGCGGAGCGGCGGCTCGGCGTCCCCGGGGGCGGCCCGGTGCCCCTCCGCGGGGATCCCTGCAGAGCGAGGCGCAGATGGGCACCGCTGCCGAGCCCGGCCCTGCTCCGGCACCGGCACCGGCACCGGCACCGGCAGCGGTGCCCCCCGGGCAGCCCGGCCCCGGCGACCTACCGGGCTCCGCCGTCCGCCTCCCCATGAGCCCCACGAAGAAGTCGTGCATGTCCCCTGCGGAGAGACCCGGCGTCAGCGCGGCCGTCCCTGCTGCGGGGCTGGCCCGGGGGGGCGCGGGGGGGCCGCACTTACGCTTCTGAGGAGGCCCGAGCGCTCCGGGAGCTGGAAGACACAGAGGCGCCGAGGGTCGGCGCGGAGCCCCGGCGGGAGGGCGGCGGGCCGGACCCTCCGCCGCGCAGCCCCCCGGCTCACCGGGCTCCTCCGCTCGCAGGCGCTGCAGCAGGGCGGCGTAGGCGGCTCCGGGGGCTCCCCGGGGCAGGGCCGCGGCCGGCGGGTCGGGGCCGGAGCCCCTCTGCGGGGAAGCGAGGCGGCGTGAGAGCGGGACCCCCGGCTTTGCCTCCGCGCAGGGGATGGGACGGACCCCCTGCGCTGGGGCAGGCGTCGCTCCCCAGCCCCGACTGCCCCCTCGGTGCTTTGCCCCCCCCCCAGGCCCCCCGCCCAAATTAAGGAGCATTAAGAAATCGAGGCCGCGGTTGCGGTTGCAGCTCTGGCACCCAGAGCAGCGCCGAGAGCCCAGGCTGCCGGGCTCAGCACCGTGCGGCGAGGGGCTGCCCAGGGCTTTCCCGCAGCCACATCCTGCTCCCTGGAGCGGAGCCGGGCTGGGGCCCCCCTACCTTGGTGGGAAGCCCGTGGCCGGGTCGTGGGGCAGCTGCGGCACCGGGGCCGTGGGCTAGTCGCAGCGCCAGGGAGAGCAGCACGGCCAGCACCAGGCAGCTCCTCATTGCGGACGGGCAGTGGCCTGGGGGGGACGGGGGGGGGGGGGTCAGGGCCACCAAGGCCATGGCGGCTGCAGCCAGGAGGGCACGCTGTGTCCCTGTGTTCCCATGTTCCCATGTCCCTCCATCCCTGTGTGTCCCCCCCCATATCCCCATGTCCCCGCATCTCCATGTCTCCCCATCCCTGTGTCCCCATGTCCCCACATCCCTCTGTCCCTGTGTCCCCCCCTGCATCCCTGCATCCATGCAGCCCCATGTCCCCCCATCCCTGTGTCCCCATGTCCCTGTGTCCCCGCCTCCCCACATCCTGCATCCCCATGTCCCCACATCCTGCATCCGCATGTCCCCGCATTCCCATGTCCATGCATCCCCGTGTCCCTGCACCCTTCACCCTTTGCCCAGGTGGCAAGGGTTGGCCCCAGGCAGCAGGAGCCAGCCCGGGCTCTCCTCCTGCTCCGTGGTATGCCTGGGCCGGCTGCACCAGGGACAACACTGGACCCCACTGATGGGAGCTGGGTACAGAGCCGGGAAGCCGGGAAACGCGATGGGAGGGAACAAAGGGACGGGAAGGCAGTGGGACTGCGGCGACACCACGCGGGGCAGGGCGACCCCTCACTGGTTTCCAAAGCGGTAATTGCTGGAGAAATTGTGCCATTTCCCAGGAGCACCGAGAGGAGCAAACCGCAAGCTGCAGGCGAGGAATGCCTGGCCGGCGCAGGAAAGGGGCTGCGACGCGGGGCCGCGGGCTGCGTGGGGCCGTGGGCTGCGCCTGGGGACAGGCTGTGTCCGGGGGAGCCGCCGCGGCACAGGCGATCGCACACACGTGGCTCCGATGCTGCGTCCGTGCAATCGCACGTCAAGCAGGATTGTGCACACGAGACAGCGCAGGTGTGCGGAGATCACAGACACAGGCTGAGACTCAGGCTTGCATGCTCACACCCGTCGGCACACGCGTGCAGCAGGGTGCACGCTTGCTGGCATCCACGCACACACCCGCTTTGCACACGCCCTGCATTGCACATGCCTCTTGCACGCGCCTCGTTCACACTTGTGCTCCCTCGCATGCTCACAGCACATTCCTCTCATCTGCCCCCCGCTCCAGACTTGCTTCCAGAGCCCCCCCAGTCCTCCCCAAAACTAAGCGATGCCTTCGCCCCCACCGTGCACCTGCCACCCCATCTCGCCCCTGGCCCCCAGCCTGCGCCCTCCCAGCGCTGCCCCCAAATTCAGCCTCCCTTTGGCTCTGCCACCAGGCGAGCGCTGGTGAAAACAGCCGTCCTGGGACCGTGGGAAGCCCTGAAATACCTGGCGCTGCCCCGGCGGGTGCACAGACCTGCTCAGCCCTCAGCCGTCGCCCAGCGCTGCAGCCCCGGGGTGGGGGGGGGGGGGGAAGCTCGGCAGCGAGACCCAGCAGCCGCGACGGCTCCAGCAGCGCGCTCAGCCTGCGGCACGAGTGCCCCGCTGCCGGCTGCTCCGCGGCCTTAAATAAGGGGCTCAGCCCCGGCACGGCGTGGGTGGGCGAGCGGCGAGCCGCCAATGGGGGCCAGCGGGGGGCCGGCACCCCCACCCGCGGCTGCCCGCCCGCGCAGCCACCGTGTCACCAGCAGGCACCCGTTGCACCCGCAGCATCACGCCGCGCCACGAGCGCGCCCACGCTGGCACGCCGGCTCCCCGCTGCACCATGCCGCCCTGCCGAACCGGGGCCTCGGGCCAGAGGCAAACCCCAGCCCTCCCCCAGCCCCCGGCTCCCCCGGTGCACACGGGGGACGCAGGCGAGCGCACAGCCCCCCCCCGGCACGCACACACACAGCATGGCCATCCTCCCACTGCGACACGCGCTGCTGCGCTTGCTCTGCAGCCTGGCTTCAGGGCTGGCACCACGATGGGGCTCCGGTGAGCTCCCAAACACACACCCAAGTCACACGCATGTGCACCCATGCACAAATGCACGTGCTCATCTGTGCACACGCATGCACACATGCGTGCACACGCATGCACAAGCTGCATAATGCCTGCCAGCCGGGGCCACGCCAGGGGCTCCGGCCCCCCAGCCCCCTTTGCATGGTGGCAATGGGGGGGCCCAAAGGTCGGGGCATGCAGGGATGGGGGAAAGATGGAGAGAACAAGGAGGGGGGAGAGACAGGGATGGGGCAGGCAAAAGGAAGGAGGGAGCCAAGTGCAACCTGACCAGCGAGAGCCCGGACCGCGGACCACGCAACAGGCAGAGCCGCACAAGGCGCCGCAGCCGGGCCGCATCTGCAGAGCCGCTGACGTTAATTAAGTCGGAGCTGGGCCAGCGATGGCCTAATTAATTAATAACACCTACTCGCGCGGTGCCAAGTGCCACACAGCTGCGAAGCGCAGCGGCGCCCCGGGCTGTGCAGGCTTGTTTACGGCTCTCACCCCTCTCCGTGTGCAGCCGAGGGGTCCCGGCGTGGCGAGGTGATGCCACCCCACTGGTGGGGAGATGGGAAGGGCACTGGCGCCCACGTGGCTGGGGCACGTGGAGCCGTTGGCCCCAGCGAGGTCCCACACGCGTGCACGACCCACACGTGCACACACGGCCCCAGTGCACGCCCCACATGCAGGCACGTGCACAACCCACATGCGTGCACACACTGCCCCAGCACGTGCACGGCCCACACGCATGGATGTGCACAGCCCACACACGTGCACACCCCACATGTGTGCACACAGCCCTGGTGCATGCCCCACACACATGGATGTGCACAGCCCACATGCGTGCACACACAGCCCACACACGTGCACATGCATGTCCCCCACACATGGACACACGCCCCACACGCATGCACACACACGCCCCACCCGCGTGCACCCACGGTCCCAGTGCCCTGGCACGCGTGCACCCACGTGCCCCCACAGCGCTTGCTCCCAGGCCCACCTGGGAGCTGCTGCTGCCGCTGACGTGACGGGGACTTGTCAGCTCTCAAAGTCAACAGGGTGGCATGCAGGGACGGGAAAAACAAAAACCCTCTCGGGGAGCGTGACGAGTGCAGGAGAGCAAAGGCGGCGGGGGGCCGCGGGGAGGCCGGGACTCCGGGGGCGGCTGGCAGCGGGGCTGCAGCTGGGCAAGCAGAGGAGCCGAGCAGGGCCACGGCCACCCCGGCACCTCCCAGCTGGGGCCCAGCCGCGGGGAAGGGGCGCGGGGGGGGGGGGAAGCTGCGTCACCAGCGAGTGCCCCGGCACAGGCAGAGGAGGCGGCACGGGAGGCTCCGTGCCGAGCCGGGGGTGCAAATGGGGTGCCATGCTGGGGATGCAAAGGGGGTCCCAAGCCAGCGGGTGCAGAGAGGGTCCTGAACCACGGGGTGCAAAGGGGGGCTGGAGCCAGCAGGCGCAAAGGGGTTCCTGCACCAGGCTGTGCAGGTCCCGTGCTGGGGGTGCCACAGGGGTCCGGTGCCAGTGGTTGCAAAGGGGATCCTGTGCTGGGGGTGCAAAGAGGGTCCGGCGACGGGGCCGGGCGACGCTGCAGGCGGAGGGGAGAGGCAGGTGGGTGCCGAGGGTCCCCCCCGCGCCAGCCGCCCGCGACCGCCCGGCAATTGCTCCTGCGTCCGAATGAGCGCGTGATGGGAGACGCGGCCGCAATTTGGGGGCCTTTCCAGTCGCCGCCGCGCTGAGGTTGCGCTGCAGTCGGCGGCCGGCGAGGTGCGGGGCCGCGCGGTCTCCCTCGCCGCGGGAGCTGCAGGGGTGACGGCCCTGGTGCTGCCCCTCGCCCTCCTCCCGCACGGGACGCCAGGGGCCCCCGGACACCGGGGTCCCCATGGCTTGCAAGAGGGGGGCCCGGGGGGGAGAGGGGGCCCCCCCACGGCGTCACCGTCACACGCGTGACTTCAGCACAGCTCCGTTTAATGGGTTTGCAGCAGCGCCGCGGTGCACAGGTGCCACGGGAGCGGGCGCCGGGGGGACGAGGGGGCCCGGGGGGGCTCAGTGGACCAGGACCTCCATCTTGTGGCTGCCCTTCTTCTTGCAGACGGGGACGTCGTGGCCGCCCTTGGCCGACTCCACCACGGTGACGGCCACGTCGCCCTTCTGGAAGCGGGTGGAGAACCTGGGGGGGGGCGGAGCCATGAGCGGGGGGGGTGGGACACCCCTGGCCCCGCCCCCCACCCCGCCTCCTGCCCAATGAGCTGCGCGGGCTGTGCCCTCCGCCAATCAGCACCCTCCGGCTTGCGCCCCACCCGCCCTTCCCTGTACCCAGCCCGAGCCCCACCCTGGCAGGCTCCGCCCCCATGATGCTAACCCCGCCCCCAGGAGACCCACCCGTGAAAGCCCCGCCCCTGCAAGCTCCTCCCCATGGACATAGCACCACCCCCAGGAGACCCACCCATGCAGTCCCACCCCTGTGAGCCCCGCCCTCAGAGGCCCCACCCCTTCAAGCCCCTCCCCCTGTAGGCCCCGCCCCTGTACTGGTCGGTGATGTGCAGGGGCAGGGCCTGGGCCGTGGTGTCCATGAGGGTCTGGTGCAGGCGGGTGACGAGCTCGATGAGGTGGTCGCTGACGAGCAGGAAGTCGCCCTTGGCCCCCCCCGTGGAGGTCTGCGGGGGGGGGGGGGAGAGGGTTCAGCCCCGCCGGCCCCCGCCGTGTCCCCCCGTCCCGTCCCGTCCCATCCCGTCCCCACCTCCTTGAGGTGCAGCGCCAGGAAGCCGTCGGAGAAGCGGGTGACGGAGACGCTGCGGATGTCGCCCAGGCTGAGCACGGTCTTGGGCTGGGCGCCCTTGGGCTCGGCCAGCATCAGGTGCTCCGTGGTGAGCAGCAGCAGCCGCGGCACCGTCTGCGGCGGGGCGGCGCGTCAGCCCCGGCCCCGGCACGGCGCCCCGCCGCCGCCCCCCCGGCCCCGCGTCTCCCACCTTGCCGCTGGCTCGGTTCACCTTCCTCACGGCCTCGGCCATCACCAGCTTGTCCTTGGCCACCGCGTGGAGCTTCTGGTACTTGGGGTTCTGCTTCAGCCCCAGGTACTCGCCCTGGAAGGGCTGCGGCAGGCTGGGGGCATGGGGGGGGGGGCCGTGAGCCGCCCCGGGGTGGGGGGGCCTGCAACCACCCCCCCGCTGTGCACCCACCTGTGCCCTGCACCCATCTCCCCCCATGCACTCGCCTGCTGCATGCACCTGCCTGCTGCATGCACCCATCTCCCCCCGTGCACCCACCTGCTGCATGCACCCATCTCCCCCCATGCACATGCCTGCTGCATGCACCCATCTCCCCCCATGCACCTGCCTGCTGCATGCACCCATCTCCCCCCATGCACCCACCTGCTGCACGCACCTGCCTGCTGCATGCACCCATCTCCCCCCGTGCACCCGCCTGCTGCATGCACCCATCTCCCCCCGTGCACCCGCCTGCTGCATGCACCTGCCTGCTGCATGCACCCATCTCCCCCCGTGCACCCGCCTGCTGCACGCACCTGCCTGCTGCATGCACCCATCTCCCCCCATGCACCTGCCTGCTGCATGCACCCATCTCCCCCCATGCACCCGCCTGCTGCATGCACCCATCTCCCCCCATGCACCTGCCTGCTGCATGCACCCATCTCCCCCCATGCACCCGCCTGCTGCATGCACCCATCTCCCCCCATGCACCTGCCTGCTGCATGCACCCATCTCCCCCCGTGCACCCGCCTGCTGCATGCACCTGCCTGCTGCATGCACCCATCTCCCCCCGTGCACCCGCCTGCCCCCGTGCACCCGCCTGCCCCCGCCCATCCCCGCAACCCTGGCCGAGGCGGCACCTTTTGGGGTACAGCGTCTTCTTGTCCTTGAAGAGCTCGCTGGCGCAGAGCTTGGCCTGCAGCAGGGCCCTGCGCTGCGGCGTCAGCTGCTCCCGGTACCTCTTGCACTGCCAAGGGAAGGGAGGACGCGGTGCCACCGACCCCTCCGGAGCCGGCTCCGGCCCCGGCCCCGCTCCTCCCATGGCCCCGCGGCAGCTCCCACCTTCCAGCGGTAGAAAATGTCTTTCAGCTCCTGGTTGGCGCCGGCCAGGAACTTGTAGGGCGCCGGGGGCCAGGTCCGGTCCGTCACCGCCAGGGGCGGGAGGTTGTTCCGCAGCCCCACGAGGAACTTCTGCACCTGGGGCGAAAGCGCGGAGCCGTCGGGAGCTGCCGGAGCCTGAGGGTTGGGGATTCGGGGCCGGGCAGAGGCCCCATGCACAGCCCCCCTGCCCCGCTGCTCCGTGCCCTGCTCACCAGCCGCCGGTAGATGAAGTTGGCCAGCCGGGCGCTGGCCCCGGAGCGGAAATACTTCTTGTACGCCTTGCGGACCTGCGGCGGGACGCGGCCGTCAGCGGGGATGCGGCCCCGGGGGATGCCGGCCGCAGGGTGTCCATGCACCCGGGGCATCCGTGTACCCGGGGCCCGGCAGCGCGCGCCCCGCGGACGCGAGCGCACAGGGGCGAGACAGAGAGCCCCAGACAGCGGAGGGACAGCAGGACAGAGCAGCGGGCAAGGAGAGGGCGGCCGGCTCGGCTCAGCTCGGCTCGGCCCCGTTACCTGGTACCCTTTCCAGTAAGCCGAAATGGTGCTGGCGGCCCGGTGGCGGCGGCGCTGGGTCTTCAGCTCCCGAAGGAGCCTGCGAGACTGCGGAGGAAGGATCAGAGCCCAAAGGAGCCCAGAGGCGGGGGAGAAACACCAACACACATAGGGAGCCGGAGGGAGAGAGGCAAGGCAGGAGAGGAGGAAGGAAAGACGGAGAGAGACGGGGATGAGGCGGGTCCGGAGCAGCGCGGGGGCCTGGCCTGGCCGGGGGTCGGCTGCGCCCCGGCTCCTCCGGGAACCTGCCAGGTCCCGTGCTGCAGCGCCGGCTCACCTTCCAGCCCCGCGCGTACGCCTGGAGCAGCAGCGCCGAGCGCCTCATCTGCTGGTACCTGCACTTTTGCTGCGGTGGGAGAGCAGGGTGAGCGGGACGCTGCCGTGCTGGGGGACTCCGCGCTGCGGATCATCCCCCTCCCCGGCTGCGGGGCGGATAGATGGAGCAAGACGCAGCCAGCGTCCCCCTGTTACCATGTGGCCCCGGAACCAGGCGGCGATGAGGATCTGGCTCTTGCGCATGAGCTGGAACTGGGTCCTGCACCGCCAGCCCCGGAACATCTTCTGGATGAGGGTGGCCAGCTCGGCCACGCGCTCCTGCCGCCGCCGCTCCAGGTCGAAGAGCTGGGGACGGCGAGGGCGAGCGCTGGGGGCGCGGAGCGGGTCCGCAGCCCCGTGCCAGGGCCGGTGCGGTGCTCAGCCCTCCCCGCCGCGTGCCCTGCCCGGACTCACGGTGCGCGGCGAGCGGATGAAGAGCTTGCTGTGCCCGTACGCCAGCTCCTCGGCGGGGATCGGCAGCTCCGCCAGCAGCACCTCGACCCCGGTCCTGTGCCGTGACAGGGGGGATGCGGGGCTGTCAGTCCTGCCTGCGCCGGGGGGCGGGCAGCAGAGGCCCCCGTGCACCGCCTTCTTCCGTGCACCATGATCCCCTCCACGTGCATCGTGTTCTCCCGTGCACCACGTTCTCCCCATGCACCATGCTCCCCCCGACACCGCACCTCTCGCTGCCCGCCCAGCGTGGCCAGGTCTTCTTGCAGAGCATCTTGTAGCGCTCCAGGAAGGGGCCGTAGAGCTGGCGGAAGGCGTAGCCCGCCCGGCGCACCCGCACGTTCTCCAGCAGCCCCAAGTAGCGGATCTGCGCCAGCACCAGCTCCGGCGTGAACAGCATCGCCGTCTTGGTCTCGTTGGGCTTGATGCACCTGGGGAGGAGGGCGAGCGGCGGGCTGGGAGCGGCCCGGTGCCGGCCGGGGCCGGGGCTGGGGCGCAGGACCCTGCCCGGCTCCTACCTGATGTAGTTGGGGTTCTTGGAGTAGAGGTTCTTCATGAGCGTTGCCACCGAGGCCTTGAACTGGGAGCCGGCGGTGGGGGGCAGCTTGAGGGAGACCTTCTGGGGGTCGCCCTCGGGGAAGAGGGAGCGCAGCAGCGGGTGCCGCGAGGCCCACATGGCCTGCGACAGGTCCCGGAAGAGCAGGTCGTTGTTCTTCTCGATGAAGCCCGTCGCGTTGTAGGTCACCTGGGAGCGGAGGCGGCGTCAGTGCCGGGGGCCGCGGGGCAGGGCGCGGGAGCCCCGGCGTGGGACATTCCCGCGGAGCGCCAAGCCGGATGCGGCCCCGACCTTGCCGGCGTAGTGGTGGATGCGGAAGCAGCGGGGCGGCAGGCTGACATCGGTGACCCGCTTGGCGTTCTGCGTCGCCTTGCTCTCGTAGTGCCGGTGGGCGGCGCACACCTGGTCCAGCTTGCCGAGGAAGGTGTCCTCGTTGACGGTGCCGGGCCGCAGGCACTCCTCGTCCAGCATGGCCAGGATCCCGCACGTGCCCTGCGCCGTGACGGGCAGCGTCGCCCCGAGCCCTGCCGCGCCGCCGTCCAGCGCCCCGAACCGCCCCGTCCCTGACCCACCCGACCACCTGCGTCCAGCCCGCTCCCGGCTCTGCCGAGCCCGGACTCGGCCCGGCGCGAGGGAGGGAGCTGGGACACGGACACGGACACCTCCATGCATTGGTGCAAAGTGACTCACGTTCTCAATCAAGTTGCAGATGATGCTGTTGTCGAAAAACTCCACCTGGGTCCACTGGATGCCCTGGGAGCAGAGCGGAGTCAGGTGCACGGCCCCCCCCCCCGGCCGATGCGGGGCAGGAACCGGACGTCCGGCAGCAGGGAAGGGGATCCCGAATCCCTCCCTGCCTTCCTGTTATTGAGCCTGCTCCCGGCAGGGAGCAGGGCGAGGAAGGGCCGCGGCGTGGAGCCGTCTGGGGCACTTCCCCGGCCCCAGGCTGCCGAGGGGCCGCGTCCGGCGCGGCAGCACGGAGCTGGGTACCTCTCGGATGTATTCCTCCTGCTCCTCCTTCAGGGTCAGCAGGATGAAGATCTGCTGCAGCTTCTCGTTGCAGTAGTTGATGACGAACTGCTCGAAGCCGTTGTCCTGCGGGAGAGGGGTCCGCAGCCCCGCTAGACACCGTCCAGCGCTGCCCCGCGTCCCACCCACCGCCCGCCCCGGGGGCCCCGTCGCTCACCTGGAAGATCTCGAAGCCGTAGATGTCCAGGACGCCCATCACCTTCCTCTGCTTGCCCGGCTTCACCTGGGGGGACGCCGGGCGCTGAGCCAGGGCCGGCCGGGCCGGGCTGGGGAGGGGGGGAGGCGGCGTCCCCGGCCGCGGCGGACCCTCACCTGGATGCTGGTGTTGATGCGGTTCACCAGCCAGTCGAAGAGGCGGCCGTAGATGTTCTTGGCCAGCGCGTCCCGCCCGTAGTAGCCCTGGGGAGAGGAGGGCAGGGCTCGGCGGGGGCCCCGGGCGCCGGCCCCGCGGCGGGCAGGGCGGGCGAGGGCAGGGCCCCCCGCGCACCTGGGAGACGCTGAGGCTGGTGAGCACCACCTCGTCGCGGGCCTTCACGGTGCGGGAGCACAGCGCCTGCTCCAGGGTGCTGGGGTCCAGCCCGACGAGCTGGCAGATCTCCTCCAGCTCTGCGGCAGAGGGAGGCGGCGGTGCCGGGACCGAGCCTGCGCCCCCATCCCGGCTCCCGGCCCTTCCCTACCTCGCGGCTCCGGGATGCTGCAGGCCTCCATCCCGCTGGCCTGGAAGCGGCTGCTGAGCTGCACGTTGCCCAGCTTGAGCACGACGGCCGTCACCTCCAGCAGCGCCGTCACCTCGGCCGGCGAGAAGCCGATGACCTCCATGGCGTTCTGGGGACAGGGACGGGGGCTCAGCGGGGCGGGACGGGGGCGATGGGCCACTGCGTCCCCCCCCGGCCCCAGCCCCAGCCCCGGCACCTGCACGGCGCGGAAGTTGGCAGCGTCGTCCACGCCGGGCAGGCTGCAGCTCTCGCGGTTGAGGTAGCCGTAGTGCCGGCAGTCCTGGCGCAGCCTCAGCCGCTCTGGGGGGTCGGGACGGGACGGGGCTCAGCTACAGCCCCCCACTCCCGGCCCCCCCCCCCCAGGCCCCGGCACCTACGGAGCAGCTCGGCCGAGCCGCCGGCCAGGAGCTGGTAGAAGATGTGGAAGTTCCTCTCGCCCCGCACGTGCCGGACGATGCGGGATTTCTCCAGCAGGTCTGCGGGGAGGGGGCGAGCGTCAGCGGGGCGGGGGGCCGCGACGGGACCCCCCCCCCCCCCCCCGCTGCGGCACTCACAGTTGCTGATGACGCCTCCCAGGGGCTCGCCCTTGAAGTCGAACTCCACGTCCATGTATTTGCCCTGGAGAGGGGCCGGGCTGAGGGCATCCGCAGGGAGCCGCTGCCCGGCCCCGGGGCTCCGGCCCTGCCGCCCCCCGCCCGGCACTCACGAATCGGGAGGAGTTGTCGTTGCGGATGGTCTTGGCGTTGCCGAAGGCTGCGGGAGGAGGAGGAGGAGGAGGAGGAAGGGGGGGGTCAGGCAGTGGCGGGGGTCCAGGGTGGCTCCAGCAGCCGTGCCGAGCCCCCGGCCCTGGGCACCTACCCTCCAGCACCGGGTTGGACTGCAGCAGCTGCTCCTTCACCTTGGTCACCTCCTCGCCCTTGCCGCACACGGCCGCCACGTAGGACATCACCAGCTTGCTGGCCTCTGCGGGGGGGGCAGTCAGCGCCAGGGGGGCGTCCGTCCCACCGGCCCCACGCCCCGCCGGCCCCCGGCACTACCTGTCTTGCCGGCCCCGCTCTCGCCCGTGATGAGGATGCACTGGTCCCGGTCGCGGTCCCGCAGCGAGCGGTAGGCGTCATCGGCGATGGCATAGCTGGGGACCGGGGGGGGCAGAGAGGGGCTGGAGGGGAAGCGCCGAGACCCCCCGGTGCGGCCGCGGGGCTGCCCCATGCCGCCGCCAGACCCCGAAGCCCGGAGAGCGTCCAGGGGGGCTGGGGGCGCCCAGACCGCTCGCCGTCCCCCCCCCGCGCTCACATGTGGGGCTTCACAGCAAAGAAGTTGCAGCCGTGATACTCCTGCACCTTCTCGGGGGTGTAGATGGGCAGGGAGCAGTAGGGGTTCACCGAGATCACCACGTTCCCGATGTACGTCTGCGGGCGGCGGGAGGCCGTGGTGCGCATGGGGCTGCGACGAGCCAGCCCAGCCCCTGCGTCCCCTCCTCCCCATCCCCATCCCCCTGCGTCCCCGTCTCCCCATCCCGACCCCCTGTGCTCCCTTTCTCCCCATCCCCCTGTGCCCCCATCTCCCCATCCCCATCCCTCTGCGTCCCCGTCTCCCCATCCTGACCCCCTGTGCCACCCCCCTTCTCCCCATCCCCATCCCCCTGTGCCCCCATCTCCCCATCCCGACCCCCTGTGCCCCCCTTCTCCCCATCCCCTGTGCCATCTCCCCATCCCCAACCCCCTGCAACCCTTCTCCCCATCCCGACCCCTCTGCGCCCCCCTGTCTCCCCGTCCCGCACCCCGAGCCCTGCCGCCTCCCCTCCCTGTGCCCCCCAGCCCGCTGCCCACGTAGATGTCCTGGTGCCGGAAGCGCTCCTGCAGGGCATGGAGCAGAGACTCCTCGGTGAGCGGGTCCAGCAGCACCAGGTCCCCGACAGCCGCGGCATCCAGCAGTGAGGCCGTGGCTTCCATGGCCGGGCGGCTCCGGGGAGGCTGCGGGCAGAGCGAAGGGGGCTGCAGCCTGTGGCAAGGTGACAGCCCCCTCCCTCCGGCCCCCGGACGCCTGGGCTCTCAGCCGCCCGGGGTGGGCAGGGACGCACCAAGACGCACGTGCCAAGGCACGAAGCACCGGCTGAGCCCGGCACAGGGTGGAGCAGGATGCGGCCCACAGCCAGGAGGATGCAGCTGGGACCGTCCCCCCTGCCGGAGCCGGTGGCTCCGGGTCCCCGTCGTGCCAGGCACCGCGGCAGCGCGGGCAGCCCTCGGGGACGGGGACAAGGCACAGAGCGCTCCTTCGGGGGACCCTGGCGTCTGGGCGGGGGCTGCGGGGGAGGCAGGATACCCGGACTCTGCCTGCAGCGGCTGGTGGGAAGCGCGGGGGCCAGCCAGGAAGCTTGGACACCTGGGCCCTATTCTTGCAGCACGGATGAATTCAGCCTCCGCTTCCTCCCTCCTTCCTGGTAGGGGGGAGCGGGGGCTGCAGGGGGGGGACAGGCGCAGGGCAGCCCAGCAGCACCCAAGGGCGAGCGCGCTGGCTCCCCCGCCGCCATCCGCCCCAGGGCACGATCCCTCGCCTGCCTTTTATAGAGCGCTCGTGCTCCCTTCAGACCTTCAGCCTCGCTTTACAGCCCGGGCGCTGCGCTCGCTCGGCGCGGGGCTGCAAACCCGGCCCTGCTTATCAGCGCCCGGGGAAAGGTCGCCGCGAGCGGGCAGGGAAGGAGAGGGCGAACGGGGGGATGGAGACAGACCCGGCCAGGGCCGCTCGGCTTCCCTGAGCAGCAGCCTCCAAGGGGACGTGTCCCTGCAGGTCCCCGCAGCCTCCCATGGAGCTGGGCACCCGCACGGAAACCCCCTCTCTGCTGGGCGAGGGGCCCCAGGCTGAGCACCCACAAGTGGGGGCTGCTGGGCAAGGGTCCCCCCCCCCCCAGGACTCCAGGGCAGCCCCAGGCTCCCCTCCGTCACCCCGCCGCTGTGCTGGGGCTCGGAGCTCCCTGTGCACCCTGGGATGGGGGTCCCGTGGGGTGGGGTGCCCCCCGGGATGTGGGCTCCATGCATGGGGTGCCCCCAGCCAGAGGCCAGGATGCCGGGGGGATTGGGCGCGTCCGGCTGCCGGCTGCGAGCAAGGGGCTCCGCGACTCACCTCGCTGTCAGCGGCAGCAGCTCCTGGAGCGGCTTCGGCCGGGGCTGCCTAGGAGCCGGCCCAGCCCCGCGGGCGCTGGCCAGGACTGGCCCCTGAGGGGCGGGGGGCAGGAGGGACCTCCCCCGGGGCACAGCCCAGGGAAAGGGCTGCTCCGCCAGGACCGCTCGCACCCGGGGAAACCGAGGCAGGCAGCGAGCGGGGAAGCGATGCCAGGCTGCCCGCCCGCCCGCCCCCGCCCATGCCCCGCGCAGTGGGCCCAGCCTGGTAGGGCTGTTACTGCTGCGTTTTCCCCACGCCCCCAGCAACAGTTTATAGCAGGAACAAGCAGGCAAACTCAACTGCAGCCAAGCAAACAAAGGGAGCTTCCTTCCAGGGCTCCAGGAAACTGGGGCAAGGTCCAGGGGCTGGCAGGGCCGGGAATGCCCCGGGCTGCTCCCCAGGGGCAAGGCACCTGCCCTCGCCAGAACAAAGTCACCACCGGGGCTTGTGGGGAGAAATCTGCCATGCCCCAGAGCATTAAAGGCTTCTGGCAAGAACAGGGTCAGTCTTTCCTTCAGTTCTGCTCCCATCCTGCCCTCCGCAGGCACCTGCCTCCCAGCCGCCTGCTCCTTGTCCCCCAAGTACCCTGCAGCCTCCTCAGCAGAGCAAGCTCGCATGGACCACCAGGCGCACCCTGGGGTCGCCGGGGGACGGACAAATGAGGCCTCATGAGCTACAAAATACACCTTTATTAAAAAAAATAATCAGTCTTCAACCTGCGTTAACCACAGAGGGGACAGAAGAGCCGCAGCGTGCGGGGAGGAACACGTGCCGGGCCGCTAACGTGAGTGGGGACGGGAGCACAGCAAGGGCAGGAGAGCAAACTTGGCACAGAAACAAACCAACAGCGAGAATAGCTACAGCAGCTCAGAGGAAGCAGCCCAGGGAGACGCAGCAGAGGGTGCGCTGGGGATCCCTCCCTTCCTCTCGCAGCCAGAGGGGGACAATAACACTGAGACGAGGCAAAGGCCGGGCTGCGGGAGCCCAGGCTGAGGGCAACAGAAGCAGCCCCTGGGGCAGTAAGGCTACAGGAGGGCAGTTTTATTGCTTAGAAAGTTGCATAGACTAGAGCATCCCCTCCATGTTTGTGCTTGTTAAAGGCTGGTCCTCAGCCTTGCCAAGAGCCCGGCTGCCAAAGAGCAGAGCCCCTTCCCCAGCACGGGAAGGAGTAAATACAATCAGGGTCAATCCCTCTGCCCCACGCCCGCTGGGGAGAGGAGCGCGCGGGGACAGTCCCCACAAGGACAGGGGCTCAGCAGCAGAGAGCAGTAGCTCCAGCGTCCCAGCACACTTGGAGACTCACCTGCATCACAAACACTTTGCACAGGGGCATTTACAGGCCACAGCGAGGAAGCACAGGTGTCACCCCATGCTGGGAGGCGGCCAGCAGCCCAGCTTCAGGACCAGGCTGCTTTCCAGGCATGGCCTCAAAGCCAGCTGCAGAGGAGCCCCCAGGGACCCCCACGCTCTGCAAACACCCCACGCTTCCCCCAAAGCTGGAGTCTGGGATGGGTGGAGAGGAAGGAGCTGTCAGCACCTAAACACGCAGCAGCCTGGGGAGAAGGAAGCACATTCACATGTCCTCAGCCAGGGACTGCCCAGCAGACAGGAGAGCCCGGGGAAGCAGAGACGCAGGGCTGCCAGCACAGGGTCTGCCACATCACAGCTGCAAGGGGAGGACAGGGCGAGCCACACCGGGGGCCACAAAAGCTTAAGGGCCTCTTCCCGAGGTCTGTAATGCACACGCACCCCCCTCCTCCTGCAAGAGGCACCTGCAGAGTCATGTCTCCGCCCAGGAGGCGCTGGGGTTTTTGGTATCCATGAGGGTTTTGATCCAAGTCAGAGTCACAGCCCAACCACCCGGAGCCCTCAGGTGTCTTTGGTAAGCAGTAGCATGAGGAGGAGCGGTTCACCCACGCCCCAGGCCCTGCAGCATCTGGAAAGCTGCTCTCTCCGAAGACAGCCCCAGAGCAGGCAGGTGCTGAGCACGCAGACACCAGAAGGGCAGGTCCAAAGTTCCTCGCATGCACATGTCATCCCTCTACAGGCATCTGCACGCGAGACAGACTTTTCACTCCCTTCCACACCCCAGCAGGCAAAGAGACGCTCCCCATCAGAGCGAGGGCACTCAGCAGCCCGGAGGCAACAGTGTGGGGATGAGGCTCCCCATCGGCTGGCTACAGCAGCGCTGCCGAGGGACGGGGAGCTCAGCGCGCTTGCAGGAGTCGATGCGGCACCCACAGGGCTGAGAGGGAGGTCCCTGCCCATCCGATTCACGTACTAGGAGGCTCACACGCATGCACACCAAAGCCAGGACAGCTCCAGTCCACCTTTAGTCAGCAGCAATATCCCACGTCTTGTCAGCAGCGCAGAGCCTGGCTGCCCTGTGGTCACCTCCCAGGACCAGCTCCCTGCACACCCGCTGTCAGCACTGGGGGCTGTGCTGCCGACAGCTTTCGTGCCTCAGCCTGGCAGGAATCGCCTGGGGAAGGCGGGGGTGTCAGCTCCCCTTATCCTCCCCTCCCAGTTTGGCTCTGCTGCAGAGTTAACGGCGGCCCAGCTCAGGACAGGATCTGAGGTGCCGGGAGCAGACACCAGCTCTCCCTGTCTCGCCCACGCTGCAGGCAGGGCTGCGTCCACGTGCGCTGCGGCTGTCAGGGAAATGGGGGTAACAACAGCGGTTCTGCCCCTCGCCCTCGTGGGTCCGGGGCAGCTGACCTCAATCAGCATCCAGGTGATTGTGGGACAGGGAGTAGCTCGTGTGATCCCTGTCAAAGGAGTCACTGTCCTCCTCCTCCTCAAAGAGCTGGTCCTCGAGGAAGACACCGCCCAGGCCATACTCCTGCTCGTGGACAGAGACCTCATTCGGGGTGAGGTGAGAGGCACCCCCCACGAAGTCAGCAAACCTGGGAAGAAGCCACAAAGAAACACGTTGTGCACTCATGCTCAACAGTCCCCTGTGAGGCCCTGGCTCAGGAGCCAGGAACAGTTTCGGTGCCCCGGCACGCCAGCTCAGCCACGCAGTGTGGCAGCGCTGTCGGCATGCGCAGGGCTGCAACCCATCGACCTGAGCCCCCCGTCCGTGGGGTGGCACTGCGGATGGAGCCCAGCAGTGCTGCGGCAGAGTGTACCACCTCCCTCCACGCCTGCTCAGGCACGGGCAGAGCCATGGCTGAGAAGTGGCCTAGCATGGAGGAGGTTGGGTCAGGACTGGGAGAGCTGTTCTGTCCCTTCCCTCGTGACATGCCCTGCTTCCAGCATGCCAGAGACCTTCTGTGCCTCAGTCTCCCCATCCATAAAGCTGGAGGTGGCAGCTCTGCTCTCCTTTCACCTCAGAGGCATGCACAAAGCAAGCCCTGTGCTCAGAAGCATGTGGAGATGAGGTCAGCCACCCTGAGCATGCTGCCAGGAGAAGTTACCTCTTGGGAGACTGGATGCGGGAGACGGTAGCCCAGGCGGAGAAATCTGGGCTACTGCAGTAGCTTCGCAGCTCCTCAAGGGCCCTGCGCGTCTCCACCTCGCCCTGGACGCGGTACTCCTCCTCTGTCAGCAGACGAGGGGGGCTCGGCCCGAGCCTGGTGCTCTGCACTCTCCTGCCAGCAGAGCAGCACCGGTTACTGCCCTCCCAGCCAGGGCAGGACCCCCCACTGCAGGTTCAAACGCCCAGGAGAGCTGGGGCAAGAGCTACTGGCGGGAAGGAGCAGAGCACGTCCTTCTGGCCTCTGCAGCCCGCTCCCGAGGGAGACTCCCGGCCGTGAGGAGCTGCTCCCCACACACCCCAGGGGAGAGGAGACAAGCCCATCTGCGTACCCCTCCCTGGGCTCCAACCCCAGCAGAAACACCCTGGTCCTGCAACCTGGGCTCCATCTAGCAGCTTGCCTGGGCCAGGCAATGGCAGGGAAGCAGGCGAGGCCAGGCTGCTAGCAGCCCTCACCTGTAGGCAGCATAGGCCCACTGCAAGGGATAGTCCAGGTTCTTGGTGCAGATGGCAATGACCACCACGGCCAAGGCGATGGGGCGGATCTGGATGCCCGAGTACATCAGCAACAGGCCCAGGAGCTGCAGGGTCCAGGAGAGCAGGTTGATGCTGCGCTCGTTCTCCAGCGGGCCGTATCTGTAGCACACGCCAAAGCTCACAAAGCCCACGAGCAGCAGGTAGCCTGCAGGAAAGCACAGGGATCAGCAGGAGGGAACCAGTGCAGGGGCACTCTCACCGCGCTGGCTCAACCCTGGCTGAGAGGAGCTTGCTGAGCAGTATCTACCAGAGCTGCAGTTAAACCCAGCCCTGGAGCCCCAAAGCAGTATCTGCAGCAATGAGGAGGGCAGGAAGCCTCAGCATTTTTCACCGGCGCGTGGCAGCTCCAGGGAGGGGTCACACAGACTGGTAAGCCGGCAGGTCGGAAGGGCCCACACTCACCCAGGAGGTACTGCCAGTACGACTTGCAGATCTCTCGTAGGTTCTTGAAGATCAGCTGAAGGAGGTAGAGGGAAAAGGACCAGCCTCCTACCAGTAGGAAGTAAACAGGACTTTTCTAGGAAAGGAGACAGGAAAATCAGGACAGGCTGTGGCTAGAGGGCACCTGTGGCTCTACCCACTTCTCCCGATTGCCAAGCCTGGCTACATGCAAAGCCAGACCCACAACCCAACACCCCAAGGCCATGTACTCCAGCACTCTCACCAGCCCACCTGTGCAGGTGGTGAAAAGGGCTATTACGCACCAGAGCACAGCCAGCCCCACCTCCAGACCAGCCTGGCTGCTGCAGTCTCTCAGCACAAGAGAGCCCAACACTCACCTTCGGCATGACCTTGGACATCATGTAGATGAGGACGAGCAGCGAGGCCAGCAAGCCAAAACTTATCCCGGCCGAGTAGTAGAAGAGTTGGCTCCTGTGGAGATCACACAGACACACACAAGGTCTTTTACAGCTCACAGGTACAAACATACCTGCCGGGAACAACCCCCCCGAGAGAAGAGTCTGCAGGCAGCCAAAGCCAGACAGGCAGTGCCCACCCCAACACATGGTGCCATCGGAAAGGCACCTTGCATCCTGGAAACCCAGGGAAACCGCGCACAGTCCCACGGATCCCTCGCCTGTGGGAGTCAGGCGGGGCACCCATGCAGCCCCAGAGCAGACAGGTAGGCTCTGCTGCTTGGCTCCACCTTTCCCAGCACGCAGGCAAGCAAAGTTACCCTGCACATCCAGCACAGCTCAGCCCCCAGCGCATAGGGTAAAAGGAGGTGACTCACCTGCTCAGCATATCCCCACAGAAGAACAACAACAGGCCCAGGAAGAAAACCAGGAAGAGTTTAGGGTCAAACCCTGGAAAGAGAGCAAGCCCAGGTTGAGAGACATCCTGGCATGGTGCCTGCTGTGACAAGCTCCAGCTTACCACGCTGTCGTAAGAGCTGGGAAGGGGCAGTGCCCAAGGCAAACCCCTGAGAAGGGGCAGACAGAGCCCTGTCTTCCCCCATTTTACATCCTGTGAGATGGGGCATGCTCCTCTTTCCAAGCCATTCTCCTTTCCAGCAAAGGACCAACCCTGCCAGCCCTCAGAGCCTGAGATCTGTACCAGGTCCTCCTCGCTCCCTTGAGCATCCTGGCAGAGTCAAACCATCTCCCAGCCCAGCAAATCCCCCCACAGGCAACAAGACCTACATCGGAAGAGGATGACGCAGTACGTGGTGCCCGTCTCCAGCAGCTCAACCTTCAGACAGGTTTTGTTGCTGTAGAGATCCACATCAATGCAGGTGTCGTTCAGCTTCTCCTTCAGGAAAGAGAAGACGAAGTTCCACACGTTGAACTCCTCCAACTCCTTCAGCTCCTCCTCGCTGTCCACCTGGATGACTCGGATCATCCTGCTGCTGTTGATCCGGATCTGCGAAGGGGAGGGAAGCGACCCGGGGGGGTATTGCTGCAGCTGCTGGAAAGGCAGGAGGGGCTCAGCCCTGCTACACCCTGACAAGAACCTGCCTTCTCCTCTCACCTGCATCCTGGTCCATATGTCGTGCCATTGCGGGACCCGTGTGTTGGTGTAACAGAAACGGTGGGAAGCTGACTGATTGCACGTCCGGCCCTCTTGGAGCGGTATGACCGATTCCTTGGAGTCTTCACAGAGTTGGAGAAAGGAGATTTAGCAACACAAACAAAACATGAGGCATCTATTCCTGTCTGCTTCAACGTGAGCAACCTCCCACCAAAACACATGGGTCCACTTTCCCTTGCAGGAGTTCCCCTAGTTAATTATACCCTGTGTAGGAAAAATAAAAGTGCTTTCTCTGTTTTCCTTGCAATGAATATACTGGCTGGTTCTTTTCTGGAATATCTCTATTTCTGGGATTATCAGGAACAGCAGAAACCCTTCCCCTATCCCTCTTTCCAGCACAATTCCTCATTCTAGAGCCATCCCTAGCTCAGAGAAGAGCTAAATCCAAGCCTGCCTTCTGCATGAGCTAATATGCCAGGGTGAGTTAGGCTCCAGAATCCTACGAAGGGGCCAACATCACACAGACAGATCTGGACAGCAGGGTGTCCCAAAGCCTGTATTCCTTCAGCAAAGCTCTTTCACAGCACCAGGCCTTTCTTTCGCACTGGACGGCTGAAGCACCAGGGGAGAGTTTTGCTGAAGAACATGCATCTTGCTAACAGGCTCCCCACAGTGAGCCCATTCCCCAGAGGCGTAAATACGCTCCCTCACAGAGCTGGCTCAGACTGATGAATTCACAGGTTGTGGTGGGTGTTTGAATAACGTGCTCTGACTATTTACCAGCCAGCACAAACTAGAAGAGAAATGTAATTACCCGAAAGCAGAATAATATCCAGTTTCCCGAGAAGAGCTGTTCTAAGGGGACTGAGCGAGGAAGCAGCAAATGCCCGACAACCCTTTCTGCTTCATTTGCTGAACTGGGGCCGCACACAGCTTGGGCTGCTCAACTCCCTCTGCTCCCCCCAACATATTACATGGTTCAGCCTCAGCAAAGCAGAATTGGTACCCAATGAAGGGCTCCCTTCTGTCACTCAGCTACCCTGGGGCCAGCATTTGGTTGATTTAATAGACTTTGGAAACTGTCATATCACTTTCAGCCCAATATCCCACCCTCTTCTTGATCGGGAGAGACAGGCCACAGCTCCTGCAAAACCCAGTTCACAACTGCCCAGTCTAATCTCTGCTCCCTGAACAGAAGAAGCCAGTGGGCCAAGCCTGGCAAAGTCACCCTCCCCAGGGAGCTGCCAGCACTGTGCAGCACCGCTTCGGGCAGCAGGGAGAGAGGTGCAAATGCTGCCTCAGAGCCGGAGCAGCTCCAGGGAACTGCTTCAGCTATAGACTGCAGCTGGCAGAGGGCAGACCAGGAGCAGACGGGGCAGAACAGGTGAAACCAGCAGGCTTTGGGGTGAGCGTCCCTCCTGCCTCAGCAAGCAGGCGCCTGCGTGGGGGGCCGGGGCTCCCCCTCCTGCTCGAGACGATCCTGTGAGAACAGCGCAGGCGGGGCAGGGCCCCCTCGCTCCCCACAGCTCTGACATCCCCCCGAGCGCGGCCCTGCGCCGGAGCCGGCCAAGGGGACGAGCGCGGCCGCCCCCAGCCCAGGGCGCCCTCACGGAGCGGCCGGGCCAGGGGACCCTGCCAATCCCCCTGGCGGTGCCGGGGGCCCGGGGCAGGCGGCCAGCAGAGCCCGGAGCCACCACGTCATCGCTGCTTCCCACTGACATCATTGCTGCCCCACTCCCCTGACGTCACCGCCGCCCTGCTCCCCATCCCGCTCCCCGTCCCTCACCCAAGCTACGCTGCTCGCTCCCCCGTGACGTCAACACCGCCGCCCCGAGCCCCGCTGTGATGTCACCAGCAGCCTGCCTCGCCCCACCAGGGACCCCTGCGACGTCAGGGCCACTCGGCTGCCCCGCCATGTCGTCATCACCGCCCTGCTCCCCCACTACGCCGTCCGCAGCAGCCTCGCGTGACGCCGCCGCCCCGCGCACCTGCAGCCCCCAGCGGCGGCGGCAGCAGCAGCAGCAGCAACAGCGTCCCCAGGAGCCGCCGCCGCCGCCCCGCCGCTGGTTTCATCCCTCCCGCCATGGCCGCTCCGCCGACTTCCGCTTCCGCCGCCCACCCTAGCAACCGCCGGGATGGGCCAGCGGGCAGCCAACGGGGGCGCAGGAATCGCGTGACATCACGCAGAGTGATGGCGCATGCAACCTATCGGGAGGGAGCTGCGGCCGCGCGCGCGCACTCCGCGCCCCCTGCCTGCTGCAGTGCTGACTGACAGAGCTCGCAGCCTATCAGCGCAACCCGGGCAGGAACCAGCCTTGATCCCGCCCCTGGTTACCAGGGTGACGGGCGAGGTCTCCATTCAACCCAACAGCCGGCTGGGCCCATAGCAACCGCGAGGCCCGCCTTAGTAACGACTGCGACAGGCATACTGCTCAGCCTATCAGAGCGCAGCCCCGCTCCCGCCCCTCGTGCCTGATTGACGCGCGGCTCCACCTATCAGGAAGCAGCGCCACGTTGTTTATGTAGGGTCGCTCCGGCCGTCGGGGGGCCCCGGTGGGGCGCGGCGCGGGGCCCGCTCGCTCCCGGCGGCTAAGGCCCGGCCCGGCGAGCGCCGGGATCCCCCGGGGCCGCGACGGGGCTGCAATGTCGCCCCCTCCACGGCCCCGTCCCCGGGGGAAGGCAACGGTTAAGGGCTGGGGCCGTCGTCCCCGGCGCGCTCACAGCCGCTTTGTGCCTGCGCCTACGCGGAGCCGCCCCGCCCGGGGGGGGGGGGGCGCAGGGCCGGCGCCTCGGCCCGGCCGCCCCTGGGGGAGCCGCGGCCAGCGGGAGCCGGAGCCGCCGCCCGCGCCGTCCCGCCCCCCCCGCCGCCGCGTCTGCTCGCCCTCGAGCACAAGGCGCTTTTCTTCTGCTCCCCGCCCGCGGCGGCGGCCAGCAGCGCGCTGCCCTCGGGGCTCCCGCCGCGGCGGGCGCCCTTGGGGGCAGACCTCGCCCAGAGCCCGCGGCCCTTCCACACCGCTGCCGTCGGGGCCCGTCGGGGCTCCCCGCGCCCCGGCCTGCGCGGGCCCCGCTGGGCCCTCCCCAGCCCTGCGTGGGGGAGGGCTTAAATGCCGGGACGCCTGGGCCCCCCCCCCCCGGCTCTCGGGGCGGGGGGGCGGTGCTGGGGCTCCCCCAGCTCAGGGAGGGGGTGCCCGGGCGGCTCGGGGGTGCGGCGGGGGAGGGGCGCATGCCCGGATGCCTGGGCCCCTCCCCGTAGGGCACCAGGACGCCTGGGTCCGCGGCCCCCCCCCGGGGGCGGGCAGCGGGCTGGGGCGGCCCCCCCGGGCCGTGGGCGGCAGAGCCGGGAAGCGGCGGGGCCGTGGGCGGAGGATGTGCGTCAGCCGGGGGCAGCGCCGGCCCTGGGAACGGCCCCGCCGCGCCGGACGCCTGGGTCCGCGGGGGGGGGGGGGCGGGGGCTGCCCGTGGGAGGGGGGCGGGACGCCTAGGCTCCTCCGGAGGGGGGGGAGGGCTGTGCCTGGCCTTGGTGCTGGGGGTGCGGGACGCCCGGGCCCGGGAGGGATGGGGGGGGCCGGACCCCCCCTCCCCCAGGTCCGCGGCCGCGCGGGGGGGCCGGGCCGGGCCGGGCCGGGCCGGGCCGCGGGGCCTCTCCCGGACCAGGCAGGCGCGGGGGCGGCTGGAGCCCCGCCAGGCGCCGGGGCCGCGCGGTATAAATAGCGCCCGAGCCGCGGCGGGGCCGGAGACGGGGCGGGGGGCCGGCAGCGCCCGCCGGCGCCCCCCCCCCCCCCGAACCCCGCGACTCCTTCTGCCCCTCTGCTGTTCACCCTCGAGCCTACTGACGGCAGCGCGCCTCCGGAGGCGCCGCGATGCCAGCCCCGAGCAGGGCGTGAGCTGCCCCAGCCCCGGCACCTGCGCGGGGCGGACGGGGCTCGCGGGGCGGCGCCGGGATAACGGGGGAGAGGCCCCGGCGCATCGCCCGTTGCTGTAGGAGCCGGGGAGGTGCCAGCGCCGCCCCCCCGTGCTGCCCCCCGGCCACGGCGGGGAGCGGGCAGGGCCCGGCGCTGGGGCCGCCCCGCAGGCACCGGCCTCCGGGCGCCTCCCGGGCCGCCGGGCGAGGGGCGACTCGCGCATCCCGTCGGGGGGCCCCGGGGGGGGGGGGTCCTGGCTCCGGTGCGCCCCGGGCGCGCATCCCGTCCGCGCTGCGGGCGCCCGGGGGAGCCGCTGCCTCCGGGGGGAGGGGGGCGGCTCCCCGCGGCCCCCCCGCCGCGGCCGCCCGCGCTGTGCTCGGCGGGGGCGGCAGCCGCGGGATCCGCCCCCGGGGCCTCCCACGCCGCGGCGCAGCCGGGGCCGCTGCTATTTCACGGTACCGCCCGTGTGGGCGGCGCGCAGAAGCGGCGCGGCGCGGCGGAGCGAGCGCGCACGGCCCGGCCCGGCACCCCCGAGCCCCGGTACCCCCGAGCCCCGGCACCCCCGAGCCCCGGCGCGGAGCCTGCCCATGCCCCGCCGCCCCCCCCGGGGCGCACGGCGACCGCGCACGCGGCGGGCGTAGCGGCCGGACGCGGCTCCAGCCCGCGGTGAGCGACCGGGGGGGGGGGACCGGGACAGCGGGGGGGCCGCGACGGGGCGGGAGGACCCGAGGCTGAACGGGACCGGGGCACCGGGGGGGGCCGCGACGGGGCGGGGAGACCCGGGGCTGGACGGGATCGGGACACCGCGGGGGGCCGCCACGGGACGGGGGGACCCGAGGCTGGATGGGACCGGGGCATCCGGGGGACCGCGACGGGGCGGGGGGACCTGGGGCTGCACGGGACCGTGGGGGATCTCTACGGTGGGGGGGACGACCCGAGGCTGGACGGGATCAGGGCACTGGGGGGGGGGGCCGCGACGGGGCGGGGAGACCCGGGATTGGACGGGCCCGAGGCCCCGCGGGGGGATCGCAGGGCTGGGCGGGACCGGGACACCGCGGGGACATCGGCAGTGCAGGGGAGCGCGGGGCTGGACGGGGCCGGGGCACGGGGGGGGGGGCCTGTGGGCTGGGGAAGACCGGGGGGGGGGGGGACACGCGGGGGCCCCTGTGGGTTGGGGAAGACCCGTGGGGGGGGACCCGGGGGGGCGCACCGGGGCAGGGCACTTCCCGGTGCGGGTGCCGCGGGGGGGGGTCGGCAGTGCCGGGCTCGGGCCCGGGCCCCCCCCGGCGGCAGCTCGCCGAGCCGCGGGCCGCGGCGTGACGGACGGGCGGCCGCCCGCAGGTCGCCATGGCCCTGCCGCGCACGCTGGGGGAGCTGCAGCTGTACCGGGTGCTGCAGCGCGCCAACCTGCTGGGCTACTACGAGACCTTCATCCAGCAAGGCGGCGACGACGTGCAGCAGCTGTGCGAGGCGGGCGAGGAGGAGTTCCTGGAGATCATGGCGCTGGTGGGCATGGCCACCAAGCCGCTGCACGTCCGGCGCCTGCAGAAGGCCCTGCGCGAGTGGGCCTCCAACCCGGGGCTCTTCAGCCAGCCCGTGCCCGCCGTGCCCGTCAGCAGCATCCCGCTCTTCAAGCTCGCCGAGCCCGGCGGGCGCAAGGCGCTCAGCAACGGGCACGCCAGCCCCGGTGAGGCGGCGGGCAAGGCGGGTGGGGGCTCCGGGACGCCCCCGGCCCGCAGCCCCGCCGAGCCCGCCGAGAAGCTGTCGCCGTCGGCGGTGCCGCCCTGGCCGGGCCGCAGCACCCCCGAGTCGGAGGGCGGCGGCGACGAGGAGGCGGCGGCGGCGGCTCCGCCGTTCTCGCCGGGCGGCAGCGGCGAGCAGGCGCCGGGCGCGGAGCCGCTGGAGCCGGAGCTGGTGCGGACGGTGGCGGAGAGCGTGGAGCGGCTGCTGCAGAGCTGCCCCCGCGGCGGCTGCGGCGACGCCGAGCTGCGGGCGCTCATGAAGCTCAACAAGAAGCTGGCCAAGGCCGTGGGACACATCTTCCAGATGGACGACGGCGACCGGCAGAAGGAGGAGGAGATCCGCCGCCACAGCGCGATCTACGGCCGCGGCGAGGCCCGGCGCCGCGACGGCAAGCAGCTCAGCCTGCACGAGGTGAGGGGGCGCCGTCGGGGGGGGGGGCGCGGGGAGCCGCGCGCCTGCCCCCCCCCCCCCCGCTCACCCTCTGCCCCCGCAGCTGATCATCAACGAGGCGGCCGCCCAGTTCTGCCTCCGCGACAACTCGCTGCTGCTGCGCCGCGTCGAGCTCTTCTCGCTGTCGCGACAGGTGGCCCGCGAGAGCACCTACCTGTCCTCGCTCAAGGGCGCCAGGTGAGGGGGGGGGCCGGCGGGGGGGGGGGGGGAGCTGCCGCCCCGAGTTCCCCTTTCCGCGGCGCGGGGTTTCCACCCGCCCGGACGGGGCGGAGCGGAGCGGAGCGGAGCGGGGCCGCCCCTGCGCGCCCCTTCCCTGCGCCCCCGGCGCCGCCCGCCACCCCCGGCCCGGCCCGGCCCCTCCCCGCCGGGGCGGCCGCCCACGCGCGGCGCCGCAGCCGGCGCTGCCCGCGGGGGGAGGCGCCGGGCGGCAGCCGCCGCCCCCGCGCCTGACGCACCGGTTCCCCGCGCAGGGCCCTGCCCGAGGACGGCGCCGCCCCCGCGGCCAAGCGGCTCAAGCAGGAGGTGGGTGCGCGGGGGGGCGGGGGGGCACCCGCGTGTGCAAAGCGCGGGGGGGGGGGCGCATGTGTGCGGAGGGACACGTGTGTGCAAAGCACGGGGGGTGCATGTGCACGGGGAGGCATGCGTGTGCAAAGCAGAGGGGGGTGCATGTGTGCAGAGGGACGTGTGTGTGCAAAGTGGGTGGGAGTGCGTGTGCACAGGGGGGCAGCTGCGTGTGCAAAGCAGGTGGAGGGGGTACAGTGCACGGGGGGGCACACGTGCAAAGGTGTGGGGGGTGTGCAGGGGGCACATGCGTGTGCAAAGCAGGTGAGGATGTGCACGCGTGGGGACACATTTGTGTACAGCAGGTGGAGGGTGCATGCACGGGGGCACGTGGAAAGCGAGTGGGGGTGCATGTGTACAGGGGACACATGCGTGTGCAAAGCGGGTGAGGGTGTGTGTGTGTGCACGGCGGTGCAGGTGTGCACACCTGCGGGCGCTTGCCCACATGTGGGTGGGATGGCGCAGCGTGCCTGGGGGGCCGGCGGGTGCCGCGGGCACTGTGCCGCCCCGGTGACACCGCGCTGGCCGCAGACGGGTGAGCAGAGCCGCGCTGAGCCGCTGCCGCTGTCCCTGGGTGCGGAGCCCCACGCAGCCCCCTTCCGCCCCGGCCTGGACGAGGATGCCGGCAGCCTCTCCGGGGAGAGCCTCGACGGCCACGCGCAGGGTGAGTGGGAGCCCCGGGCCGGGGGGGCGGCGGGGCGCCGAGGCCCCCCCGGCCCTCCGCCCACCCCCGGCCTCTGTCCGCAGCGGCGGGCGGCTGCCCCCGGCTGACGCCGCCGCCCGGCGCGGCCCCCGAGCTGCCACTGGGGCTGCCCCCGCACGGGCTCTGGAGCCGCCACATCCTGCAGCAGACGCTGATGGACGAGGGGCTGCGCCTGGCCCGGCTGGTCTCGCACGAGCGCGCGGGGCGCCTCAGCCCCTGCCTGCCGGGGAAGCCGCCGGCACCGGGTGAGTGTCCCCATCCCTGTCCCCGTCCCTGTCCCGTCCCGCCGCCGGGGTGAAAACCCCCCTGGGCGGGAGGGGGCTGGCGCAGGGAGCAGGAGGAGGAGGAGGAGGAGGAGGGATGCTGCTGCCCCGGGAAGGGGCCGCGGCGCCGTGCCCTGACCCCCGCTCCCCCCCTCTCCCGCAGACTTGGAGGACGGGCTGGCCGAGCGGGGCCCCCCGGCCCCCCCGGAGCCTCTCCGCGGCACCATCAAGGTGGAGCAGGAGACTAGCCGGCAGTGAGGCGCCCGCCGGGGCCCCGCAGCCCCCCGCCACCACTAACGAAGCAATAAGGCGCTCGGGGCCAGGCGCCCGGCCGGCGCGGCGGCGGCGCCCGGGGAGACCCGGCGCCCTCCCTGCCGTGCACCGATGCTCTCGTTACCTCAGCCGCGGCGGGGGGGGACGCGCCTCCCGGCAGCAGCAATACCCCGGCCCCCGCGGGGGTGCGGGGGGCCCCCGCCGTGGGGCCGCCGAACGGGCCGGTGCCTCTCGTGCGCCTCCGTCCCGCTGTACAGACCCCCCCCCCCCGGCCCCCGCGGCCAGCTCGTCCCCGGCGCCACCCGGCCGCTGCGGAGAGGCGAGCGCGGCCCCCCGGCCCTGCCAGCACGTGAGCGCTGGCGTCAGCGCAGCCTCCCACGGGTGCCACGGCACAGCGGGCAGCGCCGGCACGCACAGCGCCGCGCCGCCCCCGCGGCACGGCCCCGCGCAGCTCCGCATGCACACGCATTTTGGCCGCGCACGCAGCTCCCTGCAGCACCTCCACATGCAGCTTGGCATGCACACGCATGTCGGCTGCGTGCTTACACCTCCCCGCAGCACATCCATGCACAGCTTGGCATGCACGCACATTTCGGCCACGAGCACACACCTCCCTGCACCAAATCTGCACGCAGCTCGGCATGCACACGTGTTTTGGCTGCGAGCACACCCCTCCCCGCAGCACATCCATGCACAGTTCAGCATGCACATGCATTTCGGCCACGTGCACACACCTCTGCAGCACATTCACATGCAGCTCAGCATGCGTGCACCTCCCCGCAGCAAATCCACGCACAACTCGGCATGCATGCACATTTCAGCCATAAGTACACACCTCCCTGCAGCACATGCATATGTGCATTTTGGCTGCATGCACATCCCCCCTGCAGCACATCCACGCACAGCTCGGCATGCATGCATGCACATCCCCCCACAGCACAGGCATATTGTGCTGCGCACACATTTCAGCTGTGCGTATCCCCCCCGCAGCAGCGCACAGCCCCCGCAAATACTCACGCCCACCCGCAGCACGCACACTCGCAGCAAACGCACATCGTGGCAGGCACGTGCTTGCACACACGCATGCACCCGCAGCGACCGCGTGCACCCCTCGGCACACGCAGCAGCAGCAGCCGCGCACGCCTGCGGCTCGCGTGCACGCCGGAGCCGACGCGCGGGGCGCAGCGCTGCGCCCGCTCGCCCGCATGCCCGACCGTCTGCGCGCTGCCGGGAGCCCTGCGTGCCCGGCCGCAGCGGGCGCCTCCATCCGCCCCCCGCGGGGTCCCTCCCGCCCCCGGGAGCCGAGCCCCAGCCCCGGCCCCAGCCCCCCCCTTAGGACTGTGTGGTGTCTTTTTAGAGCATTAGCGACTCTTCCTTTGTAACGTGTACAGTAGATTATTTATTTTGTTATTTTGGAATAAAACTTTATTTTATGGCTTATCTCCCTGCCCCACACCCCCAGGCTCCCCTCTCCCTGCCTCGGCCCAGCCCCAGGCTGCGGGGGCGCGCGGGGCCCGAGCCCCCGGCCGCGGCGCATCCCGGGCACGGCTGCCGCCCCCGCGGCTCGCTCAGCCCCAGCACCCCCCCGGGGGCCGCGGCGCCCCGCTGGCAGCAGCGGCTCTATCCAAAGTGCAGCATATACGCGGGTGGGGGGGGGAGCAGGGCGTCACCGCAGCACTGCCCCCCCCCGCGGAAAAACCCTCCCCCGCCAGAGCTTCCACCCCGGCACAAGTTGCATCGAGTCCGGAAAAACCAGACGCGGAGGCGGCCCCGGCCCCAGCCCGGCTGCCCCGCGGGGCTCACGCCTGCCCCGGCCGCACGCCGTCGTCCCAGCGAGCCTCCGCCAGCCCCCAGCACGGGGGGCTGGGGCTGGGGTAGGCGCCGCGTGGCGGGGGGGCCGCGAAGGGGGGGCCCAGCGGGGAGCCCTCCAGCGACATCTCCTGCAGGAACTGCTCGAAGTCGGAGTTGGGCGGCAGCTCCATGCCGGGCGCGATCCTAGGGGCGGAGGGGCAGGGTGAGCCGGGGCGGGGGCTCCCGCTGCCCCCCAGCCCCTCCGTGCTTACCACCTTGGGGAGCCCTGTGGCGGCGGCTCCAGCAGCGGTGGCGCCGGGAACAGGCCCATCTCGGGCATCTCCTCGTCCTGCGGCTCCGGCGAGGGGCCGCCGGTCAGCAGCTGCGGGGGCTCCCCGGGCAGGAACTGGCCGGCCATGAAGCTCCTGGGGGGCGCAGAGCGGCGCAGGGGTTGCACGGAGCCTGGGCGATAGCTACCTGCCCCGGGGGGGCTTTCCGGTCCCGAGACGGGGTGCTCGGCTTGGGGGGCTGCCGTGGGTCTCCGTGGGGGGAGCACCCGCTGGGGCCAGCTGCAGAGCACTGGCGCCCTGGGGAAGGACCCTCGCGCCAGCACACATGTGCACAGGATGCCAGCGTGTGCTGCAGCCTGCACACGCCCCGCCACACGTGTGCACGTGTGCATGCCCTGCCACACGTGCGCAGAAGCCCCACCATGCTTGTGCGTGCACCAGCACGCATGCACATGCCCTGCCACGTGTGCGTGCACTGCACGTGTGCACGCACTGCACTACGCGTGCACACACCGTCACACGCGTGCATGCGCTGCACCAAGCGTGCCCACACCCTGCCACACGTGTGCACGCACTGCACTACGCGTGCACACACGTCACACGCGTGCATGCGCTGCACCAAGCGTGCCCACACCCTGCCACACGTGTGCACGCACTGCACCATGCGTGCACGCGCCCTGTCACACACATGCACGCACTGCACCATGCGTGCACACCCCCCGGGCACGCGGCGGCTCTTACATGGGCAGCGGCGGGTTCCCGAAGGCTTCGGGGCAGCGGGGCAGTGCGGGGTCCATGGCCAGGGCTGGCGAGAGCATCGGGGACGTGCTGCAGGGAGGAGCGGGAGCGCCGTGAGCCCCCCCGGGTCGCCTCGGCCCCCGCGGTGGTGGGGCACCAGGATGGGTCATTCCCACCGCCCCCCCCCCCCCCGAGCACGGCACGGCTCCCACCTGGGGAAGGAGGATCCGATGGTGTCGGAGACCATCATGTTCATGCTGCCCTCGCCTGTGGGGTAGCTGGGGGGCCCGGGCTGGGGGCAGAAGGGCGCAGGGGGGCTGCAAGCATGGACACGGGGGGGGGGGTGAGCGCCCGAGCGCGGGGCGGCTCCCTCCGTCCCCCCCTCCCGCCCCAGCGCGCCGGCGGGGGGGCACCGGCGGGGGGGCTCACCAGATGGGGCTGAGCAGGCTCTCGTGCTGCAGCTCGGGCCGCAGCACCGGCAGGCCGAACATCTGCGTGGGGGCGGCCTCGGGGGGGACCCCGGCGGCGCCCGGGGGCTGCTGCTCCCTGCAAGAAGGCGGCGCTGCCGTCAGCGTGGGTGTGGGGCGAGGGGGGGCACGGGGGGGGGGGGCAGCGCGCGCTTGCACCCACCTTTCGCTTTCCACAGTCATCTTGATGGCGGTGGATACGTAGCCTCGGCCGTCCTTGCCCGTCTGCTCCTCTGCAGGGAGCGGGGAGCGCCGTGACGCACCGTGACGCGCCGCGCCGGCACCGCGCCGGCTCCCCGCGGGACCTGGGCGAGGGACCCCGCACCCCCAGCCCCACCACCGCCTCCCGCTCCGCCCGCGGCCGCTCACTGTTGTAGTGGCTCCCGAAGGCCTGGTCCTTGGGGGTGTTGGGGTAGAGGTTGCGGAGCTGCCCCAGGTCGCGGATGCGGTCACCGAGGGACCGGATGGAGAGGTCCTTGGCCGAGAAGGGCTGGATGTTCTCCACCTGGCTGGAGCCTGCGGGGCGGCAGGGCACGGCGCTCCGTGGCGGGCTCCCGGCACGGCCCCGGCCCCCCCCTCGGCAGCCCCAGCTCACCGTCCTTGCCCCGGATGACGTGGGCGATGGTGACCCCCCCGATCTCCGAGTCGCTGAAGCGGAGCAAGAAGGTACCGTCGGGCTCTGTGCTCAGGAGCTTGCAGACGTACTGCTTGCTGATGAAGCCGATGATGAGCCTGGAGGGATGGACGGACGGACGGACAGGGACCAGTGTCAGGGCAGTGGGGTGGGACCCGGGATGCCTGCGCCCGGTCCCTGGCTGCGGATGCCCCGCGGCACCCACCTGTCGGACCAGTAGCTTTTGAGGCACCTCTTGGTGAGGTCGAGGACGCCGTCGAACCACTGCCAGAAGGTGAATCCCCGGCCGGGCAGGATCTCCTGGGGCAGAGAGGGGGCGTGAGGCTCCCGGGGCCGCAGCGGCCCGGCCCGGCCCGGCCAGTCCTCCCAGCAACCTTGTTGAACTGGGCCCAGGAGACGCTGCGGCTCTGGAAGTCCTCCAGGCTGGCGCTGTGGTCGTTGAAGATCTTCTGGGCCAGGAAGAAGTAGTGCTCCTTGAGGAGCCCCTTGGTGGTCTGCACCTCCGCCATGAACTTCAGGTTCAGCGTATCGCACATCTTCTCCCAGGGCACCCGCTCAGCCACCACGAAGGGCACCCGGTCCTGCGGCAGGGCGGCGTTGGCGTCAGCCCGCTCGCCGCCGGCCGGGCGCCCGCTCCGCTCTGCTCCCGGGGCCGGACCGAGCCCGGCGCCGCGCCGCGGCACTCACGATCTCGGAGAAGGCGTTATCCCACAGCACCGTGGCCTTGGCGTTATTGTCCTGGTTCCCGTGGACGATGACCACGATGGGCAGGGACAGCACCTGGGGGAGCCGGTGCCCCCGCTCAGCCGGGGCGTCCCCACGGCTCCCGTGGGAGCATCCCGGCACCCCCGGGGCTCCACACGGAGCCGCCGGATGGAGCCGCCGGACGGAGCCGCCGGCCCCGCGGCAGGGGATGGTACCTGGAGGTGGACGGTGAGGTTGCTGGGGGTGAGGGCCACGGTGGTGCTGAAGAGGACGGCGCATTTCTCCTCCGTCACCGACTCGGACCCCTTCCGCTCGCAGCGCTTGATCTTCTTCAGCAGCTGGGGAGGGGGCAAGCCGGTGTCAGCCCCGGCACGCACCAGCGCCGGCCCCCCCCACCGGTCCCCCCCGCGGCCCCTCGCCGGCCGCCACTCACCACGTTCTTGAAGTTGGCGCAGCAGGTCGCGCTGGTGGGGTTGGTCTCCAGGGCCACCACGTTGTGCACGATCTCTCCCGTGCTCTCGCTGTGGGCAGAGGGCGGTGAGGGGCGGCGCGGCGGCGCGGCCCCCCAGCCCCCGCCACCCAGCCCCGCGGCTCACCTGAGCGTGCCGCTGTAGGCGCTGAGCGCCAGCTCCCGCGCCTGCTTCTCCGTCACCATGTCGGCGCGCACCACGTAGGGCTTGGCCGACGTCTTCAGCAGCTGCGGGCCCAGCAGGAACCGCACGCTCGCCTGGAACTTGGTCTGCGTCTTCAGCACCTGCGGCGGCTGCTTCTCCACCAGGAAGGAGCTGCGGGACGCGGGGGTGGCGGCGGGGCCGGGGCACGGCACGGCCCCCCCCCCCCGGCGGCCCCGACCTCCGCAGCCCCCTGCCCGGCCGTTACCTTTTCACCAGGCTGGACAGGAGCTCGGTGAAGCGCTCCAGGAGCCGGGGCAGCAGCTCGGAGCCCAGCTCCGCGCTGGCCGCCAGCGCCTGCTGGTGCAGCTGGAAATACACCTCGACCAGGCTCTCGCACCTGCCGGGAAGCAGCGGCAGCGGCGCCCTGAGCCAAAGCGGGGCCGCCCCGGCCGGGCCGGGCGCCGGCTCCCCCCGCGCCCCCCTCACCTCTTCTGCAGGGGCGCGAGGTTCTCCTCGAAGACGGCCCCGTTCCCTGCCAGCTGCTGCTGCCTCTTCCAGATCTGGATCCGCTTCAGCACCTGCTGCTTGGCCGCCTCCAGCTCCTTTACGGCCTCCAGCACGAGGGCGGGCAGCTCCTGCGGGGCAGCGAGGGCCGCGGGCTCTGTGTCGCGCCGGCCCCCCGCGCCCGGCCCCGGCCCCCCGGCCCCTCCGCTCACGCTCTCCGGGAGTTTCCCTTCCGTCTTCAGCTGCGGGTCCCGCAGGGTCAGCGGCAGGGAGGCTGCGGCAGGAGGGAAGGGGGAGCCCCGTCGGCACCGGCGCCGCCCCGGGAGCCCCCGTGCCGGGAGCGGGTGCAGCGTGCTGGTTCTCCCCGCCGGGATGCAAAGGGACCCGCGCACCGTGCTGCAGCGGCCCGGACGGGTCCCGGCGCCCGCCGGTGCTGCGCTCACCTCCGGCGCCATCCCGCAGCTGCGAGCTCCGCTCCCGCAGCGCCTGGATCTCGCGGACCCGGTGCTGGAGCCGCTGCAGCCCCAGGCTGAACTTCAGCTCCTCCTGCCGCCGGTGGAAGCTGAGGGGCAGGTGCCGGTCCTGGGGCAGAGGAGAGCGGGGTGAGGGGGGCCGCGGGCCGCGTCGGGCCCCCCCCCCGGTCCGGTCCCGGGGTGCCCCGCAGGCAGGCAGGCAGGCGCCACGCACCCTCTTGAGCACGGCGGCCTTCTCGCCCTCCAGGATGCCCTTCAGCACGGCCACCAGCCTCAGCGGGTCGCGCCGATAGGTGCCCTGCAGACGGGAGCAGAGCAGATGTCGGGGGGGGGGGGGGGAACGCACCCGGCCGTCCCCGCAGCCCACGGCGCTGCGCCAGAGCCCAGCGTCTTCGCGACCCGATGCATGGAAGCGCTCGCGCGCTCTTCCGAAATAACCAATTCCCATCTTCAAAACCACTTAAAAACCGAGCATAAAAACATGTAAAAAGTTCAAATTAAAAAAAAAAAAAAGAAAATCTCTCTTTCTGCAAGCAGCTCCTTGCGACGTTGTCGGCGTTACACCTGGTGACGACTTTCCTGGCCGCCTTCAGCCTGGGCGGATCAGCGCTTCCTACTGAAAACAGGGACAGGAATTTCCCAGCTGGCTGCCGCCCGCGGTGCGCAGTGCCAGCTCCTCCGGCCCTCTGCGCGTTTCCCAAATTAGCCACTTCCCAAAACAGCAGCACCGAGCTGGGTGCGAGCTGCCGGACGGCTCCCTCAGCCACTTCCCGCGGCGGCGGCTCTGCTAGGGCCGGCGCCTTGCTCCCAAGCTCGCTCCGGAGCCGCGGCAGAAACCCGTCGCAGCACTGCCTCCCGGGAGCGGGGCCGTGCCAGCCGCCCTCCTCCGGCGCCTGGAAACCTCCCGGCCGTTTCCCAGCTCCGCATTCCCAACACTCCCACAGCCGGTCTCCTCGCCCTTGTGCAAGAGCCCCTGGCTCCCGTCACCTGCCCCGTGCTCGACAACTGACCCGGCAGCTCCGCGCCGAAACCGGCCCCTCCTGCCCGCTCCCGGCGCCCGCTCCTTCCAGCTGGGCCCGGCGCAGCAGTAGCTTCGCGCTCTTACGGCATGAGAAACGATGGTGGGGT
Organism: Apteryx mantelli; assembly: GCF_036417845.1. Classification (NCBI taxonomy): domain Eukaryota; kingdom Metazoa; phylum Chordata; class Aves; order Apterygiformes; family Apterygidae; genus Apteryx; species Apteryx mantelli. The sequence continues at coordinate 2,925,711 of NC_090010.1, read as the reverse complement.
GGGGGGGACGTGGGAGGGTGGCTCTTTCCCAGGATTTTAAATAAAAAGACTAAACTCCGAAACATCTGCAAAGCTTCCCAAAAGATTTTCAAAAAAGCAAACAATAACACTGTCTTGGAAAGTTACCCTGTTCCCCAGAAGTTATGACTAAAGTTGACCCCTTCCCAAATGTTGCATATTAAAAATGTCTGTTACCAAAAAAAGCAGAAGGGGGTTTCAAGCAGAATTGGGCTCTGGGAGCCAGCACCATTCAGCCCCTACATTAAGCTTCAGTGGCAGGAGAGAGAGGACAGGGATTAAATCTGCAATCACAGAGGGGGAAAAAGAGACAGAGAGCAATTCAAAGAGACCTTGATAAACAGAGAAAACAGCCCAGAAAAAGAAACCCAGCGCGCACATGCACACACGGCAGGAGGAAATGCAGCAAAGGACTCGCACACAGCACTGCACGGAGGAAGGAGAAATCAAACACTCAAGTAGAAAATGGGGAACATCTGGTGAGGCGGCCGCGGGGGCCGGCGGGGGCACGGGGCCGGCGGGGGCGCAGGGCTCCCGTGGGGCCGGGCAGCTCCGGGCAGCGCCGCGGCCGCGAGGGGAGGCGCCGGCAGGGCGGGCTGGGGAACCCAGGGGAAACGCCGCCGCCACGGCTCGACCCGCACAAACCCTCCCTCCGCCCCGCCGGAGCCCCCGGACGGCCCGCGTCACCCAGCGTCGGGCGCCGAGTCCTCGCAAACTCGTTGCTGGTGCACAGTGCAGGCCCGGAGAGCGGCCGCGGTGAGGGGTCCGGCTCGCTGCATCGGCCCTTTCCCGCCGGCGCGTCCCGAGCGCGGGCCGAGCAAGCCTCCGCGGGCCGTGCCGTGCCGTGCCAGCGGCAGGGGCAGCCCCACGGCCCTGCGCCCGGCCCCGCACCTCAAGGCTGCTGACTTGCTGCAGGATCTGGCACTGCTGCCCGTCGCTGCTGGCGGCGCTCCGGAGCTTCTCCAGCATGGCCGAGAGCATCCCGCCGGCCACACTGGTGCAGAAGGCATCCGAGCCGTGGAGGAATTCCCTGGGAAGGGAGAGGAGGGCTGAGCAGGCACGAGCTGCCCTCCTGCCCCGCCGGACCCCGAGGACCTGCCTGCGCGCAGCCCCATTGCACTGCGCAGGGCAGAAGCGCGTCCTGAAGCCGTGCTTGCAGAGCCGGGTGCGGCCATCCCGCAGGCAAGGGATTTACTGTCGGGATTATTCCGCAGGCATGAAAAGGGAGCCACGACCAGGCGGTGCCGGCTGCACGTGCCGGTGCCGAAGCGCAGCAGTGCCCGGCCGGCGGCGCCGCAGGGACTCACCAGGGCTGGTTCTCCAGCCAGTCGGCCAGGAGGCAGCGCAGGCTGCGGGGGAACTCCGTGAAGAGGCTGCCGAACTCCTCCGGCGGCATCTGGGAGACAATGCTCCAGAGGGACATCTTGGGAGCCGTCACCTGTGGAGAGGCAGCGGACAGGGGCCGTGAGTCGGGAGGGGGCCAGAGCTGCGGCACCACGGCCAGGACGGTGCCTCGGTTTCCCCCTGCGCGAGGCAGCCGCCGTCCGGCCAGGCGCTCGGTGCAAATCCGTGCCAGGAGGAGCAGGAAGCGCCGATCCGTGCGGAGCCTCTTGGGCAACGCAGGGCCGCCTGCACCTCGGCTCCCTGCGCCTCCGGAGAAGGCCGGGCTCTGGCACCGGGGTGTCCGCAGGGGGGGCAGCTGCTCCCGGCCCCGGCCCCGCTGGGAGCAGCGGGAGGAAACCGCGGGGAAGACGCTCCGCTGGGCCGGGGCGGCCGTGGCGATGCCGCCTGCCCCCCGCCGCCGCCCCGCTCCCACGGGAAGCCCCTTCCCGGGGCGGGCACTGGCCCACCGCCGGGAACCGCAGCCTCCAGCTGCCGGGGAAGCGGGAGGGGGCCGGAGCGAGGGGGGAGGCCAGCGGCGGGGGCCCGGCCCGAGCCTTTCCCGGCGTCCCGCCGCCGCCCGCTGCCTTCCTCCCGCGTCCTCGGCTGCCTCTGGCGGCAGCGGCCTGGCGGCGGGCCGCGGGCCCCGCGACGCCCCGGCGCCCACCTCGCCGCGGGGCTGCCGCCGCCGCCGCCGCCGCCGCCCCCGGGCGCCCGGCTGGGCCCGTCGCCCCGCGGCCGATTTCCCGTCGCCGCGGGCGGACGCGTCACGTGTCCCCGCGGCCAGCGATTTCCCTAGCGGGTCTGCGCCGCGCAGAAGGGCCGGAGGAGCCCGGGCGGGAGGTGGAGCCGCCGGGGACGCCGAGGAACCATGTGAAGGGAAGGAAGCCAACGTCACTAGGGCAACGTCGCCGAGAGCGCAAAACAACGGCGGCGCGGCCCCCTGCGCCCCGCGGCCCCCGCGGCCCCGGCCTCCTCCACCCGCCCAACGCGTACTTCTGCTCCGGGCTGGCGGGCGGCCGCCGGCTGGCGAACCCGGCGCGTCAGCCGGGCATGCCCGAATTCGCCGAGAGGCCGCGCGAGCCGCTGCGCTCCCCCCCTCCCGGCAGCGGGACGGGAGCCCCCCGCTTCTCCCGCACGGCCGTGCCCCAGTTTGCTTCCTTTCCCAACCGGCGGTTCCCACGCGCGGCGTTTCCCTTCCCCGCCGCTTCGGCAAACAGCCGTTCCCTGCCAAGACGCGGCTCTTGCAACGACGCCCTGGCCGGGGCGAAACCGCGCGAGGTTTCCCGTGGCGGCTCCGGCGGCTCCCGGCGCCTTCGCGGCAGCAGCTGGCACGGAGCGGGCCACGTGGTGTTTGCCGGGCCCGCAGCAGGAAGCCCCGCGGCCGGGCGAGTGCGGAGCCGGCCGCCACGGGGGGGGCTCGGACCCGCGTTCCCAGTGCCAGCGCCGGCCCCGGGCGGGAGAGAGGCGCGGATCCCGGCCCCACAGCACCCGGGGCGATGCGCTGCAGCCCCTGCAGCACGATGCCCCTGCGGGCACGGCCGCCCCCCCCCCGAGCTCCCCGCGGAGCCGGTCAGGCAGGCGAGGGAGCCAGCAGTGCCCGGCCCTGCCCTCCGCGGCACTAGGGCAGAGGTTTCCCGGGGCTTTCCCAGGTAAAGGCACTCCAAGGTTCCCGCCACGCCCGGACACCCAAGCTCTGCTGCAGCCTCGCCGCCGTGTCCCTGGGGAGGCCCCATGCCGGGCGCCCCATGGCGAGGACGGATGGCCGCGGCGAAGGCACCACGCCGCGGCGAGCCGACCACGAGCCCGGCACGGGGCCAGGGCGGTTGATGCAGAGGGAGCAGAGCGCCAGCGCCCAGGGCTTTCCCAGCGGGCTTGCCCTGCCGGGACTCCCACCACGGGAAGCCCAGGTGGGATCAAGCCCCTGCCGCCGCCGCGGGATCCTCTCTGTGGAGTCTGCCGGGGCTCAGCAGTGTTCCGGCGCAGCGCCCCGGGATGGTGGCACAGAGCTGGCAGCTGTGCCCGCAGGCTCTGGCGCTGGACTTTGGGCCGGTGCTTCCACCTGCACCCAGGTGCCTGCTGGCTCTGGGCCTCTCCCAGTGATCCTGGGCGGCTGCATCCAGCCAGACGCTCCGGCCTCTGAACCTGGAAGCTCTGCAGGCCCAGAGCATGGGTGGTTTTCCACCATCCTGTCCCAAAACACTGCCCCAACAGCATGTCCAGGCCAGCACGCCAGGGCGCTCCGAACCACACATGAGCCATGATCCCCGCAGGCAGCACCCAGACATCACAGCACGCCATGCCGCATCCAGAGCCGGACCCCAGGGGGGCCCTGATCCCCACAGGCAGCGCCCGGCCATCGTGGCACACTGTGCCACATCCAGACATCCCGCTGTGCGCTTCGCCCCCAGAGTGGGCGCACAGGCCGAGGTGGCTGCAGAATTCCCCCTGCCTGCAGACAGGCGCATCCGGAGCCGCCTGCTGGGTCCATCCTCATCCTTGCACAGCCCAGTCAGGGACAGCACGGGCGTTCCACCCTGCTGCCGCGCTCCCATTCCTGGCCCCCTTCTCCCCCACACTGCCCGCGGGCCCTGGGCGCTGATCCATGCCAGCCGGCTTGGGGACAAGCCGGGGCTGGAAAGCTGCCTCCGGCGCTGCGGGATGCCTGCAGGGAGGCCGGGCTGGGCCAGGCGGCTGTTTGCAGCCCGCCCTGTGGGAAACCCGACTCGGGCAACTGCACTGCTGCCCCAGAGCCCAGCGGTGCAGCGGCCCCATCCCATGGGCTGGCGCGGGTGGAAGAAAGCAGAAGAGCAAAGCGGAGCAGTCCGGCAGCGCGGGCAGGACGGGCTGCGGCACAGCGGCAGCTTCCCCTTCCCCAGCACGTCCCCAGCCAGCTGGCGGCGGGCACCCACCCTGCCGCAGCCGCCCCGCTTCCTTCCTTCCTTCCTTCCGGGAAGGGCTTTTGGAGCCGCAGCACCCGGCCTGGCTGCTGCCCGGGCTGCAAACCTGCCCCACGGTGCGCAGCTGGCTGCGCCCCCCGGGCCGCCCCCCGGCGCACGCACCCGCGCTCCCCGGGCTGCTCTGCGGTGCACCCACACACGCCCCACGGGGTTGCCCCACGGCGAGCACGCACCCGCGACCCCAGGGCTGCTCCACAGCGCCCCCATCCGCGCCCCCCGCGCCCCTCGGGCTGCCCCCCCGGCCCCGCGCCCCCCGGCCCCCCCCGGCCCCCCCGGTCCCGCGCTCCTCGGCGCCGCCGCCCTGCGCGGAGCCCGGGGCGGTGCCGGCGCTGCCTCGGCCGCGGGCCCGGCGCGGCGCGGCGCTGCCCGTCCCGTCCCGTCCCGTCCCGTCCCGTCCCAGTTCCCGGTGCCGGTCCGTTACCTGGCGGGGGCCCCGCGGGAGGCCGCGCCGCGGGGCGGGGGCGGCCGGCGGCGGCGCGGGGCGGCCGGGGCCGGGGCCGGGGCCGGGCTCCCCGCAGCGGGCACCCGCGGCCGCCGCTCGCCAGCGCCAGGAAGGGGAGGAGACGTCGGGGCGCCTGCGTGCGCCGCCCGGCCCGGCCCGGCATGGGATGGGACGGGACGGAATGGGATGGAATGGGATGGGACGGGATGGCTCGGCCCGGCCGGAGCCCGCCCCGGGACCCCCGGGCCCGGCCGGCCCCACGCCCCACCGCCCCACCACCCCCACGCACCCCCCGGCCGGGCCCCGCTGCCCCCCTGCAGCCCCCCGGCCCCGGCTCTCCCCGGCCCCGCGGCCCCCGCGCAGCGATCCGCGTCCTGGCTGCACCTTGCGCGTGCGGGAAGGTCCCGCACACGCGTGTCCCCGCCGCGGCCGCGCACCCGCTTTGGGCTGCTCTGCTGCCCGCAGCGTGCAAAGCAGCGAAGCCTTCCCGCCGCTGCAGCGCGGGGGGGCACGTTGCTCGGGGGGTGCACATCGCTTTGGGGTCAAACTGCTTTGGAGGGGCACATTGCTTTGGGGGGGGCACACTGCTTTGGGGGGACATTGCTTTGGGGGAATACATTGCTTCGGGGGTGCACGTTGCCTTGGGGAACACATGCTTTGGAGGTGCGCATTGCCTTGGAGGGCACATTGCTTTGGGGGTGCACCTTGCTTTGGGGGTGCACGCTGCTTTGGGGGTGCAGGCCGCCCGTTGTCCCCGGGATGCAGGGCCGCCCCGGGGCCGCCAGGGGGCGCTGCTGCACCGCCGCTGTCACCGGCCCGCGGCGGGGGCGGTGCGCGGCCGGGGGGGCTGCAGCGACCCCGAGCAGGGGCGGCTCCTGCACCCGGCCAGCCCCACTCGGGGGGGTGCGTCCTGCTCTGTGCCATGGGGTGCACCCAGCTCAGCCCCACTCGGGGGGGTGCGTCCTGCTCTGTGCCATGGGGTGCACCCAGCTCAGCCCCACTCGGGGGGGTGCGTCCTGCTCTGTGCCATGGGGTGCACCCAGCTCAGCCCCACTCGGGGGGGTGCGTCCTGCTCTGTGCCATGGGGGTGCACCCAGCTCAGCCCCACTCGGGGGGGTGCGTCCTGCTCTGTGCCATGGGGGTGCACCCAGCTCAGCCCCACTCGGGGGGGTGCGTCCTGCTCTGTGCCATGGGGGTGCACCCAGCTCAGCCCCACTCGGGGGGGTGCGTCCTGCTCTGTGCCATGGGGGTGCACCCAGCTCAGCCCCACTCGGGGGGGTGCGTCCTGCTCTGTGCCATGGGGTGCACCCAGCTCAGCCCCACTCGGGGGGGCGCGCCCTGCACAGCCCCCTCCCGGTGTCCCGTCCCCCCGCCCGGCAGTGGCTTGCTGCTCTGGGAGAGCACGTTTCTGCTCCTCCTGGGCCTTGCGCCTGGCAGGGTGCAAGCGCAGCTCCGGGGAGCCGTGCGCCCCTTGCACGGGGTGCCCCACTGCGCCCCTGCAACGGGTGCGCTGGCGGCACGAGGCGCAGCCGTCTTGCACCAGAGCTGCGCGTGCCCCTTGCGCGAGGGGACGGCGCGGTGCCGTGCGGGCGGCTCTCCGCTGGCCCCAGCCCTCGCGCCGCCGCGGGCTGCCACGTCTCCTCCACCGCCGGCCACAGCGGGCCGAGCACGGGGATCCTGTGCTCCCGGCCCACGCGGGAGGCGGGGAAGAGGCCCCGAAAGGAATTTCTCCAGCCCTGCCAAGGCGGGACCCTACGGAAAACCCCCTCCTTTAGACAAACAGCTCCTCTGCGCCTTTATCCATCCCTAGCCCTCCCCATGGGCTGCATCCACGGGGCACGGACGGACCCCGGATCTGGCTGGGCTGGGCCCTGGCGGTGCTGGTGCCCCACGTCTGCTGACCTCCCTTTGCACCCGGGTGCAAACCCAGTGCTGGGCACATCCTGGCGCCCCATCCTCCCCTGTGGGTTGGAGCCAGGGCCAGGACCGGCCGGGGGCCGCGGCCCAGGCATGGGAGGGCTCCTGGCGGCTGCGGGATGGGAGCTGCTGCCAGCCCGGCCCAGCGCCATGGGCTTGCACAACAGCGGGGGCCTGGGGCGCGGGGCAGCCCTGCCACCCGGGGGCACCTGCTGCACCCCCCCGGCTGCCTCCAGGAACATCTGGGCCCTCCCGAACATCTGGCAGGCGGCAGCCGAGCCAGCTGGGCGCTCTGCCGCTGGCCGCGGGGCCAACCCCCCCATCCCACCAGCTTGGGGGGCAGCATGTGATGTCATTGCTGCAACGGGTGACATCACTCAGGGGGGTCGCAAGCAGGTCCTGCAACGCTGCGCCTGTCTCACGCGCCCCCGTCTCCCCGCGCACTGCGGCGCGATGGGGTGACACGGCCGCTGCAGGATGTCGTGGTCCTGGCTGGGATGCCAGAGCCGCCCACGATGCTTGGCCGGGGCTGGGGTGCCGGTCGGGGGGGCCCCTCCCGCCCCAGTCTGTGCCCGGGGCCCCGGAGCCGGCCGGATGCCCGGGGCCCTTCCCCGCGTTGCACTGTTGGCAGCGCGGCCCTGACTCGGAGCGTCCAGAATCGCAGCTTGCAGCGATGCAGAGGCGGTGGCGGGCGGCGGGACAGGGGTGTTTGGGGGGGCAGCGCATCCGGTGGCTTTGCGGGGAGGGCGCCTGCGATGCCACGGGTGCCCCTGTCCCCTCGGGCCTCACCGAGGAGTGAGCCCCCCCCGGTGTGAGCCCCCCCCGGCGGCACCTGGCAGCAAGCGGCTGGGGGCAGAAGGGCCCGGCGCCCGCAGCGGAGGGGCGTGAGCCCCCCCCTCGCCCTGCTGCATTGGCACCCGCCGGGGTGCCCCAGCCCTGCGCCTGCCCCGGGGGCACCTCCTGCCCGCGGGGGGGACGGGGGCTCGCAGCGTGCCCGCCCCGTCCCCCAGCCCCTATCCCCTCCCCTGCTCCTATCCCCCAGCCCCTATCCCATCCACATTCCCATTCCCATCCCCTATCCCCATTTCCTGCCCCATCCTCATCCCTTGCCCTGTCCCCTATTGCCATCCCCTATCTCCAGCCCCTCACCCCTATCCCCAGCCCTGCCCTAGCCCTTGCCCCATTCCCTATCCCTATCCCCATCCCTTATTCCCATCCCTGCCCCAGCCCCTATTCCCATTCCCCAGCCCCTGTCCCTGTCCCCTATTCCCATTCCCGTTCCCCAGCCCCTATCCCTGTCCCCTGTCCCCTATTCCCACTCCCATTCCCCAGCTCCAGCCCCTCCCGCGGGCTAGCGAGGGGGGGGGCGCGCAGCCCCCGCCCCGCACGCGCATGCGCACCGCGCGGGCGCCGCGCACGACCCCCCTCCCCTGCCGTCGGCGCGCGACGCCCCCCGCCCCCCGCGCGGCGGCCCGGGCCCGGTGACGTCAGCGGGCGGCGGCGCGCTCCATCCCGCGGCGGCGGCGCGCGCAGCCCCCCGCCCCCGCGGCCGCCCCGTCCCGAGGGCCGCCGCCGCCGCCGCCGCCCAGGCCGCGAGGCGGAGGGGCCTCGCTCGCCGCCCGCCCCGGCCCTCCCCGCCCCTCCCCGCCCTCCGCGGATGTCGGTGCGCGGGCCCGGGACGCGCCGCCCCGCGGGCACCACGGCGTGAGGAGCCGCCGCCGCCGCCGCCGCACCGCCGGCATGGGGCTGCCGCTGCCCCTCGCCGCCTGCCTGCTGGCCCTGCTCGCCGCGCCCGCCGCCCGCGCCCTCGACGGTGAGTCCGCGCCGCCCGCCGCGCCCCTCGCCGCGGAGGGGGGGCCGCCGCCGCCGCCGCACCGGCGCCGCGCTGCCCTCGGCGGGGCCGCGGCGGACGGGCCCGGGGCCGCCGGGCCGGCTCGTCCCCGCGCGGGGTGCGGAGCGGCGGAGACCGGGGGGGGGGGGAGGAGGTCTGCCCTTGGGGGGGGGGGGGCTCCTCCTCCCGCTGCAAACTTTCCCCAGATTTTCCGCAAATAAAGCAAAATGACCCCCCCCCCATGTATCACTGGAAGGTAATTTTCCCATTCCTCTCCATTAGCTTCAATAACGCCTCACTGGAATATCCCCCCCCCCCCCGGAATCAGAAGGGTTTTTATTCCCTCGTAGCCGAGCAGGAAAGTTGTAAATAGCCGTCGCGGCCGGAGTTCGCCCCCCCGGGCGCGGCGCGGCGCCTCCCGGCGGCCCCCGGCGCCCCCCCCCCCGCGCTCCCGCTCTTGCATAACGCGGCCGCTTCTCCCGCTCCGCGCGGGCGGCGAGCGCGGAGCAGCGGCGGCGGCGGCGGCTCTGCCGCCCGGCCCGGCCGCGCCGGGGGCAGCGGGGGCGTTTACCGGGCGGCCTCCCCGTCCGGCTGCTTTTTTCCCAAGCCGCGCACGTCTGGTTCCCTGTTAGTATTGATCTGTTCAGTAAATACTTCTGCAAGCTCGTCAGCTCGGTCGCCGCTGCCTTTGAGTGTGCGAGGGGCTGTTGCTGGCAGTGTAAGTGCGCCGAGGAGCTGGCAGCTTAACAAGCAGCCAGCAGCGGAGAAGTTCCTCGAGACGTTTGAATGCATGGGGCAGAAGGCTGTTTTTTCCCTCTAAAAGCACAGAAACGGGGGTTGTTTCTGGGTTCGCTTTCGGTGTTTTCCTCTTATGGGTTCCCTCTAGGCAGAAGTGCTTGATGAAGGCAGACGGATCTGGAGGGGGTTATTGGTGAGGGGATTTTTTGGGGAAGGCTCTTCTGTGCTCTCTGGCCTCCTGCCTTGGAGGGGACCGTGCGAAGCTGCGGTTATTTGGTGTCGCGGTAGAGGCAGGAGCAGCGCGAGGCCCGTGACGAGGCCCCGCGGGCCGGGCAGGAGGTGCAGGCAAGGGCTAGATACCGTCCCGGCCCCAAATTAACTCTCCTGCCCCAAATTAGCAGCTGGTGCCGCAGGAGGCTGGAGCCGTGGTCCCCATCCCGCACCCAGCCGGCGGTGTGGGCACCCGCTCTGAAGGGCAGACGTGGCACCCGGGGTGGCACGAGCAGTGCCGTGCCCGTCATGTCCCCTCCCCGCAGCGTGGCTGCGGCTCCAGGTCCGGCTGCTCCCGCTGAACTCGCGTGGCCCTGGTGCCTTCGAGACATCTTCCCCTTCTTTCGGCTGTGGTTTGCAGCCGCCGAATTCAGAAGTTGGCGGGGGCGGGAAGGACAGGCATCCATCATTACATAAGCTGGGTTGCCTTTGGAAACCGGGCTACGGCGCGGTGATGTGCCAGAGGGAAGTTGCTCTGCCCTGCTCCCCACCCGGGCGCAGAAACGACCCCTTTCCTCCCAAACGGCTGGCTGCGCAGCAGCCTCTCCCTTCTCGGGGTGCGCCGATCCCAGCCCCCTTTGCGTAGCCCAGCGCTGCAAGACGTGTCTTTCGGGGAGCTGCGGGAGTGAGGAGCCGCCTGAGGCTTGGAGGGGAGGTTGCAGAGGGGGTTTTGGGGAGTCCTGCTGCTTCCGCAGGGGCCGTTGTTTGATAACTGATGGAGCAGGCCTCGGAGGCCGGGCACCCGGTGGTGCATGCCGGAATGCGGCACGGGCAGCGGCGCGTTGGCCGTGGTGGCACCGGCCGGGGGACCCGGGTTGCAGGGACAGTGCAGTGCAGCAGTGCGGGACAGGGCTCCTGCCTCCACACGCTCCTTCCTCATCCAGGGACCGGTCCTGCTCCTGCCCCCAGACCTGCTCCCTTGGTGTGCCCTGCTGGAAGCTGTTAATCCCTCTCTGGCTCCAGCGGTAGAAGAGATAGGAGACAAAGTCCAGCAGATGGGGTGGGTGGAAGAGCTTTTCCAGGGTGACAAAGGGCGTTGGTGCGCAGCTCCTATCTTGCAGGGCTCCTCTTCCCGCTTTCCGGGGCGTCGAACCTCCCTGGGATGGGCAAACTGTGCCGGGAGCCCTGGGGAGCGGCAGCACGGGCAGTGAGGGATTGCCCCGCCACCACCGTTTTGGAAACGCGTGTGGTTAGGGGCGGCGGGGGCGACTCGGCACGTTGCTTTCCTCTCGCCGCCTTGGCGGTCTGGCGTGCAAGGGCTGCACACGTGCACACGTTTCCCCAAGCACGTTCGCACGGGCCCAGAGCCGCGCTGGGCTCAGCGGAGGCAGAGCACCGGGGCGCTTTGGGGGCTGCAGCGAGACCCTCCGCTCCATGGTGGGCATCAGGGCTGTGCTTCTGAGCTCGGGGCTCCCGTGCGGGTCTTGGGGCATGCTCTGCTCCCAGCAGACCTGCGGCCAGGTGGAGGGTCTCCTCTGACCCCCCAAGGCTGCTCCGCTCTTTGAACCTCCTCGTTACTCCCGTGGCAAGAGAAGGTTCCTCCGTCGTGAGTACACCTGGGTATGGCCACAGTGCCTGGAGGAGCGGAGCAGGGTGCTGGGTGCTCCTTCTCCAGCGACGTGAGCTGAGGGAGGACGACAGGCTGCGGGCGGCAGCGGGCCAGCCGCTGAGCATCCCCGGCAAAGCCTGCCGGCGCTGGCCCCTTCTCGGGTGGAGCCGCTGCGTTGCCTCCTCATCGCCCGCTGGAGCGGGTGGTGCGCAAAGGTGGGAATAGCTGTGCGCAACCTGTCGCGTCCCGCCTCGTCCTCCGCCTCGTCCTCCACGTCCCTGCTGCTCCCTGTGGTTTTCTCTCCATGCCGTCTCTGCCTGCTCCGCAGGAGCCTGCGAACCGGGAGGGAGTGGAGGCTGTTCGCACCCTCCTGCTCTTGGTGCTTCTCCTCCAGTGCGCTAGTAAGGCTGATGAAGAGCAAAACCACCCAAGTCTTTCCTTGTTCCTCAAAGGCCTTGGCATCCAGAGTCCCGTTGAGGTTGGATGGAGATGTGTGGAGGATTCATGAGCAAGACCTGTTTTCTGCCCGTGCTGGTGAGCGCGGGATCACGTCGTCGTGTGTCTGCAGCATCAGCTACAGCTGGGCCTGCAACCTCTGCAGGCATTGCATGGACATGAAGGGTGACTGCTGGCTTGGAGGGGATGGAGGTGTTAAAGCATGGCAGCCCATCAGACGTCACCCCGGTGCTCAGCGGTGCAGAGGTGTGCTGCCAGGGTGGCCTGCCTGTGGGTTGTGCCCCGTTTCCAGCCCTGCCCGCCGGACCCGGCTCCCTTCTCCGGCTGGGGATGGCACAAGAGGCTTTGGGTGTCTTGGGTGCTGCCTGTTGCCAGCGGCAGGAGAGTGGGAGCGCTCTTCTGAGGGGTTATTTCGAGCCGGGGCAGCTTTTGTGTTTCTGGATCTTGCTGCCGGAGTAGGATGAGCCTTGCAGTCTTGCGTGATTGGCAAGGTGTGGATGTGTGGAGCAGCCAAACTGTCTAGATTTAGCTTTGCAAGAGTGACTCACTCCCCAGGAACCTGGCAGAGAGAGAGGTTGGGAAGAGAAACACAGATGCTTTTTCACTTAACCAGGAACGTTAGTCTGATGGGGGAGTGTCTCAAGGGACCCGGACCTGGTTGTTAGGCTTGTTGCAGGGCAGGGATGGGGTGACTCTTCCTTTCCCGTCCCGGCAGTGTCTTGGTTGGTTGGGCTCCTTCCGAGTAGGAGCAGTCTCTCATTGCGAGCGTGTGGGATGGCCAGGGTGCAGACACCCATGCCAGCAGCTGCGAATGCACCTAAGAGGTCCTAGGGATGCAGCAGAGAGATTTGCCCCCGGCAGGTCGCTGGAGTCGTTGACTCTCGCAGAGCTTCTGAAAAGGCACCGGCTGTTGAGTGCCACCTTGTCTCGGCAAAACTCCTGGGGCGGGAAGAAGAGGGAACCTCTGGTCATAGAAACAAGAGGCTTAAAGCTGATGAACAGAGACAAATTAAAGGAAAAAAATACACAAAACAGCTGAACCTGAGGAACTCTCTGCTACGTGATGCTCTCGGGCAGGAATTCAAAAGCGTAGTCCTTCTCCTGCGTTTCCCTGTGGGGGACAGGGCGACGAGGCCAGCAGCTTCGAGGCAGGGGTTGGCTGCGTGGGGTCAGGGTATGCGGAGGGGATCTTCCTGGGGCCCGTCTTGGAAAGCCCCTCTGAGGAACTCCCAGATTAGCCACGAGCGCTGTTCCCCTGGAGATGGGATCAGCTGCAACGCGGCTATGGAGAAACAGTGTTTCTGGGAAGCCGGAAGACCAAAGGTCACCTAACCCGCTGGGGAAGCTTCTCCCTCTGCTTGGAAAGGGCTGGCGTTCTACTGGCATCTCTGCAGGCTTGGGGACGAGGTGCGGTTTGACACAAGAAGCTATGACCATGGTGGCTGTCTGCCTGCTCCTGTGCTGGGGACCCTGTCCTGGGCCTGGCAGTCGAGGTGGCCGCTGCAGGACAGCGGTGGCCAGGTGGCAGCAGGAGCCTCGGTGGGTCATGGGGTGTCCAGCCCTGTCCCCAGCAGCGTTGGCTCTACCTGGCCTGAGGGCTGCTCTGCTGAAGGGTGTCTCTGGTTTTGCATTTATGTTTTACCCCGTCCCTGCATCGCTCCAGGGACGCTCCCCCTTCTCTCCGTCCCTGTGCCGACCCCTGCTCCGAAGCCCCGAGGACGGAGAGCTGCTTGCCAGCGTTCGTGGGGTTGAGGTTCGAGCGGTTGAGCCCTCTCGTCCGCTATCCCCATTGCCTGCTTCGACCACGAGGCCGGCAGCTTCCCTGTCTGGGCCGTTGCTGAGGCCGGGGCGAGCTTTGCGGGGTGGATAGTGTGCAGTCCTGGGCTGCTCGCTCGCTCGCGGCGGAGCATTGGTGAAATCTCGGCTCCTGGGTGCGCGTGACCGGCTCAGTGCTTCCGGAGCCGCGAGACGCTTGCGAAAGCCCTTGGTGCCGGGCTGTGCCGCTGGGCCAGGAGGGACCAAGCCAGGGCTGCTGGACCCTCCTCTCCACCACCATCTGCAGATGTGCCCTGCTTCTGCACCCCCTCCTCGGGGCGGAAGTGTGGGGCTTTGGGCTGGGAAATGGAGCTTTCTCTCTTGCGCACAAGACCTGTAGCAGGGTTACGGCTGGTGAGCGGGTGAGGAGAGGCGTGAATCTGTGATCCCAGAGGAAAAGGGGAAGGATGCTCAGGCAAGCAGGAGGGCTGTAAAACTGCCTTGTAATGGCTGTGAAAAAACGAGGGGAAGGCGGATGGCTCCAGGGTGGAATTTGACTAAGCCCCAGGTCCTCCAAAAAGCCGTTTCATCCATCAGGGCTTTGGTTCCCAGCTGCTGTATGGAGATGGAGCCCCTTTCCTCTTCTCTTGGCGGGTCTGATCCATTTGGATGCCGGCACAGCTGCATCCCGACGTCCCCGTGCAGCCTGGCAGCTAAGGCATTGCCGTAGGCTCTCTGAGCAGGTCTGATGATGCCTCTGTGTGGCCCCTGCCTTGGTTTCTCCTCTTGCTCCATAGGACCTGGACCCCTTCTTGCCCTGGGTCCGTATGGTCTTCCTATGATGAGGGGGGTTATTTGGGAAAGGACCATGTATGGCCTGAGCTCAGCCCCTCTCCTTTCACTCCTCATCCAAGGATGTTATCCTTGACAACTCCAGGAACATCCTGTTTATTTTCCATGTCTCCCAGGGTTTTGAGCTGATCTGCAATGTGGAGAGACTGGAATTAAGGGTGGGGGCTGGAGAGAGGTGATGAGGGAGTGCTTTGGGCAGTGGGGATCCCAAGGCTTGGAAATGGGGGGCCTCCCTGATGGGTTTTAGAGGTGACTGGCAGTCTTCTGAGGATATTGGGTATTCAGGGCATCTGCAGCGTAGCTGTTGACGTGTGCTCTGTGTTTCCTTGTGCTGGCACTTCGGTTAATTGATTACTGTGCTAGTCATTATTGTGCAAGGATAATGAGGTAAGCGGGAGCGTTGCTGTTGCTGTCAGGTGGGTTCCTGTAGCCAAGGTCTCTCTACCATCTCGTGTCCGCTGGGGACCGGGGGCTGCTCGTGTGCGCTCTTGCTGCTCCCTCTCGGAAACCGATGCCCTGCTCGTGTTCATTGCCGTGCAGCTCCCTTGCAGCTGGGAGGTTTCCATTGCCGCTTTGCTATGGCACTGGTACCCAAGGAGACAGGAGGGACTGAGCCTCGGCTCCCGTGCCAGCCGCCAGCCTGGGGCTCCTCTGGGATTTCGCTTGTACCTGTGGGATAACTTCCCCAGCCCGCGCGCTCAGTGGATGATCTTTCTTCCCACTGAACCTCTGACGGAGGCTCCCGCGGCAGCCGAGCCAACCCCCCCCCCCTTGGGTGCCGCTGCTCTCCCTGCGAGTCGTCCGTCTGCTCGCAGGGCCGAGGAGGGGCATTGGAAAAGTGCAAAGTAGTTACGCTGCTTGTTTTCCCCAGCAAGTCACAGGGTTTGGCTAAGACGCCTGGATGAGTAGGAGAGTTGTGTCTGAAGCCCAATGGATGAGTCGGGATGAATCCAGCAATTCCAGGGTTGGGAAATTGGCTCCTTGGAGAGTTTGCGTGTTCCTGGTGCCGGCAAGGCGAGCTTGACTCAGCCCGACAGCAATGAATGCATCTCTCCTGTTTCCTTCCTGTGGTCTCCGCACTCTGCCAAGCAGACAAGACTTTCGTTGTGCTTGGACTGGATTTTATCTGCGTAACCTCCTGCCGAGCGACTTCTGGATTCGTTCCCTGCAGCGTCCCTCGTGCCGCGCGCGGGGGCTCGGGTCCCGCAGTGGGCACCGCGCGCTCGCCATTCACCTGACAGCCTGCCGGTCCCTGTAAGCTGAGTCCCGGGAAAGCTGCTGTTTCTGAGGGCCGGCGGAGCGGGGACACTGCTGGCTCCAGCCCCCATTGTACCCTGCTCCGAGAAGTTTATCCGCGCCGCAGCCTGCCGCGGAGGAGATGGGTTTTTCCTCTCCTCCGTGTTGCGCAGGGCAGTGCAAGACCAGCTTGGAGCTATTTACAGACCGGGCTTTGCTGTTGACTTAACTTTTCAGTCACTTACATTTAATGTACCTTGGCAGCCTGTCCTGCCAGCAGCAGCAGCAGCAAATATTTTCAGTGTTTTCTAATTCAGCTCAAACTTCTTGTTTTCTTCGCTCTGTGCCTTTTATTTAAAGAAGGGAAAATGCCGGGTGGGTTGTGAGGACTGTTTTGCTGGATCTTACTCCGTTGTGCGAGGTTGCTCTCCCCAGTGCAGTCCAGCCATTTCGAGTGCTAAATATAGACGTACAATGTCCTTTCTTAGCCAAGGGAACCGAACAGGCTAAAGCTACAATCATGCAGATGCTTTGCAGGATTAAAGACAGTCCCAGCGCTGCTTAAAGCTAATCATGGGCTTAAGGGGTAGGCAACCAAAATTTTGACTAATGGCCTTGCTGGCAGCTCAGAACTTCTCTGGGGTGGGACGGTGCTGGTAGGTGCTGTGCAGGCGACGAGCAAGAAAAGCAGCCTGTGCCGGGGAAGAGGCGAGCAGGTCTTTAATTTCTTCCAAAATGCGTGGACTGAGGTGCCCAAATGTGAATTGCAGATGACTGGGAAAGAGTCTAATTGAGTTGAAAGTTGCATCTTTAATTGGGTGGACTAATTAGCCTCTTGCAAGATGCTGTTTCTCCAAATTGAGCTGAAGCACCGCACGTGACGGGGATGAGCGTGCATTTTAAAGGGCCCTTGATTGCTGTGTCTTTGTGTGCCCGAGTCGGTGACTGGCAGGTTAAAGGCGAGGTGAACCCCGAGCGCGTGGTTAACTTAATAAATAACTCAGGCTGCCGGCTTGGGAAGGAGAAGGAAATAATTGTTTCCTTATAAATTTGCTGCTGAATCCAGAGCTCTGACTCTCATCCCTCGGCGACTGCGCTAAAGGGAAGGTTTTCGGCTGCGAAAGGATGAGCGCTGCCGGAGCGGCGCCGTGCTGCTGCTCCTCTACCTAGGCCTTGCTGAGACCTAGCTGGGTTTTGTTTTCTGTGGGCTGCCAGGCAAATTGTTATTTTAATCTGCCCAGAGCTTTGAAACGCATCAATCTAGTCCATTTACTTAATATGGTGCAGCTCTTTGTTTGCAGGCGCCGCTACAGACATCTGAGAGCGGGGACCGAGTGCTCGCTGGGTAATGGATTCAAGCAGCAGCTTATTGTAGCTGATGAACAGTCAAGTGCATCTTTGCCTCTTTCATTTTGCTGGCGAGGTGGGCTGTGCCAGGAGCAGGCACGATGCTGTACCTGCTAATCAGGCTTCTGGGGCTAATTGCGTTCCGCTTTCCCAGCGGAGGGGTCCTCGTCACTGCTTTCCCCGCGTCCCCGCTGGGCAGAGCTGCTGGGTATTGCCGTGATGCACTGCCAGACCCAGCGGAGAGGTGTCCGCGGTATCCCGCGACTTTGTTTTTGCTGTGCTTGCTTTGCTTGCTGTGCTTGCTTTGCTTTGCTGAAGACTTTTGAATATCTTGGCCTGAAAAATTGGAAGCGGATTCAAAGGTTCCAGCTGCGAGGGCTGAGCGGTGACCCCGGGGAGGAGCGGCGTCCTCCTCGTGTGTCCCCCTCCCTCCCACACGAGCCAGCGTTCCCGTGCCGAAACGCCTCCCCGCTCTGCTGGGGCCGGGCCTGGTTTGGCTGTTGTAGGGCTCCTAGCGGGCTCCGGGCCCCTCGCCGTCTCCTGCAGGACAGCCGCCCCCTCGGGCGCGCAAGCTCCTTGCAAAGCTGCTCGAAGCCATCTCAGCCAGGGACGAGCAGGTCTCCCCCCATGCAAGCAGAGATCCCCTCGAACGCATCCCGGCTCGATTTCCTGGCCGGGAGAGCTGTTCCCACCTGACACGTGTCACTTGAGAGCAGCTTGGATCCTGTGGGAGGGCCGAGTCCCGATCCCGCGCTCGGGGCGGTGCTGAGCGGCGCCGGCTCCCACAGCGCCAGCGGCACCTGCCCGGGGCTGGGGAGATGCTCGGGCTCGGAGGGCAGTGAATTGCTTCCTCCCCTGTCCCTCAGTGTGCCGAGCTCCCATGTAGCGCCTTTTTTTTATTGTTTAGGAAAGGAAACAGTTGGTTTTAATACTTCCTACAGCAGCAGCCTTTCTAGGATGCAGGACGCACGAACACCTTCCTGTCCCGCGCCGGGAGGGGAAGCCGGCCGCCGCCGCCGCCGCGGTGCAGGGCTCGTGTCCCTCCTGGGGCCGGTGCGTCCGGGGCATCGGCGTTTCTGGGGTTTCTTCTGCGTTCTGGGCTTGGCAAGACCGTGGGGCGGACAGAGCAGAGGGTCTTTGCCCCAGGAGCAGGGTGCCGGAGCTTCCTCAGTGGTTTTTCTCCCCAAGAAGGGAAATTTCACCCCCTGCTCATGCATATGTAAATTGAGATTTCTGTGGCCCCCTTTCCTTGCCTGTGCAATGGGGAAAGGCTTCCCCCATCCGTTCCCACGGGATTGCTCGAGGCCGGGCAGAGCGAGCCCAGCAGCAGGCCCCGATGTGGATTCAGCATCTCTGTGTCCCTGCCTTCCCCAAACGCCCGCACTGGGAGCGGAGAGCTCTCGTTTTCCGCCGGAGCCTCCCCAGGCCGCGTCCAACCCCTCCAGAGGGGTTCGCTCAAGCGTCTCCTTTCGTGGCCCTGAGTGCGTCTTCTCTGCAGAAGAGCGAATTTGCAGTCGAACTGCACTTACTCACCAGCTTGGTTTTCTCCTCTGCAGCTGTTAGGATGCCACCGTTGCCTTCGAAACCCTCCCTCGGCCCAGCCCTGCGCTCCTCTGGCTTTTTAAAAATCATAACGCTTCCTTTCCTGGAACTTGAAAAAGGTAAAAACAGGCAAACCAGAGTCCCTGACCTGCACCAACCACCTTGAAGCATCCAGGCTGTCATGGACAAGTAGTTAATTGGTCGCGCAGCTGAACCGCGCTGGTAGAGACGCCGAGGGGGTAGGGTAATGTCTGGAACACAAAATCAGACCAGACATAACTGTACCAGATTCCTCTTTAATCATTTTTACCAGTTATAAACAGATGGGACATTTCACCATGCCAAAGAATTTTTTTTCCTCTTTACCTCTTAAAATACAGCTAAATGGCTTTGTCAGAGCAGAGTGTTAAAGTGCAAACCTCCTGTCTCTGCATTAACCCTCGCTCGGGAGGAGTGCGTCCCAGGATATCGTGTGTGCGCATTGCTTAAAAACCTGCCCAGGGTCTGGCAGGGGCTGCGATCCGGGCTCGGTTGCGGAGGGCGCAAGCGGCGGTGGGTTAAAGAGCTGGGGGCTGCGCAGGGAAGGGTCTCGCCCCTGGTGTTCCCACGCTCCGGAGGGTCAAGGACGAGGAGAGCAGGTGCCGAAGGCCCTTTGCGAAGCCCCGTTTGCGGGCGCAGCCTGCGTCTCCGCCAGCGCGGACCGGGCAGTGGCGGGAGCCCCGGGCCACCTGCCGGGATTGCGCCCGGGTTTGGCCCTGCCGGGCTGCAGGGGGGGGACGCTGGGGCCCAGGCGTCCTGCACCTCTGTCCCTGGTGCTGCCGCGGGGCTCCGGTGCCCCTGCTGCGGCGGGCGCTCGGCTCCGGCGCAGCGAGCAGCGCAGGCCAGCTGGCCGCGCTTCTTGTTTTTTCCTGCCGAGATGTTATGACCATGTGCATGGTTTTTCCCTTTTCTTTCCTATTTCCCCCTGCTTCGGTCTGGGCCTCGCAGACAGCTCCGTGCGCGGAGGCATCTCGCGGGTGATGAGAGCTGTGGCCCCGCGCCGCAGCGGCAGCCCCTGCCCGCCTTCACTGATGCTTTCGCGTGGGTTAACGCGCAGAGCATCCTGGAGGCCGGAGCGGTGCCCGGCAGAGCCGCGGAGGAGCCGCCGGTGGCCTCACCGCCCCCAAAGCTGCCGGGTCACGGCGGTGCCCGGGCACGCTCGGCAAGGAGGCGGCTGCTGCCGCCCTCCGCTCGGCAACCCCGCGGTGCGGGGCTGCTCCAGGGCTCCTGCCCGCGCTCGGCGCGTGTCATCGTCCCTGCGCCGGGGAGCAGCAGGCGCCGTCCGCGGTCCGTGCAGAGCCACCGCGCAGCTTCCCGGGAGTCTGTTGCAGAGGAAACCCGGGTCTCCCCATCCCACACCGACAAGTGCGCACTTGCCGGGGAACCTGCCGCTTTGCATGTGCCCTGTGCCTGGAAAGTATCCTGGCGGGTGCGGCCGGAGCCGGAGGGGTTTCCCCACCCTGCTTTGGAAGCGGCGTTCCCGTTCCGATGCCGCTATCGCTTTGCAAGCAGCCTGGAGTTTGCATTGGGGCGGGTTTTACCCCGAGCCGGGCTCCGGCTCCTCCGCGATAGCGAGCCGGGGGACAGGGCTGTTTTCCTTCCCTGTGGCCGCCATGCGCCCGCCCGGACAAGGCTTCCCGTCGCTACCGGTCATGTTTCTTCCCTGGCTGCTGAGCCGTGTTTGCAAATAGGTCAGGGCTAAAATCCCTGCTGGGGGAAAGGAGCTGCTGATCGCTGCCCTTGTGGGAGAGCAGGGAGCCGTCAGGGCTTTGCTGTGCTGCCTTGTTTCGCTTGCTCCGGCAAGGTTTTCTTGGAATAGCAGTAATTCAGGCTGCTGCTTCTCCGGCCGGGTCTCCAGGCCACGGCGGGACCCAGGTCCTGCTTGTGGGCCCTGGCCAGGGGCGTTGCGGCCGCCCGGCGCAGCCCTGCTCCGCACCGAGGTTGTGTTTACGCGGGGGAGCAGAGCGGCGTTCGGAATAGCTCCCCCATGTGGGACCTTCAGCTCGGGAATAAAAGTCCCTTTATGCGGGCATCATTAGTGTACTCTGAGCACACTAATTATTCTGGGATAAAAGTGACTTTTATTCCGGCGGAGTGGCCTCTCAAAGGGCCCTTTCTGCCCGTTCCCGCTCCACAATAGCTATTCTGGTCCGTTTCCCCGTTTTAGACAAAGTTCTTATTTGCAAAGCCAGCGAAATTGAGTTGACTAATGAATTAAGGCCAGTGGTTTTGGCCCGGCTCCAGTCCTTTTGAGCCGTCGCTTAGCCGATGCCCGTCCCAGGCGGAACAAAACGCAGCGCCCGATTTCCGCAGCCGGGTCCCCCCGCTCCGTCTGTGGGCCTGCATGGCCCCGGCTGCTGCGGGCAGCCCTGGGCCCCGGCGGAGTCCAGCCCGCGGTGCAGCTCTCCAGATGAAATGCCTATTAATCCATAAAGTGCAATTGCTTTATTGCACAACGCAGGCCGGTCCCTGGGGGGAGCGTTATCTGCTTTAGCCACAAGTCATAAATAACTGCCTCCCGGTGCAGAGCAGCCTATTCTGTTTGGGTTCCAGGCTGCTGGCGTGTAAACACCCTGCTGCTTATTCCTGGGATAAATCGGAGGGAATAACCCCCCTGAGCAGGTAGCGGCGGAGGGGGATGTGCTTGGCCTCGGGCCGGCGGTCCTGGCTGGACCCCCGGGCGTCCCCCCTCCTGGTGCTGCAGGGCGAAGGGACGCCCTGCGCCGCTCGGGCATCTCCGGAGGGGCACGGCCCGCTGCCAGCGGCACCGCCAGCACCCGGCCCCTTTCTTTGGGCTGCAAGTGCTGGGTGGTTGTGTGGGTTTTTTTCTTTTTCCTTTTTGCCTTTTTTTTTGCTTTTTGCATTTGAATTGCAGATAAGCTGCAAAAAAAAAAAAAAGAAAAAAAAAAAAAAGCATGATCCTTTCTTGAAACACACTCTGCTGCGTGGCTGGAGCCTGCCCACGTTTTGTATGATCAAGCTGGGTTTTTTTTGAGGCCTGAAAACGCCGTCTATTTGTTTCATCTGGTTCCATCTCCTGCCATTTTCCAATTCATTCTTCTAAGGCCCTGTCCGTGGGGCCGGAGCAGGAGGGGGCACGGGGGATCTTGCTCCACACACATCTCCCGGCTTCTGAATTTGGTTAAAATGCAAATTTTTTTTTCTTTTTCTAATGCATTTTGTCTGAAGGCGGCTGAGCCGCCCGGTGCGAGCGGGAGGGAAGGGGCTGCCTTGGCGGGGGGGGGGGGCGTTCCCACCCCAGTGCGTCCAGCTTCCCACGTGCGTGTTGGCGTTCAGATCGTCTCCCCCCGGATCCGTTGAAGTCAGGTGGCCGCCGGGCTCCTTGAGATGAGAGCAGCCCTTAGGAGTCGCGGTAGGATTTTATTTCCCCCCTCGCTGCTGGGGACGGGGCTCTTGGGCAGCCCCGTCCTGCTGGGGGCTCTTGCAGACGACGCCGGGCGGAGGCGAGGATGCATTTCCAAAGAAACGGCAGGCGGGTCCCGGAGAAACCGCTCCTGCGGGAATGGTCCCCAGTGCGCCCGTCCCGGGGGCCGGGTGGCTCCCGGGAGCCCTTTGCAGCGGGGCCGGGCGTGCAAGGCGCTGCCCGTCCCGGGAGCCGCGGGCGAGCAGCCCGCTCCAGGGCTCCTGGCGCTCCTCTGCATTCTCCCCCGGCCGCGCTGCGGGGTTTTTGCTAGCAGAGGCGATGTGCGTGTTTCTTATGAATGGCATTTTGCTTCCGCTCACATATTTCTCTCTTGCGAAGCTGGGGCAGGCTTTTCTTCTCAAAATTGTCTCTTTTTTTTTTTAAGCAAGGTTAATGCCTCATGATTCAGATGCAGACAGACTTGAAAGGAAAAGGGAAAAAATGTGTATTTTAAAGTCAATATTTACTTAGCAATTGAAATGGCCCCTCCCCCTCCAACCAAAATAAGTTACGAACAGCACATACCTGTGGCTTTTCCAAAGGGGAATAGTTGTGCGTGCTAACAGCAACGTCATTCATGAAAATAGAAGCTCCGATGGAGCAGCGGATCTGGTTTGAATCTTGCATTATGAGGGGTCCAGATGGAAGAATTGCAAAAATGCATTTGAACTGTTTGGAGATCTTGTATTTAAATGCAAAACCAACAAACCCCCCACACGCATTGAAAAAAAACCAAAAACGTGACTCTGAAATTTAGGTTTTGTTATTTTAAACGCCTCCATTAGCCCGTTGAGTTTCCTCGGCGCGGAGGAAGCTGTTGAAGGCGCATTGGGCGCGAGCTCGCGAGTTCTGCGCGCGGACGTCCTCGGGGGCTGCGGAGGCGTCTCGGCCGCTGCGCTTGCTTCTCACGGCTTTTGGCCGGAGCCTTACGGCCTTGCGAGACTGCTCCGGCCCCTGGGCGCAGGTGACTGTAAGGCACGCGCGAGCCTGGGCTCTTTTGACGTTTTCTCTTTGTGACTCTCTCATGGCTTCAGAGAAACTCTGGAAAATTTGAAGTTTTGAAAGCAGAAAATGAATAAATCGTTGCTTTTCTTTTTTCTTTTTTTTCCTGAAATTCAAGGATGATGGATGGATGGTATAGGGGAGAATGTAGAGCAACAGGTATTGCTGTTATTAGAAAATAAAAGGTGACTGATTTGTTTGGCTCATTGGCGACTCGGCAAGTCTTTGGTGCGGCAGCGGTGGGACGGGGTGCCGGGGCTGCGGAGGAGCTGTGCGAGGTGACCCCGTCGTTATTTGGGCAAAGCGGCCTTCGAAGCATGGTGCTCTCCAGCCCGGCGCCGTCCTGACTGCTGACACCAGGGTGGGAGTAGCGGCCCCGACCTCCGGACCCCTTTCCCAGGCGCAGGGACGGCAGCCCGGCTTTCTGCGACTCTTTTCCTTCTTGCTCCTCCGGAGCTTTGCCAGACTGAGAGCGCCGGTGAAACCAGCGGTGGTGGAAAACGCCTGGAGCGCTCTGCAGGACCAGAGCCGAATTCGGCCGGGCTGGAACGTGGGCAGTGCTACTGTCGGCCCTTCTGCCAGGATGCCGCCGCTTTCCTCCTCCTCCCTTCTCCGGAGACTTGGCCATTTCCCGCCAGGCTTCCGCCCTCCAGAGCAACCCGGTGGATTCTCCCGTTCTGCCCTCGGTGCAGCCGGCAAGGGTGGCCATGGGGCCAGGGAGCATCCGCGCGGCTGCGGCGGGCGCTGGCCCGGGAGCGGTGCCGCCGCGGGGACCGGGCTGCCGAGGCGTCGTGCGCGAGCGGGGAAGGAAGGGCCTGGTGCAAGAGGAGCCGCGGCCAACCTGCAATGGAAGATGCTCCGGCAGGGATGCGAGGACGAAACCTCTCGGTCGTGGTGCTCCGTTTTGGAGCAGGCTGCAGTGTTTCTTGCAAGCTGGAGACGCTTCGCCTCGCTTGGCTGAGCGTGCCGGGAGGGTTTGCAAGGTGCATGCACGTCCCTGCACCGGGTTCGGAGCGAGCCGGCTCCGCTCATGCCGCGCCACGCGGGAGATGTGTGTTTTGGCCGGCTGCACCAACGAGCCGCATCGTGTATGTGAGCGCGGAGGGGAGGGGAGCAGCTGGGGGACGGAGACCTATGAGGAATGTGGAGCCGGTTTATTTTTTCTCTCTTTTTCTTTTCCCCCCCTCTAAGAACATCTGGTTTGCAAATCATGCTCATTCCAGTCCATATTTATTGCCAGTGCTGTTTCCTCTGCAAAGGAAAAGCCGCCGCCCCCTCCCAGCGAGGAGAGGAGGAGGAGGAGTCGGGTTCAATAGGAAAGTATGGCTTGCTTAAGGAAGAAGTTGGTTTTTCTTGATTTTTCCCTGTGGTTTGCTTTCCAGCCTACCTAGGCTTTCATGCCATACTCGTGTGTGCACTGAAGGTAGTTTGGCTTCTGCTCACAGTGAAGACCTCCCGTTCGCCACGTTCCCGAAATAGTCTGGTTCGAGGGGAAGTGTCGATTTCTTGCTGTAGGCAAAAATGAAACGTGTGGGTTTTTTTGGTTGTTTTTTTGTTTTGTTTTTTTAGTAGCCTTTAGTAGCGGCTTTCGGGGGGCAGCGTGGCTCCCGCGGAGCGGCGCCTCCTCGGGGTCCTCCTGCCTTGGGGCATCTTGGCGCTTTCCTTGGAGGCTGGGAACGTGCTGGGCGGGAGCCGACAGTGCATTTGGCTCCCGCGCTGCTCGGAGGGCCGGTGGGTGAGCGGGGAAGGGACCTTCCTCCTTCCTCCTCCACGATGCCCCCGGCGGAGGCGGCTGCGCGAGAGTTTCTCCAGCGAACACGGGGCCTCGGCTTGCGTGGGAGACCCGTTTCTATTCCCAGCAGCGGAGACCTGCCCGTGCGTTGGCGTGCCTGGGAAAGGGCAGGGGCGAGCGGCGCCGTCTTTGGGGCCGGCGTTCCTCCAGGAGAGCCAGGACACCCGCGCAGCCCGGCAAAGGAGTGCGCGAGCAGGGCGTCAGTGCTGGCAGGAGATCCCACGTGTCCTGCCCCTGCCTCGGGCAGCCGTCACACGCCGCAGGGGAACTTGCTCTCTCCTTCGGCCTGCCGCGCCGCAACCGGGCCGTGAGACGCAGCCGGTCCGGAAGACGCAGTGCTGGTAGTTAGGAATGACATTGCGGAAAGAGTGGCCCATCTCCCGTCCTGCTGGTGAGCATCGCCGCTCCAGGACTGGTGTCCCCTGTGCAAGATAAACCAGCTGGGTGAAGATCCTGCCCTGGCTCCGCTTCCTCCTCCTGCGCAGACACGAACCTGCAGGGCTTGAAGCAGCCAAGAGGGGGGCAGCAGCCGTGCTGATGTTGGACAGGACACTCGGAATCGCTTGCCGGGGATTTATGCGTCTCCTGCAAATCTGTCTGCCCCTTTCTGGGGGGAGGAGGACTGCAGAGCCTTGCTTGAGGCAGAAGGCCCTTTCGAGGAGAAGGTGCTCCCGGGAGCTGGCGGGGGGGCTGCCCGGTCCTCTGCGCTGGCAGGTCACCGCGGCTGCTGGAAACCTCAGAGAATGAGGGCGAGCAGGAAATCCAAGGGGAATGTCAGGCCTTTGGTGTGGTTTTTCTTTTTAACGACTTTTGCATTTGGTGAACTTGTGGCTTGGAGATGAAGGGGGAGGATGAGCTCCTCCGGGAAGAGAGGGTGGCAGAGCAGGCTCCGGAGGAGAGCTGGGGCTCGGCGCGTCTCCCCGGAGCTGGTGAGGATGAGCTGTCGGGCTGACGGATGTTTATAAGGACTTGAAAAGAACCAGAGTTCTGGCAGCGTAAGCAAACAGATGCTGTGGCGGGGTATAAACCTTCCTGCGTCAAGGCCTGACCCGTCCCGGGGCGTCAGGAGGAACCTGAACCCGGAGGTCTCCCGGGAAGCGGCTCCTGCCTGCGAGGACGCGGTGTCTCCGGGCTGCGCCGGACCCCCGGGACCAGACACCGGCCCGCTATGGCAGCCCGGCCGGCGACGCGTGTTCGCCTCGCTTCCCGCTGTGATTGACAGGAAAACAAACCCGGAGACCCCTCTTTATACGGAGTTATGTGAGAAGTTAAACGGGTCCTTTGAGCAGAGAATTCAGCAGAAGGCCGGGGATGACACAAGATAAACGTTTGGGGAATTTGTGTGTTTTACTGCCTTTTCTTCTAATCAATTCTCCAAGTTGCATTTGTTTGTGTTTTCAAGTTTTGCTGCCTTCCCGAGGGCTCGGGCTCGCTATTTTAAAATGAAAGCTGAAATCGGCAGAGAAGCGGGTGCTGCAAAGAGCTGAATCTCTAGGAAAAACGCGAAATGCCAGGGGACTTGCAAGAGGATCGCCAAGCGCTCGGCTCCCCCCTCCGTGCTTGTCCGCTGCCCTTGCCCGGGAGAGCTTCCTCCGGAGAGCAGTACATCACGGATGAAGCCAGGAATGCTTTAAATTCTGACCCTTCTCGACTGCAGCTATTGCTTGAACTTTTGCTGCCTGCCCTGTGTTGTAATTTGGTCTTTGCTGTCTGGTTCTGCTTACTCTGCATGTGTGTTGTGTACACACACATATGCATTTTTTAAAAGTTTGGAGCAGTCACCGCCAGCTGTGAATTAGCCAAAAAAGAGCTTACTTGCGGTGTCTGCTGTCTAGATAGAAAAATGAAACCCAGCAACGCAAAAGTGGAAGGAAGCTGCCGTCTCTGTATTCCTTTGCTGCTCGTGGTAGCTGCTTTGCGAGGGGTCGGGGAGCGTCTGCCAGTCGGAACCGGTGCGGATGCTCGCGGTTGCCCCGGCCTCAACCTGTGACGAAGTATCGCGACTCGCTCTTGTTCAGAGCCGATTGGCTCAAGTGGCCTGGAGGGACTTGCGTTTCCCTACCAGCGTGCCCACCGTTGCCTCGGGGCCGCGTTGTGTCCCGCGGAGATTCCTGGGAAACTTTGGCGCTTCTGCGTGGAATTCGACAAGGGTCTCGGATTCCCGTCCCTGCCCGTCTGTCGGCTCTGCCCGTCTGCGCCCCGACGTCGCCGGCTGATGCCGGGCTCTGGGGCTGGCAGTGGCAGGGTGTCGGGCCCCGTTCCTGCATCCCGGACCGCAGCTCCGGCCGGAGCCGCTGGCCGTGCCGCCCGCACGGATGTGCCTTTGCAAGGACGCAGCACCTATAGCGTGTTGTTTGCGGTGCGGTCTTTGTGGTTTTAAAAATGTTGCTTTCTAATTTGTTCTCATTTGGATTTTCTTAATTTTTTTTTTCCCTTTTTCTTTTTTACTGTCTAGCATAGAAAATAAACTGCCTTGGGCTCCCAGGAGCTAATTCATCCAAGTTAAATGATCTTTAAAATCTGTTAGCGCATCATGGATCTCAGTTCCTGTTTTCTCAGTGTAATTAATGCTTCAGTTTAAATTTTCTCCTTTCCTTAGGGGCAAGGTTGATGGATCTGATGCCAGGATAAAAACTTTTGCTGAGCCATTAAAAAGAAATCAAACTAAACACAATCTAGTCCTTAATTTAAATTTTATATTTTTAAAGTAACTTGTCTTTGGGAAGAAACTGATCTTGTTTATTGTCATTATTTTATTTCTTCTCTCATCCAGCACCGAAGACATGTAGCCCTAAACAGTTTGCATGCAAAGATCAGATTACGTGCATATCTAAGGGCTGGCGCTGTGACGGGGAAAAGGATTGTCCCGATGGCTCGGATGAATCGCCCGATATATGTATGTATGACTTTCCTTCCTAATAATTATCTTTAGTTTTATTTCATTCGTTCTTTCATTGCATGGTTGTTCCAGGGTCCCGAACAGGCATCATCGCATGGCTATCCTACCTCAGCTCACGTTTTTCCATAAGTTCACAGCACCTTTTGCAAGCAGTGGGGGGGAGCTTGGGAATTTAGGCCATTTGTGGTGGATGTTCAAACCGTCCATCTGTGTTTCTTCCATTTATCTCGCTAGCTGCTGCTCCCCCAGTGTCTCTTGTGTTGAGGGACATGATCCATCATAACGTAACAGCCTCCTGGGGACTGGGTATCACTCCACTTTTTGTTATTTTTTTCTCTCTCCCCCATCAAAGTTTATTTGCATTAGAAAAGCTCAAACTCCTGAATGTGAGGGTGCAGCAAGACTTGCTGAAAGGAGAAACGCTGTGGTTTCCCTTTTTGAGGAACTTGTGGGGTTCCCTCCTGTGGTCTCACGTTTGGAAACTGAAGGAGAAAGGCCACCGCAGTGGTTGCGGTAGGACTGAGGACGTGACGGTGGGGGTGGTTGACGCAGGACGAGGCTTTGTGCACTCGGATGCAGAAGAGCTGGAAGCACGGACACGTGTGGACGTTGCCGTCTCCGGCAGGGGCCAGGGGTTGAGTCTTGGACCCTGATCGTCTGGCTTGGTGCTGTCGTCTGGGCACCTCCCTCCGAACGTGCCGGCGAGGAGCGGGTCAGAGCCCGTCGTGCCGTGCGCGGGCTCACGTCCTTCTGCCCGAGGCACGTGGTGGGGAGGCAGGGACGGGCCGACCCCGACTCCTGCCCTTGCTCCCGGAGGGACGGCAGCAGGGGTAGAAAATAACTGTGGTTTGCAGTAGTGGGGGGGCGACGAGCAGGGGTGGGAACCCCTCCGGCTCGGGTCGGAAATGCCCCAGCCCTGGTGGCGGGCTCTTCGCCTCCGGGAAGGGCTCCTCCAGGGTGTCCGTGTCCGCTGGAGCCGAGAGCCCAAACGGCGTCCGGCGACGGGTGCGCGCGTGCAGAGGGTCGCTCTGCTGCCTGCATCTCTCCTTCACAGCTAAAGTTTCCTGCCTCCGCTGCGCAGCATTTAAAGGGTGTTTGGAGCACGGGTTTGGCTGAAGGGGAGAAGAAGGTCTTTGGGAGTGCCTTTGGGAATGGCCTGTGGAAAAGCAAAATAGCTTTCCCCAGATGTGTTTGCATTAGGGTGCATGTGTTGTTTTTACTGGTTTTGTCCCGGGCCCGTTGGAGCCCCTCGGCGGCGAGTGTCCGGCCCGGCTCCCCGCCGGAGAGCAGCTGCGGGACTCTCCCTGCCTGGTCCGGGCTGCTCGGCCCGCTGCTCTGCTGGCAGCTGGCTCCTGGGAAGCAAACAGGAAACGGAGCTGGGTTAAACAGGATCCAACTGCTGGAGCAGGGAGAGCGCATGCGTGCGCGAGGGCAGGCGCCGGGGCGGCCGGCTGCGTGCGCGAGGCCTTGGGGACGGAGCCAGCTGTGAGCGCTCCTGCCGTGCCGTGCTGCGGGCACCGGCCGGGACCCGGCATCAGGGCTCTCGTCCCTGCTTAGACCTGCCCTCCGGGACGAGTTTGGATGAACCTCCAGCTCTCCTCTGCGTCTCCATCTCCCCCTCGGTCCGACGGGGAGGCCGGTGCCTTACGACCTTGCAGAAGCAGCCGTGCTAGGTTGCTCCGTTGCGTCTGAAAAGCACCTGGAGGTGCCAGGCCCCGTAGGACAGCAGGGTTCGGCCGCACTGCTCTTTGCCAGCAGCAAGTATAGTCGCCTTGTTCTCCGGCACAGAAGTCCCTTCCAGACTCCTGCTTCCTGCTGTACTTGGAATAAAGGTCTCATCCAAAGCAGCCTTTGGTTCAGCATCAGGGTTATTTATTTCTTAAGGCAAAGTGATGCAACCGTCCCCTCTGCGGGAAGAATGAGGGGGCTGGGATGGGCTGTCTGACTCCAGGCAATCAGCAGCCCTGGAAAATTACTGCAGGAGGACTTGGAGGCCTTTCTTCTGTGCTGGAAGAATCCGTCCTGATTGACATATTCCGCTAGCTGTGTCTGTGCTCGTTTAACCACACTCTCTTTATCCATCTGGACAGGTAGAGGGAAACCTCAGATGCTTTTTCCCCCTCTTCCCTTCCTTACTTTAATGCAAAGGCATCGTTTGTCAGTATTGGCAGGGGGCTGGCGTCACCCTGGCGTTTGCCCCCCCCGGAAGGGGAGAGCAGCGGCATCCTCCAGGCGCTGCGTACGAGCGAGCGGCGGTGGCGCCGGGCAGCCAGCCCGCTCCGTCCGCAGCAGTTGCCGGCATCGGCACCGGCCTCAGGAATGCCGCTGCCTCGGCGCGAGCACAGAGGCAGCCTTTCTGCCCCAGCAGTGTGAGGGAGTAGAAGCAGGCTTGGGAAGGTACAGGAGAGCACGGGCTGTTATTTCTCTGTCCCCTCAGAGGATGAGATTGCAGGGTTTTAGGGGGAGAGGAGGCCCAGGCTGTCTGAAGCTCTCGCATCGTGCTGGTGGAAAAGCCCCACGCGCTGGTTCCTGCTCAGAGCTGCCCGCTTCGAGGTCTGCGCACGCCCCGTGGAGCAGAGAGGACCTGCACGTGCTGCGTCCCGACTGCCGCCGCCGCCGCCTCCGGAGCCCGGGAAGCGTTGCAGCGTTCCGGCAGCGGGGGCGCAGGCATCCGTCGCCACCCCGCTCCTGCTCCGAGGGACAGGTGACTTGCCCGGCACTCGAAGCCGTGTCCAGCTTTTCTAGCCTTAAGATCAGCGTCTTTGTGGCTGTTTGTGAGGCAATCGCAGCCTCCGCTGGGGCACGACGGGAAGACGAGCCGGTGTCTGCGCAGCTCCCCAGTGCCGAGGCTCACAGCTCCCGCTGCTGGGAGCAACGCCGGTGCCGGGAACGGCATGGGAACGCTGGAGCGGCGAGTGCAGGGCTGCTGACAGCGGCCGTTTAGGAGCTGCCTGGCGGTTCCCGGACAGACAAATAAGAGCGTGTGGCACGGCGTAAATCGGAGGCAAGCATTTCCTCTCCCCCAGCTCCGCCAGGGCACGTGCGGGACAGCATCCATGGGTCGTCGTGGCCGTTTTAGCGCCCTAAATGTGAGGGACTGCTTTTCTTCCTGGGGAGCCGTTACCTCCGTAACATCAGAAGTGGATGGCTGAGATCCAGGGACCTGGAGAAGTGTATCGGCTTAACCTTTCTGCACGACTCGGTTCAGCTTCCCCAGGCTCCTACTAAGTCCAAAGACTTGAGTCAGCCTAAGGGCACAAACAGGGAACCGGAAAGACGGAGACGCCCGATGCGATAGCTGCAGAAGTCCTCGGGCGCAGTCCCCCCGGGCGTTCGAGCGAGGGGTCTGCTCTGCGCCTTGCTGCACGAGGCGGGGACGCCTGGCGCTCTCAGCTGCTCCCACCCGGAGCAAACCCCCCCGTCAGCGCGTGCCGGGGCGGAGGACCTGCTATCTCCAGGATTGCCAAGCAGGCTTTTCTCACACCACTTCGGCACCAGGGCTTCCAGGAGACTCTCATCCTCCTTATCTTTTTGGCAGGGAGAGAATGACTTTTATTACTATTATTTAATCTATACATTTTTTTTTAACCCCGGCTGCACATGCTGCTCTGGCATGCTGCTTGGTGCACCCTTCCGCACCCTGGCAGCAAGGCAGGGTTATTTACGTTGCGGTGACGTACTCGTGTCAGAGTCTCGTGAAATGCCTTCCGTCACGTGCAGCATTGCCCGCTCTGGGGAATTCTTTCGGTATTTGCTGGCTTTGCTTATGTGTTAGCTTATTCCTGAGTGTAGGAAGTGTTCCCTAGGCTCGGTGGTGGTGCTTGTGTCCGTGTGAGTGACTCGTGCAGGTGCTAACGCAGTCGGTTAGCTTTGCATCCCGTAGAGCTTTCCTGGGGAAAAAGCTTAGGCAAGAGCCTCCCTCCTGGTGAAGATCAACGGAGACGAGGGGCTGGGAGCAGCGAGCTGCCTGCGGCTGAGCTACGACCTTCATCTGGCTGCTCCAACCCCGGGCCAGCCTCATGCCCGGAGCCCCACCGGCTCCGGCTGGTGCTCCAGAGCCGTTTGTGCAAGGACGCCGGTATAAACGCTCATGCTGGGATAAGTGGTGCTCTGCAAGGTGCCGGGCTACACCTGACGGAGATGCTATATAGCTGTGTACCAGAACTGCTGCATCTTCCCTCTTTTTTTTTTTTTTCCCCCCCCCAGTAGCTTTTTGCGTGGTTTTCTCCTGAAATAAACTAAAGAGAAGCGTCCCATTGCAGCCTCGAACAAGCCCTCAAGGCGAAGGCCTTTGCTGGGAGATGGGCTGCTCCCTCTCTGCCGTGCTGCTGGTGCCCGGGGAGCTGCGGTGGGATTCGCCCCGGCGCTCGCTTGGCCTTGAGCTGCCGTCCACCTCCCGGACGTGCACGGGAACCTTTTTCACTCCCTAGTTCATGCTCTTATCTGCTCACTTGTAGCTTTTCCCCACTTCTGTGTCTCTTTGGGCTGTTGCCAAATCAATTACAGGCTGTATTTACAGGGGAAAGAATTGTTTCTCTTCCTTTCTTTTTTCTTTTTCCAAGTGGTTTTTGGAGGTTAAAAATTCCTGTCTAACGCCGCTCCTTGGGTTGTACCACAAGCTTGTCACATGTAATAAATTGGCTCATTTATTAGTGAGCCAACACAGTCAAAAGCAAACAAAGTGGCTTGCAGATTAATCCTGCCCTGTTTGCGATAAGCAGTGTGATCCAGGCTCTTTGCAGGGGGATAACGGCCAGGGCAGATCGGTTTTGACTGATGAACTGTGCACTTTATGTCAGTGCCCTCGTTCCCTCGACCCGCGTATTGGTGCTCCTTAATTAACCCTTGACGTGCAATTGCTTGGTGCCCAGATAGCACCGTTCCAGGCCAAAGCCGGGAAGCAGTGCTGGCAAGGAGCCATGCAGCAGCGAAGGGGAGAGACGGGTGCCGCCGGGGAGCTGTGGCGGAGCCCGGGGCCGAGCTCCCCACTTTGAACTGTGCTCCACCACCCCGGGGTCCCAGCTCATCCCGCTTCCCACTCAGTGAAAACGTAGCTGGAACGCGTTTAGGAAGTGCCTTGTGCAAAGAGGGAATAATCTGCCATCTGGAGCCCTTTAAGTTCCCGTTCTTTGGGCACCTCTTGTGCAAGAAAGGGCATGTTACTCAATACGCCCAGAGTTAGTCACTTCACGCAAAACGGGCGGACGAAAGAGGGAAGCAGTTTTTCCCATGGCGAGTTGGGAGCTCTCTGCAAG
Organism: Apteryx mantelli; assembly: GCF_036417845.1. Classification (NCBI taxonomy): domain Eukaryota; kingdom Metazoa; phylum Chordata; class Aves; order Apterygiformes; family Apterygidae; genus Apteryx; species Apteryx mantelli. The sequence continues at coordinate 2,893,007 of NC_090010.1, read as the reverse complement.
GAGCCGCGGTTGCGTGCGCTCTGCACAGTGCTTGCGTGGTTCCCTCCCGGCGCGCAGGCGTCATCTTGCCCCCTCTCCGGCGGCGTGCTTGGCGCCGGCTCGGCGAGGGTTTCATGGCGTGACTCTAGTTTTGTAAAGAGTTTGGTTCATTTTGCAAAGGGCAGTGGAAAAACCCATGCTGCTCTGTGCCTCCTTCGAGGAGCAGCTTGCCGTTTCCCAGCCCGTGTGGTGAGGGCAGAGGGGCAACGGTGTCCGTCCAGGACACGGCTCGATGGGTCCTGCTCAGGGGTAGGAAAAATGCAGGCGTGCAGCACCAGCTCGTCTTATCCGGGAAAAAAAAAGGCTAAAGTGCAAGAGAATCGATCCGAGCGAAAGGCACGCTGCGTTTTAACCCTTGCCTGTGCTTGGGCGATGCTGCCGGCACCGGTTGCGGGAGGACCCGGTGCTGCTGCTCGCAGGGCAAGGGTTGTCTGCAAACCCCGCCAGCCACCGCCGGCCTGGGCTCTGCAGCAGCCGTTTCGCAACCGCGTGCGCTGGTGATTGCCTCTCGTGCTCGCTTTAGCAGCACCTCTTGTTAGCTGGGGGATTAAGGTTAAAAGCATATTCAGCGTAACTCAGCGGAACAACAGCTCATAGCAAGTAAAACTGAGCCGCCAGCAAGGCCGAGCAGTAGCTCGAGGGAGTATTGCAGCATTGATAACCTTGCTAGATAAGGAGCTGCTTGCCACACACAGTGCCGAGCCCGACCCCTGTACGCTGCATGCTGCAATACATCTCTCCAAGGAGAGTGTAAGCTTATTTAGGGCAAACTCCACCAGTGGGGCTCCCTGGGCTTAGATGAAGGTGACAGGCTGGTCTAAATAATTATCTAAAACAGGACCAAGCCTGGACAAAGCGATCGGTGGGACGTGCTGCTGGGCGCGCTCTCCGGTGGGCTGTCTCTTCGCCTGGCGCGGGGCTGCTTGCGGAGCTGTGTGCGACACCATTCCCCCCTATCTGCCCTCCTGACAGGCAGGCGAGGCATAAACAGCCGCTTTCTGCCTGTAAAATGTGATTTTATTATCCCACTCACATGCTGCTGTTGACTCAGTAGAAATATTTTGGTGGCTCCAGCAAGAGCTAGGGGAATTTTTTTTTGTTTGTTTGTTCTTTTGTTTTTTGTTCGGCCCCAGAGCCTGGGGAGGTTTGGGGACGGGAAGCTCCTCGGGAGCTGCCGTGGAGCTGAGGGCACGTGGGCCTGGCCTGCTAGCTTGGGTGCTGGCTCTGCTCCGGGGCACGTGCCAGGCAGGGGAATCCGAAGCTGGGATTTGACATACGCCTGGGCAGAAGGACTCAGAGCATGTTCACATGCTCGCTAGCGGTGCGGTTCTTGCCTGCAGTCGGTTATTGCAGCAAGTGATCCCACAAACATCCTAGGGAACGTGGGGTTCCCGGAACCTGTCACATCTTGAAGAATTTTTATCCGAAGCCGTGCTATACAAGACGAGATCGAGTGGGGGACGGCTGGCAGGCGAGCCTTGGTGGAGCAGCCTGGAGGCACCAGCAGTTGCATGGAGGCTTTGGGTGTCCCCACCGGGTGGATGGGGCTTGCTGAGCTCGCACGCTCTCCTTTGGGGTGACGGTTCTGCATTTTGCTGTCTTTGCAGGTCCTCAGAGCAAGGTGTCCCGATGCCAGCCCAACGAACACAACTGCCTGGGCACAGAGCTCTGCATACACATGAGCAAACTGTGCAACGGGCTCCACGACTGCTTCGACGGCTCGGACGAGGGGCCGCACTGTCGGGGTAGGTGTCTGGGCAACAGCAAGAGTCTGTTGCCCGCTGAGCCTCAGTGGAGGAGGAGGATTTGTGGGTGGTCTGTGTCTCAAAGTGCTCCCCTGGCCCTTTCCTTCCCCAGCCACGGTAAGAGTTGCGAGGCCTTTCCCTGCGTCTGGTTATGTGGGGCGAGTCCTCGTGTGCAAACTCGGGTGTGTCGCACCGATGCTTTAACCGCTTTGCCCTGGTGCCAGTGCGCTTGTGCCTTCCCTCTGAAGGAAGTCAGTGTGGGCAAGTAAAATGTCCATCGTTCCCGAGCCAGCAGGCCGTTAAAAAGCTGCATCGCCTCCTGGGTTAAAAGCTTGGTGGGTTTGGATTCTGGTTCAGGTAAGAGATGCCAGTGTGTTTTTTCCCTCTGTAGGAGCTCTGGCCCCGCTCCTGGCCCGTCCCTCATTGCTAATCCTGCTGGGAACCTCTCCCTCGATCGCTGTGCGTCGGCTCCCTGGCACGCAGATTAGTTGCTCAGAAACGTGTGTCCTGGGTTGACCCCGGAGCCGAGTCCCTGCTCAGGGCGAGTGACATGCTCTTCTCCCCAGACCTTTTTTTGCCCCAGGGCAGAGGGCTCCTGCCTTGCCGAACTTCCTGTCCGCTGCAGCCTGAATCCAGGCTTGGGACGCCCTGTCGGGAGCAGCTCCCTCTGCTCTGCCGCTGGTGCCAGCCGCTTCCCGGCCGGGACGGGCGCTCCTGCCGCTCGCGGTCAGGCAGCACACGACCTGCGCGTGGGAGGCGAGGGCTAGGTGCAGGCAGGCCCCCTCTTGGGACGACTGCTGCCTGCAGGTTTGGGCATGTTGCAGACTTAAGTCCTTGCGAGCGTGCGTGTGGATGCCAAGGTCTCCGTGCCCGCAGGCCAGAGGAGGGGGAGCTGGAGGGCACCACCCCGGGGAGGCATTTTCTTGCAGCGGCTGCGGAGCCCCCACACCCACCTCACCTCCACCGGAGGCTTAGGGAGACGGGCTGTTAATCCGGCTTGGAGCAGGATTATCTGGACTCTAAAGGCCCTAATCGGACAAAGCACAAAGTGAGAAACATGTGCCTGTTGCTTATTGGTTTTTGGCTCCGGGTGCTGCGTGCATCCAGCAAAGACCGTTCTGGTGGAGACTTGGTGGTCTGAGCGGGTGGCCGAGGGCGGATGGTGACGGTGCGGGGAGCTGAGCGGCGTGGAAGGGATGGAGCAGCCCCACGCATCCCACTGCCCCGTGCCATCCGGGGCGCTCGTCCCTGAGCCGCACCGGTCCCCGGCAGCGCCAGCCCCGTGCGTGTCGGGATGCATGCCGGGGATGCTCCGTGCCCCTCTCAAGCCCGCAGGATGGGCGAGGGGCCCGCAGGAATCACCCAGCAAAGACGCAGAGACCTGCTCCCCATCAGCAGAGCTGGGGTGCCTCTGCCGGCCTTGTAAAAGCCCTGGAGATGGAAATGCCATTGCAGTCTTTGCCGAAGCTCCCTCTGTTGCCTTCCCTGCCCTCCCCCCGCGAGCCCCTGTGTTCCTGAGGGTTTTCCTTCTTTCTGGGATGCGTGCGGGGATTTAGCGACGACATGATAATCTGAAATGAATAGCTGGGCCTGACAAAGCTGATAAACCTTGCAAACAAGTCAGCTGGGCCCTGCCTGGCTTATTAAACTGTTATACATGCAAGAAGCAGGATTTTCAGCTCTCCACGCACTGCTCTGGCAGAGGGGGAGGATCGCTCCTCACTCTCACGATCGCCGGCGAGCAGAGTGCCGCCCCGCAGCGCGCTGGTGGAGGGCGGGCAGCAGCGGCACGTGAAGCCTCGGCGGCCGGAGCGCTGCCTGGGATGGCTCCCGTGCCGAGGCCGAGCCGTGCCCCGGTGCCGCTGACTCCGCAGGGGACGAGGAGCCGGGTCTGGCTGGGGGGGCGCGTGGCGGGGGCTGGCAGCTCCCTTCCGTGCCGGGGAGCCGGGTGGAGGGTGGCGGCTTGCAAAACTCTCTGCCTGCCTTTGAGTGTGGTTTTAGGAAGAGGAAGAGATGCAGGGGGGGAGAAGAGCGAGCAGGGTTTTGCAGGGTCAGTAGGGGTTTGCTCAGTTGTGTAAAGCTGCTTGAGACAAAATTGGGCACGGATGACGCCTGCGGCCGGAGAGGGCCAGCTGCTTTGGGGCTCCCCGTCCCGTAGGGAGGTCTGGCTGCCGCAGGGAGAAGGGCGAGCGGAGGCTCCGAGGGAGCCCCGCGGGCAAGCCTGGAGCTGCCGGCTGGAGCGGCTGGCCCTTGGCCTGCCGCCGGTGCGCCTGCATGGGATTTTTCCCCTCCGCAAGCAGATTTGCTGGACCCGAGCTCGTTGCCCTCCGTGTGCCGAGCTCTGAAGCGCCCGGGCTGGGCAGACGGAGGAGAGGCTGGGAGAAAATAAAACCCAACAAAAAACAAAACCCCCCTAACAAAGAGGCCTTTGTGGGCTGACGTACATCGGTCTGGCACAAGGAGCGTCCCTCCTGCCGCAAGAGCCCCGGCGCAGCCCCGCGCCTCTTAATTGGGCTGCAGCCGCCTCTCCGGGCCAGCCAGGACCGTTGCACTTCTGCCCGGTGGCTTTTGGGGTCCCCCGTGCCCCCCTCCACGTTCCCGGATAAACCCAAGCGCTCGCAGCCTCTTCTGCCGCCTTCCCCCCTCCCCGCAGCCTAATGAGGCCTGTTGCTAAATGACCTTGACGAAGTTGGGAGGCTGTTGTGCATTGGCAGAGCAAGGGAACCGCTGCCCGTGGAGGCATCCCGGCAGCCCCAGCCGCCTCCGTGCGCCGGCAGCGCCGGGCAGGTGGCAGCTCTGCCGGAGTTTATTGGAGCCACTAATGGAAATTAAACCACGGGAAGCTGCGAGCCGGGTGGCCATGTCTCACCTTCAAGCGCGGGCCCATGGGCCTCCTGCCCTTGGCATCCGGGGGTGGCGCTGCCTTTTTCAGTGGGGACAAAAGCAACTTAAAGAGCTTGGGGATCTCCAGTAGCGGGGTCCTCTTCTCACGCCCCTGCCCTAACTTCTCTCCGCTGGGGAGCTGAGCCGCAGCAGCCAGGCTCTCCGCACATGCGGTTGGAGGGAAGTTGCTGCAAGGAGGACAAGGCAGCTGAGCCCACCCCGGAGCGTCCCTGGTCTCTCGGGGATGTCGTGCCCCTCCCGAGACGCACCAGAGCTTCCAGCCCAGAGCCTGCAGGGCATCATGAGAGTGGAGCAGCTTGGAGACCCCAGCAGAGCCTGGCAGGGGTGTCACCCCTGCCCAGCATCACCGTGCGCATCCGTCTCTACCCCGGATAGCTCTGTGTGCTTGCACACCAGTGACGTTGTGTCTCCCTTCGTCCTCTGTCTCTGCAGAGCAGTTAGCAAACTGCACGGCCCTGGCCTGCCAGCACCACTGCGTGCCGACGCTGAGCGGACCCGCCTGCTACTGCAACAACTCCTTCCAGCTGGCCGAGGACAGGAGGAGCTGCAAAGGTTGGTGCGGGGCGAGGGCAGGTGCATTGCAGCCAGCAAGGCGCTTGTAGCTCCTCTGGGCCACGGCCAGTGCTGCTGTCTCGGCAGCGATGGTTGGGGCTTGGCAATGTGGATTCAGGGCTCCTTAAGGGATCCAGCATTCCTTGATCTGCAGAGGTGAATACAAGGGATTGGCAGGGACTGGGACTCTGACCCTCCAGCAGTGGTGGTGTTAGGGGAGTGCAGTCCTTGAAAGCCCCATTGCAAAACACTGGGAGGGAGTAAGGAGGTGGCTTTGTCTTTGCGTACAGTGGCAAAGGGGCCATCGCTGGGCTTGTGCATACTCCTGGTGTCCGTGCTGCAAAAACAGCACCGGAAAATAGGAGAGGGGACGGAAAGGAGTGATCAGATCGATGCGGTGTCTTGAAACAGGCCTTCAAGTGAGAGATTTCAGAAGCTAAGTCTCTTTCATGTAACCGAGGAGAGGTGAAAGGGGACTTTATCAGCTCTTACATGCCCCTCTGGGGGTAAGAGCTTTCTGATGGAGGCAGCTCTTTCATCTAGTAGAAGAAAGAGCAGCATGCAAGCCAGGGGTTTGGAAGCTGAAGATTAGAGAAATTCAGACTAGAAATTTAGGTGCAAGTTTACCAGAGTGGGGGAAGGGACAGTGAATAATTAGGCCTTCAAATGGCTCAGCTGTGAAGAAGGTATTTTCCTTTTGCTTCCTTTCTGTTGATGCTTGAGCAGAAAGTTGAGGGCTGCCTGCAGGTGTTGTGAGGTGATGTTCTCCAGGTGTTCTGCTGGAGGTCATGGTGCTGTCACCATGGCTTCTGAGGGACTCTGAACGTGTCTGGAGAACTCATCTTTCCTTGCAGCCCTGCCCTGTAAAACAGGGGTAGTCTTTATTTCATCGCGGGTCAGTTAAGGATAGAGGTGCTTGCTGGTCCAAGTCTTGTTTCCTTGCCTTCTTCTCCAGACTTTGATGAATGCACAGTCTATGGGACCTGCAGCCAGACGTGCACCAACACAGAGGGCTCCTACACATGCAGCTGTGTTGAAGGATACCTCCTGCAGCCTGATAACAGATCCTGCAAAGCCAAGAATGGTAAGTTCCTCGACTACGGAAGTGTTGCTTCTGGGCAGCTCTGGAAAATGTGACCTCCTGCCGTCTTTGTACCCCCACCTCTTTGTTTTAAGGCAGTCTCCCAAGTACTATCCTGTGCTACCGTATTCTTTTGCCTGTGTTGGACTGCATATCACCATCCTGTTTTTGCAAGAGAAGAAGGGCCAGGCTGTAGGCTGATGAGGTATTGCAGCCACGAGTTTTAGCTCCCCTGTCATGACCACCCTTCTTCCCCTCCTTTTCCTCTCAGAGCCGGTGGATCGCCCTCCTGTGCTGCTCATTGCCAACTCCCAGAACATCCTGGCCACCTACCTGAGTGGAGCCCCTGTGCCCAACATCACCCCCACCAGTGCCAAGCAGACCACGGCCATGGACTTCAACTACATTGAAGACACGGTGTGCTGGGTTCACGTGGGCGACAGTGCCTCCCAGACCATCCTCAAGTGTGCCAAGATCCCCAACCTCAAGGGCTTTGTGGAAGAGCGCTCCATCAACATCTCCCTCAGCCTACACCGTGAGTGCCTGCTCCCCTTTGAAGCTCTGCCCTTGCTCCCCCAGCCCCATATCTCCTTTGGCAGCTGAGCTGGAGGTGGCTGAAGCAGGGGTGCGTTTTGGTGGAAGATAGTTTTCCACGGAGACAGGTACCTAGAGCTTCAGCACAGACTTTTCTTCTTTGTTCTAGTTTTAGCTTTTGGCCTTCCTTTTCCATCCCTCTTGTTATTTCTAGCAAGTTTTGTGGTTTCTTTGGGTATGTATTTGAGGAAAAATGATACAGTGAAGAGCAGAGATAGTACCTGTGTAGTGGGGTGGGAGAGAACTCTTGTCACTGTTTTCTCTCTTGATTTTAGCCCTGTGTTCCTCTTGCTGAAATAGGCTTTGGTTCCCCACCCGTAAGTAGTGATTGAGAACAAAATCCCAACCAAAAAGTGCCTCCCATCAGAAGGCCAAATGAGTCACTGGCAGTAAGTAGCACATGGTGGTTTCATTCTGTGTGTCTCTCCCTGGCTGCAACGAGTGTGGTTACAGCATAGTCTCCTGTTTGGGCTTGCTGGTCCCAGTTCAGCACTCAGAAAAGGGTAAGAAAATTATTTGCTGGGGTTTCAGTGTACTTTGACTCAGGCCCTTGCTGGGAAATGCGCAGGAGAGGACTTGATGCGTGCGTGCCCATGTGTTGCTCTCCTGAGAACCTCTGCCTGTTAAAGGATCAAAGCAGACAGCCGTAGGCTTGAGGCTGCTCTCTCCTGTGCTCTAGCATACGCACCATGCAGAACAGGTAGGATGAGAAAAGAAGCTATGGTCTGAGAGAGGAGGTGGTTCAGTGCTATAGCTGTACAGCCAGGATGTGGGAAACTGCTTCTCAGGGTTTTACTATCACTGATTTTTATCCTTTGCAACCACAGACCAAGCCACTTAGGGTGGGATTTGGATATCTAGCATCTTCAGTACATCACCATCAGGTTTTGCAGCGCTCAGATTCCCTGCTGTTGTCCTCCTGTTGTCTTTTGCCTCTTGAAATGAGGAGTGCTTTCAGATGGAGACTATCTTTTGCTTTGTGCAGTGCCTCACGCAATAGGGATCCCCCCCCTTTCATGGATATGAGGGTGTATTTGTGTAACAAACAATATCTAACGTAGCAAGCGAGATGAACGTGTATGAATTGATCTTTGCAAATGAATAAAAATCCCTAGTGGATTACTGAGGTGAGGACGTGCCTCTGCCAGCGGGAATGCCTCTGGAGAAGGCAGTAACCTGGCTGTGAAGGGGAAAAGCAGCTGAAATCCCAACTGAAGCGTAGGGCACGAGTGAAGAGGCTGACGGAGACCTTCTGAACCGTCTCGCCCTGCAGATCCTGACAGGCTGGGGTTCAGCAGGCTCCAGCTGCTTTGCCGTGCTAAGGGTGTGTGCAGTTTGGTTAATTTAAGCTTGCGCTGTGTATTTTTAGGGCAGTGTGTATTTTTAGGGAGAGGCCTCATTGCTCTTGGAGGCGATAGCCTGAAATTAGACAGGACAGGGCTAGGCTCTGCTTTCTGTTTTTTCCCCCTCGATGGTTTAAGAAACTCTGGTTTTACATGTTTGTTCTTTTTGCCTCCTGTTTTAAGACACCCTCAGGTTTAGTTTGGGGCCTTCCATCTCCCGCTTTGGTCTGATGGCAGCATTCTGGTCTACGTGCCTTTTCCACCTGAGCTCCATTTTAATGCTTTAATTTCCTGCAGCTATGAGTTGCAGCCAAGGCCCTCGTTGGTGGATGGCACGTGATCCACGAGCCACGGGTGGGCAACCACTGGGTCCAGGGGAAAGATGGTCTAAGGCTGTGGCCCACCTCCAGTTTGTGCTGTCTCTGTTCAATTTGCTGTTCTGGTGCAGACTCCCTGGGTGATCCGGGTTGGATCCCTCGGGGAAGAGCTGACATCACCAGGGTAAATAAATACCTGGCGAAGCTCCCCGCAGACTCGATGTGATAACCTGGCAAGGGTGAGCGAGGTGCCTCCGCTGCCCTGCCCACGGGAAGGGCTAAGCCACCTCTTGCTGGCAGGGTTGCTGCTGCCTGTGCTCGAGCTGTGCCAGGACCCTCCACGGGGGACTGCGGGTATGAGGTCTGCTGTTATCCCAGAGCTCCCAAACAGCCTGTGTTGGGTGCAGTCTTGTGGGAAACTATTATCCGCCCATCCTGGTAAAAGCGGGAGCAGTAACAGTCCCCTCAGCCTCCACCGCATTCCTCGCATCTCTCCCTTTCCTGGGGAGAGTTCCTCAACTCAGCTGAGCTTCAGATGGGAGGTTTTGGGGTGTTTCTAAAGTTAACCTGTGTGCCGTTCTTCAGCTCTCTGGTTTATCCAGATCTCCACACTGCGAGAATCCCTTGTCCTGAGACTTTCTTGGGTGCTTTTACTTGGCTTTAGACTATGCAAGGTTAAAAGTGCTGGCAACCATAGATACTGTAGTTGTGCTCTTGGATCAAGGTGGCTTCACTGCAGCTTGCTTTGAGGTTTACCTGCACTGTCCTCAGAGGCAGCTGTTGAAGCTGAGATACCTCCCTTGGCTGTCGAGATGTTTCCGTGTCCTGGAATGGCTCAATGAATCCCTCCTAATGGTTCAGTTCTGGCTTTGGTTCCCTCCCAGTTGTGGTTCAGTGAGACAGTGGTTGCTCCTTTGAGCACTTGGCCTCTGTGATTCCCTTACCCTGGAAACAGGGAAGTCCTCAGCAGATCAGAGGTGAGACTGTGAGACTCAGGAGAGATCACTTTGACCAAGAACATGCAGTGGTTGGGTGACAGTGCAGGATTAGAACCCAGAGCACTAACTGTGCTGCCCCTCCCAGACACCCGAATGAGATCTGCCTGGTAGGCTTTTTGGGGCAATTTTCTCAGCTGTTCTAGCTCCAGGAAGTTAATCTTTTGAGACATGACCTTTTAATTATGGTCAAGTGGGGAAGGAAGCTCATAACAGGACTGTGAAGTCCAAACAAGAAAAGGTGCCTTGCATGGCTGGGCTTCCTGATCTGTTGTGACAGCTCAGGGTGGGAAGAGGGCAATTCAGCTCATCTGGATTGGAAAACGCCTGCCTCTGTCCTGGGATGAAGGGAAAAGTCCCGTTTGCAGAGGAAAAGTGTGCCAGCAGTTCCTCCACGCTGTCCCTACCTCTGCTGGATGTGTGCAGACAGCTCCCATCTCATCTGCTTTGCCTTGAGCAGAAATGCTGGGTCTACAGGAGGCGGCTGGAGGGAGAGAGAATAAGCAAGAAACAGGACACTGGTTCTGAGTTTTGGCTCTGACTCCTGGGCTTGTTGTGTGGTCGTGTCATTCGCCGTCTTCTCTGCCCTCCCAGCTGCGAATTGTGCTGCGGTGGATGTGGGCTGCCTGGAAAGACCTGTGTGTTGTCTAGAAACGTTGCATTAGCAATAAAAAACCAAAGTGTCTTGGGAGGAGCAAGGACGCTGCTCCTGCGCATCTCACAGGAGATCTTCGCTCTTGCCCAAGGGGGTGTTTGATGTATGACCTCCATTAACTTCCCCGATAACCTTCAAGTGCCAGGAAGGTGCAGATGGTTGGAGCTGCCGGCTCCGTCTTCACCGCAGACACAGTGGCAAAGAGCTACAGCTATGAGAGCGGCTCAGCGGTGGCTGCTGTGCGTTATTTGTCACGGTCTGCGGTGCAGAAGGGCTGGAAACGGGGCTGCCCTGAGCTGGTTTGAGGGTTGCTTTATTAGTGTCGTTTCCGAAGGAGATGATCCTTATGCCGTTACGCCGCGTTTCTGCTGGTGTTAGACCCTGGGAAGCCGTGTTCCTCCTTGGTTGCAAGTGCGCAGCCGAAGGGGTTTGTTTAAAGTGCCGAGGCGAGAGCAGAGGTTTCCTGGAGGCTGTTTTCCAGGCGGTTGCGAGGTGCTAGCGTGCAACAGGTATCGCAACGTGTGCCTGGACACTGAGAGCTGCTGGTGCCGGGGCTGCGTCTGCGCTACGGGCAGGCTTGCCTGGCCCGTTTGGGGCTTCTAATCTGCGGGGAAAAGCTGTCAAAGAACAAGGTTTGTTCATAAATGCAAACAAGTTTGAGAAATGTTTTCTCCAACCCTGGGTCCGATGCTGGGGGTTCTGATGAGGAGATAATGTCATTCCCCTGCTTCTGTCTTTCAGGACAGTGAGAGAGACCTGTGAATCCAATTAGTGGTTTCTTTCTTTATTTGCATCTTTATGGCAGTTATCTCCGAACAGCAGGAGCCAGGCTTCCCCGGTGCCTGCTGCTAATGTGGCCAGAGTTGGCATCTGATGGGGAAAGACTGATGCTCAAGGGTTGAAAATTGCCAGCCCCCAGCTGTCACCGGCAGGTCTGGGATGGTGACATGTCACAGTCCGGTCCTGATAGGAACTGCGCTTTCATGCCTTTTTTCCCCCTCTTCATTCCTGCAGAGAGATTAGTGTCACTTGTGTTGTGGGAGAGGTGTTAAATGAATGCTATTAGCAGAGCTTGGCACGACCCGCCGCGCTCTGAAGCTCTGCCGTTCCCCTGTTCCTTGCACTGCTGAACCCTTTATTCCACCGGAAGCCTTGGGTGCAGATCCGCTTGTTCGTGGTTACTGTCCCTCGGCTCCCAAATACGCCCTGCCCCTTGGACGCTTCTCACAAGCGCTGATTTTCTCAGCTGATCTGAGCTGGCCTGTTCACTACCCCCAGGTCTCTCTCCAGGGGCACGCTCAGAAAATCACAGGCTGGTGAAGTCTTGCACTGCTTTATCTTCCAAAACGAGGTTTTGCGCTTTTTAAAGCTGAATTATTTTTCTTTGCCGCTAGTCAGAGCCACCTTCAGTGACTGGGAAGCCCTGGGCACCTTCCCTGTGCAGACCAGTGCAGGACCTGCTGGCCTGGGTGGCATTGCCAACGCTGGTCAGAGGCAAACCGTGGCAGGTGTTTAAAAAGCAGCAAAACCCGGCTGCAGGTGAGATGTAGGGAACGTGCGGTTCCTCCTCGGGGGCTGGAGTTTGGCCGGGCAGGGTTTTTCAAGCCCTTCTTCCCTGGGTTTCTCCTGCTGTCAGAGCCCGTTGGCTTAGTGACCTTCTCCAGTCTCCCAAGCTCTCCTTGGGTGTTGCCACGAGGGACTTGCTGGTGCCCCAGGTCCTCGTCCAGGCGTGTTTCTGCATCAGCTGCTGTGTTGCTGGGGCTCCATCCCCAAAGCCACCATGGGAGTGCTGGGGATCAGCGACAACTTGCTGTGGCCGAGCAGAGGCTTTCGCAACCCTCTTCTCTCGCTGCGTTTGCAGCATGTCCCAGTGGTCCTTCCTCTCCACTTCCCTCCCCCAGTTTCGTCTGAGCCAGGGACAGGGCATGAGTCACTTGTCTGAGTGGTGCAGGAGCTGTGCGAGGACGGGTTTATCCTTCCTGTGAATATGAAACTGCAAAAAAGGGAACTTGTTTCTTCTTTCCTCCCTTTCCATTTTCTCTCTCTCTTTTTCTCTTTCCTCCGCTGTGTGTGTGAAAATTCCAGTTCTGTTTCTAATCAGGGAAAATCCTGGCAGGCATCGAATATCTGCTCACATTCGAGGACAAAAAGGAGAGTGTTTGTGTGTGTGTAGGAGAAGAGCTGCTTTCCACAGCTTGGAGAGGTTTTTCCTCCTCCATTTAGACAGTCAAGCCAGTGTCTGGTCTGGCTGCTGATTTTCCTGGAGTTGAGCTCACTGCCTAAAATGGAGCAGCGTGGCGCGAGTTCCCCCCTGCAACCTGCCTGTTCCCCGCTCGCCTCCCAGCTTAGGAGCATCTCCTGAAACGGCAGGTCCTGGAGGGGCTGTGCTGGTGCGGACGCGGCTCAGAACCGCAGAGCGGCGTTCCCGCTTCTGTCAGCTCTGCGGTGCTCCGAGGGCGAGGAAGGATGGGGCAGCGAGAGCGGCGCCCTGCTGGGATGCAGGAGATCTTGCTCCAGTCCCTTCCTCTGCCACCGATAGTCTTTGCTGCTGTCTCCAACCCCCTTCTGCGGCCCGTGCTGCTCAGGCTGCCTTGGTGTGAACATGAGCGTGGTGGAGACCACGAGCTGCTTGCATGGGGCTCGGCGGCTCTTTCCAAACCCTGTCTGCAGCCTGCTCCTCGGGTCAGTTCCTCTTGCAATCGTGGACTCGAGTGATTTCATCGCAGAGCGGAGCCTGGCCGGCGCTGGGGAGCTCGCGAGCCGTCCCGGCCCTTTGCTCCGCCGCCGGGCGGGCGGCAGGTGCCACCCTGCCGTGGCTGCGCGGCCTGAACAGGGCCACCTTGTTCCGCGGTTAATCCCTGGCCCTCCTGAGATGTGCTGATCCCGTGGGTTTCCTCGAGCAGATTCCAGCGTTCACGTGTTTGCCGAGACAATGTTCCCGTTTGTTTGGAGTTGAGTTTCCAAAGAATTTCAAAGCAAAACAAAACAAAACCAATCTGCTTTCAGGTTTTTATGCTGCTAAACTCTCCCAGTTTAGCAGCAGGCTGGCTTTGGAGAACTTTGTAATTAATGCTCTCTCTGTGCTGCTGGCTTCCCGCTCCCAGGCTAATGCTTGCCTCGACATTCCTCAGGCACAAGCTGTGCTGCTGCGTCCTGGCAGAGGCAGTTGCGGATTATTTATTTGCAATAGAGCAGCCTCAGCTTTGGCGTCGCCTGCTTGCAAACGCGGCCCCTCAGCCGCTCCGCTGGTTGTGGAGCGGGAGGGTCCGAGCGGTGCCGACGGCAGGAGGCAGCGTCGGGGGGACGGGGACTCTCGGTCCGGGGTCTCCTCTGCACCCCGCGGGGCAAAGCCGGCCCTGCCGTCGGAGGCGACGGGGCTGCACGGCTCCTGCCCCTTGACGCTCGTTTGCAGCCGTGGCCGCGCGGCGTGAAGGCGGCGGGCACCGAATAACTACTGATGATAACTCTGCTGCCGCTGTTTGTGCTTCCCTTCCGTTCAGAAAGCTGGCTGCCTCTGACAGTCCCCGTCCTCAGCGCTCGGACGCCTTCCGGGGAGCGTGCCGGGCGCTTGCAGCTGCTTTTGCTGCGTCTGCCGCTGCCGTAGGGGCCAGGACACAGAGGGGATGAAGGAAACAGGGTTCAGGTCTGCGGTCAGATTTGTGACCTTAAATCAAATTTGCGCCTCGCTTCTTCGGGGGTAAAACAAGAAAGTCTTAATCCCTCCCTGTGGCTTGTGCAAAGTGCTCTGGTGGGTGAGAGATTAGGATCAAGACAGGGCAGTTCTGTTAGGAGCAGTCCTTAAAAGCGTATAAAGGACAGTGTTAATTGGCAGCAATTTGACCCCAAAGCAGCAGCCTCCCAGCCTTTGAGGCTTTTTTGTGAGCGTTGTGTCAGCTCGCAGGGATGTGATCAAGTGCAGCTCAGCTTTCAAGAAAAGGGAAGATTGCTGTGCCTTTGCTATGGAAAAATACTCGAAAACATGTGTCCGGAGACCTAAAAGCTGAGTTTCTCAAGGGATCTCATGGTGATTCTCCCCCTCGCTGCTCCTCCCCTCTCCCCCCCCCCTTTTTTTTCCCCTTTCTGGGACAACTCGTGACTTTTGCAGGTCGCAGTCGGTGACTCTGCAGCTCCGGTGCTTGTTTCACTGACCGCATGTTTTGTGCCAGCAGATTGCTGGTGTCAGTGCGCTTAACTCACGGCCCCGGGGCTTTAGGTATCTGGGGTTTTGTTTTTCTTCTTAAGCCCGCTTTCGGAAGGGCCTCGGAGGAGGAAGACTTGCAGGGGCGCAGGGCCCATAGCTGCAGATTTGCCGGTGCTGGTGGCGGTCGGGGTTGGCGGCCCGGCGGAGCGCGCTGGCACGTCAGCTCCTTGGTGGGACCTTGCCAGGATTTCTGGGAAAGGGCTGCAGAGATTTCTTGATTTATTATTTCTTGTTTTAAGGTTTGTTGTTTTCCTTTTTTCTTTTATAAAACAAGCCCCCAGGAAGGGGTTTGAAATACCATGACGCGTGATCCCGAGTGCATTATAAACCTTAAACGATAGCAATCTGGCCATTATTAAAATACCTTCCCGGGCAGCATCTATCTAAACAAGCCTGTCTAGGAGGCTGTTTTCCTTGACTCCATTTCAGCCCCGTTGCACATAATGACCTGTTCTGTTGCCAGCAAGCAGAAAAGCTGTAGGGTTTGGGACAAATTGATTTCAGGGAGATGTTGGGCTGCAGACAAATCCAAGTACATTTCTTTCCCCACTTTGCATGGAAAGCTATTTTTCTTCCTTGCTGCCTCATCCTAGCCAAGAAAGAGGCTCCGATGTGAACTCACTTGGCAGGAGAGCGGGATGATTGGTAATTTCATCTGCTGATTCCTTTCTTTTTGTTTAACTGTTTGACTGTTCTCGTACCAGTGACCCCTAAGAGCACAGGACGCGTGGTTTTCTCTTCCTGCTTCGCCTGCCGCCGGGTGCTGGGCCGGCGTGCTCAGCCTGCGTGCGCTGCTGCATCGCTCCCCTGTGCCGACCGGCTGCTAGCGAGAGGCGCCTGCGGGGCCGCGGGCGGATGTGCTCCGGGGCGGCAGGATTGGGGAAGGAGCTGGGGCAGGGTGGGGATTTGCAGCAGCGCCCGGCGCTGCGTGGCATCACAAGGAGCTCTGCCGCCACCGACCGCTCCCCGCGTTTAGCTGGTGCTGCTGCCTTTGGTTCCTCTTTTGCGTTTCCCCGTAAGTGAAACGGGGATGAAGCCCCTGCGGGAGCGGCGATGGCGCGGTGCGGGAGCCTGCTCCCTCCGGAGCACGCGCAGGGCACCGCCTTCCCTCCGCGTGCAGGGCAGGCACCATCCCGAGGGCGAGAGCTGCGGTTGGGCAGCGAACGGGCTTTGCCTGTGTTTTCCCCCAAGCGCCAGGGCTTCCCAGGACTTTGCCGGCTCCGGTGCCTCCTTTCCTCGCTGCTCCGTGCTGCCGCCTGGATCCCCCCGGGGTCAGCATGGTCGAGCAGGGAAGGAGCTTCCCCGTGCGGGCTGGGGAGTGGCCGCCCGGCGCTCCACTGGCTCCGGCCCTTTTCCTGGCAGGAGGCCAGCTCGCACGTTCTGCCGAAACGCGCTCTGTGAGGTTTTTATTACACAGAGGAAGGAAAAAAAAAAAAAAGGGGGGAAGGAGGAGGAAGCAAAAGTGCTTCAGGTCACACAAGGGCCTTGGTCTCGGGAGGGGATGACGGCCTTGGTAGACAGCTGCCGAAGCCTCGTGCCGGGGAGCTGGAGGTGGAAAACACTGGCGAGGGCTTGGCCGCAGCCGGGGGTCTCTGTGCATGCTTGTGCGCAGTTGTGCATGCTCGTGCATACTCGTGCATGCTTGTGCGCAGTTGTGCACGCTCGTGCATACTCGTGCACGCTTGCGTGTGGTCGTGCATGGTCGTGCGCACTTGTGCGTGCTCACGCACGCTGGCGGCGGGCCCCGGGCAGCGCCGGCGGCAGGGAGCAGCCCGCCCGCCCTCGTCCCGGCGCGGCCCTTCCCCGCGGCTGGCGGCCGGCTCCCGCGCTGCTCCCGACGTGGGGCGAGCTCCCTGCCCAGGCTGCTGAAAACGAAAGGGTGAAATTAATTTCCGCGGCAGTGGCGGCGCCCTTGTGCGCGGAGGCAGCTTTGGCCCCTCAGAGGGAAGGGAGCGTGTTCATCCCTGCACGCGGCGCCGGGGCCGGGCTTGGACCTGCAGCCGCTGAGCCGCCCGGGCATCGGCCCTGCCCTGGACCTTGCCCCGTCTTAGTCTCGTTGGACCCCTCCTCCGTGAGAGGAACCATCCCCGTAAAGGCTCCGCTCAGCTCTCACCACCCTCTTGAGCTTGTCCGTCTCTCTCCGTCCACCCCGAAGGAAGCCGGCCCGGCCCCTGCTCAGTTGTGCCAGTGTTCCTGCCGCTGGAAGTGCCTCATTAAGGAAGAGCAATTAGCAGTTCCTTGGCTGTCCTCCACGCAGCCTCCCACCCCCAGGGCCGTGGCTGGGCTTCGCTGGGAGCCGCAGGACTGAGGTCCCAGAGGAGGAGAGGGGGCCGGGGAGAAGGCACGAGTCGCCCGGCAGCCTGGGGACGAGGACGCAGCTCCAGGGTGGCACCTGGGGCATTCTCCCCGCGGGATGCCGGAGGCCGTGGCAGGCTTAGCCTGGTCTGTGCCCGACTGGCTGGGAAGCAGCCAGTGCAGTGTGTGGACCCGACTGTCTGTCTGAGGATGCGGCTGTGATGCTGTGCTTGCCACTGAGATGGAGAAACTGAGGCATGGAGACCGCTGCTGTGTTAGCTCAAGCCTGGGTGTCCCCATGATCCCTGTGTTTGCCCACCCTTTGGCTTGGAGTCAGTGCACGGTGAAGAGGGAGCTGAGCCTCGGGTTTGGGCCCCGCATGGTGGGGCTGCGCCAACGTGAGGTTGGAGGTCCACCAAGGGCGGTGGAGGAAGGTCCGGGTGGGAGGCCACCAGCCCTGGCCCCGCTCTGCCGTCGGTGCCGAGGCATCGGCTCCCCAGCCTGCGGGTCCATCCCAGGGGACAAGCTCCTCTCCGGAGGGGCCGGCTGTTCTCCCCTGTCTCCGAGGAGAGATGGTCTCGCTGCTCTCTTCAACAGGGTGATGCAGAGACAGCTGTAATGAAAGCATAACTATTCCTCAGCCTGCCTTTAAAAACAGCCCCGCTCTGGATGGCTGTGCTGGAATTTCCCTTTCGCGGTGGCCCCGCTCGTGGCTCGGCAGCGCCCGGGTAGGAGTCCGGTGGCTGCGCTCTGCCGAGGGCAAGCGGCGTCTCCGCTGGGAGAGGGCTCGGAGGGGCCTGGGGTGAGCTCCTGCGCAGCCGGCATGGGCGCGTGCCTGTGGCTCGGGCACCGGGGCTGCGCGAGCGTCTCGTTGGATGTCCTGGCCTCCAGCCACCCTGCCATTTCTGCTCCAAGCTAAACAACATGAGAGAGTGTTTTCTAAAATTCATTATTTATTTATTTATTAGCTTGGTTTTCTAAGGAAATGGGGAAGTTTTGAGATTGCAACTCCCTCTCCCAAGGACGTTTGCGTTCCTGAAAACAGGCAGCCGGGTGGAAGGAAAGAGGCTGTGTTAGACCCTCCCTTCCCCAGGTGGGAGGCAGCCATGTGCACAACCTCTGTTAGACATCAGAGAATCCACCCGTGGCTGCTCACCCTCCAGGTGCGGATTTGTAGAAAACCAGGTTTCGTTGTCCCGCTGCTGTTGGAATAACTTCCCGTTTTTGGAATAAACTGCCTGACGCTGGCGTAAAGGCCCAAGAGGCGATGGCTCCGGGGACCGGTGCGGGGTGGACGTCCCCTCGCAGCGGCTAGCGGGACTGTGGGCGCCCTTCAGGGCCGGAGTTTGTCTCTGTGCGTGCCCTGTTAACATACTCTTAATTAAGGAAAATTGTCCCCAGGAGCAATGTTTGTCCGTAAAGTGTTTTGCCGTTACAGAGACTGTCTTGTTCTCCGGGGGGAGAATGTGTGTGTACAGAGGGAAGAGGCAGAAATGCCTCCAGATTATGGTATTATGTAAATGTATCAAATGGATCATTCCATATAAAAAAGAAAGTAGGAAACCGATGTATTTGAGAAGCCCTGGGGACTGCATTCCTGACAAACCTTCATTCCTCTTCTGGAGGCGGTTTTGAACTGAAACATTCTGCAGCTTCTCCAAGATTTTATTCCTTAGAAACCGTGTTTCCATTGACTCCTCTCGTACAGGCAGGCCCGCTGCTGTGCGGCGGGGAGCTCGACCTTTGGGTTGCGCACGTCTTAACCTCTTTCGAAACTAGCTGCTTCGTGTTGAAATCGTGTTTCAGTCTGAGAGAAGATTGCGCCTTTCCTTCCTTTTTGTGTCAGTGACAACTGATTTATTTGCGGACTGCGCAGCAAGTGATTCATATGGAAGAAAGTTTGATGTGCTGGGTCAGCAGAGCTGGTTCCCCAAAGAGCCCGTGGGGTGAATCGGGCACTCTGCCGCTCCGTTAAGGGAGTGGAGAGCGTCTCCGACAGGAGCTCCCGTGGCCGGCCGGTGAACTGGTGGCACTGGTGTGTCGGAGCTGCTTGAGTAGGACAGAAGATGCTCCCAGCCCCTTCAAGCCTAGGATGAAACTGGAATTGGAGAAGGGAGAAGGTTATAGTGTGATAGCAGCTGGGAAGGCTTGTAAGAGCTGGTGGGACCATGAGCAGGGATCCTAGAAGGTCGCCTTTAGCAGGCTCTTCGTGGCACGCTGGCTGCAGAGGCTCCTTCAGCGTCCTTCACCCGTGGGGTGACCACGGGAAGGAAGAAGGAATAGCCGAGGCTGGGGTGATGCAGATTATTTTGGGGAAGAGCCTTTAGCAAATGCCTGGTCAGGGTCACTTGTGTTAAGATCAAGCTTGAAACGGGGAAACGTCTGTGCAGGGTCAGTCTCAGAATCTGCTGGAGCGGCCAGCTTGCGGCGTTGGGCAGCGTGCCTCCTGCGTGCTGACACGCTGGGTGCTCTCTTGCACCCCTCTCCCCAAGTAAAGGCCCCCTCTGCAGCCTCCCGAGCCGGCTGCAGTTCGGGCCAGCGCTCGTCCTGGGGCTGCTGGCATCGGCCACGGCCCTTTGGCCCTGCCGAGGTTAGTTAGCCTCTTCTGGGAAGAGCCTTTAAACTTGACAGTTCCCTCCTCTCTGCCCCCTCTGAAAGTTCATTTTCAAGTGCTCCAGCAAATAAATAAATCGTAGCAAATTAGTTTTGCATGTTGCAATTGTGTGCAACACCCAGCGCTGGTTGAGCAAGGAGGAAGAGTCAGTTCTCAGATGGGAGCTGACCAGGAGCGTTAGCTCACCGGCCGGCCTGCCCACACTGCCCGGGCTGCCGGCACCAGAGGCAGTGGTAGCTGCGGTATCCTGGGCTGTTTCTTGCATGAAATCAGTTCCCTGTTTGTGCGGTGCCTGGGAAGGGCCCTCCTGCTTCCCTCGCCAGTGGCCTGGCACGGGAAGGGTCCCTGGAGGTGCAGCCGGGCTGGGGCACCAGAGCGGTGGGCGTCTGTCCGGGGTGCATCAGATAGGAGCCGGCTGCAGCACGTCCTCCCCGGCGCCCTGTCTGCTGCTGAGGAGAAGCGCAGGCCTGCGAGCAAGGGGGGAAAGGCCGCTGCGTTCGCCGCTTTCCTCCCCCCAAAGCGATGTGGCAGGAGCGAATGGGGAGAGGTTTCTGCAAGTTAATGTTAGGGGTTAAAAATAGACCTTTGCTAAATTAGCTTCCACTGAAAGTTCAAAAGGAAAACCAGGTTTAGCTGAGGCTACAAGAAAGAGCTGAAAATAATAATAATAATAATAAAAACTGATTCCTGCAAAGGAGGGGGGGGGAAGAGAGAGCGAGCGGGGAGAAAAGGAGCAATTTGAAAAACAAAAGCCTTTGAGGAGTGTAATGCTTTCCAGCTGCAAAAATAAAGCCTGGGAGAAGAGCAAGTGCTTGCGTCACCTCCAGCTCCTGCGCCGCGCTGTGCCCTGCCGCGCTCTGGGCTCCCACCTGGGCACGGCGGGGGGCTGCGGGAGCATCCCGCCGCGGGATGGAGGCTTTGCCCAAGCATTGGCCGGGCAGGGAGGTCACGCCGGGCTTCGGTCGCTGGGTGGTCTCCTGCTGCGGAGGGCACCTGGTGCCAGGAGGGACATTCCCACCCGCCAGGACAGGTGATGGCCGCAAGCATGGTGTGGAAGAAGCTGTGGGCCCTCGCAAGTGAATGATGTGAAATCTGTGATTTGTCTTTGGCTGTTTCCCTTCTGATTTTTGTTTGGCCTTTCAATAGCACGTTTGTGAGCTTCCTCCCAGCTGGAGGAGCTAGAAGCTTCCTGCAGCGCAGCTGGAAGCCATCAGGGAGGAGGCAGGAGTCCCGTGACTCCGGGAGCCGAGGCTTCGGAGGAGAGTAGAGGCCAGGAAGAAGGCAAAGCCCGCGTGAGCGCTGGTAAGAGAGCGGCCGATGTGCCGGCTGCTTCCAGCCAGGCCCGCGCTTTGCAGCCCTGGAGGGAGGAAGGTGGTGAGGAGGAGCACGCCTGCTGTTGGGAGGAGCTGCACCACCGTCCCAAACCATCCTGCAAACCGAAACCAGTTGAAAACCCCAGAGCTGGAGAGGTAGAGGAGGGGAGGCTGCTGCAGGCAGGTGTCCTGCAGCTGGGGGAGCCGAGTCCCGGCTTGGTGCTGCTGCCCGCAGGGCGCTTTTGCTGCGCTCCCTGCCTGCTTTTCCAGCCCTCTTGGATCGCTCTGCCGGTCCTGTGACTCTGACTCAGAGCTGCGCAGGTTCCAGCCAAGATCTGAGTTTTGGGGGAATTTTTGTGAATCCCTTTGGTAAAGCGTTTCTCACCCAGGCACGGCTCTGTGTGCACATCTCCCTCCCACCTTCTCCTCTTGTCAGATATTAATGAATCAGGGCTGGGGGGTGGCGGAGGAAGGGGCGTAGGATGGGACCGGCTGCCTTAGTCACAAGCAGGATGGATGTGGGGGAGAGAAGGCAGCGCGGTGGGACGGCGCGGAGCCGAGCTGCGGAGGAAGGGAGCCCTTCCAGAGAGTGTGACTCAGTGTAACTGAGATTTTAAAAGCAGAGCGTGGCCCTCACCGGCTGCCGGTCCCCCTGCGCCAAGCACTGGCAGGGACACGTGTCCCCGCAAGTGTCGCCGCCCTCGGCCCTGTGCTCCCCGGGTGGCGCTTGGGTTTCCAAGCAGGGCCTTGGGGATGTGGAAGTCGCGGTTGGCGACTGCCCCGGATGCCCCCAGGGCAGCTTGCAAAGGGTGGGACGGTTGCCCTGTCCCAGGTGGTGCCGGCTGCTCTGCTGCTGTCCCGACCAGGAGGTTTGCAACCAAGCCGAGCAGCCGGGATGCGCGCTGCCTTGCAGACCGTCCCGTCCGCACCGGTGGGTGAGTCCCTCTTGCACGGGCTGCTCGTGCTGGCACTGGAGACGGGCAGGCCCCTCTCCAATGCGCTTGTAGACCCAAACACCCGTCCTCCAGCGCTGAAGTCACGAAACGGCTTCCTCCCACTAGCGCAGGTCCCTGCGTCCGGCACGGTGTTCCTGCCCCTCGCCCGTTGCCTTTGGGGCACAGTGATTTTTCAAAGGTTGGGGAACCACTTGCAGAGCGATGGTCCTTGAACTGCTTTTCCAGTGAAATGGAGGGGCATGTCGATGCCTTCATGAAGAGACCTTTGCAATGACTCCGGCTGCGCTGGGCGCGAGTCCTGCAGGTACTCACTAGCCCGGATGAGCAGATGTGTCTTGTCACCTGCTGTGTCTGGTGCAACCTTTCTAATAGGTTTCTGCTCAGCCTGAAGATTTCTGTTGTCGGATACCAGCAGCCAGTGAGGGAGAGGCGCTGGGAGTCCCGGCTCGCCGCTGCTCTCGTGCTTTACCCGGCAAGACGACCCCTTGCAGAGCTGGGATTGCAAACAGCAGTCCTGACTTGTCCCCCACCCCAGCCATGCTCCCCTTGCGTGTTCGGCGGCGTGCTCTCTGCAGGCCTTCTGCTTAGCTGGTTTGATGCTAATTCCTTGGCTCTGGCCATTTCCACTTGTTTTTTATGAGGGATAAATCATGCTGGGCGATAGCTGGGAGACAGCGCCGGCCTCGCCTTTCCGGAGGGGAGGGGATAGAGCTGTTAGTCATCAACTTGCAGCCCGAGGCCCCTGGGACACGCATAGCCAGCAGGACCTTCCTGTCCCCGGGGCAATGGGCTTGACCCGAAATGCTTAATCGAGGTGTGCGAGTGAGCAAGATGGCCCAGACAGCTGGGGGACTCGGGCTTGGGGGGGGGGGGGCACCCGCAAAGTCATCGGGTTTTTGCGAATTAGGTGTTCATCACAAGCTAGGCAGTGCTTCGCGGTGCTAAAGTGCAGAAGGTCGCGATAAAATCGGGCTGAGTCCTGCAAGCAGGAGGAGTTTGGGATGTTGTAAAAAGTCCTGGCTTGGTTCATCTGCCGCCTCCCGGCGTGCTCCCGAGTCTCCGCGCTGGTTAATAATTCAGTGGTGTCTGGCCCTGCTCCCCGAGGCTGTCTGGGCCCTGGTGTCCTCGGGGTGCGGATGCAGGCCTGCTGCTCCCTCGCCCTGATCCCGTGGGTGGGGAGGGGGAGCTGCGCCGTGCAGCGCTGGCCTGCTTGCCGGCGAGGCATTTGGGTGCACCGGGCTTATCCACCTTAACGGGCTTTCGCTGGTTGAATTAAATAGTCAAGCGCTGCATGCCAGAAGCTGTCTCGCACCTGCCTCCGGACTCAGGGTGTTCCTGCAGCCTGGTAGCTGGGCTGCTCAGCTCTCCGGGAACTGCCTTCGCCCTTCTCCCTCCTCCGGTGCCGCAGCTGAGAGCCCTCTGCGCCCCGGCGGCGTTCCTGCCGCCTGCCTTGCCCGGCTGCCTCTGACCTCTCTGATAACGCTCTGTTGCTCGCTGCGGCACTGGCCGGGGGATGACGGGTCCTGTCTGCCCCGGAGAGACCCAGGGCAGAGGGAAAGGAGAGGACGGGTTGCCGTGTCCATCCAAGGCTTCCAGGTGAAGCGGACCCTTCCCCGGCGAGGCAGGGCGCCAGCCTGGGTTCGTGGTGCCGTGCTGGCAGCAATGAGCTCGAGGGCTCTGCTCTGGCTGTGCTGCAACCGCGCAGGGTGACCAGGGCTCGGCTGCTTCTCTGTGCTCCCACCCAGCCCCTCCTGCGCTGCAGTTTCTCCATGCTGCACAGTTCCCCGCTTCCCAGCCATGTTTGTGTTTGAGATGCCCTGGTTGGTTAGGAAGCGGTCAGAGACCCAGCACGTTCGTCTCACGTAGGCATGGGTCTGCCGTAGCTCCCGGTGCAGAGCTTCCCGGCTCCCTCACTGACTAACATCTCTTCGTCCCCCTTCTCCCGTGGCCTAGATGTGGAGCAGATGGCTATTGACTGGCTCACAGGCAACTTCTACTTTGTCGACGACATTGATGACAGGATCTTCGTCTGCAACAAGAACGGAGTCACCTGCGTCACTCTGCTGGACCTGGAGCTGTATAACCCCAAAGGGATAGCGCTGGACCCAGCCATGGGGTAAGGGTGCTGCCGGTGGCGGTGGGAGGGCTCAGCGTCGCTGTCTGAGCCTGCACCATCTCTGCGGGCTGGTGGAGCAAGCAGGAGGGACCAGCTCCTGGGCTGTCAAGCAGAGAACGGCAGAACCCAAACCTGGGTCCTCTGACTGACTGCCCTGGGGGACAGCGGATGTGTTGCCCTTACTTTTGCTGCTGGTGGAGTCTCACGCTCCACTTGTGCACACTTTTTGGAAGCTTCTCTGTGGAGAGGCAGCTTCCCCATGCTGCCCACCCGGGACAGCGAGTTTTCCAGTCCGTAGGAACGTCCCTGATGGAGCAGGACCTGCTGAGCAGACCAAGGACAAGTTGCTACTTCCAGCTTGTGGCTGAGTGATTAGAGCTTCCTAATGGTTTTCAGGAGCCAAGAGGTGTCAGATCCTTGCCTGGGTTGAACAGCTCCTCCTGTGTCTGTTTATCCCGGGTGCTGCAGGCGGATAATGCCGCTCGTGCAGCTGCCTTTTGCAAAATCTCTTGCATGGGGAAGCTGTGATGCTGAATCATCAGCAGGGCAGCTGCTGAAAAATGGGAACGGGAGTGAGCGAGGTTGCTTGGGGCAGAGAACACGATGGTGTGTGAAATGGCGCCAGGTGCTTTGCGCGAGAGGAGTCCAGTCACGGGGTGCATGTGTGTGCTAGGAATCCAGCTGCCCGGGGAAGAGTCTCAGCATGTTCACGCGGTTGTGTGTAGCCCAACAGCATTGACTGTCCATGCCCAGATGACGAGAGCTGATGTCATTGAGCGGAAAAGCTAAAGGATTTCTAATAAATAAGTAATACCACAAAGCAGTCTGGACGCAGACTCTCTGGCCTCTCACAGAACGGGTGGTTGCATTAATCACCGCAGGTGATTGAGTTAATGTGTTGTTGGCTGCTTGTGCTCCGGCGCTGAGACGCAGCAGGATGACGCAGTTGCTGGTCATCATCTGAGCGTGCTTCACAGGCGTTACGTTGGGGCTGCTCCGAGGAGCTCGCTGGGTGGCTGGCGAGGGTCAGCGTGCCGAGCCCAGGTGCTGCGCTGCTCCTTGCCTAGGAAGTGCCACAGCTGGAGCAGTCACAGGCGCGCGTGACATCCGCCTAGGCGGGTCCAGTTGGGTTTGAACATGTCAGCTGGTGGAGGGCCTTGGACCCTTCCTGGTGACACTAGCAAATCTTGGTCCAGGCTTTTGTTGCAGGTCCCTTGCCTTGGTCAGCATCTCTGCTGGGGTCTGTGCAGCTTCTCCGAGCTTGCCCTGGTGCCGGGCCGGGCAGCCCTACGCCGAGGGTGCCGGCGGCCCTGGGCACAGCTGGGCCGCGCTGCAGCTGGAGCAGCCTCGGGGACGCAGCTGCGAGCGGCTCCACGGAGCTGGCCCCAGCTGGGGGACCCAGCCACCCACCTGCCCCAGGCTAGGGAACTCACTGTCCCCGTGACCTCGATTTTAAGCCTAGCCAGCAGCAGCTGATAAGCGCAGCAAACAGTGATCTTGCTGAGTCAGCGCTTTGCTTGCAGCTGTGCCATGAGAGTTCCTGCTTCCTCTGAGCCGGGCAGCGGCTCGTAAATGTTTCTGTACGTGTGCGTGCATGCTGGAGCGCTCCGGCACCTCGGCGTGTGTGTGAATGCAAAGGTGCAGGTGCAGATGGCTTATGTGCTTATGCAGGCGTGTTTCCGCCCATGGATGAATGTGAGTCTGTGCATGATCTGATGAGCGTGGGAGCGTGTGTGCATATGCAAGCCTGTGTCTGTAAGCCTGTGTGCACGGTTTGTACATGTGTGTGTGCGATCCCAGTCACTTGTTCTCCCTGTGGCCCTCAGTCTGGTTCCAACGTGACATCCAGGCTCTGAGCTACCGTGTTTGCCCTTCTCGTGCAGCAAAGTGTTCTTCACGGACTACGGGCAGATCCCCAAGGTGGAGCGCTGCGACATGGATGGGCAGAACCGCACCAAGCTGGTGGACAGCAAGATTGTCTTCCCCCATGGCATCACCTTGGACTTGGTGAACCGGCTCGTGTACTGGGCTGATGCGTACCTGGACTATATTGAGGTGGTGGACTACGAAGGCAAGAACAGACATACCATCATCCAGGGCATCCTGGTGAGTGGGGCCCAGAGGGGAGGTGGGGCCAGGGAAGACCTTGATGGCAGAGTGTCCTGGAGACCAGTCTGAGCTTGGCCTGCTGAGGGGCACTTGTTCACAAGCTTTGCTTTGCTGATCCAGCAAAGAAAAGGTGCCAGTTGCTGAGCTCTGATGGGTCCTGCAATACCTGTCTGCCAAGCCAATCCCTCGCCTTAGGGAAGGGAGGGAGGAGAGCCACAGGGCAGGAAGCAGCAGCTTCGTACTGGAGCTGGGGTTCCCATGTCTCCTGCTAAATTCCTCACGGACGTCTGCATGGCGCCTTCCAGATTGAACACCTCTACGGGCTCACCGTCTTCGAGAACTACCTCTACGCCACCAACTCTGACAACGCAAACGCCCAGCAGAAAACCAGCGTCATCCGGGTCAACCGTTTCAACAGCACCGAGTACCAAGTGGTGACAAGGGTGGACAAGGGAGGAGCGTTGCATATCTACCACCAGCGGCGACAGCCCACAGGTGAGAGCCCCGGCGTCGTTCCTGGCGTTTGCCTGTCGGGGGAATCACATGTCTTGCGCTGCGCTGTTTCTGCAGGCAGAGCCCCCCCTCAGCCGCGGGTGTCCTTTGCCTCGGGGCTTTGCCTGGCCAAAGGGCTGGGAGCAAAGAATTGGCAAGAACTGCAGTGCAAAACCAGCCCCGCCTGTTGTGACGCACGGGACCCCCGTCCCTGTCGCCGAGGAGCTGCCGTTCTGCCGAGAGCCCCGAGGGGCTCTGAGCTGGTTGCGGACGGCTCTCCCCCTTCACCGCGCGGTGCAGCTCGCCCAGGGGCTCTGCGCCCGACTCTCTTCCCCTGCGGCGCTAGTCGGAAGCGCGCTGAATTTTGGCTGCGTAGCATCGTGCTGCTGCCGGTGCGTCGTTTCGCAGCCCTCCAGCCGCCCTGGTTTGTGCCCTCGGGGGAGGGAGGGGAGCAAGCAGAGCACCGAATGCCAGCAGGCGCCCTGGAAAGCACCAGGGCCCGGGGAGCTCAAAATCTGGCTGCCCAGAGCTCCCTGGGGAAAAGAGGAGTCCGCTGCCGCGCTCGCCGCGCTCCATAGCAATTCCCCGAGCTGGCATCTCGCTGTCAGCCCTCCCCGGCGAGGGGATTTGCATGTGATTCCTCTTCTCCAGGCAGCTGCGCCAGGGCTGATGTTTTAATGGGCTGCCGCACACCCGGGAGTGCCCCCCTCTTCTCTTACCCCCTGCTATCTCCCTGTCTCTTTTTGCGAGATAAAAATGACAGCTGTCCCCAAGGGCCATGTGGCCTGCGCGGTGTGATTGATGGATTATGTCTCACTAAGGAGAGCAAAGGGAAAGCTGAGCAGATGCGACAGCTTGAAATATTAATGGCTCCCTTTTAAGGTGCCTGCTCTCGCTGTCCCCGCTGCTAGCTCATTCATCCTTTGACCGGGGCTTTTTGCTCCTGGAGGCCAGTGGGATTTCAGAAGAGTTACAAGGCCCTGGTGCTGCACGTGCTGTGCCCTGTCCCCACCCCGCGTCCCTCCCTGCTTTGTCTGCTCCATCCCCCCAGCACCTTCCTTGCAGTTAATCAATTTGCATGATTTAGATCCTCTTAGTGTCTTCAGTCTGTTTGGCATTTTCCAGAATACAAAACTAATCAGGAGATTTCCGAGTGGGGAAGGAGTGTGATTAAGGAGGCTGGCTGGGCCGGGCTCTCGCTGCCTCCCGGCGCCGTGTTGGGCATGCCGCAGGGCAGGGCTGCTCGCACTGCACGGCTGCAGCCCGAGGGCACGGCGGCGTTCGCGAGGGGCGGCACAGCAGGACAAAGATGGCACGGTCTGGGGGTTACGGCAGCGTGCTGTGACACAGAAGACCTGGTTTCTGCTCCCGGCTCTGCCGATGAATGGTCTTGGGTCTTGGGCAGGTTCTTTCCAATCTCTGCGCTAGTCTGTCCCATGCAATACTTAGCTCCTTGCTGCTGGCCCCGGGAAGGGGAAGGGGACACGTCAGCCCAGGGAATGGCAGCTCAAGCCAGTGGCAGTGGCAGCCCTGCGAATTTCCCCTGCGTCTCTGCAGTTCCAGGCTGGTGCCCCTGCCAGCTCAGCCTTTCTGACAGGCTTGTAACACCGGTTGGGAAGACCACCTTTGTGCGGCTTTGATTGCCTCCGGAGACAGTAAAACGCACCCCTGAATCCATCTCTTTATCTGTGTTGTTCTAGTGCGGAGCCATGCCTGCGAACCAGATCAGTTCGGCAAACCAGGAGGCTGCTCCGACATCTGCCTCCTTGGGAACAGCCACAAGACCCGTACCTGCCGCTGCAGGTCTGGATTCAGCCTGGGCAGCGACGGGAAGTCCTGCAAAAGTGAGTTGCGTCCCTCACTGGAGCACCGCAGGAGGGCAGGGTGAACGGAGGGGTCCGTGGCTGTCCCAGCTCGGTGTGACGGCGGGAGCATGAGCAGGGTGGGCATTGCACACGTGCCAAAGGACGGGGAGCACACCGGCTCCGGGGCAGGCAGGGCTTTTGAATTCCTTCCCTCCTGGTTGCAAACACCCCTTTCCCTCTTGCCTTAAGCAGTGGGCTGCCTGCAGGGATCTGCAGCCTGTGCAGGTGTGTGGCGTACGGGGGCAGGTTGCTGCTTCTTCCTGTCCTTTCTGTCGCAGCTGCAGCCCAGTGAAAGCCACGCGGGGTTGTGAGCGCAAGGCGCTGCCCACCCTCCACGCAGGTGTAGGTCCATGATGGACCCTGCGCTGCCCTGACCCGGCTGGTGGTGATGGCTCTCCCCTTCTCTCTGCAGAGCCAGAACATGAGTTGTTCCTAGTGTACGGGAAGGGGCGTCCCGGCATCATCCGCGGGATGGACATGGGGGCCAAGGTGCCTGATGAGCACATGATCCCCATTGAGAACCTCATGAACCCCCGAGCGCTGGACTTCCATGCTGAGACTGGCTTCATCTACTTCGCCGACACCACCAGCTACCTCATTGGGCGCCAGAAGATTGATGGCATGGAGCGCGAGACCATCCTGAAAGATGGTATGTGGCTGAGGGCCCGGGCTGGTTCCTTGTCAGCATGGTCGGGCCCTGGGAGCCAGGAACAGTTGCTATTAGCATATTTTTTTGTGTAATGGCAGCAGTTATGTTTTCTCCCTTGCATATTTGATCATTAAAACTAAGGCTTGAAGCTGTTAGTTGGGTCTGTCTGCAGACTGCCGTTAAGGGACAAGCACAGCACGCGTTCCCCAGCGGCAGTGGGTTAAGGACTCCTGGGCCGTGGCTTGTAGCAGCCCCAGACATGTCCGCAAACTGTCCCACCCTCACCCATTCGGATAAGAGCAAGAGGAAGGGGTGGAGGATCCTCAGTCCAGATCACACAGGCTCTGCAGGGCAGCTGATCTATCAACACTGTCTGCCGAGCGCGTTTGCATTACCTCTGGGCAAAGCAGCCGAGGATGCTCCTGAGTTCTGCTTGCTCCAGACCAGGCTCCTGGGGCTCCAGCACCCCTGGGGGAGCTGCGCGCTCGTGGGCTTGGGGAGGTGTTGTTCCCTGGCAGGGTCAGTTGAGATCAGGTGGTGCTGCGTGCGCCATGAATCGTATGGGGCTGTCGTTTCCACTTCTCGTCTTCCTGCTGCCGCACCTGCTCTGTTGATTAACGCATGCTCTTGCTTTTCCCCAAAGGCATCCACAATGTGGAAGGGATCGCTGTGGACTGGATGGGGAACAACCTGTACTGGACTGATGATGGCCCGAAAAAGACCATCAGCGTGGCTCGGCTGGAGAAGGCCGCCCAGACGCGGAAGACACTGATAGAGGGGAAGATGACCCACCCCCGAGCAATCGTGGTGGATCCCCTGAACGGGTGAGTGTGCGGAGGGTGGCACGAGGCAGGGCAGGGCTCGTGAGGAGCCTCAGCCATGGTCCTTTGGCTGAAGGGGAGAGGGATGTGTTCCTCCAGCTGCTCCATCCACCCCCCTTTTCATACGTGTCTCTTGCCCAGCCTGGGTCTCCTGGGTGCTGGGACAGGATGTCCTGTGCTCGGAAGCGGCTCAGCCAGGCCTGGCGGGGGACACAAACGCGGTGAGCCCTGTCCTTGCACACTTACCCTGCTGCTGGAAAGCAGAGGGAGGAGAGTCCTCAGCTGTCCGACATCCGGAGATGTGCTCCCAGCCCCTCTTCCTAGCCACAGCTGCCTGCGCTCAAGCTGTGGCCAAGGGTGCCACGACTGCAGGGTGCTGAGGTCCTGTGCTCAGGTCCACGCAGCTGCAGCTCCCCTTTCATCAACTGGAGGGGTGTCCCTGGCTCAGGAGAGGGATTTCTGGGGCCTGTGGGGCCTCCTGTTAGATGCTGGATGATGGGGGATTTTACACTCAAAATGCCCAGTTGCAAGGAGGCAGAGCCCAGTCACTCTTCAGATCAGTGGTGGGGTGGACTCAGAGCCCAGATCTCCTACACCTCTAACAGCTTAGCACCTCTCACAGGTGGATGTACTGGACAGACTGGGAGGAGGATCCCAAGGACAGCAAGAGAGGCAAGATCGAGAGAGCCTGGATGGATGGTTCCAACCGCAACATCTTTATCACCTCCAAGACTGTCCTGTGGCCCAACGGGCTGAGCCTGGACATTCCAGCCAAGATCCTCTACTGGGTGGATGCTTTCTACGACCGCATCGAAATGGTCTACCTGAACGGCACCGAGCGGAAGGCAAGTGGAGGCCCCACCTGCTCCTGCTGGCCGGTTGCCTGGGGGGGACGTGGGGGCTGTGGGCAGCCAGCCCTCCCACCGGCGGGGTGTCTCACGCCTCGCCTCAGCTGGCGGCGGTCCCGCAGGGCTGCGGGGTGGGCGGCTGGCTGGCGTTGGGCTGCGCTCCCCTGCTGCCTGCTGCCTGCTCCGTCCCGCTGCGCGGTGCTCCCCGGCACCGCCCTGAGTGACGACGAGCCTCTCTGCGCCCCGCAGATCGTGTACGAGGGACCGGAGCTGAATCACGCCTTTGGGCTGTGCCACTACAGCAGCTTCCTCTTCTGGACCGAGTACCGCAGCGGCAGCATCTACCGCCTGGACCAGGCCTCCAAGGTGGTGAGCCTGCTGCGGAACGAGCGCCCGCCCATCTTCGAGATCCGGATGTATGACGCCCAGCAGCAGCAAGGTCGGGGGGCCTCTGCGGTCTTGCACCACGGCTGTCTGTCCATCCCCTGCACCCTCCCCCCTCGTCCCCATGCACCCTGTACTTCTCTCTCCATAAACCCTGCTGTCAGTCATCCCAGGCCCTTCACCCTTTCCCCTCCTTCTCCCCTTCTCTCCTGGCGTCAGCGGCCGGTTCAGCTGGGCTCCCATCCTGCAAGGAGTCCCCAGCGCCTTGCGTGGCCTGCTGGACTAGGCTCTCCGGCTGGATTCCCGCTGTGGAGCCCGTGGAGGGAATTGTGGGAGGCTGAGGGCACTCAGCAACCCCCGTAGGGTTCGGCAGGGTTACGCGAACGCTGACGTCCCCTCCTCTCCTGCCTTGTGTCTGCAGTGGGCTCCAACAAGTGCCGTGTGAACAACGGGGGCTGCAGCAGCTTGTGCCTGGCCACCCCTCGGGGCCGGCAGTGTGCCTGCGCCGAGGACCAGATCTTGGGACTGGACTCGGTCACCTGCCAGGGTAGGCTGCTCCGTGGGGACGGGGTGAGGATGGGCTGGCTCCGGGCTCGGGGGAGGCGGGTGCTCCCTGCTCCGCTGGGAGACTGCGGACAAGTCGCATCACCTGCTCCGGTTCCTCCTCTTGTGAAATGGCGATAAGGCCAGCAGCCTCCCCGGGGAAGCACGCAGAAATCTCTGGTGGAGGCTGCTGTAGGGGAGCTGCCTGCCTTGTGCCGAGGCGTCTGTGCCCAAGCACTCTGGGGTGGGTTTGCTCTGCTGTGCGTGAGCTTTGAGGAGAGCCACGCTCAAGAGGGGGAGCCTGGGTTTTGCTGGGCTTTGCCAGTTCCGCACGAATGCGAGGGGTGAAGTTCTGCTGAGGCAGCATGCCTGCACGCGCAGAGTTATCCGGGATCTGTCCCCCTCCGTCCCGCAATGCCTGTTGTCGTTTTGTTGTTGGGAACCAGTGCACATGGGCATGGGGTGTCTGCGTGTGAGCTGCGAGGATCTCGGGTCTGCTGGGCGCTCGTGGAGGCAGCCTGCCCGCCGGGGGACGTGGGACTGTCCTCCTGCTGCCCTGCATCCCTGCACCGGCTGCTTGGTTAAAACCATCCCCGCCTCTTGCTTTTCCTTTGCCAGCCAACCCGTCCTACATCCCCCCTCCGCAGTGCCAGCCCGGCGAGTTTGCCTGTAAGAACAACCGCTGCATCCAGGAGCGCTGGAAGTGCGACGGGGACAACGACTGCCTGGACAACAGTGATGAGGCCGCCGAGCTCTGCCGTGCGTAGCAGCCCCTGCACGGGGGGTGGCAGTCCGTGCACTCCTGGGGCATTGGGATCCGGGCTCAGCCGAGAAATCTGGCTTCCCCTAGATGTGGGGCTGGCAGCCGGGGCTCCTGCGTCTCCTGTCCGGCTCTAGGAGGGGAGCAGGTTCACGTGGTTGCAGTGGGGGAGGAGGAAGGAAAATGGCGATTAGGAACCTGGATCCCCGCTTTGATCTGCAGCGCTCTGCCTTTTTTGCCTGGGTTTTTCCTCTGCGCCAGGAGCAATGGGGGTGGGAGATGGGAAAGGGAAGGTCCTGAGCAAACGTCTCCCTCGCAGACCAGCACACCTGCCCTTCGGACCGCTTCAAGTGCAAGAACAACCGGTGCATCCCCAATCGCTGGCTCTGCGATGGGGACAACGACTGCGGGAACAATGAGGATGAGTCCAACTCCACCTGCTCTGGTGAGGAGCCTGCCAAGCCCTCAGGGGACGGAGGGAGGACTCGTGCCGCTGAGCTGAGCCGCAGCCTTTGCTGTTCCCTGCATACGCTGCCGGTTTGTGGCTGGGGTTTCGGGGGTCTCGTGGGGGTGTCTCTGCATTCCAGGTGCTGGCTGCCCTCGCTGCAGCGAGTTTGGCTCCTGCACCTCTGCCACGGGGTTTGTTGCACCTCTCCGCCGGCACCCTGTGGCACGGCCAGTTGTTAAAGCTTTCTGTCTCCCCCTGGTCCAGCCCGGACGTGCTCCCCCAACCAGTTCTCCTGTGCCAGCGGGCGCTGCATCCCCATCTCCTGGACGTGTGACCTGGACGATGACTGCGGGGACCGCTCCGATGAGTCGGCCTCGTGCGGTGAGCTGGGCCGGGGAGAGCGCCGGGAGCAGCGGCGCGGGGGGAGGAGAGGGGGCTCTCCCCGCGCTGATCCTGCCTCTGCCTCCTCCGCAGCCTACCCGACCTGCTTCCCCCTGACACAGTTCACCTGCAACAACGGCCGCTGCATAAACATCAACTGGCGGTGTGACAACGGTAAGGCCCCGCCGGCACGGCACGGCACAGCCCGCGATGGCGAGATCAGAGGCCGGGGGCAGCCGGGGAGCGGGGCTCTTTGGCTGGCCCGTGTCCACAAGGGCTACCTCCCTTCGGTCTGGAGCCCAGGCAGCAAAGGCAGGAGGAATTAGCTGGAGCTATAAATGCAGCGCCGGGACCCGCGTGTTCCCTGGCCGCCCTGGGGGAGCGGGAGCTGCAGGAGCAGCCGGGCAGGGATCCCTCCAGCAGACCTTTGCAAGGTGACCAAGCCTGTGCACCCCAGCGCTTTAAGCAAGGTTCCCATGGCCTGTGCTGGTGGCCGGGCTGAGCCAGGCCGTGCGCTTAGCCCCGGGAAAAGCGGGGCAGGACTCCTGGCGGCTCTGCTCTGGCCTCACTATTCTGTTTCCAGGGTCAGGCCCGGGAGAGAGGGTTTGCCCTAAGGCTGGTCTCTTTCCTCACAGGTTTATTTTGGGCTTCCTAACAACTCTGCATCGTTATGTTTTAATTAGTGGCTTCAGAGTAGGTGAGGCATGTTTAGAGCTGGTGTAAGGGAGGTAAGCAGGGAGCTGCAGGGTGCAAACCTCTCCCTGGGCTCTTAATGAGCCCGTGGCCTCTTCCTCCTGCCTTGGAGCTGCCAGCTGCTATGGGGCCGGCTGTTTTCCTGGGGATCCACAAATGTGGCCAGGCAGCAAGGAAAGCACGCTGCTGAATGATGGCCTTGGTGCTGGGCATCTCCGTGCACGGGAGCCGAGGGCCTGCCATGGCCAGACCCCGCATGGCCACGGAGCCAGAGCCGCCCCCGGCCGCCAAAGGGCTCCCACCCGCCCACCCCTGCTTCTGATCTCGCCCAGCCCCCGGGTGTCCGCTCGGCCCTGCCACTGCACGGCGTCCATGTGTCCCTTTCCATGTTGGCGTCTGCGTCCCCGCGTCAGCCTGTTGTTGTGCTGCTCTCTGTGCCTGTGCTGTGTTGTGTTGTTTTGTGTGTCATTGTGCCCACTCCCCTGTCTTGGTTGGTTCTGTGTTTCAGAAAAAGATTGTGGGGATGGCTCTGACGAAAAGAACTGTCCAAAGCCTACCGGTTAGTGCATAGATCAACATGCACCAGACCCCGGCCCGCCCGGGCGCCCCTAACCCCACCGCCCCGCCGGGCTGCCGCGTGCCCCCTTGTGCGCACGCTGGCAGCTCCGCTCCAAAAAATCGCGCTCCAGCAGCCGGAGAGAATTCGAGGAAAAGGAGCCGTGCCTCCCCACTCGCTCCAGCGCAGCAGGCTCAAAAGCTCAGCCCCTGTTAGCGGGAGCCCGGCAATGCTGCAGGAGCTGGGCTGGCCTGGAGCTGCGGCGGTGCTGCGCGAGGCAGGCGCTGGGAGCGCAGGCCCCGCGCCGACGCCAGGACGCCCGCCCGCTCTGCCAGCTTTCCCAGCGCTTCCGAGGGCAGGAGGTGGCCCGGCGTGGCAGGGGCGCAGCGCACGGGGGGAGCCCCGGCCCCGGCAGCTCCAGAGCCGGTGCTGCACCGCTGCCGCCGCAGGATCCAGAGCTCCCGGCCGCCTGCGAGCGAGCGGGAGGCGCGCTCGCCGCGCTCTCCCCCCAGCAAACTGGCACCCACAATTGGCTGTCCCGTCCCCGTTGCCCACGCAGGGGCGCCCGGCCCCATCCCGCCCCCCCTGGCGCTGGGCGCCCTCCCAGCCCCGGTACATGAGTGATCTATGCAGTTTCTGTGTTTCATTTCTCTGTGTGCTGCTGGTGGCCCGGCCACACCGGGCGAGTGTGTCTGGTGGGAGGCGGGGGCCGGGGCACCGAGCTCTCCGTTCAGCTGGGGCTCCCGCTCCGGGGCCTGGCAGCGCGGTCCTGCTCGATCCCTGATGTCTCCCCGCTTCCCCCAGCCTGCTCCTCTGGCAGAGGCGGGGGGACGCTGCCTCCATGCTCTGGCGCTGCCCCACGGCGCCGTGCTGCAGCACGGCCCTGCCGCGGCCGCCCGGCACGCGCTGACTCTCCTCCCGCTCCCTTTCCCTCCTCAGACAACGACTGCGGGGACAACAGCGACGAGGCCGGCTGCAGCCACTCCTGCTCCAGCAACCAGTTCAAGTGCAACAGCGGGCGCTGCATCCCCGTGCACTGGACGTGCGACGGGGACAATGACTGCGGCGACTACAGCGATGAGACCCACGCCAACTGCACCAACCAGGGTGAGCCGCGGCGCGGCTGCGGAGAGCTGGGCCGTGCCGTCCCTCTTCCGGCTTGCTGGGCTCGGA
Source organism: Apteryx mantelli (assembly GCF_036417845.1). Lineage (NCBI taxonomy): Eukaryota > Metazoa > Chordata > Aves > Apterygiformes > Apterygidae > Apteryx > Apteryx mantelli. Next base: position 2,857,565 of record NC_090010.1, on the reverse strand, counting down.
GCGTTTGGCACCGTGTGTCCGTCCACGGGGATGTGGGAACGAAGAGGGTGGTTTGTAGCCCAGCTCCTGCCTGCGGCACAGCCCACGGGAAGGGCTGAGGGTGGAGCCGCTCCATGGCATGGAAAAGCTTGTGCGTGACCTGCTTTGGGAGGCCCCAAACAGGCCTGTCCCCTCCTGTGCACCGGCTCTGCGGCCGCGCAGCAGGGAGCAAGCGGGCAAAGGGGCAGGTGGGTGCAGCAGGGAGATGTCCCCTGGCCCCAGACCCTGCAAAGCAAGGAGCCCCCCAGGCAGAGCTGCCCCAGCCCCCTGCTCCCAGGAGGGATCCTGCAGCCTCGTCTGCCCCCTTGGATGCCCAGACACCACCCTCCTGCATGTCCTGGGGCATCCAGACATTTCCCTGCTGAAGTCAGAGCCTGGAGCTCCTCCCGCACCCCAGCAAGGCCCAGCTGGTGCCTGGGCTCTGGGCGCGCAGGGGATTAATGCAGCATGTTTTCCCCTCCGGCAGCCACGCGCCCACCCGGAGGCTGCCACACGGATGAGTTCCAGTGCCGGCTGGATGGGCTCTGCATCCCCATGCGCTGGCGCTGCGACGGCGACACCGACTGCATGGACTCTAGCGACGAGAAGAACTGCGAGGGCGTCACCCACGTCTGCGACCCCAACGTCAAGTTTGGCTGCAAGGACTCAGGTGACAGCAGGAGGGAGGGGAACTGCGTATCTGCGCCGCCTGCTCCGTGGGTCCGGGCCAGGAACGCACATCTGGGCTTCACGAGGCCAAGGACGGAGAGAGGGATGTGTGCGGGGCCCTGCCAGACCCATGGGACCTGGGGTGACTTGGGCCCAAGATCTGGGTTGCAGGAAACACCCCTGGAACATGAATTCAGGAGAAGTTTTTCCCCTTTTAGATTTGAAAACTAAGTATTTTTAATTTGGAGGAAAAATAAAGTCCCTTGAGCCAGCACCAGATCTGGGGGCAGAGAGGACTTCTGGGTGATGGAAATAACTCTTCAGTGTCTGATTTGCACCGTCTTTGCCTCCCCCTGCCAGCCCGCTGCATCAGCAAGGCCTGGGTCTGTGACGGGGACAGCGACTGCGAGGACAACTCGGACGAGGAGAACTGCGAGTCGCTGGTGTGCAAACCGCCCTCCCACACCTGCGCCAACAACACCTCCATCTGCCTGCCACCCGAGAAGCTCTGCGACGGCTCCGACGACTGCGGGGACGGCTCCGACGAGGGCGAGCTCTGTGGTGAGTGCTGAGCCGGGATGCCCGGCGCCTTCCCTGCCCGGGCGGAGGGAGGAGGAGAAGTCCCTGACGGCCGCACGGCTCTCCTCTCTGCAGACCAGTGCTCCCTGAACAACGGCGGCTGCAGCCACAACTGCACCGTGGCGCCCGGCGAGGGCATCGTGTGCTCCTGCCCGCTGGGCATGGAGCTGGGCTCGGATAACAAGACCTGCCAGATCCAGAGCTACTGTGCCAAGCACCTCAAGTGCAGCCAGAAGTGCGAGCAAGACAAGTACAACGTGAAGTGCTCCTGCTACGAGGGCTGGATGCTGGAGCCCGATGGCGAGAGCTGCCGCAGCCTGGGTGCGTGTGGTGGGGTGAGACCGGGGGGCCCTGCGGGGTGCAGGGATTCGCGGTGGAGCTGAGAACCGTGCCGACGGGGAGACCACGGCCCGGCCTGATCCAAGGTGGAGGATCTGCCAGCGGAGAGTGGACCCCTCACTGTCCCTACCGGGCAGGAGCTGCTCTCTGCAGGAGACAGGGCTCCGTGGCCACCTTCTCCCTCCCAGGGCCAACCCAGAGCTCAGCCCTGGCCCGTGTCTCCTCGGGAATTTTAAGCAGGGAATTTGCTTTTCCCCTGCTGGCCTCGTTCCTGCAGAGTGGAGAAGCGGACCCTGGGTTTGGGGGCAGAAGGGGCTCGGGGGGCTCTGCCAGCCTGTGAGAACCCGCTTTGTGTGCAGCGGCCGCGCTGTCCTGCCAAGGTCTGCTGCTGCTGCGTGGGTGAGCCGGAGCTGTCCCCCGCCAAGGGCACAGCCGCGTCCCTGTCCTCGGGGCTGTCCTCATTGCGGTTGGCAGGCTTGGTGGCACAAGAAAGGCAGCTCTGTTCCCGATGCCCAGGAGCGAGCGGCACGGCCAGGGGACGTTTTTTCTGAAACCAGAGGACACGGCGGGGGGTGCAGGCACGCAGCAGGGCATGAGCCTCGGCCCCGCGCGAGGCTACGGTGGACTGTGATGGTACCCCGGGCTGGTTCTCCTCGGGGCCTGGCCGCACAGGCTGACCCTCCAAGCGGGGAGAGAAGAGAAGCGGTGCCGGTGGTGGGGCTGGCAGGAGGGTCTGCGGTACGGGGATGCGGATGGTCCTGCAGCTAGGGCCGGAGCCAGGGACACCTTTCACCCGCGAACGTGAAGATGGTTGGTCCCATGTGGTTCCTGCCTTGTCCGTGCCCCCCCTCTGACGCTGCCCTGTTTTCCCCAGACCCCTTCAAGCCCTTCATCATCTTCTCCAACCGCCACGAGATCCGCCGCATTGACCTGCACAGGGGGGACTACAGTGTCCTGGTCCCCGGACTGCGCAACACCATTGCCTTGGACTTCCACCTCAACCAGAGCTCATTGTACTGGACCGACGTGGTGGAGGACAAAATCTACCGGGGGAAGCTGCTCGAGAACGGGGGTGAGCAGCCCTGGCGGTGCGGAGCAAGCTCGCAAAGGCCAGACGGGTGGAAGGAGAAGCGGAGGTGCCTTTTTGGCATAGGCTCCTAGAAATGAGTCCTTAGCACCCCGGCAATGGTGCAGCGGCGGCTGGAGCCCACAGCCCCTGTAATGATCCCTTTCTGCTTTCCAAGGCTGCTCATTATGTAGGAGTTAATTAGCATTCCCAATGCTTCCCTAATGGTAATTACAGCCCGGCAGCTGGGAGCACAAAGCCCAGGCCCCCCCGCCCCAGCGGTGCCTTCCGACGCCGGCGGCGCTGCGGGAGGGGGAGCACCCGGCACCTGGACCCGGACGTGGGCTGGGGTCTCCAAAGGCTCTGCCCCCATCCTGGTGCACAGAGAGGGGAAGAGCTGAGCCCTTTGGGCTTCAGGCCATGTTTTGGGAAGACGTTAATCTCGCTTGGGGGACGTGTTCCCCCGTCGACCCCGGTCAAGCCAGGTGGACCTGTTCAGGGCTAGGGTGTCGTGGGTGCCCGTGGTGTGTCAGGGAGGAGGCTCCCAGCCCTGACTCTCCTGGCACTGCTCCTCCCAGCTCTGACCAGCTTTGAGGTGGTGATACAGTATGGGCTGGCCACCCCCGAGGGCCTGGCCGTGGACTGGATCGCTGGCAATATCTACTGGGTGGAGAGCAACCTGGACCAGATCGAGGTGGCCAAGCTGGATGGCACCATGAGAACCACGCTGCTGGCTGGGGACATCGAGCATCCCCGCGCCATCGCCCTGGACCCCCGCTACGGGTACGGCAGGAGGGGGGTGTCTGTCACCAGGGCACGATGTTCAATGTGAGAGGGGACCAAGCCGCAGGCTCCAGCCTGGTGGCACGCTGCTCTGCTGTTTTGGGAGGAGAAGCTCGGTTTTCCCGTGTGCCCTTGCTGAGCGCCCCTCCTCGGTGTCCCTCGCAGGATCCTCTTCTGGACGGACTGGGATGCCAGCCTGCCCCGCATTGAGGCTGCCTCCATGAGTGGCGCGGGCCGGCGCACCATCCACAAGGAGACGGGCTCCGGGGGCTGGCCAAATGGGCTCACCGTCGACTACCTGGAGAAGCGCATCCTCTGGATCGATGCCAGGTAACAGCAGGAGGCCATCTTCCCCCCGGCGCCTCCTCCCCTTCCCGAGTCCCCCAGGCTGCTCCGAGCACCTCCCAGCCGCTGGGACCTCAGCCTCTCGCCCATCCCTCCCAGCTCTGGTATTTTCCTGGTTGCTTCCGTGTTGCTCGGCCCTTTGACTTCCAGGCTTGGTGCAAAGCCCTTCCTTGGGGGAGTCTGATGGTGCCTGTAGCATGTTCCAGCCTTTCGTCTGGGTTTTCTCCTCTGCAGGAGCTCTGACTCCCTGGTGTGACCCAGCGGCCATCCTCATCTGCAGCATTATGCAGAGCAGAGGCGGTGGTGGCCTGGACCCTGCGGGTTGTTGCTGCTGCGGTGTGAAATACTTGGCCCTTGCCTGTGCCCAGTTGTCCGCCCGCTCTCACCCCTTGTCTCCCTCTCCCCATCTCTGTTGGGGCACAGGTCAGACGCTATCTACTCAGCTCTGTATGACGGAACAGGGCACATCGAGGTGCTGCGGGGCCACGAGTACCTGTCGCATCCCTTTGCCGTCACCCTCTATGGGGGCGAGGTCTACTGGACCGACTGGCGCACCAACACGCTGGCCAAGGCCAACAAATGGACCGGGCATAACGTCACGGTGGTGCAGAGGACGAACACGCAGCCCTTCGACCTGCAGGTGTATCACCCCTCCCGGCAGCCGCTGGGTGAGGCCTGCAGGAGGCTGCGACGTGGGGTGGGAGAAGCGTGGTGGGGACACGGCGTTCGCGCTCGGCGCGCGCCCGCATCCACTTAGCGTGTTGCAGGCGAGTTGTTTCCGCTCGTGCTTCAGGAGGGAAAAAGCTCCCGTGGGCTGGGAGAGCCTGCAGGCTGCCCCTCCTCACCTCCCGGCTGAGCCAGGAGACTACCTCCACGGCCCTGGCCACCGGTGCAGAGAAGATGCCCTGGTTTGATGAGGCCGAAGGCGGAGGGTGCCCCGGCTCCCTCTCGGGTCCAGGGGAGGCCATGGGGCAAGCTGTTCCCCGGCAGGGGTGTCTGAAGCGCGCTGCGGGCAGGCGGCCCTGCGAATGGAGGTGTCGCTGATTGTCCTTCTCCCTTCGCAGCTCCGAATCCCTGCGAAGCCAACGGGGGCAAAGGGCCCTGCTCCCACCTCTGCCTCATCAACTACAACCGCTCCCTGTCCTGTGCCTGCCCGCACCTCATGAAACTGGACAAGGACAACACAACCTGCTACGGTAGGATGTGCCCAGGGCTCCTGGCTGGGCCCGGCTGCCCCCGGGCAGGAGGGAGGAGGAGAAGGTGCCCTGCTGCAGACCCCGCTGGGCTCTCCAGGGTGAGCTCCCACTACTGCCCCGTCTCGCCCCTTCTCCCCAGAGTTTAAGAAGTTCCTGCTGTACGCGCGGCAGATGGAGATCCGCGGCGTGGACATTGACAACCCCTACTACAACTACATCATCTCCTTCACGGTGCCCGACATCGACAACGTCACTGTAGTGGACTACGATGCCCTGGAGCAGCGCATTTACTGGTCCGACGTGCGCACTCAGACCATCAAGAGAGCCTTCATCAACGGCACCGGCGTGGAGACTGTGGTCTCTGCAGGTGGGTGAGGAGGAGTGCTCCTCTGCACCCTCTGCCCTCCCCTCAGCCCCCGTGACATGGCAGAGGTGGCATTAACCAGCATGGCTGCTCCCGCCGCGGAGCAAGCTGCTGGGCTTCCAGGCTTCCGGAGGCTTCTGGTCCACTTAATCATCCTTTTCTCTCCAGTTTGAGCATCATGCCAGAGCCTGTCCCCACAACTAACGAGTCTCCCTTCGCCCTTTCAGACCTGCCCAACGCTCATGGCCTCTCGGTGGACTGGGTTTCCAGAAACCTCTTCTGGACCAGCTATGACGCCAACAAGAAGCAGATCAACGTTGCGCGGCTGGATGGCTCCTTTAAGAACGCGGTGATCCAGGGGCTGGACAAGCCCCACTGCCTGGTGGTTCACCCCCTCAAAGGGTAGGTGTCCCAGCCGCGGGCTGGCTTGGGAGCACCGCTGCTCCGCGCTCACGGCTCCGGCCCCAGCACGCCGGGGGCCCTGGGGACACGGGGCGCCAGCAGGCGCAGATGCAGAGGGCCGGGAGCGTCAAAGGAAGCGAAGGTGTGTGCAGGCCCACGTGTGCGTGGCAGAGCTGGTGCACGTGCACGGGGCTGGGGAGAACAGGTTGCACTTCGTATGCGTCAGCGCGCGTAGGAGAGCTGTGAGAAAAGGAGATGGGCCTCAGCTTAGGAGGTGTGCATCTGCCAGTGTGCCTGAACGAGCCGGCTGTACTTCCGTACGTGCACGTGTGCGCGTGTGTGTAGGAGAGCGTATGCGAAGCTGAGCAGGCTGCAGATGAATGTTCAGCCACGAGCATGTGCCGGTGCGTGTGTGCAAGAGGAGGGGGACAGGCTGCTGCTCTGCGCACAGGGCCTTGCTGGACGGGGTGCGTGTGTGCTTGCAAACACCACGCTCGCTTCCCTGGGCCTGTGGGCCCGGCGCTTGAGGCAAGGGAGCAGCCAGCCTGTCCTGGTTGGGTGGCACGAGGGAGAGAAGGGCCAGCAAAGGGTTCGCCGGAGCCTGAAGAGGAGGTGAGGGTGCCGGCTGGGATGGTGGGATGCTGGCAGAGCTCAGAGGGACGAAGCGGGCAGGAGAGGTGGGTCTCGCTGCGGGAGGCGTGGGCCATTCTGTTAGACGCACCACGCTCACTGTGCTCTCACGGGTGCAGGAAGCTCTACTGGACGGATGGGGACAACATCAGTGTGGCCAACATGGACGGCAGCAACCGCACCCTCCTCTTCAGCAACCAGAAAGGGCCTGTTGGTACGGACGTCCCTGCACAACCCCTCTGGGGTGCCCCCGCCTCCCAGCTCCCTGGCTGGCCCAAATTGCCTCCAACCCGCCCTGGCAGCTCTGCTCCCGGCAGGACTGGTGGCCGAGCTGCCCCAGACTGCGGGGAAGCATGCCTGGTCCCCTCTCCCCACCCGCTCTGCTGGTCCCTTCCTTCCTCCCGGCTGCTGGAGCGAGCTGCTGACGGTCCGTTGCTTTCCAGGGCTGGCCATCGACTACCCAGAGAGCAAGCTGTACTGGATCAGCTCTGGCAACGGCGCCATTAACAGGTGCAACCTGGATGGCAGTGGCTTGGAGGTGATCGAGACGGTGAAGAGCCAGCTGAGCAAGGCGACTGCGCTGGCCATCATGGGTGAGAGCTGGCAGGATGCCGGGGGTGCTCGCAAAGCTGTAGTCCTTTCCCAGGCTCAGACCGCTCACTGCCACCTCTAGTAGCTGTGGGAGGGGATGAGACCTCTTGTTCCCATGTTGTCACGTGTGAATCCGCGTGGAGCTGCAGCTCTGCCCTACAGATGGGAAGAGACGTGCAGCTGGGGGAGGAAGAGGGTGGGAAAGCTGCCGCATGCTCCTGCTTCCTCCCCGCACAGGCGACAAGCTGTGGTGGGCTGACCAGGCCTCGGAGAGGATGGGCACCTGCAACAAGAGGGATGGCACGGAGGTGACTGTGCTGCGCAACAGCACCACGCTGGTGATGCACATGAAGGTGTATGACGAGAGCATCCAGCAGGGTAAGCTCGCCTTTCTGCGGCAGAGGTTTCTGCAGGGCCGGGGAGAGGCTCTCCTGCTCCGCTGGGAGCCCTGTGGCTGTCCAGGCCTTCTCCCCGCCGGCCCACGCCTGCCCATCATCCCTGCAGCCGGTTCCTCCAGAGCTGTCGGAGCGCCCACGTCTCCTGCTGCGGTGCCGTGCAGCAGGCAGCAACGGCCGTGGCTGACCAGCCTTCTCCCAGCTGCCTGCAGCCCTCGGGGACGTGGCCCCAGCCCCCAGCTGCCCCTGACTTTCTCTTCTCCCTGCGGTAGCTGGAACCAACCCCTGCAGCGTAAATAACGGCGACTGCTCGCAGCTCTGCCTCCCCACTTCGGAGACTTCCCGGTCCTGCATGTGCACCGCTGGCTACAGTCTGAAGAGCGGACAGCAGTCCTGCGAGGGTGAGTCCGTGCCCACTCCCCATGCCCCTCGGCCGCCCTCCCCTCCTGCCGCGTCCCCTGGGAGCGGAGAGGCCCCACGGCCTCGCGCAGCGCGGCGCTGTCCGGCTGAATCGATCGCAGGCCGGGGAGCAAAGCCTACGCGGCAGCGCGACGCTCGCTGCGCTTCCCGAGCGCGGCCGTCCGCGGCTCCCCGCCGGGGCTGCCTCCTCCCCGGTGGCCCTGCGCCGCGCAGGGCTGCAGGCGACTGGGCGCCGCGGCAGGGCCGGAGCCCAGCAGGGGCCGAGATGGGCCGTAGGGCGACTCGCGCGCCTACAAGGCGCTGAGCAGGGATGGGCAGGGTGGATCCAGGAGCAGCGTGCTTTACAGGAACTCCGGGTTTAGAGGATGGGGGGCAAGACGCCGCGGCGGGCACTGAAGTGGGAGCTCTCGGAGGAGAGAGGACACCTTCGATGTTGGTGGTGGGGATGTGTCCCTGAAATCACGGGGAATGGGGTTGGCTGGCCTGTCCTGCTCCATGGCTGGGGGAGCCCCCCTGAAGTCGTCCTGCTTTGCAGATGTTTCCCTGCCGCTGGGGGAGAGCGAAGCCCCGGCCCTGCAGCTGCGAGCAACCTCTGCCGGGTGCCTTTCGCAGCTCAAGCTCCCCATTAGCATTTGCCCTGCAGTTCCCAAATCTCTGCCCGACTTGCCGCTGTAACCCTTGGGAGGGAAGAGCCCCCCCACCATTCACCACCGGGGCCTCTCTCAAAGGCTGTTTATGTGCAAAATGTTCTGGGTATTTTTGGACGGGGCTGGCAAAGTTGCAGCACCATCTGGGTCAGGGCAGGGACTGAATAACAAGCACTGCCCTGACCCAAATGCAACACCGAGCTTTTGTCAGCGCTCGGGGGACGGAGGGAGCCCTGGAAGGAGGCCTCGCTGCAGAAGCAGCTGCGCTCGTGCCTCCCCTGCGTCCCCACCTAGATCCAGACCCCCTGAACGGGCCTCTGAGCTTGCAGCCTCCAGGTAGATCCATGCGCTGGGCTCCTTCCATAGCTCCAGACAGGACTCCTGGGAGCTGCTCGGTCTCTCCTGTCCCTGTGTCCCGGACCCAGCCGCGGAGCGGGCCGCGAGGCAGGTGTCGGGGCTGCCGTGCGGCAATGCCTCCGGCAGTGTCCGAGCCTGCCGGCAGCTCCAGGCAGCATCGTCCGATGCCCTGCTCTGCCCACTGCCCCTCCGCTATCCCAGGGCTCGTGTCCGGCATGGCACGTGGTGCTGTGGCGGTGGCAGGGTCAGGCCCTCGCACCGTCCTGCCCAGGCTGATGCTCCTCCAGCTGTCGAGCAGGTTTCCGGGGAACTGTGACCGTCATTGAGGCTTGCGGTGGGGCGAACCTCTTCCGCAGGGTTTGACTGTTCCTGCATCTGTGTTGCAGGTGTTGGCTCCTTCCTCCTGTACTCAGTCCACGAGGGGATCCGCGGAATTCCCCTGGATCCCAATGACAAGTCAGATGCCCTGGTGCCAGTGTCTGGGACCTCCCTGGCCGTGGGGATCGACTTCCACGCAGGTGACCGCAGGGGCTGGGAGCCGGGGCGCCCGGCTTTGCCACTGTGCCTCGGGGAAGAGCTGCTTTGCCCCTTGTGGGCGCCAGGAGATGGAGGTGGAGGTTGGGGAGGGAGGGAGCACGGGAGGTGGGGGCTGCTCCGACCCCCCCTGGCCCTCACGTTGCCAGCCTGATCCCTTTGATCCTGAAAGAGCGGCTGCTCTCTGCCAAGCCTGGTGCCCAGAGATCCTCGGATGCTGAGCCGGTTCCTCAGGACCCCGCTCCTCTCCTCTCTTTTGGGAACCCTTCCCCTGCACCTTGTCCCGGCAGCCTCCTCTGCTCCCTACGCTTCTGGCAGGAGGCCCTGCACCCGCAGTACCCAGCCCGTCCTCGGGCAGTGCCCTCCCACAGAGCGTTTCCCGTCTGCATCTCGGGTTGAGGGAGGGTCTTGGGTCCCCCCGCCGGGGCTGTGGGATGGAGCTCAGCCCAAGTCTGCGCCATCCTTGGGGCGACCTAAAGCCGGTGATTGACCCGAGTGCTCCGGCCTGCCCCCTCCTAGAGAACGATACCATATACTGGGTGGATATGGGTCTGAGCACCATCAGCCGGGCCAAGCGGGACCAGACGTGGCGGGAGGACGTGGTCACCAACGGCATCGGCCGGGTGGAAGGCATCGCTGTGGATTGGATTGCAGGTGAGAAATGGGCTCCTGAGCATGGAGATATCCATGGGGAGTCAGGGACAGGGCTCGCATGGGTGTTCATTGTCCCCCTCTCTCCAGGAAACATCTACTGGACAGATCAGGGTTTCGATGTCATTGAGGTGGCCAGGCTGAACGGGTCCTTCCGCTACGTGGTGATCTCCCAGGGTCTGGACAAGCCACGGGCCATTACAGTCCATCCGGAGAAGGGGTGAGGAATCGCACAGAGCTGCCCAGAGGGTGCTGTCAGCTGGAGGGGCGGGTGCGCACCGGAGCCCTCCCACCGCTCCTGCGGGAGCCTGTGGTTGCACTCAGCAGAGGAGCAGGGCTCCTAGGTCTCTCCTGTTTTCTCTGGTACTGCCTTGTGCCCCGCCAAGGGTTAGGCCTAGGGTACCCAAAGCAGCAGCTGGATTTACCCCCCGCTTTCAGCGATGTGCTGAACTGGCTCCCTAGGGGTGCTGAGAAATCACAGCTCTCCTTGACTTCGTGGGGGACCTGGTGTTCGTCCTCCCCTCCGAGGCCAGAGATGCTGCTCCGGATGAGCTCTGTGCATGTCCCTGCTCCTCCCTCGTAGGTACCTGTTCTGGACGGAGTGGGGGCAGTATCCCCGCATCGAGCGGTCTCGCCTGGACGGCACCGAGCGGATGGTGCTGGTGAACGTCAGCATCAGTTGGCCCAACGGGATATCGGTTGACTATGAGGTACGGCAGCACCTGGAAGGACAGTGCCCTCCTCGTCAGCCCTCCCACGGGCCTGGCAGGGGCTGCGCAGGCCTAGATGGTCCTTGCAGGGATGCAGGTGTCTGTGGGGCCGAGCCTTTGGAGGAGACAACCGCCCTCCCTAGGGCTCTGGAGTCTCCCCTCTGGCGCAGGGAAGCTTGTCCAGGGTTGTCATCTTCCAAACCTTAGGTGTGATAGGCGGTGCAGGGGTGTCTCAGGCCCAGCCCCTGCTGAGCACTGCTCTCCTGCTGACTGGGCTGGTTTCTTGCTCGCTTCAGGATGGGAAGCTTTACTGGTGCGATGCTCGGACTGACAAGATTGAACGAATTGACCTGGAAACTGGAGAAAACCGAGAAGTTGTCCTGTCCAGCAACAACATGGACATGTTTTCGGTGTCTGTCTTTGAGGATTACATTTACTGGAGCGACCGGTACAGTCCCCTGACCTGGTGGTGCTGCGGGTGCCTGGGGCTGGCGGGGGGAAGTGGGAGGCAAGAGGATGGGGGGACCCGGCAGGTCCTCGGGGTGCTGCGGGGGGAAAGCAGCAGGGCGGAGGGACGGTCGCGGTGCACTGGCACTGCCCAGCTGGCTTGAGCCCTGTGTCCGCCGCTCAGTGACGCTTTGCTTTCCCAGGACCCATGCGAACGGCTCCATTAAAAGAGGCAGCAAGGACAACGCCACGGAGTCGGTGTCTCTGCGGACAGGGATCGGCGTGCAGCTCAAGGACATCAAAGTGTTCAACCGCGCCAGGCAGAAGGGTAGGGCTGGGCTGGGAGCCGAGTTTGGGCAGCCTCGCGTGGCTGAGCCGAGTGGCGGCTGCCATCTCCAGCAGGGCATGGGAGAGGGTTGGTCGCCCACCACGGACAGATGTGAGGGGAGGGGGAAGGAGACAAATGGGCTGCTGTGTCCTCATGAAAGAACCATGTCATGCCGTGGGTTGAGCCCGTTTCTTCACCTGCTTCCTCTGGGAACTAGGGGAGAGGTGAAAAGTTGTCTAGCAGGAACATCCTCCCGCACAGAGCCCGCGCAGCCCTTTAAATAAAGCCTCTCTTCTGCCTCAGGCACCAACATCTGTGCCCAGAGCAACGGGGGCTGCCAGCAGCTGTGCCTCTTCCGGGGCAATGGGCAGAGGACATGCGCCTGCGCCCACGGCATGCTCTCTGAGGACGGCGTGAGCTGCCGGGACTACGACGGCTACCTGCTGTATTCGGAGCGCACCATCCTCAAGAGCATCCACCTGTCAGATGAGAACAACCTCAACGCGCCCATCAAGCCCTTTGAGGACGCGGAGCACATGAAGAACGTCATCGCCCTGGCCTTCGACTACCGCTACGGCTCCAAGGGCAGCAACCGCATTTTCTACAGCGACATCCACTTTGGCAACATCCAGCAAATCAATGACGACGGCACAGGACGCAAGACCATTGTGGAGAGTGAGTGCCGCGGGCGCGGGCTCCCCTCCTCACATCTTCCCTCGGCCCCCGCTTTTCTGCTGCTCCCCCAGTCACCCCTTCCCGAGCTCCCTCCTTCCTCGCCCGGGGTCTCTTCTCCTTTCCTTCGTTAGTGCTTTTGGGGGAGGCATTTTGAGCGATGGCTGTTAAGGGTTCAGCTGTGAATTTCCTACTGGGGTCTCTAGAAGAGACAACAGCCCACGACAGAGGACTTGAAGGTAGTAAGAAGCAGTCTGCCGAGCTTGTTTGGCAAAGTGTATCCGGAGGCTCAGGCGCGCACGTGTGTGTGCATTGCTCTAGAAACAAGGCACCGCAGCAAACTTTGGAATTGCTCTGTGTTTGCCTTTAACTTCTAAGACAGAACTGTCAAGCCTGAACAAACCTTGCCATGGCCTGGCCCCATGTTCACCTCAAAGCCCTTGGTTTGCACTTGATTAGTTTTATTGGCTCCTACAGCTGTTGGAAAGACCATGTCTGTTGCTCCGTGTCACTAGGGAAAGCCTCCAGCAAGGGTTATAAATGTGCTCGCTAATGAGTGTATTTACATTTGGCACTTGAGATAGCTTTTATTACTGAGATCAGGAGAGCAGGTCCCGTCTCTTGTAGCCGGTTCATTAAGCCTTTTGTTGATCATTAATGGGGAAGGAAGGATGGGTGTGCGGTTCAAGTTCCTGGACTGGGACTCCAGAAGGAAGAGGGTTTTTTTTGCCTGTTCTGCCACAGATCTTTGTTTCACTCTGGGCTCATCACTTTGTGCCTCGGAGCCTCAGTTCTCCCACCCCTAGGACGGGGGGTCTTTTACCTTCTTAGTGTTGCTGCCTGGGGGCCACTGGAGGAGATGGAGGGTGGAGGGTGTCCACGGTGCCCGTTCTCTCTTCAGATGCTGCGTCCGAGCGCAGCGGCTGGTTGTGCAGAGCGAGCTCCTCCTGCCGCTCTTGGGCTCTCGAGATATGCAAGAGCCACGGCTTGTTTCGTGTCCTGCTTCTGAGAGATTTTTGGGGGTGTAATTAAAAGCAATAATGTCAGGCTGCCGAAGAGGCCACATCAAACGTCACCGTTAGCACCGGCTGTGCAGGATGAGCCGGGATGCCCAGCAGGAGCGAGGGGGCGGACGCAGCCCTAGGTCCGGGATCTCACCCATGTCATCCTTCTCCCCTCCTTCAGACGTGGGCTCGGTGGAGGGGCTGGCCTACCACCGTGGCTGGGACACGCTCTACTGGACGAGCTACACCACCTCCACCATCACCCGCCACACGGTGGACCAGAGCCGCCTAGGGGCTTTCGAGAGGGAGACTGTGATCACCATGTCAGGAGACGATCACCCCCGGGCCTTCGTGTTGGATGAGTGCCAGAAGTGAGTGGCCATCATCCCCAAGGCTGGGGCCGGCCAGTCTGCTGCGTCTATGTGGTCCAGGGCCAGCGTCCGGACAGGCACCCCTCCTCTGTGGGGAAAACGCTGGTTCCCACTTCCCGAGCCTGTTGACCTCCCTGAATGGAGGCTTTATCAGACTGGTGCCCCAGGGAGGAAGAGCCCCGTGTCCCCCTGTCCCTACACAGCCCTCCCGGGATTGGAGCCAGCACCCGGAAGCAAATGCAGAAACCACATCCCATCCCCTTCTCCAGCCAGCAGGTACCATGGAGTGCCAACCATGGAGTGTCACCCTTCCCAGCTGCCTTGTTCATCCCCTCCCACCCCCTTTACGCTGGGGACAGTGGCCCTATCCATCCCAAAGTCCTTGGGAACTCCACAGCAGCAAAGGGGTGGGCCACCACCATCTGCCAGTGGCTGGGATGGGTGGATCCAGCATGCGTGGGGAACGGGGGGATTTTCAAAGGCATCTTATGTCTCTTCCCTTCCAGCCTGATGTTCTGGACCAACTGGAACGAGCAGCACCCCAGCATCATGCGTGCCACTCTGTCTGGTGCCAACGTCCTCATCATCATTGACCAGGACATACGGACACCCAATGGGCTAGCCATTGACCACAAGGCCGAGAAGATTTACTTCTCGGATGCCACACTGGACAAAATCGAGCGCTGCGAGTACGATGGCTCCCACCGCCATGTGAGTCAAGGCCCCCACACCAAGGATGGGGGAGGGGGGGGAGGAGTGCCGAGAGGCAAGACCTGGACTGGGCAAAGCAGAATGGTTGAGGTTGGAAGGAGCAGAGCTGTTCCTACGGCAAAGGGAAGTCAGGTCTTCCCTTGGCAGACGCACTGGGATAGGAGCTGTTTGGGGTGATGCTGGGGACTGTGTCCTACAGCCAAGATCCCTGGTGCTCATGGTTTGCCAATGTTTGGCAGGTGATCCTGAAATCGGAGCCTGTGCACCCCTTTGGCCTGGCTGTCTATGGTGATTACATCTTCTGGACGGACTGGGTACGCAGGGCTGTACAACGAGCTAACAAATACGTGGGCACCGACATGAAGCTTCTACGTGTTGACATCCCCCAGCAGCCCATGGGTATCATTGCTGTGGCCAACGACACCGACAGCTGTAAGGACACCACCCCACACGCTCGCCCCCACATGCCCCTGCCCTGCCTGGCCTCCTCTTGGGCTGTGGGGGCTTCTCGAACCCCCTGCCAGACAGCTCTGGCTCTTCTAGCCCGTCTGAAGGCTGGGGAAAGTGGAGTTTATCCCGCCGTCTTTCCTATCCTGTGATTGCCCGTTAAGGGCTCTCACACCCCAAAGCCGTGTATCCCCCAAGGTCTGTCCGTGTCCATCCTCTGTGCAGGCTGGAGAGGGAGAGAATTTGCCCCATTTGTGCTGTTCCCAGGGCGTCCTCCTTACGAGGTCCAAGGAGGCTGAATGCCCCCAAATGCATACGTCCCCTCATAGCCCCCTTTTGAAGAGCTCGGGGGAGAGCCCAGACTTTTCTGTCCCCCCGCAGGCGCATGAGGGGAAAGGGTTGCTCAGATGCTGTTCTCGGTCTCTCCTAGGCGAGCTGTCCCCCTGCAGAGTGAACAACGGCGGCTGTCAGGATCTCTGCCTGCTTACGCCCAAAGGACATGTCAACTGCTCCTGCCGTGGCGAGCGTGTCCTGCAGGAGGACTTCACCTGCAAAGGTGGAGGGGAGGTGGAAGCGGGGAGCTGGTGGGGATGGAGAGGGGAGGAGGAAGGGGGCGGGGGGAGGAGGTAGCCTGTCTCATCCCGGCGGAACTGACGTTCCTCACCCCCCGCCCCAGCCCTGAACTCCACCTGCAACGTGCACGACGAGTTCGAATGTGGGAACGGCGACTGCATTGACTTCAGCCGGACCTGCGATGGTGTGGTCCACTGCAAGGACAAGTCAGATGAGAAGCAGTCCTACTGCAGTAAGGTTCCTCCTCTTGCTGCTTTGCTCGCACACACACTCACGCACACACACACCCTGCTTCAGCCGTCAGCTCTGCTGGCCAAAGGGAGCCAGGTCTCCTGGGTTGTCTCCTCGTGTCCCTCCACTCTTCTTAGCCCCTCTTGCGCTCCCAGAGTCGGGCCCATCAGGGCCAGGCTTTCGGGGCTCCAGGACTTTTCCAGTTGTGGGGGGTAGGCTAGAGAGTGGGGTGCCGTGAGCTGTCCCGAGGAGGTTGCAGCACCCTTCCCCTAACACCAGCCCTTGCTCCTTGGCTGGGAGGGGTCTCTGTGCTGGGCAGAGGCCAAGCTTAACCTTCTGATGTTGCCAGCACAGCCCAAGGGAATCTGTTTCCTGATCTTGCAGGCTGATCTCTGCTGCTGAAGGGTCCCTGAGGAGCTGGAGAGCCTGGAGGCCCTTGCCCTCCCCTTGCCCTCACATTCCCCTCTCTCCTGCAGGCAGCCGCAAGTGCAAGAAGGGTTATCTGCACTGCATGAACGGCCGCTGCATTGCCAGTCGCTACTGGTGCAATGGTGTGGATGACTGCGGGGACAACTCGGACGAAGTGCCGTGTAACAGTAAGCAGGCTGGCTGGCGCTGTGCCAGCCCTTGCCAGCACTGTCAGCTGTCTGGGACAGGGACAGAGGCTTCAGGAATGAGTTACCTTCAGCTTGACAGGATCAAAGCAGAACCAGGGCTTAGCAGAGTCAAGGTTAAAACCCTGGCTGTGCTGCGTGTTCTATGCACCAGCTTTGTAAAACTCACTCCCTGATAGCTGGGAAGAGGAGCTCCCGAGAAGGGCAGTGCAGCAACCGGAGCCACTTAAAAATAGTGGTTTAATATCCAGGAAGAGCACAAGATGGTGGCAAGGTGCCATGTCACTGCTGCTGTGCTCCTGAGAAAAGGGCACCCACGCATCTCCAAGGGCAGCGTCCTGCTGAGGTGCCTGTTGGGAGCCGCAGGTCTGCAGGAGCCTCTTTGCCTGGGTTAGAACTGCCCGAGAAACTTAGGAGCGTCTCCGCACCAGGCCAAGCCCCCTAGCAAAAGGCCAGCCCAGCAGACAAGTTCAGGCATGGCAGGCAAAATCCATGAGCCAGAGAGGAACCAACTGGGAGGAGGGGACGGAGCTGGGAGCGCAGGTCCAAGGCTGGGCAGAGCCGCCGGGCAGAAGGCAGCATGTGCACACGTGTGCGTGCGTGGCTGCAGCACGGGCAGAGGGCCGCGGGCGGCTGCAGCGGTGGGTCCTGCCGGCCTCACCGCCGCGGTTTCCCCATGTTGCAGAAACGAGCTGCGCGGCCACGGAGTTCCGCTGCCGGGATGGGAGCTGCATTGGGAATTCGAGCCGCTGCAACCAGTTCATCGACTGCGAGGATGCCTCCGACGAAATGAACTGCAGTGAGTGCCCCGCTTGCCGTGCTGTCCCCTGCTGCCTCCCCGGCTGGGATGTGCCCCGTAGCCTTCAGAGATGCTCCTGCCTTCTGCGCCTGCGGGCGGGGAATCCCGGGTCCTGCAGCTTGCTTCAGGCTGTGGGACTTGTGTTGAGGGGGAAGGAGAGGAGGGGAAGGGTCTTGGTTCAGATGCCATCAGCAGAGGCCAGTCCGGGTTGGCCTGTGTGCTGGAAGAGGTACCGGCCCTCGCTGTCTCTTCCAGCCCACGCGCACGGTGCTCAGCACCTCGCTGTCTGACAGCTCGTCAGCAGCACTTAGTGAGGTGCCAGGAAATGTGGGTTGCCCCAGCAACTCGGGGCTGCAGGAGACGCGTGGGGCGAGATCAGCGCGGTGCTGGGGCAGAGTGGGCAGAGCTGCTGGTGAGAGAGCGGGGGCTTGTGCTGCCCCGAGGAGCCCGAGCAGAAGGGCTGTGCCGCAGGGGGCAGCGCCCATCACTCGGGGCGTTTGGTCTGCTCCCTTGCAGCCGCCACCGACTGCAGCAGCTATTTCAAGCTGGGGGTGAAGGGCACAACCTTCCAGAAGTGCGAACATACCTCCCTGTGCTACGCTCCAAGCTGGGTGTGCGACGGGGCCAACGACTGCGGAGACTACTCAGACGAGCGCAACTGCCCAGGTGAGAGCGGGGAGAGGGGCCTGGGCAGGCGGGCTTGGCGCTGCCCCAGCGTCACGCGACCTCTCTGGCCAGCTGCTGCGTGCAAAGATCACCTTGCTTTCCCGCGCTGGTGCGTGCTGCTGGGCGCTGCTGTGCTGCATCAGCACAAAGGGAATTTGGGGAGGAATCTCTCTGGGTTCCTGCCCCGGACCTGGGTTCGGAGCCGTTCTGGGCATGGAGATAGGTAGGACTCCATCAGTGTCACCAAACTTACTGACGTTTTCCTCACAAACCAGGCGGGAGAAAACCCAAATGTCCAGCCAATTACTTTGCCTGTCCAAGCGGGAGGTGCATCCCCATGACCTGGACCTGCGACAAAGAGGATGACTGCGAGAATGGAGAAGATGAGACTCACTGCAGTGAGCGGCAGGGTGGGGAGAGCCAGGGACCCCGGGGTCACAGCAGGGGTGGCAAAAGCAAGGCATGCCGTGGGGGGGAAGGCAGCAGCCTCCTCTCTCTCTGAAATCCCTCTGTCAAGGACCAGGGTGCAGATTTTTCCCCCCTTCGTGGTCTGATTGCACGAGCTGGGGCTTTTGCCTGTGTCTGAAACAAATGTCCTTGCATGTTTGCTTGGTACGTGCCCATGCGTTCGCAGTTGTTTTGAGGGTGTCCCACTAGGGCTCCGAGTTCAGTAACTTAGCTTGCTTGATTTTTGTTTTTAGTTTAACCTTCCCTGAGCAACCCTCAAACTGCGGCTTCCCTCCAGAGCAGGGAACCTCCATCAGTCCTGCTCCTGAAGTGCCTGTCCGCACTGTACACGGGCCCTGCTGGGGCTGGGCGAGCTACATCTGCAGTGGCACCCGGGGCTGCAGCCCACAGGCCCAGCCTGGCCGCGCCGCGCCGCGGCATCCTTCCTCCGT
Organism: Apteryx mantelli; assembly: GCF_036417845.1. Classification (NCBI taxonomy): domain Eukaryota; kingdom Metazoa; phylum Chordata; class Aves; order Apterygiformes; family Apterygidae; genus Apteryx; species Apteryx mantelli. The sequence goes on along the minus strand of NC_090010.1, from coordinate 2,839,107 downwards.
GCTGCCCAGCCCTAACCTCCTCCTCTCCCCCCAGACAAGTTCTGCTACCCCGTGCAGTTCGAGTGCAACAACCACCGCTGCATCTCCAAGCTCTGGGTGTGCGATGGGGCAGACGACTGCGGCGATGGCTCTGATGAAGACAGCTACTGCCGTGAGTCGCTCTAGCTCCTGCTCTGACCTCTGTCCGTTCGTGCCCGCGCTGCTGCCCCCTCCCCGAGATCCGGCCTCTGCCCCTGCCTCCCCCCCCTTGCTTTTCTGTGCCTGGACCTCGCTGCCCCCCTGCATGTGCGCCGTGGGGCCACACATCCCCAGCATGCAGGTCCTCCAGCGACCGGCCTTCCTGCCTGTCCCTGCTGCAGGGCTGACGACCTGCAGCGCCGGATCCTTCCAGTGCCCAGGCACCTACGTGTGCGTGCCGGAGCGCTGGCTCTGTGATGGAGACAAGGACTGCGCGGACGGCGCTGACGAGACCCTGGCTGCCGGCTGCCGTGAGTCTCCTGGGCTGCGTGCGGTGGGGTGCGGGGAGCCGCTGCGGTGGGGCCAGCACCTGCCTGGTAGCAGAAGGCCCCTGCCTTATCCTGCCCGCTTCCCCGCCAGGCTCTTGGGGGGGATGCGCAGTGCTGTGGTCGTGGCACACTTGGGTGCGGGGCCTTTGGGTGCCTTTCCCGCGCTGCGAGGAGGGCAGGAGCGTCACCTCGTGGCGCAGTAGCCAAAGGCACCCGGTTGCCTGGTTCCTGTTCCTGGCCACAGACTGGGGTGCAGCCCCGTGAGGGAGGCTCCGTTCCTGAGCGGGAGCCCCTGTCCCGTCCGAGGTCGTCTGGGCCCAGCACCCCGAGACGGCTTGGGGGGCCGGCGGGAGAGCCCTGGGCTGACGGCGGCGCCTCGTTGCAGTGTACAACAACACGTGCGACGAGCGGGAGTTCATGTGCGGGAACCGGCAGTGCATTCCCAAGCACTTTGTTTGCGACCACGACGACGACTGCGGCGACGGCTCGGATGAGTCTCCGGAGTGTGGTGGGTGTCCGTGGGGCCGCGTCTCTCGCAGCGCCGGCCCTGGCGGCCCCCCGGGGTCTGCTGGGCTTGGGGACGGGACCCTGGGGGGGTCTGAAGTTGGGGGCAAGGTGAGGGGTGTGGAGATGGGGCAGTGGCTGCGGGCGTCCGCCGCAGCTCTGAGCACGGCTGGGGAGGCGAAGCAAAGCTGCGCGGCGTTTGCCTTGGGCTCCCCGCGTGCAGCCCTGCTGCGGGGGAGCCGAGCCGTAGGCACGGCCTGAGCCGCTGCCTCCCGCTGCCCCCAGAGTACCCGACCTGCGGCCCCCACGAGTTTCGCTGCGCCAACGGCCGCTGCCTCAGCAACAGCCAGTGGGAGTGCGATGGCGAGTTCGACTGCCACGACCACTCGGACGAGGCGCCCAAGAACCCGCGCTGCACCAGCCCTGGTACCCGCGGGGCGGCGGGGGGGTGCCGGCGGCCTGGGGAGCTGCCCCTGCGCCGCCTCGTGCCGGGCGGCCCTGACCTCTCCCGCCGTTGCAGAGAACAAGTGCAACGACTCCTTCTTCCTGTGCAAGAACGGCAAGTGCATCCCGGAGGCCCTGCTTTGCGACAACAACAACGACTGCGCGGATGGCTCCGACGAGCTCAACTGCTTCATCAACGAGTGTCTCAACAAGAAACTCAGCGGCTGCTCCCAGGAGTGTGAGGACCTCAAGATCGGGTACAAGGTAGGGGCCTGGTCTGGCCTCTTGGGCTGGGGCGGGCGGCTGGGGGATATCCTCGTGTGAGGGTGCTTTTCTCCTGCACTGGGTGTCAGGCAATGCGCGTGCGGGCAGTCCTGGCTGGTGCCTGTGTGCTGCTCTCAGGCCTGCAAGCTCCCTGTGCCCGAGCCCGCTCGTCCCACGGTGATGAATGTCACACCAAAACACGTGGTTCCTGGATGCATCTAACAGCTCCCGGTTGCCTCCTGCAGTGTAGATGCCGCCCTGGGTTCCGGCTCAAGGACGACGGGAAGACGTGCATCGACATCGACGAGTGCTCCACCACCTACCCCTGCAGCCAGAAATGCATCAACACGCTGGGCAGCTACAAGTGCCTCTGCATAGAGGGCTACAAGCTCAAACCTGACAACCCCACCAGCTGTAAAGCTGTCACAGGTGAGAGCCCGGGGAGAGGCAGCAGAGGTGGGGACGCTGTTCTGGGGACTGCAGGGTGCTGCCAGCGCTGGAGCGAGCCACGGTGCTCTGCAAGGGGACGCGGCTGCAGCCGCCGCAGGAGGGAGGAGCAGGCGGCAGCCAAGCGTGGAGGGAGCTGGGTCAGAGTGCTGCTGGGCGCGGGGGAGCTGCCCCCGGCCCTCCCCAACGCGCCTTTTGGTTTCCCTGTGCAGATGAAGAGCCCTTCCTCATCTTTGCCAACCGGTACTACCTAAGGAAGCTCAACCTGGACGGCTCCAACTACACCCTGCTCAAGCAGGTGCGGGGCGAGCGGGGGCAGCCCAGGGTGGCACCAGCCCCGGGGCCGGGCTCCACTGCCGGCGTAGGGGCCTGGTGGGCATGAAACCGGTGGCATTGGGAGACCAAAAGGGGGGATGTGAGTTGGGCTCTTGGCTTCCAACACAGACGATAGGTCCTGTATAAATAGTAGCTCTCACTATAAATATATGCTAGGTCCTATGTAAACAGTAGCTCTTCAGTAGCTGACCTTTATAAGGTAGCGTCTACACAACAGTTGTCTGTAAATGCCTTTAACTTCTCCTCTGCAGAGGCTGGGAGTTGTGGCTGGGGCCCTCGCAGGGATGTCTAAAGCGCCTGCTGCAGCAGCTTAAGCTGCTTTAATGCTTCTCCTTCCTCCCAGGGACTGAACAACGCGGTGGCTCTGGATTTTGACTACCGGGAGCAGATGATCTACTGGACAGACGTTACCACGCAGGGCAGCATGATCCGCCGCATGCACATCAATGGGAGCAACGTTCAGGTGGGCGGCTGAGGTGGCCCCACTGGCACCTGGCCCAGGGAGCTCCCTCGGCTGCTGGTCCTTACCTAGCTCCTGCATGGCAAGACTGCCCGGAGGAGCCCAGGTTGGGACCAGGACTGCCGGGGAGGAGGGCACAGCCCTGCTGTGGGGTCACCATGGGGCTCAGAGCACTAGCCCAGTTCATCTGAGGCCTCCAGGGGAGGTTTTGCAGTACCATCCCAGTCGGAAATAGTCTCCATGCAGCCCCAAAGCAGTGGGAAGGACTGTTTGGGCAAGAGAGACCATACCCAGGGGGATGAAGGGAGGGATGGGGAAAGGGAGTGGGACAGGACCACCTATGGGGCTGTGCCCGGAGAAAGGGGACGTCATTCCCGTTCCCGAGGGACCAGGGCAGGATCTGGTTCTCCCCATCCAGCCCCAATTCATCTGTTTTCTCCCAACAGGTTCTTCACCGCACAGGTCTCAGCAACCCTGATGGGCTGGCTGTGGACTGGGTGGGAGGCAACCTGTACTGGTGTGACAAAGGTCGGGACACCATCGAGGTGTCGAAGCTCAACGGTGCCTACCGCACAGTGCTGGTGAACTCGGGCCTGCGCGAGCCCCGAGCGCTGGTGGTGGATGTGCAGAATGGGTGAGAGCCTCTGGGACCTTCCCCTTTATGCCAGGACAGCGCTGGTGGCCCTTCTGCTCTCTTGCTGGTGGGCAGTAGTCCTGGGGACTGCGAGACCGGACAGTTGCCTCCCCACCTCTGGGACAACCCGGTTCCTTTTCCTGTCCCTTTTCCCTGCCGGGTGGCTGCACACTTGGCTCGTTCCCTCCTCCCCAGGCACCTCAGTTTAGCCATGCGACCGGCCAAACCCAGCCGCTGCTGTGGTTTGGGCTGGACTCAGCCTCCCTCTGCGGTTCTGTTCTCCTCCCCAGTTACCTGTACTGGACAGACTGGGGCGACCACTCCCTGATTGGGAAGATTGGCATGGATGGCACCAACCGCAGCGTCATTGTGGACACCAAGATAACGTGGCCCAACGGCCTCACCCTGGACTACATCAACAGCCGAATCTATTGGGCCGACGCGCGGGAGGACTACATTGAGTTTGCCAGCCTGGACGGCTCCAACAGGCACACGGGTGAGAGGGCCGGGGCTCCCGGTCCCCTTCTGCACCTCCGCGGGAGTGTGATCTTTGGCGTGATGGTGGGGCTGGGAGCCAGGACTCCTGGGTTCTGTCTCCGGCCCTGTTGGCAGCTCCTCTCTGCAGGATGTTTGCTTCTGGCTGAGCTGGCCCTGGAGGGCAGCTGCCCTGTGTGTAGCTGAGGGCGAGGCGGGAGGGACGGACTGGGGCAGCCTCTCAGTGGGCTGCCTGCTCCCCCTTGCAGTCCTGAGCCAGGACATCCCGCACATCTTCGCGCTCACCCTCTTTGAGGATTTCATCTACTGGACCGACTGGGAGACCAAGTCCATCAACCGAGCTCACAAGACAACGGGTGCCAACAAGACGCTGCTGATCAGCACGCTGCACCGTCCGATGGACATCCACATCTACCACCCCTACCGCCAGCCTGACGGTGAGCCGCGGGCCTGGGGCTGGACACAAGGGTCTCTGGTGGCCCTGGCCCTGGGGAGAAGCCCTGGGAAGTAAGGCAGGAGAGCAGGGGCTGGCCACAGTGTCTGAGGCCAGGTTGGGTGGGGGACAGATGGGGGATGTCCGTGGTGGGAAGGGAGTCAGCAAAGGTTCATGCACTGTTCGGAGGGTCTTTTCTGCTTGGTCTGACTCTCGGTTCTCTCCCTGCCGCCTCTGCAGTTCCCAACCATCCCTGCAAGACCAACAACGCAGGCTGCAGCAACCTCTGCCTCCTGTCACCGGGCGGGGGACACAAGTGTGCTTGTCCTACCAACTTCTACTTGGGCAGCGATGGCAAAACCTGCGTCTCCAACTGCACAGCCAGCCAGGTACCAGCCCTGCCTTCCCGGCTGCAATGCAGCTGCAGGGCTGCCTGCGTCCTCCTGCATGCACAGACGTCCTCCCTGCGAGTGCGCGCCACCGTGCTGACCTGCACTGGAGCACACGTCCCTCCTGCCAGACTCGCCATGCTGCAGCAGCCGCACGGCTGCCACGGCTTCCCCTGCGTGTGCATGCGTGCACATACCCTGGACGTTCGTGTCCGCGTGCCTTCTCCTGACACGGGCAACGTCTCCCTCCCGTGGCCCTTAGCAGCACGTACAGACTGCAGCGGGTCAAGGCTGCCCCGTCTCCTGCAGGGAGCCACGGTTGCCCCAGTTCTGGAGCCCCCACTCCATCTGCCGCCCTTCTCCTTCCCCAAAACCCCAGAGACTGTTGTAGGGTGGACTCGGGGTAAGGGCTGGGTCCCGGTCAGGCGTGAGGGCGCGGAGGTGTGTCCCCGGCTGGGCGTCCTGTTCCAGTTTGCCCTCACAGGCTGGTCTCTCTGTCGCAGTTTGTCTGCAAGAACGACAAGTGCATCCCTTTCTGGTGGAAATGCGACACCGAGGACGACTGCGGGGACCGTTCGGATGAGCCCGAGGACTGCCGTGAGTCAGGGCAGGGCACGGAGGGAATCACCTGGCCACTGCCCACCTTGTCCCAACTGCCAAGCCCCATTTTTGGGCCCTTCAGAAGCAGCCCAACAGCACAGCTGTGATGAGGAGAGGGCTCTCAGCACTCTCCACAGCCAGCCTGGCTCTGCTCATGGAGCAGGTCCCCAAAAGCCCTGCTGCTGCGTTGGCTTAGGCCAGCATTACTCTTCACGTGTCCTCCCTCCTCAGAACAGGTGTCAAGGAGGGTTGCCCTGGCCTTGCGCTGGCCGCGTTACCCCACTAACGAGGCTGAGCGGCACAGCGGGGCACCACGCTTCCCCTGGGTAGGAAATTGCCCCACGGAAGACAACAGCCTCCTGCCGCTCTCTCCTAGCGGAGCTGTCCCCCTTCCCCTCCGTCAGCCCAGTGCTTCGTGTGGTGTTTGCGCAGCCCTTGCTGAGGATCCCAAAGATGGGAAAGTGGGAGGTTAAGGTTTGCCCTGAAAATGTTGCTCCAAGCAGATGTTTCACCCTGTCTTGCTCTCCCCGTAGCCGAATTCAAATGCCGGCCAGGACAGTTCCAGTGTTCCACTGGGATCTGCACCAACCCAGCCTTCATCTGTGACGGGGACAATGATTGCCAGGACAACTCAGATGAGGCCAACTGTGGTAGGTTCTCCGCCTCCCCCCGAGACCCTCAGACCCTGGCAGGGCTGCAGCATCTAAGGAGCGAGGCGGAGATGTTCTGTGTCTCAGCTTCTGACCATGTTGCCTCCCTTCCCAGATATCCATGTGTGTCTGCCCAGCCAGTTCAAATGCACCAACACCAACCGCTGCATCCCAGGCATCTTCCGCTGCAACGGTCAGGATAACTGTGGTGACGGCGAGGATGAGAAGGACTGCCGTAAGTGGGGAGCTGCTAGGTGTATGAGGTGTGAGGGGCATGCATGGTTGAGGGTGAGGAGTTCAGTGCTGCATCAGATTTGTGTCTTTGCATTTTGCCTTCTCTTGCAGGCTGCCTGTTCCCTGCTTTAAGGGTGATCCTATCCCTGGGATCCTATCCCTGAGACTTCCTTCTCACCCTTGCATCTTAGAGCATCTGTCCACCTTCACCCTGCTTCCCCTACAGACACTGCTGTTTCCCATTTCCTAGTGGAAACCAAATCCTTAAATCCCTCTGTGGCCAGTTCACCTATTTGCCATGGGTTTGTGCTACCCTGAGCCATCTGTTCACAGCTGAGGGATCTTGTTGCTGCTTCTTCCCCATCTGCCTGCAGCTGTTCTGGCCAGTGGAGCAGACGGTAGAGTCTCCTGGGGCTGTCACAGGGCTTCTCTCCCTTCCCCTCTCATGCAAATGGGTCGCCAAGCCTAGACTTTGTTGTGATGCCCATCTCCAGTGGGATGGTTTTGTGAGGTAGCTGTTGGCAGAACCTGTCTGGGCCCACCGCCTGTCCTGACTCTGTTTCTCCCTCTCCAGCGGAGGTGACTTGTGCCCCCAACCAGTTCCAGTGTGCGATCACTAAGCGCTGCATCCCCCGCGTCTGGGTGTGCGACCGGGACAACGACTGCGTGGATGGCTCAGATGAACCTGCCAACTGCAGTAAGAAGCCTGCGCACGGAGGGTGGCGGGGTCTGGCCACACCGACACCTGGAGCTGCCCCGCAGCTCGGCAGCTGTGCGCGTCCTTCCCTGCGGGGTGGTGGGTCCCTGCTCGGTCCTGGCAGATCTGCCCGTGCTGCAGGCAGTGGGTGGCGCTGGCTCTGCCCGGGTTCATCCCATTGCGATGCTCCTCCTGCTGCCTCCTCTCCTGGAGAGCAGCACGAAAGGATGGGGTCTTGCCCTGTCCCTGCAAAGAGGGGTGCTGCGCTCGGCTCCGGGTTGCTAGGAAAAGCTTTCTGGGAGCCCTGGAGGGCAAGGAACGTGCCTGGCCAGCGCAAACCCCGTCTCCCCTCCCCGTGTCGGTGATATCTTGTTCCTCTCCCCCCAGCGCAAATGACGTGTGGCGTGGACGAGTTCCGGTGCAAGGACTCGGGCAGGTGCATCCCAGCGCGCTGGAAGTGCGATGGGGAGGACGACTGCGGGGACGGGTCCGACGAGCCCAAGGAGGAGTGCGGTGAGCAGGGCTGGGGGCGGGGGAGATGAGCCACGAGGGCATCTTGGGTGCCCTCTTCCCCGATGGCCAGGCTGCTGCCGCTGTCTGTCCTCTTGCACCTCCCTGGGTGCCCTGGCAAACCAGCTGGGGCGCAGGGAGGCCTGCATGCGCGGGCGATGCTGATGCCATCGTGTTCCCCTCCTCGCAGACGAGCGCACCTGCGAGCCCTACCAGTTCCGCTGCAAGAACAACCGCTGCGTGCCGGGGCGCTGGCAGTGCGACTACGACAACGACTGCGGGGACAACTCGGACGAGGAGAGCTGCAGTACGTGCTGCCTTTGCCGGCCGGGACGAGGGGGTGCGGAGGGGAGCGGAGCAGTGCGGATGCTGCCGCAGCCCTCTGCCGGCTCCGTGTCCCCATGCGCGTGGGGCAGGGTGCGCTGGTCTGCTTTGGGGGCTGCGTAGTGTCCTCCGCTTGGGCAGAGCTGGCGTGGTGGCTCCAAGATGTCTGGCTAGCTTGGTCCCTCAGCCAAGGCTCTCGGTTAAAGGAGAGGTCAGAAGCGGTGACAGGTAACGGGGAGGCGGCTGATGCTGGCCCCTTCCCGCGCAGGCTGTGCGCCGCGCAGCTCAGCCCCGTCGCGACTGCACTCGCCTGCCGAGCTCGCAGGCACCGCTCCTGAGGCCGCTTGTGTCGGCTCGGCCGGCAGCGTGGTGGAGCAGGCCGCGTTCTGGAACGGGTTTTCTTTAGACCGTCACCCTGTGGTTTGGCTCCAGCTTGGCAGGCAGCGTCGTTTGAAAAAGTTTGGCTCAGGGAGGCTCTGAGCGCACTGCTTCTGGGACTGTCTGGAACAAGCTGAACCCAAGTCACAGACCTGGACCTGGACCAGGTGTGCATGAAGACAGCTGGTTTGGAAAGGCGGTAGCAGGCAGTCAAGTTGCTGCCCCTTAACGAGTTGCTGCTTGTTAGCAGGGCTGTGCCAGCACCTGTCCTGCTGCGCAGCAAGGGGCAGTGATGGTGCCGGCAGCCAGGGGCTCTCGTGGCTGCTGGCGGACAGGGACTCGCTCCGGTTGCTCCGCAGGGCTGCGAGCCGCCTGCGGAGCAGCGCCGGGCTCTTGATCCCAGTGAGGCCTGGCACCTTCCTCCCACCCCTCGCTGCCCCCCCCACCTGCCTCCATCTCCCTCTAGGGCGTAAATTTTTTTCTTTTCTGTTGATTTTACGTTGTGTTTTTGAGTTTGTGCCATTTCACTTCATCTTATGTTTTTCTCCATTTTCACACTGTCGTTATGGGGCGCTCAGAGGTAGGTTTCTGCCAAAATCTTTTAATTCCATGTACAGTCTCTTTAAAATAAATGAACATGATAAACTAGAGGTGAGGGCAGAGGGGTCGGGACTGGATCAGCCCTGACGGATTTGCACCAGCGTCCCCCTGCGCTGGGTCGGCGTCAGGAAGGCTCCAGCGCTGCCGCCCGTGCGTGGCTCGCGCTGAGCTCCAGAACCTGCCCCCTCTGCTCCTCTCTGCGCTGGCCGTGGCCCTCGCCCACCCCGCAGTCCCGTCTCTGCCGCGCCAGCCGGCCGGGCTGCCCAGCTGCGCCGCTGGGAAACGGGGCACGGACGAGCCGGAGGGCAGGGGGGAGCAACGGCGAGGGAGCAGATGGGGGCTAACGTTGCCTTAAGGGGGTGTTGCAGGAGGAGGTGGCCAGGATCAAGCCTTCCTGGCTGTACCATCCCCCCGAGACCCCCGTCTCCCCGAAGGGAGCTGGGAGCCCCGCGGCGGGATGGGAAGCGAGCTGGGAGGCAGCGTAGCCGTGCCCTCTCCGGCAGCTCCCCCAGTCCTGCTTGCACCCCAGCCTGTCCCCCGTGCCGCCGGGTTCCTGGATGCCTGTGCCAGCCTGCGTCCCTCCAAAACTCTTAGCCAGGGAGCCCCTCGCCGTTCCCACCGGCGGCAGGCGCTCACGGGCTCGCCCCTGTGCTCTGTCCCCCAGCGCCCAGGCCCTGCTCGGAGAGCGAGTTCTCCTGTGCCAACGGCCGCTGCATCGCAGGCCGGTGGAAGTGCGATGGGGACCACGACTGCGCGGATGGCTCTGACGAGGTACAGTGCCCCCGGCCCCATCCTCAGCCCTTGCCCTGCCCAGCACGGGGGCACTGCGGAGGGGTGGAGAGCCCGTTCCTGGCCGCATTCCCGCTGACCCGGCTGCGTCCCCTGCCTCCCCCTGCAGAAGGACTGCACGCCCCGCTGTGAGTTTGACCAGTTCCAGTGCAAGAACGGGCACTGCATCCCCATGCGCTGGCGCTGTGACGCTGATGCCGACTGCATGGATGGCACTGACGAGGAGAACTGCGGCACCGGGGGTAATGCCAGCGTGTCGCGGCTCCCTTTTGCCCTCTGCGCTGATCGTCTTCCCTCTCTGTGCCCTAACGTCTCCTGCGTCGCTGCTGGGAGGGCTGCACGGTCCCTTGCAGGGCTGTGTGTCTGCCCCTGCACCCGCTGCCCCCCACCAGCACCCGGCAGGGTCCTGCCAGGCCCCGGCTGTTGGGGAGAGCTCTGCTCTGTGTCTGTCGGCACTGCTCTCCTGGCCCCCGTGTGTGTGTGTGTGCACAGACAGGCACGCGAGCCCTCCCGAGCCCCCCAGCCATGCCTGCCGCTGGGGCTGCCGCGCTCGCTGACGGCCCTGGCCCCGTGTCGTCCGCAGTCCGCACCTGCCCCCTGGACGAGTTCCAGTGCAACAACACGCTGTGCAAGCCGCTGGCCTGGAAGTGCGATGGGGAGGACGACTGCGGCGACAACTCGGATGAGAACCCCGAGGAGTGCTGTGAGTGGCGCCGCGCCACCCCGGCTGCCACGGGAGCCTGCCTGCTGCCCTGGGCGTCCTGAGGGGTGGGGGGACCCCGCTGCCCTGCCAGGGGCCCGCGGCGCCGGGGTGTGCAGGGGGTCCCGTGGAGAGGGCGGTCTGCGATGCTGGGCCGGGGTTGGGAGCGGTGGGAGCCGGGGGGAGATGCTGGGAGAAGGAGGAGGACGGAGCTGGGGAAGAGGAGGGCCGACCCCCCGGCGGAGCTGGGTTGGCGGTGGGGTGACGCTCCTTGCTTTCGTCTCTGGAGCCCGTTTTTGCTCGCGGGACGGGTCTCTCCGGAGAGCAGGCAGGGCCGGCAGCGGTCCTGCACGAGCGCGACAGCCTGGCTCTGGCGTCTCCTTTCACCGTCACCGTTTGTTTCTGTTTGCCGGTGCAGTGAAATTCCAGTGTCCCCCCAACAGACCGTTCCGCTGCAAGAACGACCGGGTGTGTCTGTGGATCGGTCGACAGTGCGACGGCATTGACAACTGTGGCGACAACACTGACGAGAAGGACTGCGGTGAGTGGGGGGCCACCGCCGCGGGGGCCGTGGGCTGCCCGGTGCCGACGGGTGGCAGCAGCTCACCACCATCTCCAGGCTGCTGCTGGTGAAACCCTGGGTCGAACCCCAGTGTTTGGGCCTCAGTTTGCCCCACTCCTTCCATCCAAAGTCTGGGAGTTGGGCGCAGGCGTCCCGGTTCCCGGCCCTGTCGGGGCCCTGCTGTTCCCTTCGTGGGGCGGGATACCCGTGCTGGGGCTGGGTCCCCTCCTGCTCCAGCTCGCGCCCACTGCCCCGTCCCCCCGCAGAGTCCCCCACGGCCAAGCCCAGGAGCTGCAGCCAGGACAAGAACGAGTTCCTGTGCGAGAACAAGAAGTGCATCAGCGCCAGCCTCCGCTGCAACTTCTTCGATGACTGCGGGGACGGCTCGGACGAGGAGTCTTGCTCCCATGGTGAGTGGGGAGCTGGCGAGGGCCCGCGCTCGGGGCGCGCACCGGGGAAACCGGGAAGGCGCAGGCACTGACACGATGTCCCGCCGCAGACCACAAGTCGTACGACTGCATGACCAACACCACCATGTGCGGGGACGAGGCCCACTGCATCCACTCGCAGTCCGCCACGTACTGCACCTGCCGCAGAGGCTTCCAGAAGGTGCCAGACAAGAATTCCTGCCAAGGTACTCCCCACCTCCACTGCAGAGGACTCGGGTTAATGGTTGGTTTTCACCCAGAGGATGTGTCTTCACAGCCTAAGGGTAGCTCAGAACCAGAACTGGCGTCCTTGCGGCACAAATGTGATGGAGATTTCTCATGCCGAGTGGGCAGGAGGGTGGGGAAGGGGGGAACGAGGGGGTTGCTGAGCCCTGGTTAGTGCAGACCAGCTCCCCGGGGACGGGCCGGACCGGGTCACGTTTGGAGGCACCTGCCTGATCTCCCCCGTAACTCCCGTCCTCTCTGCCCAGATGTCAACGAGTGCCTGCGATTCGGGACCTGCTCCCAGCTCTGCAACAATACCAAGGGCTCCCACGTGTGCAGCTGCGCCAAGAACTTCATGAAGACAGACAACATGTGCAAGGCAGAAGGTCAGGAGGGGACGCCCACTGTGTGTGCGGGTGCACAAATCCTGAGTGCATCCGCGCCTCCCCGCAGGATCCAGCTGCTTTTCCCCTCCTCGCCTCCTCTTCTCCCCGCAGCGCTCCTTGCCTGTTACAGGGATGCTAGGGCATCCTGCCCTTTGGGATGCTGAGCCTGTCACTGTCAAAGGAAGGCGCCGGGTCCTGCCCTGTGCCCTGCCAGTCTGTTCTGCCCTGGCAGAACGGGCCGGAGGGGTGCCAAACTCCCGGTGACCCAGTGGGACTCCCTGCCCAGCCCATGCTAACGGTTCCTCCTTTGCAGGCTCAGAGCACCAGATCCTGTACATTGCCGACGACAACAAGATCCGGAGCATGTACCCCTTCAACCCCAACTCGGCCTACGAGCCGGCCTTCCAGGGCGACGAGAACGTGCGCATCGATGCCATGGACATCTACGTCAAGGGCAACAAGATCTACTGGACCAACTGGCACACCGGCAGGATCTCGTACCGCGAGCTGCCTGCCTCCTCCGCTGCCTCCACCGCCTCCAACCGCAACCGGCGCCAGATCGACGGCGGCGTCACCCACCTCAACGTGAGCTCTGCCCAGGGCCGCGGCAGGAGGCGCCCAAGCCGCCTGCGGAGGCTTCTCTCCCCCGACCTCCCCCTCTTTTCTGCTCTTTCCAGATCTCAGGGCTGAAGATGCCTCGGGGTATTGCTATCGACTGGGTTGCTGGGAACATCTACTGGACGGACTCTGGGCGGGATGTCATCGAGGTGGCACAGATGAAAGGCGAGAATCGCAAGACGCTGATCTCGGGCATGATCGATGAACCCCACGCCATCGTAGTTGATCCGCTTAGGGGGTGAGAGACTCAAGGCCTTGCTCCTTTCCCCTCTACCCTGCCCTCACCCAACTCCTCTTAGCACGAGCCCTTCCATGGTGCCACGTCCCTGCGCCCCAGCATCACTCCGTTTCTTTGTCGGCGTGAGCTGTGCGTTGTTGGAGTCCCATTTCCCTTCAGCAATAACTTTAGGATGGTGTTGGGCCAACGGGTGAGGGTCCCTCCTCCTCCGAGGCACTGGACTGCTCTGTTCTCCCCTGCCGGGAATGACCCACTGCGTCCTTTGCAGGACTATGTACTGGTCAGACTGGGGCAATCACCCCAAGATTGAGACAGCCGCTATGGACGGGACACTGCGGGAGACCCTGGTGCAAGACAACATCCAGTGGCCGACAGGTGAGCAAAGCCCTAGGAGGGACACGAGGGATGGAGACGGGCGACAGGAAGGACACACAACCAGGCAGGGCCGGAAGGCTTGGCCGGGGAGCCAGAACCGTCTCTTCTGAGCTCCACGAGAGGAGCGAGTGTGTGGGAACAGGGGGGCAGTGTGGGTGCTCCTCTGCTGGCCGTGGGAACAAGGAGAGCTCCGAGCGGGCTACGGGCCCCCTGCCTCACTGCTGCGCCTGCACCCCCAGGGCTGGCCGTGGACTACCACAACGAGAGGCTGTACTGGGCCGATGCCAAGCTCTCCGTCATCGGCAGCATCCGGCTCAACGGCACTGACCCTGTCGTGGCCATCGACAACAAGAAGGGTGAGCAGGACTCCCGAGACCCATATCCATGCAGTGAGGAGGAAACAGCTGCTCGAGGGGCAACGTCTCTGGGGTGGGATCCTCTTGCACCCCCAGCTCCCCCGCAGGCTCCCCGGGGCCCCCGGGACCTGGGTTGGGCCGCGTGTGCCCGGCACCTTGGGGGCATGGCAAACCCCCAGCGCTGGGCTGGAGATGCCCAGCAGACAGCAGCAAGGGCTGCTCTCCCTCGTTAAATGCTCCGCAGCAGGACTAGAGCCTGCTGGCACTGCTGTTCCCCCAACCCCGGCCCGGCCGGAGGCCTCGTACGGGTGGGGGCCCTCGTCAGCCCTGCCCTGCGCAGGGAGCAGCCAGCCGTGCCGTTTGCTCCCGAGCCATCTCTGACCGCCCGCGTTCTCCCTTTTGCTGCCCCAGGGCTGAGCCATCCCTTCAGCATCGACATCTTTGAGGACTATATCTACGGCGTCACCTACATCAACAACCGCATCTTCAAGATCCACAAGTTCGGGCACAAGTCCGTCACCAACCTGACGTCCGGCCTCAATCATGCCACCGACGTGGTGCTCTACCACCAGTACAAGCAGCCGGAGGGTGCGTGCTGGGCCTGGGCACGGGGTGATCCCAGCATGGCCTGGGGGTGCTGGGGGCCTCATTTCTGGGCTGGGGCAGGATCTGGGGTGGGATGGGGAGCTCTGGCAGAGCTTTGAGGCAAGAAGAGGCTCGGCCGGGCTGTTTCCCTGCCATGGTGGGAGGGCATCCTCGGGGCAGCCGGGAGTGCCGGAGCGGGGTGGAGTGATGGGGGGAAGCTGTCCAGGTATCGGGGAAAACTGCCGGCTGGCGACGCGGGGCTGCGGGTGCCCTGCATCGGCTCACCCTGCCGCTCACCCCGCACCCTCGCAGTGACCAACCCCTGCGACCGCAAGAAATGCGAGTGGCTCTGCCTGCTCAGCCCCAGCGGCCCCGTCTGCACCTGCCCCAACGGCAAGCGCCTGGACAACGGCACCTGCGTGGTCATTCCCTCGCCCACCGTCTCGCCTGTCGGTAGGTGCTTCCCGGGGCCCGGCGCGGGCGGCACGGCCGCAGCCGGAGCAGTGGCTCCCGCTCACCCGGCCCCTCTCCCCAGTGCCCACCACGGACACGTGTGACCTGGTCTGCCTCAATGGGGGCAGCTGCTTCCTCAACGCCCGCAAGCAGGCCAAGTGCCGCTGCCAGCCGCGCTACAACGGGGAGAAGTGCCAGATCGACCAGTGCTGGGATTACTGCCAGAACGGGGGCACGTGCGCCGCTTCGCCCTCCGGTGAGGCTGGGCGACGGAGCGGGGGCGGGCAGGGCGCGCCGGGGCTGGGTGGCGGGCTGACGGCTCTTCGCTCCGCCAGGCATGCCGACGTGCCGCTGCCCCACCGGCTTCACGGGGCCCCGCTGCAACCAGCAAGTCTGCACCGACTACTGCCTGCACAACGGCAGCTGCACCGTCAACCAGGGCAACCAGCCCAACTGCCGCTGCCTGCCCACCTTCATCGGGGACCGCTGCCAGTACCGTGAGTGCTGCCGCCCGCCCGCGCACGTGCCCAGGGAGCAGCTCCTGGGCAGCCGGGGCTTCCTGCGCTCCCCGATAATTGTGTTTCTCCTGCAAAGTGGGGGGAACCGCCTGCAGGGGCAGGGGCGCGATGCCGTGGGTGCACGGCCGCCGGCGCAGGGGGCCTGACCCCCGCCGTCCCCTCGCAGGGCAATGCTTTGACTACTGCAAGAACGAGGGCGTGTGCCAGATGACGGCCAGTGGCGCCAAGCAGTGCCGCTGCCCACCGCAGTTCGAGGGCAGCCAGTGCCAGGACAACAAGTGCTCCCGCTGCCAGGAGGGCAAGTGCAACATCAACAAGCAGAGCGGAGAGGTCTCCTGCATGTAGGTGCCGGGGCAGCGGGATGGGGGGCCCGGGGCGAGCGGGGTGCCCCTGCGTGCCAGCTGATGCTCTCCGCCCTGCAGCTGCCCAGATGGCAAGGTGGCCCCCAGCTGCCTGACCTGCGACAACTACTGCCTGCATGGTGGCACCTGCTCCGTTGGTGACAAGACGCAGCTGCCTGAGTGCCTGTAAGCGGGGTCGGGGCGGACGGGTGACACGCGGGGAAGGACCGTCTCCTTCCCCCGGGCGGAGGGAGCCTGTGACTGACGCCCCCCCCCGTGCACCCCCTGCCCCACACGCAGCCCCAGCCCTGTGCCCCCCCCTCCCTGCATGCCGGCCTCCCCCCTGCTAACCCCGGGACTCTCCCGCTCTCTGGCAGGTGCCCGCCGGGGCTGACGGGGCCGCGCTGCGAGGACTTCATCGTCAGCGAGCAGCAGAGCAGCCGTGCGTAGCGGGGGGCTGCCTGGGGGGCACCGAGCCGCCCTCGGGGCGGGGGGGGGGTGCTTCTCGCGTGGCTTTTCGGTTTGCCCAGTGCCTGCCCCATGCAGGCCTGGCTCCAGTGGCCGGGAGAGCCAGGGCTCTTCCTTGGGTGCTCTGCATCCCTCCCGGCCAGGCACGGCACAGCCGCTGCGCCCTGGAGTGGGTGGGGTGGGGTGGGGGGGCACCACAGCGCCGTGCACCCACCGACGGGTGCCTCTGGCCCTGCAGGAGCGGCCTCCATCGTCATCCCTATCCTGCTGCTGCTGCTGCTCCTCGCCGTGGTGGCCTTCGTCTGGTACAAGTGGAGGATCAAGGGGTGAGTCAGGGGCGCCCGGGACTGGGGGATCACGTGCCGCCCGGCAGGCGCAGTGCGGATGAGCCTGGGGCAGGGACGGGACCCTCCTTTGCCCCTCTCGGTGCCCCCCACGCTGACCCCGTCCCCATTGCACATCCCCCCCCCCCCCCAGCGCCAAGGGCTTCCAGCACCAGCGGATGACCAATGGTGCCATGAACGTGGAGATCGGGAACCCCACCTACAAGATGTACGAGGGGGAGCCCGACGACGACGTGGGGGAGCTGCTGGACGCCGACTTTGCCCTGGACCCGGACAAGGTGGGCGGCAGGGCCGCGGCAGGGCGCCTCGCGCAGGGGGGGACAGCGCCGTGTCCGTGCCCCCGTCCGACCGCCTCACCCTCCTCTCCGCAGCCCACCAACTTCACCAACCCCGTCTACGCCACGCTGTACATGGGCGCCCACAACAGCCGCAACTCTCTGGCTAGCACCGACGAGAAGCGGGAGCTGCTGTCGCGGGGAGCGGACGACGAGCTGGCCGACCCCCTGGCATAGGGCACGGACGCCCGGGGCCGGCAGGGGCCGGGGGGAGCCGAGAGCCACTGTATAAATGTACAAATGAAGGATTATTACTTTTCTATGTGAGCAGTATTATTACCTGTATATTCCCCGGTACCGGGCCTCAGCGCCCCTCGTTGCCAGATCCGGCTTTGGTTTATTTTAAATCTCTTTCCATGGGGCCCCCCCTCCCTCCCTCCCTCCCCCCGTGGTGGCCGCAGGCCCAGCCGGCGCCCGGGACCAGGGACAGCTCGGGAGCGCGGGGCGAGGGCCAGACGGTCGGTGTGCGGCGGTGAGGGCTGTGGAGCCGCGGGGGGGGACGGCGAGGGCCGGGTGCCCGGCGCTGCGCGTTAAACGGAGGCAAGGGGATAATGCAAAAAGCAGGGCACAGGCTGCAAAGGGTCCAGGCAGGAGGGTGCAAAGAGCAGGGGCTGCACCCCCCATTCCCCCCACCTCTCCGCTCCCTGCTCCCTCCCTGCATCCCCTCTGCATCCCTCCATCCTTGCATCCCCCTATTCCTCCATCCCTCCATCCTCTCCCCGTCCCTGCATCCCCCCTCATCCTGGCCCTCCTTCCCTTCTCCCCCCACCACCTCCTTCCCCCCACTTTTTGCCCTCCGCCACCCCCCCATCCCCACTACGTGGCCTCTGTGCTCCCCCCGCCACCTTTCTTGGCTCCCCCCATCCCTCCCCTCCCTTCCCTTCCCTTCGTGGCATTTTCGGCTCTCCCCGCTGTTGGGGGGGCACCTGGCGAAGCCCCCGGGCCTGGCCGCAGCCCCGCGCTCCGGCTTGCCTGCGCCTCACCTGCTCTCCAAAGTGCACATTTTTTAACAGGAGAAAAAAACCACACTCAAAAAAAAAAAACATGGAAATGACCTAGCTTTTATAGTAGAAATAAATAAACGCATGTGGGGGGAGGGCAGGGGGCGACCCCATCCTTTTATTGGGGGGAAATGTTTTAATAATTTTTGCTGGATTACTTTACAACTAAACAAAACAGATATTGTTATAAATAAAATTTTTAAAAACTGAAGAGCCGGCTGCTGGTTGGCAGGGACAGAGGTGGGGGGAGGCTGTGGGGGGGGGGGGGGGCAGCGTGGGGTGGCCTGGGCCCTGTGCCTGCTCGGGGCGGGGGGCTCCCAGGTTTTTGCCTTGTAACACTGCAGGTGCCGGCCAGCCGTGGCCGTGACGGTCGCCCCTCGCAGCCCACCCGCACCAGCCCCCGGCCCGGGGCGCTGCCGCAGCCCCACACTGGGGCACAAACCCAGCACCGGCCGAGGTCGCAGCTGGAGCCGTGGGCTGCTCCACGGCGTGGGGCCCGGGTGCTCGTGCGACCGGGCGGGTGCTTGCGTGACCTGGTGGGTGCTTGTGCAGTCTAGCACATGCCTGTGTGAACCAGCAGGTGCTGATTAAATACGGCGGGTGCTTGTGCGACCCGACGGGTGTTTGTGCAACTCAACTGGTGCTTGTGCGACCCGGCCAGTGCTTGTGCGACCTGGCGGGTGCTTGTGCGAACAGGTGAGTGCTCATGTGCCTGGGTGGGTGCTCGTGCAAACCAGCGGGTACTCGTGCGAGCCGGAGGGTGCTGCTGTGAACCAGCACACACTCGTGCAACCCGGTGGGTGCTCATGCAAACAGGGGAGCGCTCGTGCGACCGGGTGGGTGCAGGCGTGGGCGCTGCCTCAACACCCGCGGCCCAACACTGTGCCGGCTGGGCCCTGCAGCGCTGCGGCCTGGCTCCGGCCGGGGCAGCTCTCCGGGCACCGCGCCCCGGTTCCGCGCTCCGCTTCCGAGCACGGTGCACCGCGCTCCGCGCCCCGGTTCGGCGCCGGTTCCGGGCTCCGCCGCCGCCGCGCGCGCTCCCGGCAGCCGCCGCCAGGTGGCGCCACCGCCCTCGGGAACGGGGCGGCTGCCGGGAGCGCGCGGCACCGTCTGCACCCCGCTGTGGGCACCCCTGTGTGCACCCCTATGGACACCCCTATGGGCCCCCTGTGTGCACCCCACTGTGTGCACCCCTGTGGGCACCCCTATGGGCCCCCTGTGTGCACCCCACTGTGTGCACCCCTGTGGGCACCCCTATGGGCCCCCTGTGTGCACCCCGCTGTGTGCACCCCACTGTGTGCACCCCTATGGGCACCCCTATGGGCCCCCTGTGTGCACCCCGCTGTGTGCACCCCACTGTGTGCACCCCCATGGGCACCCCTATGGGTCCCCTGTGTGCACCCCGCTGTGTGCACCCCTATGAGCCCCCTGTGTGCACCCCTATGGGCACCCTCGTGTGCATCCCTATGGGCAACCTCGTGTGCACCCCACTGTGTGCACCCCTATGGACACCCCTATGGGCCTCCTGTGTGCACCCCACTGTGTGCACCCCTATGGGCACCCTCGTCTGCACCCCGCTGTGTGCACCCCTATGGACACCCCTATGGGCCCCCTGTGTGCACCCCACTGTGTGCACCCCTATGGGCCCCCTGTGTGCACCCCGCTGTGTGCACCCCTATGGGCACCCTTGTGTGCATCCCTATGGGCAACCTCGTGTGCACCCCGCTGTGTGCACCCCTATGGACACCCCTATGGGCACCCTCGTGTGCACCCCACTGTGTGCACCCCTATGGATACCCCTATGGGCCCCCTGTGTGCACCCCACTGTGGGCACCCTCGTCTGCACCCTGCTGTGTGCACCCCTATGGGCACCCTCGTCTGCACCCCGCTGTGTGCACCCCTATGGGCACCCTTGTGTGCACCCCGCTGTGTGCACCCCTATGGACACCCCTATGGGCCCCCTGTGTGCACCCCACTGTGTGCACCCCTATGGGCCCCCTGTGTGCACCCCGCTGTGTGCACCCCTATGGGCACCCTTGTGTGCATCCCTATGGGCAACCTCGTGTGCACCCCGCTGTGTGCACCCCTATGGACACCCCTATGGGCACCCTCGTGTGCACCCCACTGTGTGCACCCCTATGGATACCCCTATGGGCCCCCTGTGTGCACCCCACTGTGGGCACCCTCGTCTGCACCCTGCTGTGTGCACCCCTATGGGCACCCTTGTGTGCACCCCGCTGTGTGCACCCCTATGGGCACCCCTATGGGCCCCCTGTGTGCACCCCACTGTGTGCACCCCTATGGGCCCCCTGTGTGCACCCCGCTGTGTGCACCCCTATGGGCATCCTCGTGTGCATCCTTATGGGCACCCCTACGGGCCCCCCACTGTGTGTACCCCTATGGACACCCCTATGGGCCCCCTGTGTGCACCCCTATGGGCACCCTCGTGTGCACCCCTATGGGCAACCTCGTGTGCACCCCCTGTGTGCACCCCACCATGTGCACCTCCTCATGGGCACCCCGCCGTGTGCATCCCCCCTGTGTGTGCACCCCCAGGTGCACCCCTCCCGTGTGCCATCCCCATGTGCACCTTCTTGTGTGCATCTGCTGCGTGCATCCCCCGTGTGCGCCCCTCCCGCGTGCACCTCTCCATGGGTGCCCCCCCTGTGTGCACCCTCTCACGTGCACCCCTGTCTGCACCCCTCCCACATGCCTCCCCCACACATGCACTCCCTCGTGTGCATGCACCCCATGTGCACCCCTGCTTACGGACGCAGGCCTTTATGCGTAGCGATATGGCTTCACGGCAGAGCGGGTTTGTGCACAGACCCCCATCTCGCACACGCTCCCATGGGGTCCAGGTTCATGTACACACACACACACACACACGCACACACACACACACACACACACACACACCGCCACACAGTGGGGCCGGTTCAGGTCCACGTGCCAGCAGGGCAGTGCGGCTGGGAGCAGCGGCAGGAAGCAGTGCTGGCAGCGACAGCAAGGCACGGGAGAAGGGAAAACCCAAGCGCTAGCCCTGCTCCCGAGCAGCACCGCAAGCCCGTGCAGCCGCTTGCCCTGCCTCTCCCCGCGCGTGCAGCGTGCAGCTGGTGGCGGGCAGCGCTGCCGGGGCCCACGTCCTGCAGCGTCCCTGCGTGGGAAGGGGTCTATCGCCGGAGAGAGCGCCAGGGCTCCCCCAGGGCAGGGCAGGAGAGCACCGGCGCGAGGGGCACCGGGGCCGGGGGGCAGGTGGGCCCGTGCCAGGGCTGCGGTGTCCCTGCCCGGTGTGGCGTGCCAAGGCCGAGGCACCCCGGGCTGTATCCGAGCCTCGCACACGAGCTGCAGCGGGGTGGGGGTGATGGATGTGCTCGCTGACCGATGAGTCCCCGCGGAGGTGACAGCGGGGACGGGGCGGTGCACGCTGGGCGGTCATTTGTCTGATGTCTGTTCTCTTTCCAGTGGATGCACAAGCCCCTCTGCCCTGCCATCCCTCATCCCTCCTCCTCCTCCTCGCATGGCCCTGCTGCTCCCTGGGGCATGTGCGAGTGGCCCCTGGGCGCCCGGCCTCGATCGATGCGTGACGGATGGAGCGCGGCAGGCGCGAGCGCCGAGCGGGGCCGCGCGGCACGAGGGCAGCCCCGCACCCCCGCACCGCTGGAGCCTGTGGCCGAGTGGCCCGGCCCAGCTGTGGGGATGCCGGCGGACGCAGGGATGTGGGGACACCGCGGCACCCTCCGGCTCGTGCCTGCTCTGGCACCCACTGCCCCCAGCTCCCCCGGATGCCTGTGCCAGTGCCTTTGGAAAGCCGAGCCCTGCTGCCGAAGGGCTGCGGCGCGGCCCGGCCCTCAGATCTATTTCAATACCGTCTCTTTGTTCACTTATCGGTTTCTTATATCTCCTCTAGAGTTTTTTTTTTCCTTTTTCTCTCTCTCTCCCTTTTTCTCTTCTTTTTCCGTCCCTATTTTTTTCAAGCCTCACTTGTTTCCCCTTGCCTCTGCCCACCTGGATCTGGGGCTGCTGGTGGGGTGGGAGTGGACCCCGCACCCACCCCCATCCCTTGGGGCCATGGGGGGCACCAGGGCTCCCGCAGGGACCTTGCTGCAGCGGGTGGGGGGGGGGGGAGGCTCCCGGACGCCTGGGTCCTTTCTCCTGCATGGGAGGAAGCAGGCTGGGGGGGGTGAGAGAACCATTGCAGCAAGCACAAGGCTGGGGGGGGGGGGGGGCCTTCCTCCACCACCGCGCTGGGCTCCCCCACCGTGGGGAGCACATGGGGCTGCCATGGGATGTGCATGGGGCTGCCGTGGGGCTGCCATGGCCAGGGTGTCCAGCCCTCCGGTGCCAGCTCCACGCCGGCCTCTCCTGCTCCTATCGACGTTCCCCTTCGTTCCTCTCCGGCGCCCTTTCCATTGCTTCTTCCCCATCGTGTGTACGCGTCCTGCCGCCACATGCTCGTGCACGGCTGCCATGCCGCCCCCGTCCTCGCCGGCGCCTGCCCCAGCCCCACCAGCACCCAAGCCCCTGCCGGCAGCTCCAGGGCAGGAGGAGAAAATAATAATAGTAGCAGGAACAGTAATAGCAATAATTATAATAAAGTGGTGGTGCTGGGGAGGGCTCCCCGCTGAGCCGCATGGGGGTAGGAGGACACCCAGCAGGTGCCTCCGAGGGCACATGCGTGTGCATGTGTGTGCACATACGTGTGCACCGGGGTGCTTGCACATGCTGCAGCACACAGGCAGCGTGTCCGTGTGCTAGAGATGGGGGGGGGGGGCAGCAGTGGGGCACCCTCTCCCCTCCCCGGGAGCAGGGATCCCCACGGAGATGGGTGGGAGTGGGGTCCCTCGGGGTGCTGCCCCCATGGTACCCCCCAGTGCCCCTCCATGTTCCCCTCTTGGTGTCCCCCATCCCCCCCCCCCACTGCTCCCCTCCCAGGGCCCCCCAGTCCCCCCCCACTGCTCCCCTCCCAGGGGCCTCCGGTGCCCCCCTTGGTACCCCCCGTTGCTGCCTCCGTTTCCCCCCCATTGCTCTCCCCCTTGCTCCCCGCCCTGGTGCCCCCCCGGTGGTGCCCCCGCTGCTCTCCCTCCCCCGGGTCCCCCCCGCCGTTGCGCCCCTCGGTGCCCCCCGCAGTTCCTCCTCGGTCCCCCCCCCCCCGCCGTTGCTCCCCCCGGTGCCCCCGCCCGGGGCGGCGGGCCGGGATTGGCGATGCGCCGCCGAGGCGCCGCCCGGCCCCAGCAAGTCTCCAACTTTCTTCCTGCCTCCCCTGGCCGCCGCCTCCCTCCTCCGCCCGCCCTGCCGCGCTCCCTCCATCCCGGGAGCCCGCGGAGCCCCGCGATGCTCCGCCGCCGCCTGCCCCTGCTCGGGCCCTGGCTGCTGCTGCAGGTACGGGGCGCCCGAAGTTGGGGCCGCAGCTGGGCCGGGGGGGGGGCAATTACCGGGAGGGTCATGCAATCTCCGGGGGGGTCCTGAGGTTGCGGGGGGGGGGGGCGTGCAATCTGGGAGGAGGGGGGGGCGATTATTTGGAGGGTCGTACAATTCCGGGGGGGGGGGGCGTGCCATTGCGGGGAGGGAGCGTGCAATTTCGGGGGGGGTGGTGCAATTGCTGGGGGGTGGGGGGCTCGTGCAATGCCGGGGGGGTCCGTGCAATGCTGGGGGGGGGGGGGGGAGTCCTGCCTTTGAGCGGGGGCCGCGCAGGCGTGGGGAGGGTCGCGCAATCCCGGGGAAGGGGGCCGTGCGGGTCTTGGGGCAGCGGCCGGGGGTCGCGCAGTGCCGGGGGGGCTGGTGCGGGCTTGGGGGGGTGGGGGGTCGCGTCCAGGCAGGGAGTTGCGGGGGAGGGGGGGGCACGGGCAGGCATTGCCGGGGGGGGGGTTCCGGCCGCCCCAAGTTGACCGGGCTGGGGGCGGGGGGGCCGCGGCCATGGGCGCTGCCCCCCCTCCCCCCCCCGCGGCGAAGCGCCGTCTGGCAGATGCGGGGGGGGCGCGGGACGCGCGAGACGGAGCCGCGCGGGCGCGTGGAGCGGGCGCGCGTGGGCGGCCCCGCCGTCGGGGCAGGAGCGCGGGGGGCGCCGAGCCCGGGCCGACCCGGCGCGGCTCCGCCGAGGGGGCGAGCGCTGGAGTCAGCCGCCAGCGACCTCTCATTCCTGTCCCGAGCGGGTGCGGGCTCAGCCCCAGCGCCAGCTGGGTCTTTATCCCCGCGGGGGCCCCCGTTCCCCCCCACCGTCTCGGGTGCCCCCGCAGCGGGGCAGTCGGAGCACGGGGCATTTACCCCCAGAACGGGACGGGGCTTTGCCTGTCCTTGCCCCTTTGCCTGTGTCCTCGGGAGGTCACGGGGGTGCACGTCCCGCGCGACCCCCCCCCAGGGTCCTCGCAGCAGCCCCGGGGCAGCAGCATCTCCCCGCCTGGGATGCTGGATGGTGCCGAGGCTGCTGGTCCCGCGTCCCCCCCCGCGAGGGTGGCAGGATTTGGGGGTCGCCACTGCGTCGGGCACCGACGGTGGTTGGAGGGGACTCGTGTCCCCCCAGGCCCTGGCGGGGGTGCCCAGGCTCATCACCTAGTGGATCTGATTTCCTGACACTCCATTTTTACTTTCCGTGTTTCATGAATAAAATCAAACGAGTCAATTCCCTCTGGGGAATTGGATGCACATCAGGGTCCCCCCCCTTGCACAACCCTCCCTCCCCCAGGCGAAGGCTGTTGCAACTTATCTCTCCGGCACGCTCCGTCCCTGTGCATGTAGATATATATGTATATATGTGTGCGTGTATATGTGCGTGCATGGGGGGGGCGGCTCTGCGTGACCCCCTCCCCATGTCCAGCTAACGCAGAGCATCTGTTAGTGCTGGAGCTGCTTCAAGACAAATGGTTTTGTTTTGATGAAATCAGGAGCAGGGCGCTGCCCCGTCCCCCTCCCGCTGCCTGCGAGGGGGGGAGCCGTGGCCGGGGGGCTGCAGGGTGCTCCGGCCTCCTGCAGGCACCGGCGCGCATCCCTGCAGGCGCGGGGGGAGCCCCCAACCCGCCGCGGTGCCAGGCGCCCCGGCCCACTGCGCGCTCTGCCCCATGGATGGAGTCCCATTTCCGCAGGGGTCGGGTCGGTGCTGCCCCCTTGGTCCTGGCAGGGGAGAAACTTTCCCTGCCGGTCCGGGGGCAGGGAGAGGTGGCGGAGGGTCGGGCTCATTCCCCGGCCCGGGGTGCTGCCCCATGTCCCGTGTGCCACGGGGCGAGCGCCTGGCACACGGCGGGGCGCGCCGGCGAGCGTGCACGCTGCAGGGGATGAGCCCCATGTGTGCGCGCGTGTGCGTGCGAGTGTTGCCGTGGGAAGCACGGACCACCAGGGTGTCTCCCGCGCCGTGGCCGTGTGTTTGCTGATTGTCCCCACTGGGCGTGTTGTGTGTGCGCAAGCGGGTGTCTGCCTCCCCGCTGGTGCGGACAAGCTCGCCCAGCCCGGCACGCGCCCGTCCCTGCTGGGCCTGTGCTCAGCATCCCTCCCTGGCTCCCGCTCCCCCCCGCCCCCGGGCTGCTTCCTCCTGCCAGTGCTGGCCCGGGGACGCCAGGGCTCCTGCAGGTGACGTCCCTGCCCTCCTGCGCCGCCGGCCTGGGGCCGCTGCTCCGCGTTGGTGCATTACATTATTTTTGTGCATTGGCAGTTAGAGCTTGGGGGGGGCCTCGGTGTGGGGCCGGGATGCCCGGAGGCGCTGGGAGCAGTTCCCAGTGCCGGGTGCCGGGCATTCCCGCGGCGGTCTCCCGGCCTTGCCGGGAGAGGGGCCAGTGGCTGAGCCCACGCTGGGTGCCAGCAGTGCAGCCCCCACACGGGCAGCAGCCGCAGAGCCTGGGGCCGCTCCTCTTGCCCCGGCGCTGTGTTTTTTGGGGAAGTGCCGCTCCCAGGCCCTGTGCCTCAGTTTCCCTGTCCCTAGTGGGTGTGGGGGGGGGGGGCAATGGGGTATTTCCAAGCCACTGGAGCGGTGCTGGTAGCTAGCAGGCTGCCCCTTCTCGCATTCGCCCTTCCCAGGAACACCCCTGCTCCAGCGGGGCCGGGGGACGTGCCGGCCCCTGGGAGCCTCAGCCCTGCCGCCCCGTTCCCCGGCTGCTGCCTGAGGGCTGCCGCCGTCTCCTGGGCTCTTGCCTGACAGATGGTCCCGCGTCAAGCAGATGCTGCCGGTCCTCTAGGTGCAAGGACACCCCATTCCCCCCAGCTCCCCTTCATGGGGAGAATTTAACCCTTTTTTGGCCTGGGGACGCACACCCCCTTTCCTCCTCCCAGCTTGTCCCCAAAGCAGCCACATCACAGGCTTCAGCGGGCACCCGCCAAGGGGAGCCGAGCGCGAGGCCCCCGCCGCTTTTCGGGGTGCGCAGGGCAGGGCCGATGCAGGTGCCGCTGTTGGCGTCGAGCCGGCTGCGTTTGCCGCCTCCTTCTGTGCGTCTCCCCCCGGCTCGCTGGCTGACTCACCCCTTCCCCATCGCAGCAGTGCGATTTTGGGGAGTGGCAGCGAGACAGCAGTGCCTGGACGCCTGGGCCCTGCGCCGGGGGGGCACGCTGCCGGCTCGGCGTGGACTGCGGCAGTGGCGGTGGGGGCCTGGGCATGTTGCTGCCGCGGGAGCTGCAGCAGGCGCAGGGATGAGGACGACGGGGCTGCAGGTTTGGGGGGCAGAAGTATTTACCGCTCAGGCTTTTGGTTGGGGACAGTGCTTCCCAGGCATGCACCTTTCCTGCGCCTCGGACCGCAGCCAGGAGCTTGGCTCAGACCCAGCAAACTCAGCTCACCTGCAGCAGGGAGGCAGCACTAGCCTGTCATTCCCACACAGGGGCAGCCGGCCACGTGGGTGCTGAGCAAGCAGCACCCCAGCCTCGGCTGTCGCTTGGGGCTGGGGGAGCTGGGCCCCCCCATTGCCGCTGCCCTGCTCCATGCCTCGGTTTCCCCTCTCGGCCCACGCAGCCCCCTTTGGGGCTGGTGGAGGGGAACAGGGCTGTGCCACGCCACAGCCCTCCCGGCCCCAGCCAGGCACCGGGATGGGTGCCGCTGGAATGGGCGCGTTTCTCCCCGCTCCCGTCCCCCGTGGGTCTCCGAGCCCAGCGCCTTTGCAGCGGCTGTTGTGTGCTCAGCATGGCTGAGCTAATCTATTGCCAAACAAACACGCGCTGTTATGCCGAAAGAAGGTTTCCAAGCGACTCATTTCCCTTTTTTTAATAACTCTTCCCTGCGGTGCCCTTTGCACCCTGCGCGGGGAGATTCAATAAGGCTGCAGCCAGGAGCGCGGGGCGGCGCGGTCCCGCGGGGTGGGGGGGCAGCAGCGGGGGACGGGTGCCTGGGTGCCCCGGCTGGACCCGCTCCCGGCACAGCCGCCCGGCTGCTGCAGTGCAAATCCGGGGTCCGTTTCATCGCTTTTCCCCTCCTGCCTTTAACTGCTGGTGTTGTGTCGGGTGCCGGGGGGGGGCGGCTGGGGTGGCTCCAGCCGCTGCGCTGAGCTGCCTGGCTCAGCCTTCGCGCTCGGGCGCCGAAGGTAAATGGCCCAGGAAAGATGAAGCTTCCTCTCCAGCCGCTTGGATTGCTACTAAAGAAATAATCACGTCCCTCTGCCCATGTCGTGTCCCCCCCCCGGCCGCCTTTTTCCCTGATCGCTGTTGCAAAAGGAAAGTCATTGCGGGAACAAGCACCCGGCCTGCAGGAACGGTGGGTTGCAAAGCACTCGCAGCCCCGGCGCGCAACAGGGAGTCACCCCCCCCCCCCCCCGGCCCCCGCTGCCGGGACGGGCCCGGGGCCACCGCCGCAGGGATCCGGCAGCGCCCACCCGCCCCGCGGGCACCGGGGCGTCGCGGCCGCGATGCTGCCGGCACCGAGCAGCACCACTCTGCGCCCCCCCCCCACCGGGGCCCGGGGGGGGCCGGGGCAGCTGGCCCCACGTGCCGCCCCATGGGGACAGGCAGCCGCTGGCGGCCCCCGGCCTCGGCGCCAGGCCCAGCTCAGAGCAAGGGGTGCGCAGCGTGGCGGCGGGGAGGGGGGGGGGGCTGGAAATGCAATTTATGATCCCGCCTGATAAGATCTTATAAAATTTCCCGGGCACACTCGAAATTACATTTCCATAGCTCAGGAGAAGCGATCTCCTCGCGCGCCGATACCTGCCACTTTTATGGCTACATTTATTGCAATAATAAAGTGGAACGGTGAGGCGCGGGGGGAGGCAGGCAGGACCCCGGCGCTGGGTGCCGGGCTGGCGCCTGGGGGCTCGGGGGGGGCGTGGGGGTGCGGAGCCGCTGGAGGACGTCGCCGAGACCAGCCCAGCGGCCCTGCCACAGGGAACGGGCGCCCATTGCCGGGGGCCGGGCAGGAGGGGCCCAGGTGTCCGGGCGCCGGGGGCTGGGCAGGAGGGGCCCAGGCGTCCGGGCTGGGCTTGCCGGTGATGCATGAGCAAGCTGGGGCTGATTCCCCCCCCACCCCCCGCCTGCGCCTCCGTGTCCCCAATCGGCTCCATCCCCATGGCCCGGCCCCGCTCCAGGCTCCACACGCTCTTCCCACGCCCCACAGCGCTCAGGGCCCCGCGGCGCTCCGGGCGAGGATCCCCTTCCCTCCGAGCCCGGCAGTGGCCGCGTGCGGCCATCCACGCTCACCCCGGTGCCTCGCTGGCTCCACTGTGCACGCTGCTCGCGCACCCGCTCGCACACCCGCTCGCCCTCGCCCCCTTCCCGCTCCGTTTTTCTCCTCATTTTCCCCTTCAGTCTCTTTTCTTCCTCGAGCCCAATGAGTCACACAAGCCCTCGATCCTTCGCCTTCTGCCGGCTCCTCCCTTCTATTATATTTTTTCCTTTGCTCTTAACAGCACTTTTCTTTGCCACCTGCGGGGGGAGGCTGGGGGTGCACATTTCCCCGCTCTCCCCCCCCCCCAACACACACCAGCTCCTGTCTCACCGCGAAGCCCTTAAAAATAATAAATAAATAAAACAATGGCTGAGAAAAGAAAAGGCAGGAAACGAATGACAGGGAAAAGGAACCAAAAGGAAGGAAAGAAGAAGAAGAAAAAAAAAAAAACCCGAAGTCCTACTCGGGCTATGAAATATTTATTAGCCGGCGCGTGCCGAGCGCGTTAATAAAGCCACAGCATTTGCATATTTTCTCCCATCTGTGCGGAGAGAGGTGTCTGTTCGGGGGTGAAGGCAAAACCGTTTGCAGGAGGCGAGGTCCTCCCGGCCCACGCGGCTTCGCCTGCCAGCAAGGGGGCTGCTGGCAGCACCGTCCTGCGCCCCGAGTGAGGGCGCAGGCAGACTGGCGGCTCTCGCGGTGCGTTCCCGTGGAGGCAGCGGGAAGTGGCCCGGCTTTGGAGGGATTTGTCCGGAGCGGGGTGTGTGCAGCGCTCGGCTCTGCAGCCCTCAGGGTCTCACTGGCGGGGGCAGAGCCTCCTCTCCCGCAGCCCCCAGCAGTGGCCAGGTGCCCGACTGGTCGTGGCTTGCACTGCTGGCCTGCAGCCCCCGGCTCCGCCGGTGTCCCTGGACCTGGCCCAGGTGTCCCCAACAGCAGGTCAAGCCGTTGCCCTGGCACCGAGGAGCTGTCACCGCAGATTCGCCTCCTGGGGACTTTCATTAGCAGCCTGCCACTCATCAGCCCCATCTGCGCTCATAGCTGGGGAGAGGTGCAGGCACGGCCGCTGCCACGCGGACGTGGGACCTCGGCACCAGGCGTGCACAGAGACACGCAAATGCACGCATCCTGATGTGCACACGCATCCCGATGCACACATGCATCCCGATATACACAGGCATGCCAACGTGCACACGCATCCTCACATGCATACGCATCCCAACGTGCACATGCATCCTGATGTGTGCATGCCTCCTGATATACACATGCATCCCAATGTGCACATGCATCCCGGCATGCACACGCATACAGATGTGCGCATGCACCCTGAGAAGCAGAGGCAAACTTGTAAAGACACATGCAGAGATGTTAGGTGTGCGTGTGTAACCCTGCCTTTGTGCACACGGACGTGCTCTGAGGGACGTAGACACTCGTGCACACTCAGCTGCACACCGCTCGGCACACGTGTGTGCAGGCACTCAGGCATTTGGTGCTCTCATTCACGCTCTCGCAGACGCAGGTGCATGTGCCGGATGACATCTCGGTGCACACCTGTGGCGTGGCGGCACGCGCACACTCGCACGCGCAGCCCTGGCACCAGGGCTCACCGCACACCCTCGTCTGCACGTGGAGTTGCGGGGGTGCGGCGTGCACGTCGCGGCATGCGCGGGCGCCTGCTCGGGTCCCTCCCCACACCCCGGCAGAGCCCTCCACTGCGCCGCGACACCGGCCGCCGCATTAGCACCCGCACGGCGCCGGCGAGATAAATGGGAGCTGTCACAAGCACCTTGTTTGCTGCTAACCTTTGGAAATGCCACACCGCCCTGGGCTGCGCCGCGCCGGGGGGAGCAGGCCCGCGGGGACTGTCGCTCACCACCTCCAATTAATCTCCTTGCACTAACGAAGGCAGTGGGGTGACAGGGGGGGGACACTGGCTTGACCCTGTGCCTGTGGGGAGAGCTGAAGGCCCTGATCCGTGGAGCAGTGCCTGCTCCAGCACCCTGCGCTGAGGCTCAGGGAGGCGAGGATGCTCGGGGAGGTGAGGGTGCTCAGGGTGGCAAGGATGCTCGGGGCAGCAAGGATGCTTGGGGAGAAGAGGATGCCTGGGACGGTGAGGGTGCTCAGGGCGGTGAGGATGCTCAGGGAGATGATCAGGGAGACGAGGATGCTCAGGGCAGCGAGGGTGCTCGGCAGCACGCGACAGCTGGGCTCGGATGGAGTCGGAGTGGCTCCTCCTTTGCCGTGGGAGCTCGCCGCGCTCCGCCGCGGGGCAGCCCTGTCGATCCGCTCCCTCCCTCCGCCAAGGTGACCCAGCCCCGGGGGAGCAGCTGACGGCACTTGGCCCTGCTGGCAAATGGGATGTGAGCGGCCGTCACTGCTGGCCCTGACAAGCCAAATTGATGCCGGCACTGAGATCCTTCCTGATCCCTCTGCAGCCATCCCCAGCCCCTCCTGCACCCTTGCCCTGCTGCGTTGCACACCCACAGCGTAGCATAAGTGCTTGCACGCATGTGGCAGCCGTGCACGCACACCAGACAGGGCCATGCATGTGCGGTGACGTGCACAGGGGCCTGACAGCAGCATGAGCATGTAGCACCCGCAGGGGGTTTCCCTGTTTCCATCACATCCCTGTCTCCCATCACATCTCCTTCCTCCTTCCTCATTCCCAGTGCATCCCCATCCCCATTGCATCCCCATTTCCATTGCATCCCCGTCCCCATTGCATTCCCACTGCATCCCCGTGCCCTCCTCATCCCTAGTAGGAGATCATGGGGGGGGGGGGGGTGCGTGGTGAGGGGAAACTGAGGCAGGAGGGGCCGGGCCTGGGAGCCCCGTAGCGCTGCTGGGCAAGACCCCAGGCGTCCTGGCTCTGTGCCCGGAGACGGGAAGCGGGAGCAGGGCTGAGAAACCTCCGCACAGCTGCTCCAGGCCGGCGGGGTCTGGGAGCGCATCCCGCATGTGCCCCCCCGCCCCGGAGCAGCCCCCACGTGGCCCTGTCCCCCCAGTGGGCTCCCGCCTGGGCTCGCCCCTCGGGAATTGCCTCCCGCAGAGGGACGCGAGGCTCGGGGGGCTGGTGGACCTGTGCAGCGGGGTTAACGGCGGGGATGGAGGAGCCAGGGGCTCCCCAGAGCCACATCCCTGCCGCGGGCTGGGCTGGGGGCGACGGCCCTCTCCCCTCCCCCAGTTATCGCTCCGTCTCCCGTCCTGCTGCGCTCCCTCTTCCTCTCTCGCTGGCTGTAAAGGCACCTGGCTTTGAAGCTGCGTTGAAATATAGATAAGGGCGAACGCAGCAGCCGTGTTCAGAGCATGGCGGGAGGGGGCCGGGGGGGGGGGGCGGCCAGCGCCGTGCGGAGGCTCCGCTGCGGCCTCGCGGTACCCCAAGCCTGGCCCCCGCCGCCTGCCCGGGCTGGGCTGAGACCTCGCAAACTCGTCTCTTCCCTGCCCCCCCCCCCCCACGCAGGCCGGGCTGGGGCAGAGCCTCGGGGCGCCGGGGCCGGCTGCACCTGAGTCGGCAGTGGAGCAGTTTATGGGCTGAGCCCAGCAGCGGTGCCAGCTGGGCCGGGGCGAGCACCAGCGTCCCACGGCCGGGCGGGCTCCCGCGGTGCTGCTCCGGCCGCTGCGGGATGCGCCGCCCCCGCAGACCTGCCCCCGTGCCCCAGCGGCACGAGACCTGGCGCGCTCGCTGCAGAAATGGCCAGCAGGAGCGGAGCCCGGGACGCAGCCCCCTGCAACTGCCCCGGCACCCTCCTGCGCGCGCCCCGCGGTGCCGAGGCGGCAGCGGTGCATGGGGCTGGGCGCTGCGCTCCCAGCCAGGAGCGACTGCGGGGGCCGGACAGGCTCAGACGCAGGAAGGACGGGGACAAGCCGCCAGCCCCCTCCCGCTGGCAGAGCAAGGGGCTCCGCGCGCCCCTCTGCCAGCAGCGGAGCCTGCGCTGCCGCCACGGCCATCGCCGCCCCGGTGCAATTGCCACGGCGGGAGGAGCAGCCACCGCGCAGCCCGGCGGGGGCTCTGCAATTCCGGCTGCAGATCGGAGGCCCGGGCTACTGCAATTAGGCTTCCCCGACAGGCAGCGCAGGGCTCGCCGGCCCCCCTCTCCCTCACCTCTCTGCACGCTCCCCCTGCATTTTAATAGGGTTCAGATGTGGCGGGGCAGGCGGTAACGCGCTGCCCGGTCTCCTGCCCCTTCCCGTCACGGGGATGGGGCGATGCCGAGAGGCAGCCCCGGCGTGTGGACCTGCGCAGGGCCTGGCCACGGCTGAGCAGGGCTGGGTGGGCGGCTGGGGCTCGGATACGGGCACGACTGGGGGCACGGCCGCATGGGTGCAGGGAGGGCTGCATGGATGCAAGAGTGCACGCAACCAAGAGGCGCGCACGGGCGCAGGAGGACTGCACAGTGGGTGCAAGGGGAGTGTGGGTGCATGGGTCCAAGAGCGGTGCATGGGCACAGGATGGCTGCACAGTGCGTGCAAGGGGTACATGGGCACAGGAGGGGGCATGGGCGCAGGCAGGACGTGTGGCCCTGGGGGGGGGACAGGCAGGCTGAGCGCGGGGGTGACAGGCACACGCTCGCGCAGCCTCTGCCCTCTCCCCCATGCAGATGGTCTGCGCTGAGGGTCACATTGCCAAGACCCTGGGCTACCTGGAGCTGGGCACCTCCGGCCTCCTCAAGGACGTGCCCTACGGCAGCCTGAAGCCCCCCGCGCTGGAGCCCGGGCGGCTGGTGCCAGGCGAGCCGCTGCGGGGCATGGGGCAGCCTGCCGGCGCTGCACGCGGCCCCTGGGACTGGCAGAGGAACCAGACGGCCGGCGGGGTGCCGAGCCCCCGGACCCGGCGCAAGCCCTCGCTCAAGGCCGCCCGCGCCAAGAAGATCTTCGGCTGGGGCGACTTCTACTTCAACATCAAGACGCTGAAGTTCAGCCTGCTGGTGACGGGGAAGATCGTGGACCACATCAACGGCACCTTCAGCGTCTACTTCCGCCACAACTCCTCCAGCCTGGGCAACGTCTCGGTGAGCATCGTGCCACCCTCCAAGGCGGTGGGCTTCGAGGTGCTGCTGCCAGCGCCCACCGCCCTCCCGCGCCCACCGCCCCTGCAGAGCACCCTGCCCCAGGGCCGCCCCAAGGCCCTCAACTGCCACGTGGAGTACGAGAAGACCAACCGGGCGCGCAAGAACAAGCCCTGCCTCTACGACCCCTCCAAGGTGTGCTTCACTGAACACACGCAGAGCCACGCCGCCTGGCTCTGCGCCAAGCCCTTCAAGGTCATCTGCATCTTCATCTCCTTCCTCAGCATCGACTACAAGCTGGTCCAGAAGGTCTGTCCTGACTACAACTTCCAGCACGACAACCCCTACTTCGGCTGACAGCCCCTGCAGCGGGACGGCGGGCAGGGCGGCGAGCGGGCGCACGGGGCTGACGGCAGGTTTTGGTGTGCGACAGGGAGCAGGCACTGGGGGCTTTTCCTGTTTGTGCGGATGTGCGAGATATACCTGTGTGCGCACGTGCGGATGCATGTGTGCGCACCCGTGCGCGCCCCTCCGTACGTGTGGATGCATGTGTGCACCTCCATGTGCATGCATGCATGTGTGCACACTTGTGTGCGCACCTCCATGCGTGTGGATGCACGTGTGCACACTCAAGTGTGCACGCTGGCCAGCACGCCTGTGCGGGCACCCATCCTGGGTATTTTGGAGCCTTTCCCTGGCCCCATCTGCCCCTCCTTGGCCGGGAGCACCCA
Organism: Apteryx mantelli; assembly: GCF_036417845.1. Lineage (NCBI taxonomy): Eukaryota > Metazoa > Chordata > Aves > Apterygiformes > Apterygidae > Apteryx > Apteryx mantelli. The sequence goes on along the minus strand of NC_090010.1, from coordinate 2,805,179 downwards.
GGCCAGGGACGGACATTGGGGCACCAGACCAAGTCCCCAGCGCCCTACGGAGATCCGCCCACTGCTGCTGGGGAGGAAACTGCACAAAGTTGCAGTCTCCCACCTGGATTTGCCCCCCTGGCCCTGGCCCCAGCCTCGGCTGAGCCAACCCTGCGGTGAAGAGGGACGTGCCCAGGGCTGGGACTCGGGGCTCGGCACGCGCGGGTCCCTGCCCCGCGCTGTGCCTGCTGCCCGCCAGCTCCTGCCCTCACCCCACTCTGAGCAGAGGCTTCTTCATATTTTTTTAAGAAAACCAAAATGAAAAAGTGGAAAATTAAAAAATAAATAAAAAAATTGGAAAGCTTGCTGTGGAGTGTGCTGATCCCATAGGCTGCGATGGCCAGTGTGGCGACACCGACAGTTCCTGCCGCTGTGGTGGCGGACACCTGGCAGTGTCCCCAATCCTGGGTGCTGTTCCCCTGCCCAGGGCCGTGCGGGACTGGGGGCTGTGCAGTGCCTGGCACAGGCCGTGCTGTGCTGGGGGACGGCGCCACGGCGGCAGCACCGTGCTCCCTGCCGGCGGGGTGATGGGTGCTGCGGGTGGGTGGCAGGGAGGGGACGGATGGGGCTGCAAGGTCGCAGGGGACGAGGCGCGGGGGTGCAGGGCATGGGGTTCTGGGCATGGATGCATGGGGTGCAGGGCATGGGGTGTGGGGGTGCAGGTGATGGGGTGCCGGGTGCAGGGGATGGACAGACGGGGGTGCAGGGGTGCAGAGGATGGAGGTGCAGGGGAACGGAGGGATGGGGTGCAGGGGCTGGGGTACGGGGGATGTGGGTGCAGGGGTGCAGGGGATGGACAGACGGGGGTGCAGGGGTGCAGAGGATGGAGGTGCAGGGGAACGGAGGGATGGGGTGCAGGGGCTGGGGTACGGGGGATGTGGGTGCAGGGGTGCAGGGGATGGACAGATGGGGGTGCAGGGGTGCAGAGGATGGAGGCGCAGGGGAATGGATGGATGGGGTGCAGGGGCTGGGGTGCGGGGGATGTGGGTGCAGGGGTGCAGGGGATGGACAGATGTGGGTGCAGGGGTGCAGGGGATGGGGTGCAGGCTCACGGGGGGTGGGGATGCGGTGCTGAGCACGGATGCATGGGGTGCGGGGTGACGGGGATGGATGGATGGATGGACGGACGGACGCACGCGGGTCGCCGCGTGCCGGGGCGGGGCGGGACCTCCCGCTTCCCGGCGGGCCCCGCGCTGCCGCCCCGCCCCGGCCCCGCCCCCGGCAGCGATCGCGCGGCGTCGTCGGGGCGGGACCGGGACCGGGGCCGGGGCCGTGACCGGGACCCGGCGGGGCTGCGCGGAGCTCGCACCGCCATGTGGCCGCTCCGCCTGGGCAGGGTGAGTCGGGGCCGGGGCCGGGGCCGGGGCCGGGGCGGAAACGGGACTGGAGCTGCAGCCGGGAGCGGGGCCGCAGCTGGGGCTGCAGCCGGGAGCGGGAGCGGGACTGGAGCTGCAGCCGCAGCCGGGAGCGGGGCTGCACCTGGGAGCGGGATTGGAGCTGCAGCAGGGAGCGGGGCTGCAGCCGGGCGGTCCCGTGGCGCCGGGGGGCTCCCGCCCCGGCGGCGGTGCCGGGTACCGGCCGGGCTCGGTGCCCGCTGCCCGGGCCGGTGCCCGCTGCCCGGGCGGCTCCTGCCCCGGGCGCCCCCCCCCCTCAGACTTTGCCCCATCCCAAAGTCCCTTTGGCGGCGGCACCGGCGGCTGCTCCCGCCCCCCCCCCTCCCCTCGGCGGATGATGCAACGGGGCGGCCGCGCTTGCACCCCTCGGAGCCCCGCCCCCCGCCGCGCCGCACCCCTCGGAGCCCCGCCCCCCGCCGCGCCGCACCCCTCGGAGCCACGCCCCCCGCCGCGCCGCACCCCTCGGAGCCACGCCCCCCACCGCGCCGCACCCCTCGGAGCCACGCCCCCTGTCACGCCCCCGGGGGCCTCGGGCAGGCCAGGCAGCTGGTGTGTGGGGCCGGGTCGCCTGGGCCCTGCCCTCCGCCTCGGGGGCGGCAGGGTGGCGCAGCCGCCGAGCGCTCCTCTCCCGGGCAGGTCCTGCCGCGATGCGGCCCGGCGGGCGCCGGCTGCCTGCGGGCACAGCACAGCCCTGCCGCTGCCGCTGCCGCCGCCGCCAGGAGCGCACCTGGCTGGACGGGGCAGGAGAGCCTGGCGGAGAGCGACCCCGAGATGTGGGCCCTGGTCCGGAAGGAGAAGGAGCGGCAGTGCCGGGGGCTGGAGCTCATCGCCTCTGAGGTGGGACGTGGGGCACGTCTGCAGTGCTGGGGGGAGCCCTGCTGCAGCGGGGCTCCGTGTGCCCCGTCTGACCCCCCCCTTTTTCCCCAGAATTTCTGCAGCCGGGCGGCGCTGGAAGCCCTGGGCTCCTGCCTCAACAACAAGTACTCGGAGGGGTACCCCGGCAAGAGGTAACAGTGGGGCGGGAGGCAGTGGCAGGGTGGCATCGGCACCCGCTGGCAGCCTGGGCCCAGCTCCATCCAAGACGGAGGGCAGCCGCGGGGCGCTAGGGCTGTTTCGGAGGGGGAAGCCCCCTGCACCGCGCCGCCCGCGGGGCTGCGGGAGAGGTCGCGGAGCTCCCCGGGCGCGGGGCGCCCCACCACCAGCTTCTTTCTCCTGCAGGTACTACGGGGGAGCCGAGGTGGTGGACCAGATCGAGCTGCTGTGCGAGCAGCGGGCTCTGGAGGCCTTCGACCTGGACCCGGCCCGCTGGGGCGTGAACGTTCAGCCCTACTCGGGCTCGCCGGCCAACTTCGCTGCCTACACAGCCCTGCTGCAGCCCCACGACCGCCTCATGGGGCTGGACCTGCCCGACGGGGGCCAGTGCGTGCATGCGCGCATGGGGCAGCCTGGGGGCTGCTGCCCTTTGGGGGTGGGGGCCCGCTCCCGGCGCCCGGTCTGACCCCGCGTATCCCTCTGTTCCTCCACAGCCTAACGCACGGGTACATGTCTGACATCAAGAGGATCTCGGCCACGTCCATCTTCTTCGAGTCGATGCCCTACAAACTTGATGTGAGTGGAGGGGGGCCGATTCCCGAGGGAGAGGGGGCATCTCCTGGCAGAACCCCCTGTCTCAGCAGGGCCTCTGGGGTGCCCCAGTGCAGGCACTGCCACTCCGCCATCTCCTCTGCCTTCTCTCCCACCCGCTTTGTGCCAACCGTATCTGTGTGTCGCGGGATGCGGGGGGATGCTGGTGGTTGAGCCCTGCTGGTGCCCCAAACGCACTGTACTCCGAGCCGGGTGGTCAGGAGGTGTCTGTGCCCCGGCAGCTGCCAGCTCTGATGTCCGTCTGTCTGTCCCTCGCAGCCAGCCACGGGGCTGATCGACTACGACCAGCTGGAGAAGACGGCGCGGCTCTTCCGTCCTCGTCTCCTCATCGCCGGCACCAGCGCGTACGCCCGCCTCATTGACTATGCTCGCATGAAGAAGGTAGAGGGGAGCAAGCCTCTCCCCCAGCTCTGTCCTGGGGGGCCGGGGAACCCGTGGCTGGTGCGAGGCCGGTCACACCCTGCCCTTGGCTTTGGGTTGGAGGGACAGGGAGGGTTTGTGACTCCCTGGTGCCCCGGGTCCCCCAGGTGTGCGAGGAGGTGAAGGCCTACCTGCTGGCCGACATGGCACACATCAGTGGGCTGGTTGCAGCCAAGGTCATTCCTTCGCCCTTCGAATACGCCGACTTGGTCACTAGCACCACCCACAAGACCCTGCGCGGCGCCAGGTGAGAATGTGTCCCACCTCCCTCTCCGGGCGGGAAGATGCCTGTTCCCAGGCAGGGGGTTTGCAGGGATGGGGGCTGCAGAAGCAGTGCTTTTATTTCATGCGCTGGCTGGGGGGCAGACCCCCAACCCAGAGCTGGAACAGGAGGGATAACGCCCCTGCGAGTCCCAGAGGAGGGCTGGTAGCTGTCTAGGTCACTGCTCCTTGGAGGGGCTGAGTCCTCTGCCGTGGGTTCCGCAGGGGTTCGGCAGGCACGTGGGTGGGACAGCGCCTGCGAGCTCTCTCTTTGCCAACAGGTCGGGACTGATCTTCTATCGCAAGGGCGTGCGCTCCGTAGACAAGAAGACGGGCAAAGAGACACACTATGACCTGGAGGACAGGATCAACTTTGCTGTCTTCCCCTCCCTGCAAGGGGGACCGCACAACCACACCATTGCTGCTGTGGCGGTGGCCCTCAAGCAGGTGTGTGTAGGGGGCCCTGGGCTCGGGGCTGCGAGGCGATGTGGGTCCCCTCGTTGACATGGTCTGTCCCCCCAGGCCAGCTCACCTGCTTTCCGCCAGTACTGCCAGCAGGTGCTGAAGAACGCCAAAGCCATGGCACAGGCCCTGCTCCAACGTGGGTACACGCTGGTATCAGGTAATTCCTCCTTCCATGGTGCTTTTGGGGATGAGGAGGGACAAGGCTGCGATAGGTCACAAGTGGCACAACTTAGCCTCGGCCCGCTAGCCAGCAGTGGGAAGAGCGTGTGCGCGTTGGGTGGGAGGGGGCAGCACTGGCAGGAGTGGCCTTGTGGGGCTGGAGTGGGGGGGACTGAAAGCAGGGCCAGGAGAACAGGGCTTGGGAGCTGGCGTGGGGAAGGCGTGGGGAGGGAGCTCTGCGAGCCGGCGCTGGGGGCTCGGCGTTGGCAGGGAGGACAGGTGCGTTGCTGGAGGGGGCCGCGTGGGGCTGGGCGTCCCTGACCCGTTTCCTTTTGCCGCTCCCCAGGTGGGACCGACAACCACCTGGTGCTGGTGGACCTGCGGCCCAAGGGCATTGATGGAGCACGGGCTGAGCGAGTGCTGGAGCTCGTCTCCATAACAGCCAACAAGAACACGTGTCCTGGGGACAAAAGCGCCCTCACGCCAGGGGGGCTGCGTCTAGGTGCGGGCCCTGCTCTGGGGAGGGTCTTCCCACCTCTATCCAGCACTTCCCCTGGGGAGGGTTCCCTGGGCTCTCACTTTGGGATATTCCCCCTCAGTTTCACCTCTACCTCCGAGGGCTCCGTGTGGGAATTTGGAGCCGGTTTCTGGCTCGGAGAGGGGGCGTGGGACTCCACGTGGCCCGGGATGTCGGGTTTGCATTCTGCTCCCAGTGCAGCTCCCCAGCCCTGACAGGGTCTGTGTCCCCAGGTGCCCCTGCACTGACTTCCCGCCACTTCCAGGAGGGCGATTTCCAGAAGGTGGTTGCTTTCATCGACGAGGGCATAGCTCTGGCTCTGGATGTCAAGAGCAAAACCAGTGAGTGAGCCGGGGGTTGTGGTGTCCCCGGCGAGAAGGGGTGAGCTGGCACCTCTCCCGTCAGGGTGCTGGGGCTGCACCCCTAGGCTTGCGCCAGCCTGCCACCCCCTCTGGGGCTGGAGCCAGGACAGGGATGGGGTGGGATGGACCTGGGACACTTCCCCCTGCCGTTCTCACCTGCTCTCGCTTCCCCCCCACCCACCAGGCAAGCTCCAGGACTTCAGGACCTTCCTGCTGCAGGATGCGGAGACCCAGCGCCGCTTGGCGGACCTGCGCCAACGGGTGGAGACCTTTGCACGTGCCTTCCCCATGCCTGGCTTCAGCGATCACTGAGTGGGGGGGGGGTTCTCACCACCCCCCCCCCCTTCAGGCCTGGACTACCTGGGGACAAGGGGAGCATCAAAAACACCCTGGGGCTTCCCCCTCCCCTCACTCCCCCCCCAGCCCCTTTGGGATTGGGCACTTCTTCCCCCTGCGGTGGGGGAAGCTCGGGGCGGGGGTCCCACCCCCCCGTCCTCGGTGTTCAGGTTTGGAGACCAAGCCCCCACCAGCTGGGGGAGGGACCATTCCTCTTGCCAGCCGTGTCCCCTCTCTACGGAAGCCTTACCCTTTCCTCTGGAGTGAGGGTTGCTAATAAAACTGGGGCCAGAGCATGGCTGTGGAGGTGTGTGGGGGGCCGAGCCTGGCTCGGGACGGTCGGTGACAGGCAGAGGGAGAGGCAACAGTGTCCCCAGGGCTGGGGCAGCACCGGGCCAGCCTGGGGGCCTGATCGCCCGGAGCTGTGCCCTCGTCCCCTGCTGAGCTCCGGCCAGGGTACCGCAGGGTGGAGGCAGAGCCTGGATGCCTGCAATTCCCCTGCCCCTCCTGGGAATGGGGGGTGACCCCTTCCTTGCCTCAGTTTCCCCATCCCCTCTCTTCTAACTCCGTGCTTCACCCAGTAGGCTGCGAGGGGAGTGGGGAATTGGGGGGGGGGGGGTTGAACTGAGCCCCCCAAGGCAGGCAGATGCACAGGAGCGATGGCAGGGGCAACGAGCTGTGCTGCGGGGGCATCTGGGCGCTCCCGCCACCCGCCCCGCGGCATGCGGCCAGGCTGCAGGCGGTGCCGGCCCGGCAGCCGCCTGCTCCCAGACACGTCCCGCTGCCCGGTGCCATCTGTGCTGCAGCTCCTGGCTGCGGATTCGCCCCTTGGCCTCGGCCAAAGCAAACAGCACCAGGTTTCCCCCCCCCGCCCGCCGCCCGCCGCCCCGGCCAGGTCCCTGCCCCACGGCACGTAACCCTGGGAGCGGAGCAGGGGCTGCCCTGCGTGCAGCACGTGCGCGTGCATCCACAGGCACCTGCCCTCCTGCACCCCGCGGCCTTCTTCTCCCCCCCCCCCCCCCGGTGCTGCCTCCTGGGGAAGGGCTGGGTCAGGACCACAGCAGTCCGTGGGCATCCGCTGGGACCCTGGAGCGTGGGAGACAGGAAATGCAGCGCTCGGGGCTCAGGGGCTGCAGCTCGCCGAACCGTCCTGCCCCCAGCCCGTGCACGGGGGGGGGAGGTGTCCTTGCGTGTATGGCGGGGGGGGGATCTGAGTCTTTCCGAAGTTTATGGGCCTGGGAAACAGTTTATATACTATATTTTCCTGGCCTCCCTCCTGCCCCCGGTTACACACACACACAAAATGCTTTATTACAGTCCTACAAGTTTTATGGAAATTTTGCAAGCTGGGAGAGCAGCGCCTGCCAGCCCCCCCTCCTGGTGATTGCTGTGGCTCTGTGCAATGCAAGGGCACAGCTTTGCTGGGGCGGGGGGGGGGGGGGTCCCACCGCTCCTGCCGTGATGTGGTTTATTGCCGGGGTGCGCAGCCCTGCGGTTTGTGGGTGCTGGGGAGGGGGTGCTCAAGCCTGTGTGCAGGTGACGGCATGCACTGCAGCACTGTGGGGCTGGCGGCCCCCCCCCCCCGGAGGGGGGGCAGGCGCCAAGCAGCGGGGGGGGCACGGTGGTGCTTGGTGGGCATGGGGGGCTCTCCCCCCCTCCGCCAGCACAGGAGCCTCTTCCCCATGGCAGCTCAGAAACTGGGACGGTCCTTCTTGAGGCTCTTGTAGTCCGTGGAAACTGCCATAAACTAGAGAAGGAGAAGGATGTGGGGGGGGGGGGGTGCATCCCCCACATGTGGAATTGCAGGTTGGCCTTGGCTGGGGGGGGGGGGGAGGAGGGCGGTTTCCCTCCCCCCAGGAGCTGGAGTCTCCCACCCCCTGCTGCAGGGTAACACGACGGGAAAGGTGGTGCTTTCCCCTGAAATGGGGCACCAGCCCCCCCTGTCCACCCCAGTGCTCACTTTGTACTGGTCCGTGGGGCTCAGCTTGTTCCAGGGTTCAGGGTTGTTTTTCCGGTCCCAGCTGCAAGTGGAGATGGAGCCGTCAGTATCCACCGGGGGGGGGGGGGGGACAGGACCCCACAACCCTGCATTCCCTCTCTTGCCCCCATTTTACCCCACTAATGCCCCCCACCAGGGCTGGTTGCCCATGGGAATCGCGGGTATTGCCATGGCAATATTTTCCCTTTTTGCTGTGGGGGGTGGCAGATGTTGGGGGGGCTGCTGCCATCGCCCCCCCGCCCAGGTGCCCCACAGGCCTGGCTGCCACTGGCTGTGCGTGCGGGCGCACGTCTGCCCGCCGGCTGGAGGCACCGTCCCGCTGCGCCCCGACCCGGGGGCTGCCCCCCCCCCCCCATTCACTCCCAGCCCTCGGACGCTGCCCCAAGAGCCCAGCCCTCGCTTCCCGGCCGGAGAGCCGCTCGCTCTGCTTTGCACGCCCGCCAGGAGCAAGCCGCGGCTCAGCACCGCGGTGCAGCGCTTGGGGACGTGCGGCCTGGGGCGGCTGGTGCGCGGGATCGACCCTTCCCGGGGAGCAGAGGGCCTGTGCTGCCCCGGGAGGGGCGCTGGAAGGGCAGCAGAGCCGTGGGACGCGTCCCTGGAGAGAGCGGCTCACGTCTCCCCCGTCTCCCGTCCCCCCGCGATCCGCTGGTGTTAGCCAAGAGCAGAATTTTCCATCTGGGAAGTGGCGGGGGGGGGGGGGGGGGGGCGTGCTGCACACCCGGACCCTGGAGCTGCTTAATAGCATTAACGTGCTATTTGGGGGGGGGGGGGGGAACGGCTGTTGTTTTATCTCCCCGCTCCACCCCTGGGCTTGTACGATCAAAGACAAGGTGCCTGGATCTCCTAATTGCTGAGCTAAGTACCCTGGGCAGCTGGCGTCAAATTAAATCAATGAGCGTTTTACCGGGAGCAAACAAATATCAGACAGGCATTAGACAGCATGGGGCTGCGGGGAGCACGGGCCCCAGAGCCGCAGGGGAGCAGCCCCGCGCGCCTCCCGCCCTAGCACGGTGCGGCTCTGTCCGTCTGTCCCTCTGCCAACCCCTCCGTCCCTCTGCTCCTCCATCAATCCATCCCCACACCTCGTCCTTTGCTCCCTCTCCCCATTCATTCTCGCACTGTTTTTAGCTGTCTATCCGTCCCTCTCCCCCCCATCCCTCCACCAACCATCCATCCCGCTACTTTCCTCTTCCTCCGTCTGGCCCTCTGTCAGTCCATCCATCCCCACGCTCTCCATCGCTCACAACTGCTTTTATCCGCCCGGCCATTCATCCAGCCATCCTGCTCCCTCCATCCTTCCCCGGACCCTGCGGGTCTCTCGCTGAAGCAGGGTTGGGGGCTCTGCCCCCCCCCCCCAGCCATTCTTCCTCCTCCTCTTCCTCCCCCCTCCTGCTCTTCTGCACCCAGGTTTGGCCACTGCCACCAATGGGGGGGGGGGGGTGTTAGGTGGGTCCTGCCTCCGGCGTCCCAGGTGCGCGGCGCCCCGAGGCCGCGCCGAGGAGCTCAGCACCCCTGCCCCGTACCTGACATCGGGGCTGTACAGGGCCAGGCGCAGCAGGTACAGGACAGCGCTGCCCAGGCCCACGCTGATGAAGCCAATGAGCGGGATGAGCTGCAGGGAGAGAGGAAAATGAAAAATACCCCAATAAAATGAATATTTATCAGGCCGACTGGAGAGTGAAAGGGAGAGCTGACACGCCGGGAGATTTACAGGGGAAATATGGCAGAGCAATCCTGTAGCTGGGCTGCGGTACACAGTGTAGCTGTCAGCTTGAGTGACTGAATTAAAAGAGGGAGAGAAAAATCGGCTCCTGCTGGAGGGGAATTGGATTTGGAATGAGCAATCTCTCCCCTCGCACCCGCTCCCGGCCCAGGCAGGGTCCGGCCCTTCCCAGTGGGCGCCGGCACTGGGCCCCGCGTGCTGATCCCCCCCCCCAAGGATGTCACTCCTGGCAGCACCCCAGCTGCCACGTCCGGCACAGCATGGCACCGCGAGCGCTGTGCCCGGCCCCGCGGCTGCTTCCAGCCTTGGGCAGCGGTGGGGAAGCGGCACGCGCGGGGCATGCGGCTCCCCCCATGCATGTGCATGCACGTGCGCGCACACATGTGCGCACACACACACACACACACACACACACACACCGGGGGGGGGGGGGGGGCCGCTCCCCCTGCCGCTCCCCCTGCCGCTCCCTCCACGGTGCCCGGGGGGACGCGGCCTCAATCGGAGCTCAGATGTGGCTGCTTTGACCTCCCCGGATGGCGGCGGCCCCCGCGCCGGGGAAGGTGGCCGGTGCGTAATGAGCCGCCTGCCCAGCGGTGCCCCGGGGAGCCGCGTGTGGCCGGCGCCTCGCCGTGCCCATTAGCACTGGCCGGCAGCGGGGGCCGTCAGCGCCTGCGCTCCCCACCACTCACATGGCCAGTGCCTGCGCTGACCATGATCCCCACGCTTGCACCCGCACGCCCCGCACCCCCTGTGCTTGCATTACCAGCACCCGCGCTCCTTGCACTCTCCCTGCTTGCATTGCTGGCACCTGCACTCCTGCTCGGCGCAGCAGTTCGGTGCAGTGAGCATCTCCCCACCGTGCACCCCGGCACTCCCCAGTGGGATGGCGGCACAGGATGCATCCCAACCTAACCCCTCCACGGCCTGCCCGGGGGGGGGGGGGGGGGGGGGGGACAGCAGCCAGGCAGAGCAACGTCCTGTCTGCCTCCCTCCAAGCCTACTGCTTCAACCCCATCCTTTCCCGGTGCCCCCAGCAGGGCCACAGCCTGCTCCGGAGCCCCCGGCACCGCTCGGTGCTCCCACTGGCCGCGTCGATGCCAGCTCCAAGTTGGGAGGGGAGCGGCAGCAGCACATCGCCATCCTGTGCCAAGAGGAGCTGGCAGTCACCGCTGCCCAACCGCGCCGGCTAATCAAGGAGAGCTCCGCGGCGCCGGGAATTGCGGTGCCTGTTGGAGGAGATTCGGGGCAATGGATTCATCTCACCATCTGCTGCTGACACCTTCTGGGTAATTAATGCCCGGGAAGGACCGGAGGGGTGAGGGGGCCGGGGGGCCTCTCGTGCAGCAGCCAAGGGGCTGCTGAGCTCTGGGGGCGGCAAGGGGGGCCTGACCCCCCCCCCCCAACGCACACGCCAATAAACACATGTATTGCGAGTTTGACCTTAAGAGTATGGCAGGTTAAAATGCCGCTTGCGTGTGCTCACACTGTCAAGCTGAGCTGCCCAGGAGCATTCAGCCTTTAACCCCGATGGCAAGAGCCGCGGAGGAACTCGCGCAGGGAGCGGCCAGGTGCGGAGCCAGGCAGCGCCAGCGTCCGCCCCGCTCCTGCTGCCCTGCCTGCAAAAATGGGGAGGAAAATGGACACGGGGGGGGGGGGGGGGTGACAGGGGAGGCGAGGGTGCTGCTGAGACCAGCGCTTGGTGCGAGGGGTTTGCAGGAGGCCCCGCGCCCGCCGCGTGGTTGTGCGCAGCCCCATGCCCGGGGCTCTCGCGGCTCAGGCCGGGTGGCCGGTCCAGTCCTCATCCCGCTGGCGCTCCCAGGCTTCACCCCCACGGCAGCCCCTGGGCGTCAGCCGCTGCCAGGTGGGGGGAGCCGCTGCTGCTGCTGCAAGGTGAACGCGCTGAAGCACCGCGCAGGACGGGCTGCGGCAGATCCTGTAACGGATGGCGTGTCAAAAATCGCCCCGGCAACCTCTGCCGGCAATAATCCTGCTTCGCAGCTCCAGGCGCGTGCCGGAACCCCGACCCCCCCCCCCCCCCCCCCCGCGCTCCTTGGGGGCCCCTTGAGCCTGCACAGTGCTGTGCAAGACAGCGGAGGCAAGGCTGCCAACAGCACCGGGCGTCCTGATGCTCAGCCATGGCACCGCGTCCTCCCCAGCCCGGCCACTGCCCCCCCACCGCCGTCACCAGCTGCCAAACGCTTACGTGCCTTCTTGCAGTCGCTGAGCCCTCCCCGGCCGCCGGGCCGGGCCCCGCTGCGGGGAGGGAGGCAGCCCGGCCGGCGGAGGGGCCGCCCCAGCCGCGGACGTGCTGCAGGGGCTGTGATTTATGAGGGTTCAGGCCGTTTCGTGCAGGAGCCCTCAGCCTGAGCTGCCGATGGCAGGGGACAGCGGCGGCTCCGAGCTGCGAGGGCAGCCAACAGGGAGCGGGGTTGATGCCCATTCCTACCTCCCCGAAACGCCCTGGGAGCAGGTGGGGGAGCGACAGAGCAGGGCCCTTCGGGCAGGTGCGAGTGGATGTGCCCGCGAGGCGAGCCCGGCCGCGTGCCAGCCCGGCCGCATGCAAGCTCGGATGCACGCGCGAAGCCCGGCTGGGCTCAGAGACCAGACTGTTGCACCGCGACCGCCCGCGCCGGAGGGAGCGGGTCAGGCAGCAGAAGGTGCTTCCACCTCTTCCAGCAGCTCCAGCCCCGCCGTGGCGGCTGCAGCCAGGGTGGACGGGGGACGAGCCCCGGAGCTTGCCTGGCTGCAGGAGCCTGGAGGAAGCGTGCTGGGGAGCCAGCGGGGCGGCGAGCGGGAGGGAAGCGGGGACGGTGGGTGCAGGGTCCCCGGGGGCTGCTGCTGCGGAGGCTCGGAGGGGCAGGGAGGTCCGTGGGGCGCGGGAGGCTTTGCCGGGCTGGAGGGGGCACGGGGGTCCCGGGAGGCCGCGGGGCGGCGCAGAGGGCCGGGGGGGGGGGGGTGACTCACGCCAGGGTGCCGCTTGACGTGCCGGGAGAACATGGCTCCGAGCAGGGGGCCCTTCATGCCGGGGCGTGGGGAGGCGGTGGGGCTGCGCAGCGGCGGGTTCCCGAGCTCTGGCCAGGCGGCAGGACGGGCGGGTGCCGTGGGGGAGGTGTCTGCGCTGCGGGGAGGGATGGGGCGGGACGGGGAGCCCCGTCCAGGACACAGCTGGAAGGAGGGGGAACATATTCTGCCCCTTCCAGGCTCGCGCAGTGAGCCCTGACACCTGGGCTGACGACAGGGTCCGGACACCTGCCCCCCCCCCCCATGGTGCTGCACCCCGGACGGCACCCTGTGCCTCAGTTTCCCTGTTTGGGCCAGGGGCCAGCCCCCTCCCCTCCCCGCGCAAATGCTTCGCAGGTGGCTCTGCACCTTCCCTGCCAGGGCGAACGATGAGTCGTGTGATTTGTTATGACAACTTCCATGATGTTTGCTGCCTCCCCTCGCCCCCCCCCCGCCTCCGCCCCCCCATTTATGATAAATGACATAACACCCAATTTACATTTAGCAATGCAAATCTCCCTGGCAGTAACAGATGCTGCTGTGCATATGGAAACCAGCTATTTGTATCCATTGGCTCTTAACAAAAGATGGGGAGATTAGTGGGCAGCCTGGAGCGGCAGGCGCTGGGTCCCTCTTGCCCGACCCGGGGCCCAGCCATGCTCCAGCACCGGTGGGAGCCCGGGAAAATCCTCTGCGCAGCCTGCGTCTGCAGGGCACCCGGGGATGCAAAGACAGTCTTGGAGAAGAGTCTTGTGACAGTGGCGGTACCTGGTGTTGCGGGAACCTGGCACCTCCCTGCGGGGCACAGGCTTGGGGTCCCCGGCACGTGCCCCTACTGCTGAGGGCCAGCAGCCGCCCGTCAGCCCAGTGGTTGCTCACACACACACACACACACACACACACACACACGTGTGCACGCACAGCTAGGCACACATGCGTGCAGACACGCACCTGCATGCGCACGAGTGCACCACAGCTCCGCTCCGCAGCCATCCCCCACCCGCAAAGCTCCGCCGCCGCCACTCCGTCCTAACCTCGTTCCTTCCAGCAAGTATAAAAGGACAAAGGGGAGAAACTTCTCTGGAGCATGTGGAAATAAATAAACAAGGCTGGAATTGCAGCCAGCAGCGCCGTGTTGAGGCCTTTGTTGATATAATTAGAGTTTTGAAATGGGATTGATTAAGTGCCACTCCCCAAGACAGAGTGCATCCTGCCCGCGCCAGAGCCACGCTCCGTCCTGCGCCCTTCCTCTGCCCAAGACAGCTGCGGCGGGTGGCCAGGGGGCACGGCGGGGCGGGGGCACGGTGGAGGGGTGCACATCATGTGCTGGACATGGCAGGGGCGTGCAGGAGGGATTAGCGGGGCGCAGGGCTTCGTGGCACTGGGGTGCAGGGATCCCGAGGCGCCCAGCAGCTTTCAGAGCCCAGGATGCCAGGGGATCCTGCTTGGAGCCGGGTCTGCTTCGGAGTTACCGCACTCCGAACTCCCTGCAGACGAATCCCAGCCTCCCCCAGAGATGCAGTGGGATTCCCTGCCCACAAAGCCCAGCTGCCTCCATGCTCATTAATGATTATAATTAAGAGGCGGTTTAATTCTGGGCTGTGCTTCCCTCTTCTGCGGTGACAAGCGCTGGTGCCCTGCTGCTCGGGCGCCTGCCTGGGCACACAGCCCTGGCCCCAGCGCGGGGGGGATCCCCGTGTGCCCCCCGCCCCAGCCCTCTCCCAGGGCGCACGGCAAGCACCAGTGAATGGAGGCTCCTGGCGTTTCCCCTGCTTTTACGCTGCCCCTTTCTGGCACCACACAAATCCGATGGGTCAGCGCTTTTGGGGGAGAGCAAGACAGCCTGCGAATCCCTCCCAGAGAGGGAAGAATTGCAGCGGCTGACCTCCCGCACGTGCACGGCCACACACCTGCAAATGCAGAGACACGCGCACATGCACAGCGAGACAGCACGGCACTCGCAGGCACGCGCGCACAGGCACGCGCGTGCGTGCGCACACACACCCCTACAGAGATGCATGGATACACAACCCTGTGCACACACCCACGTGAGCAAGGACACGCTCATGCATGTGCACACACGTAGGTGCACGTGCACAGGTGTGCAAGGGCCCCACAGAGGGGTGGCGGGAGCTGTTCTGGCACGGTGGGGAGCTGAGGAGAGATGCAGGGGGGGGCTGGAGGGAGCCGCCAGGCCTTGGCGCCTGCTCGCGCAGCTGCTGGAGCGGGTGTTTTACAATCACTCCAAAAATATTATTCAAGATGAAGGAGAATCACGGCTGCTGCGAGCGAGCACGGGGCCGTCGCGGGGAATTTATCATCCCGAATTGGGTGCCCCCCCCCGCAACGCCGCAGTGATGAAGTGCTTCATTAATGGGAGATGCTGCGGCTCGGGGCTGGACGTGCCTGCACCTGAGCACGGCGCCGCTGCCGCCGCGGCCCCAGCACACGGAGCCTCAGCGCAGCCCCAGCTCCCCGGCGCACAGCTGGGCCTCCCAGCTGGCCCCAGGGCCTGCTCCCCACGCAGCCCCCCACTGCCAGCACGGGGTCGGCCCTGAGGCCCCTCACTGAGCTGTGCTGTTCCCCACCTGCCCCAGCCCTAAATCCCCCGGCTTTTGGCCAGGGCGCGGTGGAAACCGTCGTAAAAAATTCATACCAGCGAAAGCAAACAAACAGTAAACAAACAGCCCTAATTAAAAGGGGACTTAAGGGGCTGCATTTGGCAGCCCCTCGGCAGGTGCTGCACCGGGCAACGAGGAGGGCGGCGGCGGCGGCGGCGGCAGGGCGGCGGGGCAGCACCACCCTGGGGGGCCCCGGGGCCCCCGCCACCCCCAGCCCCTCGCCCCCGCACGTGCCCCGCTTGGGGCACCTGCCCCATGACGTCACAGAGCCCCCTTCCTGTGACGTCACAGAGCCCCCTTCCTGTGACGTCACAGAACCCCACGCCCCCCCCCCCCCACTGCCATCCGTCCCCTGGCACAGGCACACATCACTTATCCCTGGCACCCTAATTTATGGGCTATTATCACCCTGACTCCCCCCATCAATCATGGGGTGTCGGCGGAGCCACGCTCTGCCCTGCAGCCGCCGCGGGGCCCAGCAGCCCCGGTGCCACAGAGGCTGCGGGTCCCCGCCGCGGCCACCGTGCCACACCGGGGCGTTTCTTGGAACCGGCTCCACAATTAACCATGGCCTCGGCCCCGGCCTGCGGTATCGATTTTTTTTTTTCCTGGTGATTCTCTGAAGAAAAGCCCAAGCCCAGAGCTGCGATTTTCCAAAGCCTGTTTTATAAATAACCGGGGTCACCAGCTGCCAATTGCTGTAATGCTGCCATGCTACAATTTAATAAACATAATAGCCTCTTCCTTCATTGTGACAAAGATACTGGTGGGGACGGAGACGGGCCGGGCGAGACGGAGCTGTGCCGAGCTCGCACGCCCAGAGCCCGGTGCAGCCCCCAGCCCCAAAATCCCTCGTTCCCACCCCAAAGTCCCTTGTCCCCAGACTCGAATGGCCCCCAGCCCCAAAGAGCTGCTGCCCCCAGCCCCAAGCCCCTGGCCCCCAGCAGCTGCTGGAGGGCCCGGGCTGGGCAGCGCCACTTCAATTAGCGATAATCGTGCTTCCCTGCCGCGCCTGACACCGAAAAACCTACATAATTTCCAGCAGCGCCAGGGAAGGCAGGACCAGGCACTCGTGCTTAATTGAGTGTTTACAGCCCTGCGAGGGGTGTGGGTGTGTATGTGTGGCAGCAGCAGCTCTGCAAGAAAGCAGCAGCCCCCAGGCGACCCTGTCCCCCCCACGGACAAGGCCCACAGGTCCTGCCACAGCCTCCAGCCATGCCCCACAGCCCGGGACGCGCCGGCCCGTGGTGATGATCCCGGGGCACGGCACAGCTTTGGGGCCATGAGGGAGGCACCTGCAAGGGGTGACCTGTGCAGGGGTGACGGCGTGCAGTGCCTGCCGCCCACCCGCACTGGCACCCCCAGCCGATGCGCTTGCCCTGCTGTTTTCTCCTGGTTAATTTTTCATGAGCGTGATGATGAGCATCCTTCCTGCCGCCGTGCCGCGGGACCCATACCAATGAGCCCCAGTGCCGAGAGACAGCTGGGGCCAGAGGGCTCTGAAGAGGGCACAACCGGGGCTCTTCCTGCTGTGCCCGCTCCCTGCCTGGCCCATGGCTCTGGCATGAGAATGATGTGCTCCTGCCCAGCATGCAAAGGAGGGCACATGTGCAGAGGGGTGCATGTGGCACACACGTGGAGAGAGGGATCTGCACATGGCACACACAAGAAGACACACATGGGAACGGGGAGGTGCATGTGGCACATGCATGGAGATACACATGGAAACAGGAATGTGCACGTGGCACATGTGTGGGACATGCACAGAAACAGGGCTGCGCATGTAGCACACGTGGAGATGCACGGAAACAGAAGGTGTCCACAGGCGACCCAGGAGTCCTGCCTGCCAAGGAACCCTGGCCGCGGGTCCCCGCAGCAGCAACTGCACCGGGGGCCCAGACGCCTGCCACTCTGACGTGCCCAACTGGAATCACTAATTCCGATGAACCCAGGCTAGATTAATTTTCATTTCCCCATGCAAATCACCACTAATTAGGATGGATTTAGTTCACATCGCAGGGGCTGCGGGGACAGGAGCTGCATGCAGCCATTGGTCCCCAGCCAGGCTTTGGGACGCCTTATCCTCACTTAATGATTTGGGAATGACTTTGGGGGGGCAGGAGCCGGGCGGGGGGGCACTGGGGTGAGCAGGGTGGCTCTGGGAGAGCCAGTGCCTCTGGCCCCAGCCCTGGCAACTATCCACCAGCTGGGGCCAGGTATGGCACACGGAGCAGGTGGCAGTGGCAAGGGGTCCCCAGGTCCCTCTTTGCCAGCAAGCTTTTAAATGCAAACGGAGATCTCATTCAGTGGCCAGGGCTGTCCTGCACTGGGGAGCAGCACCATGGAGCCTGGCAGGGTGCAGGGCCCCGGACGCCTGGGCCCGGCCCCGCTCAGCGCAGCGCAGCCCGTCCTTCTCCCCCCAGACTCGTTCAGATTCTGCCCGTGCCTCCTGCCTTGCCAAATATTTAACTAATTAACGCTGCCCGCGGGCTCCTGTTTATGCAGCTTGTTGTAGAGCCAGGAAGGACTCCTGGCTGCCTCAGAGCAAACAAGGTGCAAACGGGCCCCCCCCCCCGCCCCCCTGCCCAGTGCTGTGCAGCCCCCAGCACCGGGTCCCTGCTGGGCACTGACCCCCGGTAGCAGCAGCCCCCCTCCACCCTGGTGTGCTGCATCGCGTGGCCCCATCGGCTCTAGCAGTGCCGGAGGGCCCAGCACTGGTGCAAACCCTCAGGGGAGCAATGCAAACCCCCCCCCCCCCCCCCGCCCAGTGTCTGTTCCCAAGGAGTGCAGCTGGGACCAGGCTTGGCCCGAGGGGGCTGGGAGCAGGATGGGGCCCAACCACTGGCCAGGCAGCTCCCAAACCATGGGGATGGGTGCAGAGCGAGGGAGGGACTCCCAGTCCCACTGCCTGCCTGGGGTGGGCAAAACATGGGGCTGGGCTGGGGGCACCGTGGCAGGCGGGAGATGCAGGGACGCAGAGGGGCCTGTACCAAGGGGGGGGGGTGCACTGTGCCGTGGGGCTGCGCAGTGCCATGGGGCTGCGCCGTGCCATGGGGCTGCTCCGTGCTGCTCCAGGTCCAGGTGTGACACTGTGACAAACAGCCAGCGGCAGTGCCTGCCACCTGCCCTCATTAAATCCCCCCTAACGAGCTCAGCGCTGAGCCCCGGGGCCGGCTGCACCAGCGCAGGTCATTACTGCTGGCAGGGAGCTGCCAGCGCTGGAGCCGCTGCGGCCCCCCCCGGCCTGGCCGGTGCTGCGGAGCGGGGCATCGCAGCAGGGACCCTCCAGCTCAGCCCGGAGGGGACGCGGGATGCGGAGCAGCCGCCCCGGAGAGGTGCAGGGCAGCGACAGCCAGGCTCCGATCCAGCCACCGTCCCCATGGCTCCGGGGCCCCCCCGCCCCGGCTCCCCCGCTGCAGCCCCTCTCCGTGGGCGGGTGGCCAGCGCGTCCCCCCCTTCCCAACACTAATTTTCGCGCAGGGCTGCTCCTTCCCAGGAGCATCCCGGCACAGATAAGGAAGCCTGGTGATCCCCAGGGCACGTTTAATCTGGGACAGGACAGTTAGTGGATAAATACCATGAATATGTAAATTGCATTTATGCTGATTTATGGCTGGGGGGGGCAGGAGGAGGGGAGAGAGTTTAGTTTAGTTTAATGCATTTATTTCCCTGCCTTAAGATTGAGAAGGGCCCGGGAGCAGCGGACCCAGCAAGCTGGAGGAGGCAATGGAGGCAGAGCCAGGCACAGATCGGGGGCAGCCTGGGGCCAGGCTGGCTGTGACAGGTCTCACCTGCGGGGACAAGTGATGGACAGGCCGCGGGCGCTCCCGCGGGGCGTGGAACCCCCCCCCCCCGGCGTGCTCCCGGGGCTGCGCTAACCTCGTGCCCCCCCCCATCCCCTGCCACACCACTGCCGCTCCCCTAAGATGATATATGGATCCAGCACAAGATCACTGGGATTTCAATTAATTCCCAGGTCCTGCAAAGACTCCTGACCTTTCATGCGACGCGCAGAGAAATTGAGGCACTTCATCTGACAGGTCAGGGTGGGCCACACTGACTTTCCCCATGGGGCACGCAGAGCCCTGCAGAGGATTTAGCACCAAGACGCCCACCACCCGCCTGCCAGCAGGGTTACGGCTGTGCAGCACCAGGCACAGGGGCAGGCTGCAGAGTGAGGGGTGCATTCCCAGCTGGGAATCCGGCTGCATCCCCGAGCCTGGAGCCCGGCTGCATCCTTGGACTGGGAACCCAGTTACATCCGCCACCGGGACCCCGGCTGCATCCCCAGCCAGAAGCCCAGCTGCATCCATGGGTTGTGAAGCTGGCTGCATGCCCGGGCCGCAAACCCAGCTGCATCCCCAGACCAGGAGCCTGGCTGCATCCCCAGGCTGGGAATCTGGCTGCATCTACGGGCCGGGGCAGCCGGAGCCCCTGGGAGAGGCTGCCAGGGCCCAGCCAGGCTGCTTGTGGCAGAGCGGGGAGGAGGGGGGGGATTCACCACTTAATTTCCTATTAACTGCTGATCAATCCAATTAAACCCCACGTGTAATGAAGGCCATCTGCTTGGCTGCCAGCGGTTGAGCCGGCCCCAGCGCTCCCCCCAGTCCAAAGCGTGTGCTGTCCTGCGCAGGCCTCCCTAGGGGCCTGTGAGCACTGAGGGGGAAGGGGCTGGGGGCCGGGGGGGGCTGATGAAAGGGAGTTACCCGATTTTCCAGATGACTCTAATTAAGTTATTCTTTTCATTTGTTAAATTAGCTACAGCCCCCCCCCCCTTCCCAGGGTGGTTCCCCCCCCACTTCCCAGCTGCAGCAAATCAGCTTGCAACCCCCCCCTCCCCCTGCAGGGCCCTGCAAATAAATAAATAGACAGTCCTGGTAAAATTAACCATATGAGAAGCAGCAAATGAGCTGGAAAATTTTAATGGTTCAGCATTTAAAAGCTGCCTGGCAGAGGCAAGGTGGGGACACGAGTGAGCAGGGAGGAGAGGAGCAGTGCATGGGGCAGATGCACCTCCCCGGCCCTCCCATGCTGCAGCAGTGGGAATCTCTCACCCTTCGTTGCCGCCTCCGGACCAGCCTCTGGCTGCACTTGGGGAGGTCCTTTGGGGACCAGGGGCACCAGCACTGGCACGTGCCCCTGCCGCCGGGGTCTTTCCCTCTGCCTCCGCCCAGCTGAGGGATGAGGGCCATAAACTTCCCAATTAGCTTGTAACGAGCCCGCCTGTGCCCAGATCAAGTGATGGCTAAGTGCTCACTTTGGTACTCCATCGCCGGGAGCTGCTTCTGCTTCTGGGCACCGCGGGCCCCGGCCAAAGTCCCCGGAGCCCAGAGCACCCCAGACTGCGGCAGAGCTGGGCTGGCTTTGGCCCGTCCCGTGCTTGCTGCTGTGGGGCCATTGCTGCTGACCCATTGCTCACACCGAGGCAGGTCCCCGCAAGCAGAGCTGCTGCGTGCGGTGCCCCTTGATGCATTTATATCTCCTGATTATTTCCCAGGCAGAGAACGTGGGAGGGAGAAAGGGGGAGGCAGCGCTGTGACCAGGGAAAGCGTGAGGCTGGGAAGGTGTTTGGGTGGGTGGGTGTGGGGGGACCCTGGTGGGCTCCCTGGGGCAGACTGGGCTTTGGGGTCCCCACATGAGGAGGATCCAGGCTGTTCCTCATTTGCACTCTGAGCCCTGCAGCCTGCAGACAAGGGCAGTGACAGATGGCTGAGGGGGCACGAGAGCCGCATGCTGCCCCAAAGCGGGACGGGGTGCTGGGGGCAGGGCTGGGCCCTGTCCCCGCAACACCTGTGCCCTGCAGCGAGGCTGGGCCCGGCACTCGTGGATGACAAGGTTCCGTGCACACTGCACACACCCCTCAATGTGCATTGATGCACACGCACATGCACAGCCCCACTGCGGTGTGCAGAGACCCACTGCAGCATGCAGAGACACACTGGGGTGTGCACAGACCCACCGTGGCAGGCACAGCCTCACTGTGGCGTGCAGCGACCCGCTGCAGTGTGCAGAACCCACCATGGCATGCACAGCCCCACTGCAAGGTGCAGAGCCCCACTGCAGCATGCACAGCCCCACTGCGGCGTGCACAGCCCCACTGCAGCATGCACAGCCCCACTGCAGTGTGCACAGCCCCACCTGCAGGCACACGAGGCAGGCGGCCCTCCCGCCCCCCCCCCAGTACCTGGACGTGCACAAACACCCCTGCCACGTGTGCACGACGCCCTCCCAAATGCGGGCTGGGGGGGCACCCAGGCAGGGGGCTGTGCTCAGGCTGGGCCTGGGGGGGGGGGGTTTTCAGCTTGCCCTTGAAACCCCTCGCGCTGCCCCGCTCGGGAGCGGCTCTCCCTGGCCATGCATATTTATGGGGGGGCTCACGGTGACGGTAATGGTGTGTGACAAGGACAGGCTCGGTGCGCGCCACCTGCATGGCAAGCAGCCCTGGCCGGCCAGTGCCAATCCTCAGAGACGACAGGCGGCGGCCCCGGCCCAGGTGACAGGCCCCGGGGGGGCCCACACGCAGCTCGGGGGGGGGCATGCCGAGGCCTTGCGTGGTGAGGGGCAGGCAGGGGCCACTGGGGGACCTATGGGGGCTGCCCGGGGGGGATTGGGGGGGCTGCCTTGGGGGATGTAGGGGACTGTCCGGGGGGGGGGGCCTGTCTGGGGGAATATTGGGGATGTCCAGGGCATTACTGGGGGGCTTGGGGGTGCCTAGGGGAGCTTTGGGGGGCTGCTTTGGGGGTCATCAGGGGGCTCTGCCTAGGGGATGTTGGGGGCTGCCTTGGGGGGGGGGGGTTCTAGGGAGGTGCCCGAGGAGGATATTGGGGCATTGTTGGGCCTCTGCCTGGGGGGATATTGGGGGCTGCCTTGGGGAGTGCCGGGGGGGGCTATAGGGAGGTGCTGGGGGGGTCTTGGGGGGGTTCTTGGGGCTGCCCGGGGGATGCAGGGGGACTGTCTGAGGAGGGCTTTGGGGCGCTGCCCTGGGGGCTACCGGGGGGTTGTCGGGGCTCTGCCTAGGGGACGTTGCGGGGTGACGGGGGGCCCTAGGGCGGTGCCCGGCGGGATATCGGGGGCTGCCCGGGCGGACGGTGCCGCGCAAGGCGCCCGCCGCCCGCCAGGTGGCGCCGCCGCCACTGCCCGCCGCTGCCCGCCGCTCCCGAACCGCTGCTCCTTTCCACCGGACGCGTCGTGGCGGCGGCGGCGGCGGCACCGCCCGGCCCGCGCCCGGAGCGGCCCGCGCCGAGGCCGCCCGGTGTGGCCGCCGCTGCGGGCCCCGCGGCGATGGCCCGGCCCGGCCCGGCCCGGCCCGGCCCAGCCGTTTCCATGGCGATGGCGGCCTCGCGCGCGGCAGCCCGGGCTCGCGGGGCCGCCCCGCTTCCCGCCTGCCCCTGCCGGTCGCCATGGCGACGGGCGGCGCGCGGCACCGGGGGCCCCGTCGCTATGGCGACCGCCCCGCCCATCGCCGCGACCCGCTTCCGGCTCCAGGGGGCGCCGTCGCCGTGGTTACCGCGGGGCCCGGCCGTGGCCCCCGGGCCGGGGAGGCCCCGTCGGGGCCGGGGCAGCAGGAGCCCCCGACGCCAGCTGCGCCCCCAGTGCTCCCTGCCGCGGCACCTGCTTGCGTTGGATGAACGCTGGGTCCCGCTCTTCCGGCGCCTGAAGGCGCCGCGCCACCTGTCGCCTGCCCTCCCTATTCGGGGCCCGCGGGGCTCAGCGCCAGCCTCAGCCCTGCTGGACGCGGGGCGCTGCCCCAGCCATCCAACCGCTGCCCTGGAACCCCCCGACCGCGGCCCTGGCCCCCTGGCAGGGCCTGCAGTAACCTGCCGTGGGACACACACACGCGGCGGCGGTTGAGGGGAATAGACATGTATTGCTAACACACAGATGTGCATAGCCCCACGCGCAGGGCGGGACCTGCAGGCCGCCCCCGCAGGCCGGACGGCGTCCCCAGCAAGTCTCGGGGTGGGTGGGTGCCTCCCTCCGTGCGCACCGCGTTGCTGCAGGCACCACAACCCAGGGGAGGAACGGTCTCAGCGCAGCCCCTCGCCGGAGCCCCCGGCCTCATGTTGCCCAGCCAAGGCGCCTGCTGGCCCAGCTCCATCCCAGCCCCAGTAGCTCCGGTGGGCACCGTCCATCCGCCACGGCCCAGGGCTGGCAGCCTGACTCAGATCTCCTGTAGGAAGTCCACGGGGAAGAGCCCCACTTTGCGGCCAGTGTAGACTTTCACGTAGCCGTTCACCTCCTCGCCCTTCTGCACCACAATCTGGGGGGAGATGGGGGTGAGGCTTGGGGGCCCCACGGGGCAGGGACACAGCCCTGGGGGGCTTCCCAGGGGGACCCGGGCTGTGACCCTATGGCCTGGCCTCACCTGATCCTTCTTGAGCGTGATCTGCCCAATCTCCCTGTTGCCTACGAAGGAGCGTGTCACCTTGTGCACCCGCTCGCCAGCCCGCACCCGGATGATGAAGTTTGGGGGGAAGTAGCCAATTTTTTCACCAATCTTCCCCTGCAAGAAGTCAGTTGATGGGTGTTGGCGGGGGGAGCAATCTGTGAGACGCCCCCGACTCCCCTCTGAGGACCAGCCTGCAGGAGGGCCATGGCAGAGCGGGGCTGGGGCTGGGCCCCCCCTCACATGCAGCTCGCCTCCTCAGGTCACCTCTCCCCCTGTGTCCTCCCGCTGTGTGCCTACCAGCCCCCAGCCTCACCCGCCACCACTCCTCGTTGGAGTCATCCACCACCGTGATCTTCTCTCCTGGCCTGCAAAGGGAAGGAAGGGCATCATCGGATGTAGACCCTGAGAGTGGCAAGGAAAATTACTCTTCCCAGAGCTTCAGCTCTGAGAGCCCTGTGCTGCGGCAGGGGGTGCGCATGGCCCTCGGGCTCACAGGACAGGTCCCATGCGTGAGCAGCTCGGCCTCAAGCATGGGGTGCAGGAAAGGGGCAGCACCACGTAAAGACAAACCGCAGCAGCCTTGGAAACGGGGCTCGCGCGCAAAGCCTGGAAGCTGGGGAGCAAGGTGGCTCGGTAGGAGCCAGAACTCATCGTCTCAGCACTGCTAATTGGGGCAGAAAAGCTGCAAAACCCAGACCACAGCCAGCACAGCTTTGATTTCTGCCCTTGTTCATTCATGGCACCCTCTGGGCCTGGGGGCCCTGTTGAGGCGAAGACTTGTCCCTGTCCCCAGCACACGCCCCGTGTCCCTGCCCACCTCCTGGCTGGGACTCACGGAAAATCCAGGTCGTCTTTCTCCAGGGCTTTGAAGCGATAAAGCGCCACAAAGTAGTGAGACTGCAGATAGCCACCACGCATCCCTGGCTGCGGCTTCTTGTTCTGGGGGGCAGGAGAGGGGGGGCTCAGGGCCGGGGGGGCCCAGGGCTGGGGGCAGCCCAGCGGGGAGCTGCCTGCCAGCGGGGGGCCGGCAGGCAGGGGGTGAGGAAGAGGGGTACCTTGTCATCCATTGTGCTCTTCTCGGTCTTCTTGTCCCCTTCGGAGGTGCCTGAAAATGGGAGGAGGAAAGGTCACCTCGTGCCCCCCATCCACAGCACCAGCCTCCCCTCAAGGACCTCCGGTGCCCGGGTCAGTGGGGGAAAGCAGAGTCCCAAGGTGAGACCTGGACTTGCGGCCCCTCCTCAGGACGCAGCCTCCCCGCTGGCCCCCTGTCCACAGCCCGCCCCACCGGCTCCCTGTCCCACGCCCGGGAGGGAGCTCAGCCCTGCAGCCTCAGCCTGGCCTGCTTGCAGCACTCACCGCCCTCCGTTTTGCCCCCATCCGGCTTCATGGCCTCGGGTTCCTCATCCATCATAGCTGCCAGCGGCTGCAGGGCAGAGCGCGGTCAGGGGGGCAAGGGGTGGGCAGGGGGCTGGGGCGGCGGGGGGGGGGGGGGCTTGCAGCAAGGCGCTAAGCTGCACTCACGTTTTTCTTGTCGTCTTGCCCTTTCTTGCGCTCTTTGTTGGCCATGATGACGCCCGTCCGGAGGGTCTCGAACACCGGGTCACTCCTGTTGGCCGCCGCTGGGGCGAGGACACGGCGAGAGGGGCTCAGTCAGGGGGTGTGGGGAGATGGCACCCCCCGGGCACGGGGCTGGTACTTACAGAGCAGCTCCTTGACGCAGGCATACTGCTGGTCGCTGTACAGGGGCGAGCTGTACGCCCGGCGAAATCCTGGAGGCTGGGGGAAGAGGAGGGGGTCAGAGCCCAGCCTGCCACCCGCGAGCTGGGGGGGATGGGTGGGCACAAAGAACCAGGGGGGCAAACACCCCGCCAGGGGTGACGCAGGGCCGGGGGGTTGAGGCGCCTGGATGCGGGCGGCATGCTGCCACTGTGCCTCCGTGTACCCTCCCGGGAGGTGCTGCTGCAGCCGGCGTGAGCACTCACGATTTTGCCGAAGCAGCGTTGCATCTCCACGTAGGACTGGCAGTGGTGGTGGATGTTGGTTTTGCAGTTCTTGCACCTCAGGCCAAATTTGTTGTTGACTGGAGGTGGGAGGGGGAAAGGAGAGGCAGCGTGACCCCATGGCTGCGGGAGCGGCGGGCTGTAGCCCCGGCCCAGCCCTGGCCCACGGCCCCAGCGCCCCCGCGACTCACGGACGATCATGCGGGCACAAACATCGCAGAACTTTGGCTTTTTGAAGTAATGATCCTTGAACTTGTGGGGTTTGTCGTTGACAAGTTTCTGGGGCTCGGGAGGAGGCTCGGGCTCCTCCTCCTCTTCCTCCTCCTCCTCCTCATAGATGTAGTAGATGGGCCCTCCAGAGGGGCTCACCAGCTCCCCATTTGGCTGTGGCTCCGGTGCTGCTTCCTCCTTGGGCTTTCGCCGGAAAAGTTGCTTCAGCTTCTGCAGCTGCTGGAGCAGAGGAGGCTGCATGGTGCGCTGCAGGCATGGGGCAAAGAGCCAGTGCCCAGCTCCCAGTCCCTTCGCTCTGACCCAGAGACTGCCTCCCCGGGCAGGAGGAGAACCCAGGCGTCCTGGGTGCAGCATGGTGGCACAGGGACCCTTTCCCTGCCCAGGAGGGTCCCCCCACAAGGAGCAAGTGGCAAGACCTGGGCACCACATGGCTGTAGGCACCCTGGGGCAAAGCCAGGCTGGGCAATGCCCATCTAGTGCCCCGCTCAGTCGGATCCCACCAGGGCACCCCTGGCCCCATGGAGGGTTCTGGGGCTGAGGCAGGGACCATGTGGGGAAGGTGGGTTCCCCCTCCCACCCAAGCTGACCTGTGGGCACCCACTTACCCGGTTCTTGGGTTTCCCACCTGAGGCAGGTGAAGCTGGTGGCTCTGGCACCTCCTTCTCTGTCATGCTACAAGGGGAAGACAAAGACATCGTCTTGACCGGGGCTGCCCCCACTGCGGAGCCCCAGCCAGGGCAGCAGTGGCCTGTGCCCCTGGCAGCCCCATGGGGTCAGACCCAGCTGGAAAGCAGCTCCTGGCCAGCACCTCCTTCTGCCCTGCCCACGGTTCCTGCCCCAGCGCTGCTGCCGGGGAGCCCCAGGGCCTGGCCTGGGGTGGCTGCCCAGCCCTGCCACTGGGGCTCCGCTCCCAGCCCGGCGCTGCCCGCAGTGCTGCTCCTCGCCGTCCCCAGCTGCTTCGCAGATGCGGTGCCCAGCGCTGCCTGCAGCCACTTAGCTACCTGTACGTGCCCGTCTCCGCCTAGACGCCTCCGTCCCGAGATGAAGCAGCAAATGGCACCACTCTTGGCCTGCCACAACAAACGTACCCACAGCACTGCCTGGCACGAGGGCACAGCCATCCCTGCCTTTTCTTCCATGGAAACCCAGTGCTACCACAGGGGCAGATCTGCTCCCGCACCCCCTGGACGCGCCTGACACCAACTTCATCGGTCAACCATCCTCGCAGCCCTTCCACCAGACATCACTATTTTTGGTGCTACCGTAACACAAGACCCCCCCGCCCCCCCCCGGCAAACAACAGGACAACTGTCCAGGAGACAGTGAGGGGGGCTGGGGACTCCTGGGACCACAGGCACAGAGAGGAGGGGGGATCCTGTGGGCCCCAGGGTCCGGCCGCAGCATGGGGGCCCAGCAGGGTTGGTGGCCGCCGGGGGAAGGGGAGCCGCATGTGGAGACGCACTTACGCCACGTTCGGAGCTCACGTCCCCTGATGAAACGCCCTGCGAAGCCGGCAGCGGGCTTGCTGCCGGGGGTCTGGCGCTGGAGCCTCTTGGGCTGCAGAGCCCCCAGCCCTGGGGCCGGGCGCGGGGAGGGGGCAGCCGCCCAGGGCCACCGAGCGCCCGAGTGACAGGCCAGAGGGGCACCAACAGCTGAGCGCTGGCGGAGGCTGACGCCGAGAAATTGGAGCCCGTGCGCGAGCCAGGAGGGGAGCAGGGTGGAGAGGCGCCGCCAGCTATTTGCGTTAGCGGGTTGCTGGGCGTCACAGCAACCCACCCACCCCTGGCATGGGGCAGCGGCAGCGCCGGGGCACGCCGAGCGCTCCGGCCCTGCCGTCCCGTTTGCCCTCGCGCACGAGGCTGCTGCAGGTGGAGGGGAAGGGGTGCAGCAGCAGGTCCTGCGCTCGACGCTCACCACTGCCCCATGTCCTCTGGCCCCTATCTGGAACCGGGCCCCTATCATCCTGCCCCACACCAGGTCCTGGATCCCAGTGGCTGGATGGGCCCCCAGGTGCCAGAGCCCCTGGAGCTATGTCCCCACTAGGCTGTGGGTGGCAGCAGGGCCCCCCTCACCTCCGGGCACCTCTTACCTCTCCACCAACACCCGCGCTCCAAGGCTGGGTCCAGACACGGCAGGAAGCTCCGAGGGCTGTCGCGTGCAACGCCATGGCGAGGCCGGCGCCAGCCCAACTCCTGTACCCACACAGTGGGAGGACACGGTGGTAAGTCAGCAGCTCAAGGGCTGCTCCCCTTTACCCAGGAGAGCTATGTTTGCCCTGGCAGGGGACGCAGCGGGGGGCATGCCCTCCTTGCCACCGTGGGCAGCTTGGGGCCAGCAGCTGGGAAGAGGAGGCTATGAATATCTGAAGGGCAACCAGCCCCAGCTCAAAATGCTCTGTGCTCCTCTCCCAGCCTCAGCAGGGTGACGAGGTTGCACCCTTTGCACGTGCCGAGCACGGAGCAGGCCCCATGCAGGGACACACTCCTGCACGGGCCCCCGACTGCCATCCCGCCCCTGAGGTGGGGGAAAGGACAGCCCCTGCTGCCAGCCCGCACCTAGCATTGGCACCAGCAGAGAACGGGAAAGCAGCATTAAAGTGACGGACAAGTTTTCTTTTTATATTTAAAAACAACCCCCCCAAAATAAAACAAAAACAAAAATAACCCCCCAAATAATAATCAGATTAAATAAAATGTGCAGTGAACATACCAATCAACACCTGTATGTGCGGTTCAACACAGTGCTTAACAAAACAATATACACAGGGTAGGGTGGGCGGGCATGGGCATCACTCCAAAAATTAAAAAAAAAAAAAAAAAAAATCAATTTCTTGTCTCTTAATTATGTCCATATAAATATATCCAGGAAGGAGGGCAAGAGGGAGGGAGGGAAGAAAGGAAGAGAGAAGGCAGAGGGAAGTGCCCGCAGTCCAGTGTGCTCTGTGCCCATACATGAGCCCTACTGCGAGCTGGCACGTTCCAGCACCCGCAAGTCGTAGTTCTTTTTGGCCACACGCAGCTTGAAGCGGCTGAGGGAGTTGTTGAGGCGGAGGGAGGCGTTCTGGGCGGCCAGCGGGCTGGGGAACACGGCCACAATGGTGTATAAGGCAGCAAGGTCAGTGTGCCTGCCGTTCTCCGGAGTCCCGTTGTTGTCCCCGCCACCCCCATCTCCGCGCCGCCCCTGAGTCTCTTTGAGCCACTGGATTTTGGCACCAGCCATGGCGAGCTGGGTAAAGAGCTTGTCAGCCTCTGTCCGCGTGATGCCCTCGGGCAGGTCCGTCACCTCCAGCACTCGGCCCAGCACTGCAGTGGAAAGACAGCATGTGTCAGCCGCAGGACCTCGGATGGCAACAGCATGGTGGGAGCTGATGTCTGGGTTCCTCACCAGCTCTGGGGTGGGAGCCATCATCTCTACTCAGCCCATGAAAGCAGAGCTTTGCTAAGCTGGTCCCACATCAGGGATGTTTTTTCTAACCAGTCACTTCTTCCTCCTCAAACTGCCCCCGCCTTCCTGGTCGCTACAGTGCCTGTGCTGATCTTTCCGATACCCCATCCTGGCCCCCATGTGCTCCACTTCAAGAGGAGACAAGATGACAGATATTTTCTGTTTGCCAAGGCTCTAGCAGCACCAAGCCCTCCTCGATGCCTTTGACTGGGCTTGGCTTTCCAGTTAGGGCTTTCCCAGGTGCTCTGTCCTGCTTTCTTACCCTCATCCTGGGTGCCAGGAGAGGAGCTAACCCAGCCCTGCTGCCCTCTGCCCCTGGGCAGGCTACACCCAGGGGTGGCAGCTGCACTCTGAACACGACCTTTCCCCATGTGCTTTGTCACGGGGAGGATCCCTTCCTGCGCCCAGGCCAGTGTCACGCCAGCCTCTGTGCCTCTGCTCTGTGGTACCCAAACACCCATGCTGCCTCCTGGCTCCAGCTCTTTGGGGCTCCACTCCAGCTTCGGGGCTTAGCGGAGGCCTGGCTAAACGGATTCTTTGCTAATATTAACACGGCATGTAACGAACATGCCAGCCACTTTCCTGTGGCGGGATGGGGGCCAGCTCTCCGGGAAGCAACTCTTAAAGGGCCCCCTGCAAACAGCTGCAGTCAGTGGTGGTGACACAGAGGTGACGTGGGGGACCACTCTGAAGCCTCCAGAGAGCCAGGGAGGACTGTCTCCCTTCCAGCCTGTCTGGCTCACACCCAATTAGCAGGTCCTGCATTTGTTGCGGGGAGGAGCCAGACATGTGCCTCTCCTCCCCTCCCTGACACGAGCAAGTGGAGACCCCTGCCCGGGGGGAGGAGGAACAGGGAGGGGTCCTTCCCCCTTGGAGAGAAACGATCCACCAGGTATTTCAGCCCTGGCAGCCACCTGTGGAGGATCCCAAAGCCCCACAAATATGGGGGTTGTGCAACTCCTGCCAGTGCCAGATGCACCCATGCAGCAGGGACCTGGCGGAGGGCAAAGGGGGAGCTGCAGAAAGAGGGTCACTTGCCTACGTCACTTGTCCCGAGATCAGTGGATGCTGACTTGAGGGCCTGTCTCTTGCCCCGGTTTCCATGTTTCATTCCAGTCTGTCCCTTAAAGATTAAAAATGGTAACATGTCACCTGAGGAGACACCGTGGCCTCACAGTGCCCACAGAGCATCCTGGAGGGGCAGGCAAGACCAAACATGACTAGGCCACGACTGTGAAGGGGAATGGAGACACCTGGATGATCCTTGCACCCCTGGCACCTTTGAGATGATGCCACGGTGGTATGGGGAAGTTGGATGAGACCAGGGCACAGCCACGGCTCCAGGACACTCAAAGGACCTGAGGCTGACATCACTTCTGGGCAAAGCTGGGAGCAGGGTGAAATTTCAGCCCAGTGTCAGGCTCCAAGGAAAACTGTTCACAATGGCAGCCCTGCTGTGCGGCTGGCAAGAGTATGGGGCAGGCAACATGCCGCCCAACCCAGGGGTGCCCAAGCACGGGGCAGATGTCAGGTTCACTTCTGAACTGCCCCTGCTCAGCCTTGGGCCCTGCCCAGAGAGGGGTGCTCTGGGGGTCTTGCTCTGCTCCCAGGACAGTGAAGAGGGGGGTGGGGGTCCAGCCCAACCTTACCTGGTGTGCACTGTAGTTGGGCTGGTTGTGGAGCAGGGGCGGGGGACAGATAGACAGATTATACTGCAGCGGCTGACCCAGTAACGAGTAACGCCCGTCGCCTGCAAAATGGGAGCAAATGTTTGCAGGGGGCTAAGGGAGCCACAGGAAAGACCCAGGCCTGTGCTGTCCCCACGCCTTCCCCTTACCTTGTGCCGGGCCCATGGGCCGGGGGAACTGTGTGAGGACCGGGAGGGGGCTCAGCCCTGTGCAGACACTGTTGAGGTTGGTGACAGGAGACGGCGTCGGGGATTGGGTGGGGGACGTGATGGGGCTGTTCAACTGGGCGCTGGCCTGGGGGAGGGAGAGGGTTAGATACCCCCAGTGCTTGTGACGGGCCCCACGCCTGCCTCACCACCATGGCTTGAGCCCACCCCCTTCTCCCAGCCCATCCAGACAGTGTGGATGCTGGGGACCTCTTTCTCCCACCAGGCTGCTCCCAAAAGATGAGCTGCCTTCTTCCCAGTCCTCTCAATACCTGAGCACTGGTGTCTGGGTTGTACAGGTCTCCTGGCTTCTGCCCCCGCTGGTCCAGGCTGTAGTACTTACAGTGGCTCCACTGCACCACGGGAGGGTTCTGGGGGGGCTGGGGGCCATTGGGTACATTCAGCTGCATCACAACCACACCAGGGCCCGATGGAGACACCCCTGGGGAGAGAGAACAGCGACAGTATTGCCCAGGCTCTGTGCATTGCTGCTGCTGCTTGCTGGGGAAGAAGAGGCAGCGACAGCAGCTTTGCAGCGTCCCTCATAACGTCCCCATTGTGCTCTCCTCCACCACCCCCGCCTGCTCAGGTGGGGTGAAGAGAGGTCCTACCAAGTCTCTACAGAAAGAGATCCCTCTCTGATATCACAGCTTACATCAGTGAGTGATGACTGTTAATCCAGGAAAAATGCAAGCAGAGGGAACAAGTTGAAGGCAACTCTGGTCACCTCTCTGAGCATCACACCAAATCCTTAGGCAACAGGTCTAATCACAGAGCTGGGCGTAGAGCCCCCAGAAGCTTGGTTTGCAGCTCCAGCTCTTGCACTAATTCACCAGACCTCAACTCACAACCCCGCACTGGGGACAGGACACAGGAATCCTGACTTCTGGGCTGTTCCCCTCATCCACAGTGCTCCCGCCAGTCCCGTGAGCTGCCCTAGCGACACTAAGCCATGTTGCCAGCAGAGGGAGTCCACAGCCCACAGCAGCTCCCTGTGCCCGCTCCCACCTTGCCTCCCTGCCATGGTAAGGAGATGCCAGGCACAGGCCAGCATCAGTCCGGTCCGCAGCAAAGTCCCTGTGCCGCATGCTGTTGACTTGCAGGGAGCTGTGGGATGTGTAAGACTAAGGAAACTCCCTGCACAGAAGCTGCCAGATTCAGCTGTGAATTGGCTGCTCTGTTCACTGCAGCCCCCACACTTCTTCCAAAACCCAACCCAGTCTGTGCAGAATCAGCGTCAACACTGACCAGCGGCCCCTCTTACCTGAATACTGCTGTTGCATCTGTGGCGGGCTGCAGGGTGAGGGGGACTGTGGCATCTGATACTGTTCAGAGCCAGGCGGCTGAAGAAACCCCACCGAAGGGCTGCGAAGCAGAGAGTGCTCTGGTGAGGTGCTGGGGATGGGGGAGAAGCAATCTGCCTACCTGTGCAGGCAGCCGCCAGCTCCCTCAGCACATGAGATGGCTGGAAACACAGCTGCCTCTGGGAGGAGCACAGAAAGCACCACATGCTGCTGGGCAGCTGTGGCCAGGAAGTGCTGGCTATGGGGGCTTGGACCGGGGAAGCTCAAGAGAGGACAAGTATCTGTGGTGCCCAGCTGCCTCCTCGAACTGCAGAAATAATGTGATGCCCTTTCAGCAGGGCAGCAGGTCCCACTCTCCCCAAGGCAGGCCAGCAATACAGAAGCTTTACCTGGTGCCATTTTGCTGGGCAGTTGGGATGACGCTGTAGTAGATGGGAACCCCTCCAGCTTGAAGGCCCCCCTGAACAGACTGGCTGGCTGGTACAAGCACTGGCTGCTGGAAGGGCTGCTGGACCACATTCTGGGACTCATTGGCCACAGGGACCTGCAGGGGGAAGAGAGGTGCAGCACTGCGAAATGACAGGCAAGAGAGAACAGAAGCAGGGACAACTGGCCCCAAAGAGGAGTCAGTGAGGTCCAGACAGGGTAGAAGACAGGCCAGGCTGGTTACTGCAGCCTGGAGCAATCTTGTTCAGGGAAGGGCAGCCCCTGCCAGCTTTTCTGGGAACACAAAGGCCAAGGGACCAGCCACACTCCAGACCAGACCTCTTCCTCAAGAGATGCCCCACACAGGCTCAAACGCGGACACGCACTGCCAGTGGGCAAGCATACACAATCTTGTCAAAGTGAATGGGTCTGGGTCTTTCACTCCATCACTCACCCACAGGAGCAGGGTGCTTCCTGTGAGGCCTGCAGCACTGAGGCCTCTCCCCAGCAACCCCTCACCTGAGCACAGCTGATGCCTACCTGGTACGAAGGCAGTGGAGTGTACTGGACCATCAGGCCTTGCATCTGGCTCCCCATACTGCTCCTCTGGCTGCTGAGGAGGCCGGGGGGCTGCGCCTGCTGCACTCCCATCATACTCTGCATCTGGCCCCCCATGCTGTTCCTCTGACTGTTGAGGAGGCTAGGGGGCTGTGCCTGCTGCACTCCCATCACACCTTGGTATGTTTGCTGCTGGTTGGACATCATTGGCTGTAAACCTGTCAGAACAGGGTTTAAATGGAGCAGCTTCCCAGCTGGCCACAGGAAGCGGTCAGGGACTTGGCATGTAACTAGTCAAGTCCTGCTTTGCCTCCATCTCTTGCTAAAACAATGAGGAAAGGGCTTCCTTCATGGCAGAGATGTGCAAAGATCTGAACAAAGTTCCTGGCTTTAAATCCACCTTACAGCAGCTCAGTGCACGCTGCATTTTGATGCCCATCCTGCTTGCTGAGACAGAAGGAAGAGACTAAAAGAGGTTTAGCAGCCAGGTCCGGTTTCAATTCCCCTTTGCACAGCCCGGAGGTACTCTATAGTCGGCAAGTCCAGCAAAGAGTAGGAGAATGGCACCTTAGGGCAGGGAAGAACAGTCCCACCCCAACCAGTACATGGGAGATCCTTAAGAGCCAACAGAGCTGCAGTGAAAGGAAACATGTTCTCCCCCCTCTACTCCCCCTTACCAGGCTGCTGGGACTGCTGGGGGAGCTGCTGAGTGCGCTGGGAGCTGTAGGCCACTGGGTGACTGAGAGATCGGTATTGCTGGCTGGAGTTCGGGTACTGCCCAGGAGGGTAGTAAGAAACCTGAATCTATCAGAATCAAGAAGACACGTGATGAGAACACAAGAGGGAGCAGGACCAAGAAAGCTAGTCCCCCAGGGCCAGTCTTCTCTCTCACCTTGCCTGGTTTCTGCTGAAGGAAACCAGGCAGGGCTTTGACTCTGGCCAGATGACAGCTCCTCCAAGAACTGCAGCCCCTTCCCACTCCTCCCAGCCTGCACATCCAAGCCTTTCCCAGCACAGCAGTGCAAGAGCAGGGGAGCCACAATTCTCAGAGACCGATCCTAGAGGTCATAATGTCCTGCAGGACCCCAAAGAGAGCTTAGAAGTGTCAGTCCTGAATCTGGGCTCAGATGGTCACTGTCCCTCCCCCAGC
The DNA here is from genome assembly GCF_036417845.1 of Apteryx mantelli. Taxonomy (NCBI): domain Eukaryota; kingdom Metazoa; phylum Chordata; class Aves; order Apterygiformes; family Apterygidae; genus Apteryx; species Apteryx mantelli. Next base: position 2,770,843 of record NC_090010.1, on the reverse strand, counting down.
AATGTGCCAGGAATGGCTGGAGAGATCCCCGGATAAGCACCCTGTGAGCTCAGAGGGACAAGGGGGCAGAAATTGTCCTGTGCCTAGCACAGGGCAGGGAGCTGACTTGGTGCTTTGACCTGTGTGCATTGATCTATTACAAACGAGCAGCAGCAGAAGAGGGGACCCACTCTCAAGGAGCTGGAGCTGTTCTCTGCGCTGCTCCCCAGCAACTCCTTGCCCTGGCAGATTTGGGCAGAGGTGCATACCCCCCGTCCCAGGTTTGCACATGTCCTTACTTGCTGGGGAGGCTGAATGTAGCTCTGGGGCTGCAGCACCTGCTGCGTGGGGGCCGTGTGCCCTGAGGCGGAGTAGTTGGAGGTGGGAATGGGCTGCCCAGGGGATGTCATGATGAATCCTGTCTGCTGAGGATGCTGGGAGATGAGGGATGACTGGAACACGGCCGAGGAAGGATCCGGTGCTTCTGCAGAGCCCTGCCGGCTGAGGCTGATCTGCCCAAAGGGATTGCTGAGTTCGTCACCCTGCATTGGGGATAAGTGGGAGGGATGGAGGAGAAAAGCACGTAGGACGTGGCTGTTCCCAGCAGAGGGGTCTGCTCTGCTCGGAGGGGCTCTGGAAAAGTCCCAGAAACAAGCCACAGCCCAAGAGCATTTTGCAGGAGTGGGGCAGGGGCATGCAGGCTGCTAGCGGAGCCCAAGTGCTCGGGGAACACCTGCATTGCAGCGTTGCCCCTGTGGTGCCCCCAAGCCCAGCAGTCCGGGCACCTGGGGGCTGCGGGCCAGGACCCGCTGGCAGTGCCCCCAGGACCACGGGCTCATGGCACCACCCACGCTCTGCTCGCTCCCGCGACGGTTCGTGCTCCGTGGTGGGGGTGGCGCAGGGACTGACCCAGCCCCCCAGACCCCAGTGCTGGGCACAGGCAGCTCTTCCTGGTGCAGATCTGGGCTTTGCGCTTGTGTTCCCCCGCCCCATTCAAGACCAGCCGCTCCAGCAGTGCCCAGCACTGGCAGTTCCCACAGCCTTGGGTGTCCCATGGCCTTGGCCCTGCTGCAGCGCAGGGCCTCCCCAAATCCCAAACCCGCTGGGTGCAGTGGCCACAACATACCTGATCAGCAAAAGCTCATACAACACAAACATCACATGAGTACAACAGAGACAGTGCAGAAGAGGAAATGGGGTTTATACCATGTTGTACTGCTGGGGTGGAGAGACTGGCAAGAGGACTTGGGGGCAGGAGCTTGGAGAATACTGAACAGGCTGCAGCGCTGGGACCGGCTGAGACCAGCAGAGAAGGGAGCAAAGGAGAGAGATTTGGGTGGGAAAAGGTGTGGGGGAAGGAAGGAAGGAAGGAAGGAAGGAAGGACAGGATAGGAGGAAGGAGAGAAAGAAGGAACAATAAGGTTAGTCAACTGAGCCAATTGCAAACACACAAAGAGGCGGGGGGGCATTGCAGAGGGGTGGAAAGCACAGAGACCAGAGCAGGAGAGCGTTCATCTCTCTATGAAGGAAGACACACAGCCCGGCCAGTTGCTTTGTGGAAGCTGGGAAGGCTGACCATGTCCACAAAGCAGCTCCTGTCTGGCATGAACAGCAACACAAGTTCACAAAGGTCAGCTACTGTTAAGAGCACCAGGAGAGCCGTTTCCTCCCCTTACAACCTTTGTGCCTCCCCCTCTTCACCATCCACTTGTGTGTGGCCCTGGCTCCAAGCTCTCTCTGCAGTGTTTCTTGGCCTTCCCTGCTGGTAAAACTGACTCTTTTCAGTCTCACCCTCCCGTATGGGCCTCTCTTTTGTCTCCTGGGGGACCTGCTGATGCCTGCTTATGACAACACCTAACTTGAGCACCACAGACAGTGCTTTGGGCACTCCACTTGTAATCAACAGGCAGCATTGGCTTCCTTTTATTCATCTGATTTGTCCTTTGGTGGGACAGAAGGTGCATGCATATGGGAGACATTGCATTTTCAGACCTTTCACCAACAGCCAACAGCTTTTTCAGGAGCTACACCATTAGGAGAAGAGCCAAACAGCAGAAGATGCAAAATAAACCCCCAGCAAGACACAGAGATGCTGCACAGCTCTGATACCAAAGTCTCTGGACTCTACTACACCCCAGTTCAGCAGGGCAGACTTGCCTCTGCTGTTGAGAGCAACCTCACATCAGCCAAAAAAGGGGGAGAAGTTCCAGAAACCTGCTATGTGTTTACACCGCCCACCCAGGGCACTGTGCTCAGTCCCATGCCATGCTACAACTCCAGACAGACACCCCTGCTAACTTTAGCACTACATCCTGGCTACCTCAGGAGACACCTCAAACTGATCTGTTTCCCTTGAGTCTCAGTATCCTTTGCAGACACATCCACATCCCTGGGAAGCAAAGAGTAATCATGAAACTCTGGAGTCTGTCCAGAGCCCAAGAGCTACAAGTTCCCTCCATCCTCATACAAATGGTGACAGACAGCAAGGATATGGAGGAACACAAATCTACTCACATTATCTGCAGTAAAAGCCATTTGAGGAGGCTTGTTTTCTCCTCCCACCCCAAATCATTGAAAGCTCTTGAAATTCATTGCTTTAGGAGACATCATAAGTATGGGACAAAGCACCAGAAAGGATCCCTATAAAACTCAAGAGCAGGCTGTGGTCCAGCACAGACACACCGCTCTGGTAAGGGCAGGATGGCAGGATACTGAGGTCCCTTCCCATGCACACCAAACAGCTCTGCACCCACTGAACATGAGGCAGCTTTGCTCTCCAAATGTGCCCACCAGGGCTAGCTCCCACCACTTCTTCAATCGTGCAGTGATGCAGGGTCAGCTGTTGTGCTGTGGTTTCTTACAGGCTCAGGAACAGAAAAACGTCTGTAGGAATGACAGCCACGAATGCTTTCCAAAGGGCTCCATCCTCAGAAATAGCCCTGCCAGGCTGTGAAACATCATTTGAGTTTAACCTGGGGAGGGTCTGGAGAACACACCAGGACCCAGCCCCAGGTCTACCTTTCCCCAGGACATCAGGTGACCAGCCATAGGATTTCAGCACTGGGGAACTCAAATTCAACTATCATTTGTGACAGTCCCTCACCAGGAAGGCAGCTGGTCCCAGAGGGTAACTCTGCCGCTCAACGAAGTGTTACAGATCCCTTGCCAGAAGGGCTGTTGGCCCGAGCAGATATGGAAGAGGCTGGTGAGCTGAGATGTCGTGCAGCATCATATGCAGACACAGCAAGGCCCCTTGACCTTCTCCTGCTCTGCCAATAACACAGAGGGACTGTCACTCCCTAACAGGTGGCAAGCGTGAGGCCACCCAAATCCCACAGGGCAAGGGTGAGTCCAGGGCACCCCTGGTGTGTGGTGGGTCTCTGTTTCTACCTCCCACCTCTGTGCCTCAGGAGTTGACTGAGCCCTGGATGCTGTGCAGCAACTCACCTGCGATATCATGTGGTTACTCATGGCTGGCTGCTGCTGGGCTGTGGGTGGAAGTCCTTGTGGCTGTGGTTGAGGCTGTTGTGGTGACTGTGGTTGAGGCTGCTGGGCTGCACAGGGCAGGAGGCCACGGTTGGGCTGTGAAGAGGGGGACTGGCTGCATGCGTCAGGGGCACCTAGTACCAGACCTTGAATAGAGAAAGGCATGGCAGGGTTGGTACCTGAGAGAGAGAAACATTGATGTGGGGGGGTGAGTTAGAGCCTGTCTTCTGTACTGCAGCTAGATTGCATTCTGTCTGCTGTCCAAGCAGGAACTTCCATGCAGACAGGGTGAGTGGACTGCAGGCCAAGGCACTAGTTTGCCTCTACCTCACAGCAAAGCAAGGTGTTGACACCCTCTGGACTCCAGGTGATTGCCTCTCTCTCTTCTCCACATCCATGTCCACCCACTGTCCCTCCACAGCTGTGCACAGCATCTTCTCCTCGCGTTGACCTGTGCATGCCTTGCTCCATGCAGGGAAGACCACTTTGCAATCTTTGTTCCAAACAACGTCCACAAGTCGTACAGCTATCATACCCAAGGCGGTGCCCTGACACCAACCTAGCACGCTCACAGCGCATGGACAGCCTAACCCAGCAGTCCCCACGCAGAGCTATCAGCAGCTGCTGTTTGTGTGATGCTTCGACACTGCTCAGAACTGCAGGAAATTAAAAAGCCAATGACAGGCTCACAGGATGAGCCTGGCCTGTCTTTGCCCACAGGATAGAGCTTGCTTGGCGTAGCTGCTGGTCGGGTTGGCGCAGGGTGGTAAAAATAGGTTTGTGGTGCAACCAGTTCTTTGGAGAGATGTGTCTTCTCTCGCATCTGGAAAGCACCTGGCACGAGTCAGGGCCTTCTATAAATGACATAGACTTCCTGCTGGGAAGAGGAATCTGGTTGTAAAAGCAGCACCTGCCTGATGGAGGGTACCCCATCCCAGCGTGAGGCAGAGTTTACAAAAGAGGAAGCTGCTGGGTACACTCAAGTCAGCTCAGTGCCGTAAAGCAGCCTGCGGAAGGAAGCTGGAGGGCTGTTCCCAGCCACAGCTCAGCTCTGCAGCTAGGCAAGACCCCTGCTTGGACACCAATACATTGTCAAGATTAGCCCATTTTTTTGTCCAGAACAAAGAGGGGAGTGAGGGAATCCCATTTTATGGTCATATAGACCCAGTACATGCACATCCTTTGAGTAAAGGGCTGGGGGGGTCAGCTGGCTGAAAGCAATTCTTCCTCATGGCCAGGAAAAATTGTTAGGAAGGCGTGCGATATATGCTGCAGGGCACCTAGCTGGCAACTGCCCTCCTCAGTATTTCAGTCATACTTCCTGAACTAAAAAGGCTGTGAAACTATTGCTTGAAGGCCCAGTAGCTGCTATTTAACTAACTCTGCCTCTGATCTACTGCTTTTCAACAGCCAGTCTTGAGGCACTCTGATAAGGAGCTTTGTATCGTCACCCACACTGCAAAGGGGGAAATATTTTGTTCACAGTTGCCCAGAGGCTGATGGCTGAGATGGGAAAAGAATCATCGAGTCTTAGGCACTTCCTCCACTCTGAACAAACAGCAGGATATGGTGGTTTTTTTCAAGAGAAAATTATTTTTCTTTTTTTTTCCCCCCACAGCATTTCTAATTACTCGCCATAATATAGAGCCAGGAGAGCAATTGGCTTCTGTTCCCAGGGAAGACCTGGAAGAAAAATACATAAAGAGCAAAAAATAGATCCTCTCTTGCTCTGCTTTGCACGTGGCTGGGCCAGATCTTCAAATAACTGCTCCCATCAGTTGATGAATCAGTGCCAGAGGTGGTTGCAAGAACCAGAAAAAGCACAGCCCTGAGTACAATGGAAACAGGGTCCCAAGAGACAATATAGGCACCCTGAAAGTACAAGATGAATGTGTGGTTTTCAAAGCCAGCCTGGGCGCTAGAACAGCAGTCTCATTCCTTTTAGGTCCATCCCTTTCATTTGAATGGATTCCTGTGGAGCAGTCGAATCACCCACAAGCACCAATTTGCTTCCCCTCCCCAGTAAAATGACAGCTCTCAAGCATTTGGGGACCTGCTGCCTACCAGAGATAATGCAGGAAGGTAGACACTGAGATACCACTGGATTTTGCTCATCGATGTTGCACAGGAATTGCAACCAGCTACCATATGGCTCCTCAGTTACCACCAGACTATTAAAATGACAGCAAAGATCTGTGCTGCCTCTTCCACAAATGCCTTTCCCAAGCAGTCAGTTGAAAATAAAGTACTCTGCTCCCCACTGATAGAGGGCTGGTGCTGCACCAAGGGCAGCACCTATCCTCTGAGGAAACTGTTGTGGGTGACAGACTACCAGTGATGCTTCACAATAATGTTCTGCGTGCACGGACCACCCCTTGTGCGATCCAGATGGAAAAGGAAGAACTGATCTGGAGCAGCCAAAGACACTTGTGATCCCAATTCCCTTTCGTGCTCCTGAAACCTTAAGCTGTATTCAGTAGCTCTTGAAGAGCTGCAGCCCCAGCTCCCTGCTGTTATGTTTGCTCTCAGGAGTATGGTGAACCATTTTGAGAGAACATCTTAGGCAGATACTGCTTAACACGGTCTTTGTCTGATGAGATAGACTAATTGGTGGCACCCTTCCTGGGAGCTCCTTTGTTGGGAAGCAAGGAAAAGCGCTAGATGGTTTACCTTGACTGAGGAAGTCTCCTTAGGGCTGTGAGAGATCATGGGGAGCAGAAAGGAATGGGAACACAACTTGCAGCACAGCATGAGAAGGAAACAATAGAAAATTCATAGCTTGAGTCCCAGGGTATAGGACTAAACAGTGTTCTGTGTCTTGGACAACTCTGCTAAAGGGAAGTGAGATGTAATAGTGCGTACTGAAAGAGCAAACGATAAACCAGCCGGCGTAGCCCTGGCCTGGTACTGAACACATTGAGATGATGCCAACCATGTCCCATTTTAACCAGAGTCACTGCCCAGAGCTTCACAAGCACCAATCCCCCAATCCCAGCCTGGCAACTATGTCTGCCAGATGCCTCTTGGCAGAAGGTGCATGGGAAACTATACAGTACCTGCCCGGGATGTTCTGCTGGCAGTGCTGCCCTTGCTGCTCCCAATGCTGTCCCCCCGCGTCAGGATGGAGATGCCACTGAAGCTGCTGGCCTTGGTGACAGGTGGTCGCAGGTTGCGGATGGAGCCATCTGAGTCGGTGCTGCTCCATGGCCGAGGCTCCAGTGACTTTATCTCACTCTCTGTGCTGCTCTGACGGCTGCCCGAGGCCCGGTTCAAACTGTCCCGGTTGCCCCTGCAGAGACCGGAGGAGTTAGACAACACCTTCAGGGGAAAGGGGCAGGAGCAGGACCCACACGAGCTGCATCAGAACTGTCACACCAGGGGTGGTGACCCTGGCCAGTGGCTGGCTCTGTGACACAGTGTGCTGGCACTGCATACAGGTATCTGCCAGCGAACAAACACCCTGGCTCACAGCTTGCTTGAGCATGCACTGTGAAGACCCAGACACTGCTGCTCTTCCTTGGTGTGTGTTGAGAGCTTGCCCCTCACCCTTTTCCCTAGCCAGAGCCCAGTCTGGAGGGGATTCCAGCAGGGTCAAAGCATGATCCCTTGCTAAAGCCCTCCTTGTCTCAGAACAGAGGTTTCTCTATGGATAGCTTTACAGAGTCTTTGAGACAAGGATGACTGAGAGCCTGCCAGACCACTTTCCGCACCAGCCCTGGTAAGGCTTCCTGCCAGTTGGAACAGCTACAGGCCAGCATATCACTTCACTCAGAGCTCCCACTCTTCATCCTCCCTCAGGCCCAGGCCAGGTCTGGGCAGAATAGGACCTTACTGAGCACCAGCAAAATGCCACAAGCAGTGAGCCTGGTTTGTCAGCCCAGCTGAGGAACATAAGCACAGTCCTGGGTTCCTGGGCCTCCACCGAGGCGGAGTGTTGAGGAAGGTGACACTGGAAGAGATGCTTATACCGAGCCTGGCAGCAGCACCAAGCAGTTGTGGAGGGGAAAACGGAAGCTTGGAAGGAACTTCTGAGGTGATGTCCTGGGCCAGTAGGAGCACATGAGAGGGGAAAAAAAAAAAAAATCCTTGGAAAAGCAACCAGTGCAATTATCCTCAAATTGGTGAAAGGAACTTGACTATGCATCCTCAAAGCCAAAATTATAGCTGACCTAACAAGCATCACCTTCAAGTTCTCGGGCTGTCTCCAACCTAAACTTTGAAGGCTGGTTTGGGGGCTGTTGAGAGAGGTGGGGGGAGAGGGAAGGGGAAGGGGAAAGGGGGGACATGTGAAGGCATCTGCTCTGATTCAGCTGTGGCTAAATGCTCTTCAACCTCCAGGCACACTACCACTCTGAGAGCTGCCGTGGTAGCTTCTGCCATGCTTGCTTTCCCTTAGCCTTGCTGCAGCCAGTTTCCAAGCGTGTCCACCAGCAGAGCTCTCTGCAGTCAGACTTGTGCTTCAGCAGCATTAATACTGGGCTTTCAAGCAAGTGAAACAGCTTTGTTTGCTCTGAATGCTGGGCTTTAAGCGCGGCAAGTCTCTGGAGTTCACAAGGTCATCATCTCCAGCATCACCGCTGAGGGAGCCCCAGTCTCCTCAAGAGCCTATCCATCTCTGTCCAGAGTCCCAAATGATCCTGAGGTCCACACAGCCTCCCTCTGCCCACTATGGGAACTACAACACAAAGCTGACAGATTAACCAAACTCTTTAGGCTCCTAAAGCTGCAATCACAACAGCAGCTTTCTTGCCGCTTCTGGGTGAACTTTACTAAAGCCCCATGGCAGATCTGAAAACTCTACCCACTGCCTTAAACACTACTGCCACAGCAGACTCCAACACACAGTCCCTGACACGTTGGGAGTAACCATGCTGAGGACACCAGTGTCCCTCCAAGAGTAGCCTGAGCCATGCCAAGCTGGTTCTGCATTTCCTTAGATCCTCCTGTGCTGTTCATACCCAGAGATGTTTCCTCTCTAGAGTTTCTAGAGTACTATCAAACAAGAGGACAGCAGGCATGAGGCTCACTCCATTTTCATCCTGTTCTTTATCTTCTCATCCTCAGCAGCCACCAGTGCCAGACAGGGATCTGTGCAAGGTGACTCCTCAGGCTAACTTCATTCTTCTCCCCCTTTCATCCACAGGAAAACAACTTAATGAGAAAATGCTGCTCAAACACGCTCCCAGTGCCCTCTGCAGCACACTTTGGTTGAAATGGGCTCCTCAGACACTTCACTGCCATCATTAAGCAATTCAGCTGTTAAGATCAGGGATTAGGGACAAATCCACACTGTGAGGATGTTGATCCTGTCACTGTAAGGGCAGGGGTTTTCCTACCCTGTGGGGAGACGAGAGGCAGAATGATTTGAGAAGTGTTGGAATCCTCTAGCTTCCCCATTCTTCCCTGCCATTCCCACCTTCCACCCCTCCATTTTAATTGATGATTCAGCAAAAAAGGACTCAAAAATTGATGTTGCAAAAAATACAACTTGAATAACTTCACAAGCAGCCATGCATGGGGCAAATTTACTCAGCAGGACAATGTACAAAATAAGTCACACAGAGATACCTAAAAATCTGCCTCCGTTTGTGAGAACTAGAAGAAAAGCCTTCTTTGGAGATTCTGTCGGTTAACATCAGAAAAAAGCATCATTATAGAGTCATGCAGTCCTCCATAGAGAAAGCCAGAGATACAAACAGTGTCTGCTGTACACTACTAACCTGCTGTCGGTGAGATATCCATTCTGGCCGGTCTGGAGGCAGGGAGAACACATGGAGACGAGAGAAAGAAAAGGGAGACTTAATAACTTTGAAAACAACAAATCCAGGCAATTACAAAGCAAAGAGGAGCAAAGTACTAAGAGTCTGGGACTCAGACACAGTCTGTATTGTGCATGAGTTACGTGCTCACTCAGGAATCTTGTTGAGCCTTTGGCACGCCAGTCCCACCTGGCTCTCAATCCAGACCCATCAGGAACCTTCCCTGGTGGTGGTAACTCTGAGATCTCTCAGGAGTTTCCAAATCTGAGTCCTCAACTCCCTACCCCATTGCTCTAAAGCTGGATTAGTAATGGCTGCTTTAGCAGTGGAACAATCAAGGCCAGACGTGCAAGGGTCCTTACTTGCTAAACGCAGGCATGATTATCGAAGACATGAAGAAAAGGCAGAGGGCTCAAAGCCAGCCCAGCCCACCATGTGACAGTCATCGCTGCCTCTGACCGTCAGGTGCAAAGCACAGGCTTAGCCCATGAACACAGAGCAAGGGCAGTTACCTCCCCGCCCCATGTTGTGCTAACACGGGATAGTGCCTGCCCTATCCTCTGACTGCAGGCAGAGCTGTTTACTAATGTGTCTGGATGGCTTTGGGCCTGTGTGTTTAAGACAAATCCATGGTTACAACTGGTCAGAGAGTCATCAACTGAAGCCTGGTACTCAGCACAATGGATGCCTGAACACCCTCCTCGGCCAGGCACATGGCAACCTCCCTTAGGACAAATGAAAGGGCTGTCCCCCAGACACTCAAAAGCAGCAGGCAAGGAGCTGGACTTTGAACATGTCCCAAGGCAGACTGGCACTTGGCACTATCCCTCATTCCATCAGTTGCTGTCTGGCACAGGATGGAGCCCTGCCTCCAGCTGGCAGACAGCACCCAACACAGCAGGGCACAGCAGTCTCTCTGTGAGCCAGATGTGTGCAAGGAGCACAGTTCAGGCTTAGAGGAGGTCCATGTAGGAGCAAAGATATCGAGCAAGCAATAACCAAGCTGGACACTTTGTAAGAAAGGAAATAAACATGCTGCCCAGATTCATTCTGTAAAGGCACAGAGCCCTGCCTGACACTCCAGGGCCAGCATTGCTTGTTCAGGAGATTGAAGCTGCAGCAGCAGGGAAAAAATGGGGAGAAGGCTGCTCCTTTTAGGTTCAGTGATTGATTTGCTGGTCATCCCAGAACCCCCCTGCATGAGCTAATCTAATCTAATCTAATCTAATCTTGCTGGGCAGCAAGGGGCAAGCCTGCCTCCTCTGTCAGTTCCCACACTTCTACTGCCATGTAAAGTGGAAGAATAATTTAGGGAAGGAGGGAAAGAGCAGACTGGGGAGTAGAGGCATAGCTTCTCTCTATCTCAGTGGCTTAGACATCTTTGTCAGGACCCCTATTTCACTGGTAGGTTCCAGAAATGCTGAGAAGTTTGTAGAAAATGAAGTGACAAGATCTGACCTTTTAATTTACTCAAAGACACCTTCTGCCACAAAGATCCAGTAGGGCGCGTGGCAAGTGAGTCACTCAAGCTTACCTCTCGTGCAAATATCCGCTCCCTGACCCGCTGATACTCTTCCTCTCGCTCTTCTATAGATTTGCTCCTTCTCCCATCCTGCAAGGGGAGTCTGATCTGAAGGGACAAACACAGCTCAGCTGGTCAGCAGTTGCCAACAGGAGAAGGGGGCGCAGTCAGTTGCTGGTATTTCTACATAGCATTGTAAGTAGATGTGGATTGGTGTGCCTGTGCATGATGCCTGGAAGCCATGATACAGCCTCTGCTCTTTGAACCTACAGTCTGGATACTTATTTCTAAGGAAGAACATCCTGGAGGTCTGAGTGCATCTGACCTTCTGGGTCAAGCACAACCACTGTGCCTGAACTCTGCCTGATTTGGGAAGGACAGATTGGGAACATGTCACCAAGACCTTCTGAAAGACATTTTGGTCCTAAGGAGTCAAAAGCTAGAGGCCACTCTGTAAAGGCACATGGCCGATAGCCAGCTCCTCCTGCTCAGTCATGGGTTCTGTGCTTCATGGGTAGCTGCCTCACCTGCAGAGTGCCAGCATGGGGAAACCAGAGACTGATACTGATTGCAACGACCAGCTCCTTATCCTGACAACTTTTAAGTTTCAAAAACATGACCCAAAGCAAGGGTAATGGCATGTTGGGGTGATGTAAAGATGGGAGCTACAACAGCAAAGAGCATGAGATCCCTGGCGAAGAGGTCTGCCTGCCTCCTGCCCCTTTTTGACATTCAAGATTTTGGCTAGAACAGGTTGGGAAAACAGCCACAGATGGACAAGCCAGCTCTGCATTACAGGTGTGGTGCCACCTTCCACAGCCTGAAGGGAGGCAAGGGTTCAGGAGGGTTTCAAGCTCAGGTGACTGGCAATACTGCTGAGCTCAAATACTAGAGTGTTTCATTTTGCTGATGGCTTCCTTCCAGCAGTACTGCCAGGTCACAATGACTTCATGGCTGTAAGCCCCAGTGAGGGGTGGGAGAAACGTTTGGCAATGCTCAGCTCTGGGGCTTTTCCAAAGAAACCCTAGCAAAACATTTCACCTTAAAGCCTAGCCCAGCCACCAGTCGCTACTCAGGGTACAGAAATGTGTTACCCTGCATAGAACCTGCACAAGTTCTTCCCCCATTTCCATGGTATTTTATAAAATCTTCATGATATGTCTGGATGCTGCCATTTGGGAGGGGTGGAAGCTTTTATAGACTATTACTGCAGGAAACCCAAGAGAAATTTAGAGTCATTCTAATCTTAGAAAGGTCTCATCTGACTTCCACAAAGTGTGCAGGCACCACTCTCCTACCCCTTACCTGATTATCATCTCGGTCCATGCTGGTATCATCCCGTTTTAGGATGAATCTCTGTGGGAACTCTGCATTCTTCTCATCTTTGATGTGCTCAGAGAACCTCTGCTCAGGGCTGCAGGAGGAACCAGCCCTTGTTAGAAGTGTAAAAATGGACATAGAACTTCTTCATAAAACCACTCCTTGCAGAGAGGTGACGAGGGGCGCAAAGAAGTTGCGTCAAATCTCTCCTCTATCTGATGGCAAAGGGAGGAGCTCCTGCCTTTTCTCTGAGAACTAGAAAGCTGGGAAGGACTTGAAGATATATACACTTAGGACTGGAAGTGAAGGATTCTTCAGGCCCCTCCAGAGGGGATCAGCCTTTCTCACAGAGGCAAAAAATTTGACGCAAAATCCATCCCACTCTGGACCATGCCAGGGATCTGGGGCTGGGGGCCATGTAGCACCATGCAGGGAAGGGAAGGGGATGCCAGCCCAGCTGTTCTCACTCCCTCCCCCTTACATTCGTGTGTTACTGGTCTTGTTGATAATGACTGCTTTCCCAGTTTGGTCAACGTTATGGTCCATGCCGAAGTAGGCAGCTACCCGGTGCAGCAGCATCCTGTGATATGAGGTCATCTGAGGGAACTTCTTGAACTGATTGCTGAGAACAGGGGAGAAAGCATTAGGATGCAGAAGACTGAAACAATGATAATCTGACATCAAAAGGGAGAAGGGAAGGGAGAGGCCAGAGATGCTTTGACCAGATCCCAGACCAGACCATGTCACCTATTCAAAAGCAGTTAATCAGGACTCAAGTACTGCTCTTCACACAGGGCCTGAGCATGGGCTTATGGTGTTCTGCCAGCCAGAGCTGGGCTAAGTCTCTAGCTGAACAGGCCGTTCCTGAAACAAGACCAGCTTGTGCAGAAAAGCACATGCTTGTTTCTAAGCAGAAACAGGAGCCACTATTAGTACTTACAGTATGACTTCTCCAGTCCTATTAGGTAAAAAAAATTTGCAAGCTCTCCTGCAAACACTTACTTTATCCCACATTCTGGGATGTGAATCCTGGTTTCTCCTCCCCCAATTTATGCTAGGAATAGCTGCACAACAGCACTAATCTCCTTCTCAGTGGATATGATGATAAATCAACTGATACTCAATTAATATGGTGCTCAGACATCTTGTGAATGGGCAAGGGCAGGTGGAGGATGTACATGAGAACAGGCCTCTTAAGCAGCGTGTCCAAAAGACGCTCTCTTCTCCCCTGGGAGCCCAAGTTCCTAAATTGTAAGTTATAAATCTGTTTTGCTTGACACAAACTTGATGACCACTTACTTGTTATCGCTAATAAATTCCAGAATTTCCTGTTCTAACTTTAGCAGCATCATCCTATCCCTGTCAAGAAAAGAAAGAGGGAAAAAAACACCTTTAGAGACAGTGAAACACAGTTTTTCCTGCTTGGTACTCATCTGCCCACAACAGAAAAAATTCAAAAAAGCCTGAACTGAGCAACACCATTAATCAATCATGCTTCACCCACCCTCCACAACAATGAATACCCCCCCCCCACACACACACATTTTTTCATAGATAGTAAATTAATAGCCAGATTTTTTCTGTTTAAAGTTGATGTTTTGCTAATGGTGCTTGGCTTTCAGTAATATTGAATCTCTGCTCCGCTGGAAGCCCCACTGGTAGAGATTCCAGCTTTGCTATTCCTATGCCAGTTTTTGGCTTGATTATGTTTATTACTGACACAGCAGCAGTTCCTTTAGAGGCTAGGTTTTGACAACCACTTATAGGAAGGGTTTTAGAACAATCAAGACTCCTTCCTGCTTGCATTTAAACAAATTATTTTTCCTCTATCTCTCTCCATAATACACAAGTATATGTTTTGCTTGACTGCAGTATATAAAGTTACAGTTGTGCTTTTTGTTTCTACACTGCTCCAGGTCCTGTAACCTTCTCTGAATTCCAAAAAGTAAAACACACTTTCAGGTACTTTCTGTAGTTGCTTCTCCGCCAAGATATATGAATACACACCCCCACCCATGAGTTTAGAGACAATCAGAGAAGCATTGGTTGCCAGGTTCTCCCTCCTTTCACTCCATTAGCTAGTTGTTTTACTGACTAGGGACCCACCTTGGGTTTTTTTTCAGTGTATTTACTAAAAATTCATGCAAATCTATTCCAGTGGAGTCTGTATATTCCTGGCTGGAATCTGAAACAACAACAGCAGCAGCACAAATTAACAAAACACTGCAACAGAATAGCTTGAATGAGAAGAGGTGCGTGTCTCTCAGCAATGACTCACTTCATGCATGAGGATGATGTCCCTACAGAGCTGCCAGAAGAAACTCAGCCTCATTTTCAGCACTAACCAGTCACAACACAACCAGAGGAAGAAAGACCCCTCTTGCTACAGAACTGCAAGCGATGGGTCCTACATCACTAGGGCCCAAGTCCAGTTTCTAGCACAGCTCTGAATGTGACTTCGAGGCCCAGTTTCTCAATCTGTAAAATGGGGACTATACACCACTGTTCGTTGTGGGTAGCAAGAAGATCAGTATGTTATGTACAAGGCATAATGAGCCCAAGGCCCCATTAGGAGAACCCCAGAAAGAGGGAGAACAGATCATGGAGAGAAACCTTGTCCCTATGCCCTGCTACGGTCAGAGCACACTCAGGATAGTCCATATTGCTGCCTGTACAAGGTTTTTAGGTGCATTTTCCTCCCCAGATTAAAGGTACATCTTCTAGCCATTTCTATGCCCCAAAAATCACATGCACAGGATCATAGAGCAGAAACATAGCTCCTCCCAATATCACATCTTACACTTGTCATCTTTCTGCAGGTTTTATAAAATCAAATCAAAACTGAAACCAAGAGTATGGTGGGTCTTTTTGGTTTTGCAACTGCGTATTTCAAAAGGCACCAGATCACTACAAACATGCAGGAAGCCTGCAAGTCTGCTGGGGCACATGACAATCTAGAGAAACTCTCCCCCTCCTTCCCCAAGCTTTACTCCAGAAAGGATGTTATAAAGATGATTCATTCATGTGCAGCCTTCAGCAGAGATAATCTTTCTACTTCCAGCAGTTGTACCACTGGCCAGCAGAATCCTAAAGGCAGGTAAGACAGGACCTGCCCTGTTCAGAGGGCACCTGACCTCGAGACAGCATTTTCCTTGGTGCCTTTTCTTTATTCTTGTCTTTTTCTTCTTTTTCAGCCCCATCTTTCGTGGATTTTTCCTCTTCCTTGTCAGAGGGGCAGCTAATGTGCAACTGAATGATGTCCTGCAACGAAACAAAGCAGGCAGGGTTGAGTGACTTGAACACTCCCTGGAATCACTACCACTGCTGGAGACGCAGTCAGCAGAGAAAGACATCAGGGAAAGGCAGGGGTTCAGGTCCCGGATCTGAGACATCTCATAACAGGCCCTGTTCCAAGAGTGGACAAAGCAGCCTCTCTCCCCACCCTCCTCCCAACAAGAAGCTTTTGGCAGGCTTTGATGGGACTCTCAACAGCATTTCTCACTGCTGAAAACCTGCCTTGCTGGGTCACCTCATAATCTAAGTCTCATGCTTCCCTGTTTGATGCTGACAAAATACTATTATGCTTTGGACTCAGGAGTGCCCAAGGTGAGTTAGGTCCTGCTCCATTACAGTAAGATATAGACTCTACCATCCACCCTGGAAAGAGAAAGGGCCTGACAGGAGAACAGAATATACAGCAAAAGCCACGTGTGATGCGATGAGTGGCCCCTGCGCTGCAAAAGCATGGCGCTTTCTGATGTTTTCTTTCACATCCTCTCCTGAATTGCAACTGCCCAGCATGGCCTGTGGATTCACTCTGCTCCATGGGAAGAAATGCTGCACACCAGTAGGATTGTCAAAGGCAGTTCCAGAGGATGTGCTGCTCAAATTCATGTTAGAATTGACGATAAAAACACCAGCCTGTGTGCCAGATGATCTTCCCCCTCCTTCTACCTGTAGACTAATACTGTTTTACTTTGGTCCCTGGCACTGTTACGTGTGCTTGTGGTTACTTTAAAAGTCCTCCTAGTGAACATATGGTTCTAATGAGCGAAACCCAAACAGGAGATGAGAGCAGTCTCTGGAGCAGGAAGCTTTGAGACAAGGAAGGCTTAGAGGCCAAGTACCCATTCACTACAATGCGGAGGTGGGCTGGGCAGCACTCAACCCTGGCACAGGTCAGGTCTGGCCTTGTGAGAGGAAAGCAGCATAGAGATCTCTGATCTAGCACAACAGACCTAAGCTGGTAAGTCTGCATGGTGCAGTACTATGTCAGCTCAACAAAGCTGGACTGTAGCTAGCCACAATCTGATTTGCAGCGAGGCAGCTCAGATCTCTGCATGTTGCACCATCCTCTGTTTCTGGAGCTTAGGCGGGCTGAGCAAGTTCAACCCATCTGCTCTTGCCCAGGCAGACAGGCTCTTAGCACTTCACCGACTGCTGCCCACCTTCAAGCTTTGGCTTCTCAGTCACTGCTCACAGCGACCATAGATGGGGAACATCTCTGCAGAGCAGTGTACGTCACTTCTTTGTGAGGTGGTTCACCATATGGTAAGTGCCTGAGTTAAATAAGGATGTCTGATGTGCTCCTACTCAGCAGCTTGATTAACCTTCGATGTTTTCAGTCACTGCAGCTTGGTCTGCATGAAGAGGGCTTGCACAGAAACTTCCTTCCCATGGTCAAAACCCCAGAGGCTTTGTGAAAGCAAAGTGCCTTTACATTTTTGGGGACACAAGCCTGCACAACTTGAGCAGTTGCAAGTGCCCAGTGAACTGATGCAGATGATACCTTGTCAGAGAAGGGCTGTGAATGCACACACATAAGCAGTGCTCACAAGTACAACTGCTTCCTTCAAAAGCAGTCTCTTGTGAGAACTTCTTGGCTCTTATAGGTGCAGGCCCAGGGAAGGACACCACCTCTAGCAAGAAGCAAATTTTCTGGGCTTTCACGTTGCACAGTTTGTTTGATACTAGGCCTACCTGGGACTCCAGCAGTCCATCTACGAAGGGGCTAGACGATTCTTCACATACAGCCAAACTCCTGACCAGTTTAAGCTTTGAATTAGACTGGAGGGGGGGAAAAAAAAGAGAGTTAGGACTACCTTAGCCAAGATGCACACACTTAAGTTCACGCTGGTGCATTACAAAGCTGCTCACACAGTCAGTCCTAAATAAACTGCTGAAAAGGAGGACTACCAACCCAACCAGCAAACAGGAACATACACAGGCTTGGTTTCCTACAGAAAACCAGTTATTTTCTTCCTTCAGTCTTTGACTAGAATTTGAACTAACCACATTTTAGGTAAGAAAGCTCCTTGTCTTAATGCATGGTCTTTTTGGCCTCTTCAGGCACAGCAATTCTAGCCTCTCCCCATCTCACCTGACAAGAGTTAAAGCTATTAACAAATAATATGGCTGAAACCAACTAGTTTTTCTAAGATGTGAAGTAAGGATTGACACTTTTCTTAATTAAAAGGCTGCCATCCCATTTACACCTCGCCTGCCTGACCTGACGACTTTGGTTATTTTGGGTAATGTAGTAGTGCTTAGAGAAAATGCTTAAAATAAAACCAGCACTTTCAGGACACTTGGCAAGTTGACTCACTTGGATGACAAAGAGGAAAAATATGTCACCCAGTCACATGAGATCCCAGGCAAGTTCAACAATACAGAGAAAGGCCTGAGGGGCTCAGACACAGTCTGCCCTATGCATAGAAAGGCAGGAATTGAATGACAGTCTGCTTGGGTGGTGCATGCAGTCTTGGCTTTTAACATCGAACAGGACCTAGAATATTTAGTCTGAATACCCTGTATGTCATAAGCGGCATGTCTCTTTCATACAGTATTTTTTATCAAAAACAAAACCGGAAAGAACCATTGTTATAATTTTAACTGGTCTCCTCTCTCTCATGCCTCAGTACAGAACCTGTCTTCATTTGGGTTTGAACTTTTGGGAAACTAAAAAAAAAAGAAAAAAAGAAAAGAAGAGAGATCCTCACCCTCCCCATCCCAGTTTTAAAATCAAGCTCTGAGCATCCTACTTGGATCTCACAGCTGACCCTGTTTTGAATAGGAGGTTCGACTAGATAAATCCTAGCTGGATTAGATGGACTCCTGAATTACGCTATGATTCTATAATTGCCAGCCCTGAAGAATTCATGGCCACTTCTGATAAACTAGGCCAGTAGCTATTACCAAATTCAAATTTTGCAGAGAAAAACTGGGGTTTAAGCTAAGATAGGATAAAAACCACACAATGGCTGCACTCCCCCCCCCCCCCCGATTTTGCCTAAAAAACAACATTCTAGAGCAGTGGTGTCCTGGTGTTGCACTTAACATGCATATGACATCATTATGGAAGCAAATGTGGTATTCCCTGAAGAAAAGGGGGCTGGGTTGACACTAGACAGTTACATACAAAACTCTGTTTTTTATCTGGATGAAAAATCATTCTCTTTTTAGGCCACTTGATTGCTGAATTTTCTCAAGGCAGGGAAGAAACTGAAATCTCTGTGGTGTAACAGGCAAGTGGACTGCCCCGTCCCTTCAATGAAATTTGTGAACTTCATTTCTGGAGTTTCAGACTCTGAGGAGGGGACACCTGGGGCAGTTAAGAGCAGCAAACAGTTCCTTCATGGGTAAGTGTTTGTGAAGATGAACGTTCACGCTCCAGCGGGTGGAAGATCACTGTCCTGAACCGTCATGTGCTGCATGTTGCTTCTGGAGACAGGAGGACTTGAGAGGACCATGCTAAGGTTGGGAACATGGCTTAGCTCAGAATGGCCAGAAGAAAGGGACAGCTGATCTCATACCTTGGCTCTTTTTCTGGCATGTCCATGACTTGAAGTTCGCCTCTGTGGAGAGAGGAAAGAGAAAACAAGAAGTTTAATCTGAATCTGACAGCCTGCATTGTCCTGCTGTGGGAGGGGAACCTGTAGAACAGTGGTGGGAAGAGGCAAAAGGAAAATGAAAGCCTAAGACTGGCATAGGGTTACTGGAAGATGCAGGAAAAGGAGCAGCCATATGAGGCAGGAAGGGGGCTCTAAGGCACTAGATCTTGCAGGGAACACCCTGCTGCTCTCATTAAGAGACAGGGAGACATCTGTTATCACTGCCTTCTAAGCACCTTCTAAGCACCCTCTCCCTGCTCACCATTACAAAGTGACCAAAGTCAGGCTTTCTGAGGAACACTGGTGTCTGCTCAGGCAGTGGTTGAACAAATCTGGCACTAACCACCAACTTTAAATGCAGAAGCACTCAGCAGGTTGTTGAGGGTGGGCATTTCTTTGAGTTTAACACTAAGCTGAAAGAACACGTGACAGGAGAGGCAAGCAGCAGGGATCGGCCCAAGCACTCTCCAAGTGATGCCTTCACAGGCTTTTTTTCTCTTGCCAAAATGAAACCCCAAAACATTAATATCCTATTTGGGCACTTTTAACAGCAGCAAAGCAAGGGTCAGGCACCATTGCCAAAACCAAGCTTTCATGGGCATGCCTTCACTTCACATTATGTCATTAAATGTTCTTTAGGCCAAAGAGTGGAATAAGGGGGAGCTAACAGCCATGGGGCTGGAATTTGGTGCCTCCAGGAGCAGACTAGTCTCATTTTCCCCCTGGCCCAATGAATGTTTAAAGTATTCCATCCAAAGCAGAACAGATTCAGCCAAAGAGAAAGAGAGCAGCCTGTACAGCATGGTCTCCCCCGGGAGGTGGAGGCATGGGCTCAGGCCCCTTTCAGAAGGGATGGAAACCAGATTGTGTTTGCCAGGTGGTAGGAAAGGCCCAAGACTGCAACCTGGCAGAAGGGACTACCCATTATCTGCACACTTACCTGAGATTCCTGACGCACATTGATCTCCTCCCCCCCATCCTTCTCTGCCTCCTCCTTGCTTGGTGACCTGGATACAAATTTGGTTTTGTTCACAGATTCTTCAACCACCTTTTTTTCTGACTCTTTCATTATTTCCAGAGTCTCCTGTGTCGTGTTGCTATTTGACATCTTCAGAGTCCTACAACGTAGCAATGGGCACCTGCAGGGAGAGGTGACAGAATGGGTAGAAGGGAGTCAGGGAGTGGAGAGGGTTTCCATTTGGAGCACTAACTCTTGCACACATGGGCTGTAACTTCTTTGTAACTCATCTCATGTACAATAACCCCAAAGCAAGCACCCTAGTGAGAGTCAACCCGTTCATCCCCTTGGATGCAGCCCCTTGCAGCACCTGGCTCGAGCGGGCCTCGCAAAAGCTCCACGATTTTCACTCACCAAGACTCTGAAAACACTGAAGGGCTGATTAAAAAAAAGACTGAGGTATACATACATCCCCGATGCAGCCACCCTGCACTTTAACTTCTTTGATGTGAGTGAGACGGGGGGTAGTGCTAATGCTTATAAACATGCAAAGGCAGGGAATTCAGTAGGTGAAATAAACTCCAGCAACTGGAGGAGGTGTGCTCTGTTCCAGGACAAACAACAAAAAAAATCTCCTGCCCTTTCTTCCCAAATCCCAGGCCAGTCCTTCTTGCAATTAGTTCAGTCTTCAGCAAGAGAACAGCCTGATACCCAAGAGGTTACTCTGGTGTTTCTAGGGAAATAAAGTAACACCTGATATTTTGTTTCCAACCACATATGGTTTGATACTTCAGAAAAAGTGCCAAATTACAGGTTAAGAAGAAAAAGAGTCCCTCCTAATAAAGTTGTGTTTTATTGTTTCTTTTTGACTACCAAGAAAGAGACAGCCAGCCCACAAAGCCCCTGAAACCACCTGAGCTAGAGCAGAACCTAGATAGGGCAACAACACGCACCTCAGTCTGCTGATGTTCGAAACAGGAGACAGGAACTTGTCACACATCCATTCATCAAATTAAGAGTTAACTCCAAACCTATTGCCAAGAACTGAAACTTCAGCTTTCTCAGCTAAGTCAAAGCAGGCCTCCGAGCCGGTGTGAGGGATAAAACAACTTATACAGGAATGCAGAGATTCTTGTACTGAGAAACATCTTCACAGAGACAATGATGGCACAGAGCCTCACATCCCTCCTGCTGACAGGTGAAGAGGCTGCGTAAAGGCTAGGTAAAAGGCAGGCCCATTGAGACAAGGCCTCCAAAAGGAAAAGGGGAAGCCTAAATTTGAGAGAGACTCAAACAAAAGGCTTGAGCACTGGAAAACACAGCTGATGTTTATCAACTCATTTTATTAATTGCTTTGGAGGAATATGGCTGAAAGAGAGTCAGATCTAACAAAGATTTACTAACTCTTGGCTCTGCATGGGAGTGCTAATATGCACCAACCAATTCAACCTCACTCCCCTTTAATTTGTAGGGCTGCTGAACATAAAGCATGTGTTTTAATCTCATTGCAGCTACTGTAACAATTTCTAGTTCCAGTTCCAGTGAGAGAGAGACAGAGAGACTCCCTTTGGTTCATGTATTCTTAGGCGGTTTTGAAACAAACTTGCTAACACAAGTTAGATGGATAGGTGGATACGTCCCACCACTGTCTGAAAACAAGGAGTTTCTCACTATGGAGAACTGTTAAAAGATCCCAACCACTATTCACGTGCCGAGTCTGCTATTCTGGACGCTAATCAGTGAGGAGTCTTGCACTGTACGGAACACTTGCTGCTCCCTACCCCTTCCTTGCGCAATCCCATGGGACGGCGTGCAGTACAACAGTTGTTCCCTTTGGTAGGTAACTCTTGGAGCGCACCTGCAGGAAGAGGCTTCCCTCAGGAGTCACCGGGGCATCCACCCCCAGCCGCAAGGGCCTGTTCTTTGCCCTCAGCAGGTTGGGAATCCAGCAGATGCCAAGAGGAACTGCAAACGCTGGCCCAGGCTTACAGCAAACACGTTGTGCAGGGCATGGTGCCCCCACATGCGGGAATCATGCTCGGCTGTGATGTCTCTGATGGGAACTAGGTCAGAAAAGACAAAGGGAGCACTTGTCCAATTTATATGCCAACCTCCATAGCAGAAGTCTGGATTACACAGGGAGTGAAGCTGGGAAACTCTGCCCCTCTACCCAAGCATTTCCTGCTGCAGGGAAACTACCTAGCTTCCTCGCATCCACACTAGGGGCTTGGCCAGCGAACAGGCCAGAAGGATTTGTAGCAGATCTGGAGAAGGAAAAAAAAAACTCCTGCCAGAAGGAGGCACCTGAATGACACACACGAAACCTGGCTTTGTTCTTACAAGGGGGAATTTCTGCACTAGAAACAGTGCATAGGTTTTGCACAACTCATTCTCTTTGCAACAGTCACACTATAACAAGTGTTAGCCCCCATGCCAAGCACCTCACATCAAATTCAAGAAGGGTAAGGGGGTCCTAGCCCATCATGCTGCAATACAACTTCTGCATCACAGCAAGGGGAGAGTCATCAATTATCCTCACCTCATTCACAAAAGAACACTCAGAGCCACTGAATACACATTTGTGTGCTGCCCCCTCCTGATAAACTTCCCCTCCCTGACAGCAGTCCTCCAGAATATTTCCCTTGCACAAAAAACTCAAAGCAGAGATGTGTACTGCTCATGCTTCTCAACAGAGATGCCTTCTAGAAGAGGTTTCCTTTCTGTATGAGTGAATCAGCCTTGCTCCCCCTGGACAGGCGTGGGATGCAGCGAGGGGGAGGCAGAGATGATCTGCTGTGACAGACCGCAACTTGTCGAGAAAGTGAAAGTTCAGAGGACTCAGTGGGGATGTATGGGAGGTGTGGGGTGGTACTGAACTGCGCTTTGCCAGGGAGATGAAAAGATTACGTAGATATAACATCAGGGAAGTCACAAAATCTGGGTCAGAAAAAGAGAACAATGGAGCAACAGGAGGGGGAGCTGCCATTGATTTTTTGATTTGGGTTTGGAGACTGGCAGAGCAAACAGGACAGTTAAAGTGGTGACAGTGTGGACCGTTTGCGCATGCTGGCCAACGGCCAGGTGAAGGGGTGGCCAGGATACATTTACACCCTCCTCCTCACCCCCAAGGAGAACATTTAATTCCACCTCTGCTGCCTTCTTGCTAAATGCAATCTGCAACTGCCAAACCATGACAACACAGGCAGTGGCAGGTTCTGGTTAGGCAGGGAGCGAAAACAAGAGACTTCAGTGTTTACTGTTAGGATGGAACCTGCAGCAAATCCGGAAAAGGCAGAAGCCTATTGCTAAATACACTCTATTCCTGGACATGTTTCTTAGAGTACAGACACTCTACTGCGAGCTACATGAGGGTACAAAGGAGACATATGACTGTAGCTGCCCACACGCGCACTCCTGTGTTGCAGTAGGGCAGAGGCATCTGAGGGAGCCTGTCCCACAACAGGAGTGTGAAGCTGCCTTCCATGGGGAAAGGGCACAAGTGCGAGCTGGCCCATTTTCCTCAGTTCCCGCTCAAGCCTTGGCCTCAGGAGTGAGTCTGCATGCTTACAGCCTTTTTGTCCAAGCTTCACGATTTGCCTCAAGGGCAAGAATCTCGACTCACTTCCTCCCATCTCTTCTCTGGGTTAATAACCAATCCTTATTTTTGCTTTCTGAGACCCCAGTCCAAAAAGCATATGATGGGGCAGAGTATAATCTTACCAGACAGACTCATCCCAAGCCATCAACGCTGCACTGTATTAGTGGGATACAGGGTTTCCACAACAGAGAAGGCTGCAGTCCCCTCGTGGCCAAGAAGAAACCCTGACACAGCCATAGGAGGAGCAGCTTTCTCCAGCTTCAGGCTGGTTATAAGATACAAAGAAGGCATGCTTAGAGCAGACCCAGTCACACGCCAAGCAGACAGCAGGAAAGTGCTCTGAGGGCTCAGAAAGAAACACCCTGAGGCTGGCGACTCATTGGCAGGCAGGACAGTTCCCACCACATGGCACCAATGCAGAAAGTTGAGAGCTTGGGCAGGAAAAGCTGGCCCAGCCCACAGAAACTTCGCTGCTGCAACCGGCAATTAAAACCAACCGACGACCCTGTCCATAAGAGGAAAGGGGGAAAGCAATGGCCCTTTTCCAACACCTAAGTGTTTCATTTCACCACTCTGCGTAAGGCTTTAGTATTAGCATCGCCTATCACTGAGCAAGCACCTCCTGCAAGGTTAAATGATGATGCTCTCACAGACCAACTTGCTCATTGGCTTCCAGGTCAACCAATCTGAATCGCAGCTCCATGGCAACAGGCTCTATCACTATGAGCAACCAGACTAGTTTGGGGGTGATTTAGCTTCCCCCTCCTCGAGCAGATGCTGCTGCTCGCGTCTGCTGTAGAAAACGTTTTTTCACAGGAAGAAGTGGGGGCGGCAAGATGGAGAGGGTGCTGCAAATTGGAGGCATTAAAGCCTCCTTGGTCCTACTGACTAACACACTCAAGATACCTAAAGTCAGGCTACGCAGTGATCCCTCTCTGTGCTGAGGGATCTTCAGAAAGGCTTTTGTTTTCTCCTTTTCTCCCAGAGCACAGCAGCTGGTAAAGCTTTTGCTGTATTAAAATTTACCTATCAGATGCATCAAGAGGCTGTAATAAAAGGCTTTGCTAGTAGGACCACTAAGGCCATGTAGCTCCCTAAACATCTCCCTCCTCGGCTATATCTAGGCTCCCAGCATCCTCCGCAAAAATGTAAGCTCCCTCCACCAACTGGGCAGTACCCAGCACCCTGTAGAAAGTCAGAAGCCATACCTTGAAAACAAACACCTAAAGAGCCTTTCAAACACACCCCCTTTCCCTCCTGTTGGAGAAAACAGCTCCCTATCACAGGTAACAGCTCTGGCTAGAAGGAGCACCTCATTCAATGAGAAAGCCCTGAAACCTTCTCTGAACAGTCACAAGCTGCAACTGTCTCAGCCAACGAAGCAATCTCCTCAGGATTTTCTCCATTGCTTTTTTATTATCAGTTGAAGAGAGAGGTTTAATTTCAGAGTACCTTACAGTTCCAAAAAAAAAAAAAAAGGCCAGATGTATCTGACTGCACAGTGCACAGGCTCCCAGTGCTTAGTCATTGCTTTAAATCTTAATCTCCACCCCCACATTACATCAAAGAAGTGAAATTATGATGCAGATGGAAGGTTTTGACTTCAGGTGGAAAGGGGGAAATAACCTTATTTGAACAAGGAGACAGGAAATGCAGGCAAGGTGGAAAGTTAGCTGCTGAAAATTGGCAGGTTTCCAACATGTCCCAAATAAGTCCAAGGTGGGTTGGAAGACACCAGTTAAATTGGCTTCACCCACAGCTGTGGGCAGCCCCCATCTCGGGCTCTACTTCACATTTACTGATCACACAGCCTAGCTGTGGTGGCCCTGGTTCTCTGGGGCTCACCTGGCAGAGCCCCACAAAAACTAGACTATCTGTATCCCTCTGTGGCTGAATGCAGGAATTGGAGCTCAGAGAGCAGGTACAATCCTAGAGATCATCATTTCTAATACCTTTGAAAGGCTGCTCACTGGTGCAGGTGCAGTCAGCTCTAACTGGAATAACAGGCAGCAGGGCTGTGTGTTATGGAAACATCTGAATTATCACCACGGCAGTACTTCTTGGTTATGCAGCACATGGTACGTGGATTTCATTAAGTGGAATAATTCAAACAACTGGATAACTTAAGGGAAAAACTGTTATTTTTGTTACCTCCTTCCCTCAATCAATGCAAGCACTGAAACCAGGACAGGTGTCAACTTGCTATTCTTATACTCCAAGAGTGTGACAATCAGTGTCAGGACTGACAAAATCATCTTCCTGTGATACACAGGCATCAAATGTGCCAGAACAACAAAAGTGCATTGGCATCTGAGACAGGAAGGAATCAAAAGACATAGCATGTTTTGCCTGTAGGCTTAGAAAAGTCAAATTTTATTAACCTATCATTTCTATCTGGATGCAACTCAGGGTTTCTATCCAGAGCACTACCTTCACAGTTGAGTCCAGCCCCTTGGAAGGCAAGGAGCATGACACACACTGCGGTAACGGCCTTCCCAACACTGTTTTGAAAGGAAGCTGTATTTCTGGAGGCTCACTGCATGTTTGACAAACGGCAACCTCACAAGCAGGCTGCCACCTCCCCAGGGCAGGATCACCTCCCTCAGATTTGTGAATTACCTGCCCTGTCTAGGGCTCTTAGTTCATCAGAGTAACACAGACAGTAAACACAGTCCCCAGGCAGGCATGGAAGCAGCGAGAATGCAGCAGGGCCTCCCTACACCAAAGCCTCTGGGATCACATCACCCCAGGGATGGGTAGACATCCACACTGTACAGTCTGAGAGTTGCTACCAAAACCACACATCTTTCCTAGACACAATGGAGTTGTTTTCCCTGAAAATGAGTATTTCAGCAGAAGAGAAAACAAAAAAACAGTTAAATGAAAACACATGAGGCAGAGCAGCTGTTGTGAAGGGAGCACCCAGCAGAGGTAACTGCCTGCAATGGAGATGATGAGTCCCAGAAAGGAAGAGGGCTCCACCACATGATGTCTGTTGCTCCAGTTGGATAAAAGCCACTTTAACTCAAGTCATGGTTGCTTTTCCTTTCGTCATAAACATGAGAACAAGGCACTCATACTGGATATGAAGAACAGCACCAGGGGCTAAGACAGAAACTTCATTAGACCTTGCAAGGTGCTTGGGCAGCACATGGAAGGCACAAATCCTTTTAGGAGTGGAAGAGGAGCTCTTTCTTCCTTGTGAGGGAAGGAAACGGAAGACGCTGTTGAACTGTGCCTGAAACATGAATATGTTCAACTATCTACCCGCTGCGTCAGGGCATTGTGCAGGGGATTCTGCAGTTTTTAATCTGGTGCCTGTTGTGTTGAGATCCAGTCTCCTGTGGAGGATAAACTCAAGGGCCTGAGTAGTCATGGCAGAACTCTTTGCACTTGTCTCAGGATAGAAAAAGAAAGCAAAACAATTCATTTGTTCCTCCTCTAGATTCCAAGCGCTCCCACTCAAGACAGGCCTTTACTTTCTGCCTCAAATTGCCACATTGTTGTTTCTGTGCAACTTTAATTGCTGTGTGGCTTTCACGCTCGAGGTGGCTGCATTTCAGTAGCAAAGGAGAAAACCTCCATTCATAACTTAGAGCTTTGGGATCCTCTGGACAGGAGAGAGTATCAAACCAAGCAGGACTATTAGAGGGTATTCCAGCATACTCATCATGTCCTGCTAGCCCAGGTATAATGCCTGGTAACACCCATGCCACATGAACCAACACGGAGGGAAGAAATGACACCTCAGTTAAGTAACACGGATTCTGTTAATTTGCCAGGACCTCAACCCATGCCATGCCCAAAACAGATTTGATTAGGTTTTGATAGCTGCTTGGTCATAAGTCATTCATACTATTTACTTTTGAAGACTTCTTTCTCCCCAAAGCACTTCTAAATTCCTTCAGTTTCCTTTCCAGAGCTGCTGGAAAGCAGGAAGGGTAGCAAACACATTGAGAAAAAGAGCAAAGACATCATGCAAGTACTCTCTCTGCATAAAGCTCTTGCCTCCTTTATATGAGAAAGACCTCTACTGTTCTCCCACCCAAAGTCATTTACACATCATGCAGGGGTTCCCCCACACACCCCAAGGGTCACCCAGACCTCTGGTTCCTTTGGGCATTCTCACTTGATCACTTCAGTGCACACAACTGCATCACTTACTTCCCTAAAGCAGAGCCAAGATTTAGCAGGTTCATTTCATCCTGCACTGCTGGATTCAGAGAAGGGAGGCTATGGCAGCAACAGCGG
This sequence comes from Apteryx mantelli, assembly GCF_036417845.1. NCBI lineage: Eukaryota > Metazoa > Chordata > Aves > Apterygiformes > Apterygidae > Apteryx > Apteryx mantelli. Next base: position 2,743,080 of record NC_090010.1, on the reverse strand, counting down.
AAGTCTATTTGTAGTCCAGCCAGTTTTGCTTCTGCAATACATTCAGTAGGAAATTAAAGAGAGGAATAGGACCTTCACCTCTAGTCTGAATTTGTACTTTACAAACCTACACAAGCGACTCAGTGATAACGGCAGCTTTCTTATGCCCACAAGTGTCAGATGTTACTGCGTGCTTAACTTCATAAGGCGTTATTTTAATCCAAGGCCTTGGTAAAGTACAGTTCTTCTACCAAAACATTTCAGATCACCCAAGTTCTTCCAAGGTCAAGACTAACCATGAAAACATCTTCTTTTAAGAAAACTTCAATAACAAATAATCCAGATTGCATACTGAACAGTAGGACAAGCTTTACTGATGTAAAGGAGAAATGTCTCTCTTTCTTCTTGAGCTACTGCCATTCTCAAATTCCCCAGCTTGCACCTGCCTGACTCCACCCAGCCATGCAATTCCAAAGCAGCTGTGTTGAGGATGGCGTCATCTACTGTACAGTGCAGTCAGCTGTCATCACTGAGTCAGCTGAGGGACTCAGGGGCTTGCAACCAAAGGAAAACAGCAAGCAGACAAGGGAAGGTTCTTTCTAAACATGAAAATTTCTGACTGGGAGTAGTAACAGGAGGAAGAATTGCCACATGCCTGACAGGTAACTTCAGTGAAGAGTTGACTGATGTGTTCACAGCATCCAGCCTGCATATTCAGTTCCTTTCTTTTTACTCCCAAAGCAGCCTATATGCTACACAAGATCAGAGCTCCCATCTCATTTCTGCTGCGAAAAGTTGACGACACAGGAAGAAGAGAATCATTGGATTGAGGCATGCTTGAGATCTCCTGGGGACAAGAATTCAGTTCAGCACCAAAGCCAGAAGCTGTGAAGATCCCCAGATCCCTCTGAGAGCCTCCCCCCACCCCAACTACATTTGCTGCTCAAATTTTGATGCATGTTTTCTTTTTAAGCATCAATAGAAGAAATGGTGTGTGGGGGGAGATACCTCGTGAAGGTGCATGACAAACTGTTAGAAATATGTTTAAAATAATGGATCTGTTAGTGACTGTTACAGCGCCCTGCACTGAAATAGCTTTTACGGTCAAAGAATCAGACAAGAAAGAGAATGGAGTTCTACCTGCAGACACGACAGTGATACCTGGTCCAGTCTCACCACTGGGACCTCTTGATACTAGCTCTTCACCGCACTGTTGACTTTCATTTCAAGCCCTCTAGTGCCCTAGCTGGAAACAAACTCAGTTGCCAACCCAGTACACATTCTTTGCAGCACTAAACAGAACTTCTGGACACAAAAAATCTCAAAGCATTTTGAACTGGATGGGTAAATTTTGCTTATTCCTGTTTTCCCGGAGATGTAGAGAATTCCTGCTAGAGTTATTAGGTACCCACAGCTCTACACCACTTCCAGAAGGCTGACAGGATGGACAGACAGGACAACATGACGAGAAAGGAACCTATTACACAAACAGCATGAACAGGAGGGTTTGCAAAGAGAAACATTTAAATAATACTGAAGAAAGTGGGTTTAAACAGTCTCAGTATCAGGCTTATGCAGTTCTCTTAGTCTGAAGTTCACAGCAGTGGCAGCCATCTTCAGTTTTACTGCTCTCCCTCTCTTAGCCTAAGGGAATACCATTTATTTGATGATAAAAGTGATGTTGTTCTTTTTCTTTTGAGTTTATCTTGGGGGCTGCAGTCAAGCCAAGTGAGAACCCCCTCATCCTTTGTTTACAAAATCTGGGGGAGAAAAAAAAATAGCCAATAGTTAAAAAGTGAAAGGATCAGAGAAGCCATCTATATAAACAGTTCTTGAGAAGGAAGAGCTTAAGTTCAGTCCAAATGTAGTGTTATAAATATTTGTGGGCAGGTCCTCTGAGGGTCCTTAGATAGGATGGTGAGAAAAAGAAGAGATCGGTTTGAGAAGAGCATCTCCCCTGTCAGAGGGGTTCCCTTCTCCATTTCACACCGATTTTCCTTTCTCCATCACAAGCTATTACTGTGTTCATCTGAAGACTAGGGAACTGCTCCAGTGACGTCAGAGCTGTTTCCCAGCAACAATTAATGAGGGTTGTCCACCACAGGGGTTTCCTGAAAAGCTAGCAAGAAATTATCCACCTACTTTCTACAGTGTCAAGATGCAGTAAGACAGCATTGAACCGGGATTTCTGTTAACCCTTCCAAGGTTGAGAAGCAAGATCTTGGCAAGAGTTCCCACTGCTACAAGCCCTAATTCTTCCAGATAATCCTAAGCAGAATTCCCTCCATCTGAACTCATCCATAATGAAATATCACATCGGGCAGGAGACCCACAGATACAGGGGTGGCAACTAGGCTAAGGAAAGAAGCACAAGATTAGAAATAGCTCCAAACCTACTGCTGGCATGCTTCTTGTGTGCCATGCCTGTGCCAATCAGAAGCATAAGTACAGGCAACGTTAAGAAAAGCCGGCTGAGAGAGCAAGGCATTCCCCAGCCCAGCTTGCCACTTCTGAGCTGATCTGGGCTGGCAAAGCACAGATCTTCAAGCTTTACTAGATCAGAGCCAAAGCATGCCAGCTCCTGGCACACTTCCTCGGAGAGGAGGGAAAAAGGAGGGTTGCTACCTATAGCATTTCCCCTTCCCGTTTTTAAGGCTGATGCTCCCGCTTATTGCCATGCTAGCAGAGGAGAGTTCTTAACCACCTGACGCACTAAGTACCCAACAGGTATGGAGTAAATACAGACACTGTGGCTGTTTTCCAAGCGAGAACCAGAAACTGATTTAATCACTGAATGAAAGGGGGAGTGAGGATAAAAACCAGCTCCACATTTGGGCTGCCAGCTGCAGAAGCTGGATATGACAATGAAGGGGGAGCCTGAAGAGTAGGCGAAGTATACCTCTTCCCATTTTCTGAAATGGCTTAAGCTTTCTGCAAGATGAACTCAGCCTTCACCTGCTGAAATGTTCACCATTCATTGCAGCAGATGCTATTACTGTTTGCAGATCCTCAAGCCACAGGTGATGCTTCCAATTCTAAATAAGCACTTTAAAGAGATGAAGGGAAAGGGAACAGGTCCAGCACACTTAGATGAAGATCCTGTAGTACTGTAACTGACTAGTGCATCAAGCCCAGGAAACCAGTTCCTAGCACTAAATCTCAAATGAAGGGAACATCATTTCCATTGCCCTGTGTTTTAGGTAAGGCCGGAAGATGAGCATGTATGGAAAGGAGGTAAAGGGGATCCAAAGTCCTGATTCCACTAAAACCAAACCCAGTTCAGTGAGAGGTTTAAAATAATAGAGGGGGTTAAAATATATGTGAACACAAATATACATAGTCCTATAGAACATCAAATTGCATAAGCTAACCTGAAAATTTCATATGGCATGTAGCCAATTAGCTAGTCAACATTTGCCAGCAACTAGCCGACTTCAAACAAGCAAATCCTTTAAATTACAACCTTGCAGAGGAGCAGGGGGTACTTTCTCTTTGCAAAATGAACAGAAACTACCCAGAAGCAAGTTGCATAAACACCAAGCTAAGATACAAGGAGATCCCATGAGCCTGGCACTGGGAACTCCTTAATGACATGGAGGAGTACAGTATGCTTATCAGGGATTCCCCTGTTTCCTGTAGGTGCATTCCCAGCAACACAAAAACAGGAAGGGGAAAGCTCAGCTCAAGCTCTCAAGCCCTGAATGGGATCAGAGAGCTGTGCATTCATTTTAGTATAGAATCTTCTTTAAATTAACCCCATTAAGAAGCAGAAATCCTGTCACTTACTTACCAGAGATGAATGATGTCAGGTCCCCATCCCTGAAACACTCGCTGGCATTTATACCTATACTGTATTTGCATGGTGGGGGTGTGGGGAGAGGAAAAGAAAAGTCTCTGGTCAACCTTTCTCAAGCCCAAAATAATTGGAGACTTAACGCTAAGAATAAACTCACCCTGGTGGTTCTGCACTCTCAGGAGGTCATCTGTTTCCTGATTTCAACGGAGACTTCATTGCCACAACCAGTTCAAGAGGAATTTTGCCAGGGGAATTTTGCTTCTTAGAAGGCTTCCCCCCTACCCAGCCCCCCTGCTCCCACCCCTGAATGAAATGCTAGCGATCTTTGCTGCTGCTACGGCAAGCTAATTGCTCTGACAAGCAGCTCTGAAGCAAAGCAGAGCCCAGCTGTTCAGAGGGATGTCATACAGAGCTCTGCCAATAGCCACATGCACACCCCCTTCTTGCTCTCATTCAAATACTTCAGTGGAACTGCCTCCGCAAAGCCCTGAGAAGACTTTAAAGACACAGCATCCTTCCATTGCCAGGCACTGAAGCAACGTGAATGCAAGTGCAAGAGCAAAGAGGTATCCCAGTAAACAAACATCTTCCAAAAGAATTCAGCACATGCACTGCACTTTGTAGAATGCCTTACAAATGCAGAGGGAGGTTACAGGCAGCCTTATTTCACTGCTAATGTTGTCATAACTGTATCCAAGGGGTCAGTGCTTTTAATGGTTCCATTTCAACTCAGTAATTTTTTCTTGCTTGCTTATTAGTGATTAAATGCTGACAAACATGGGAAACAAGAAATGCAAATGGCTCTAAAGAGGTTTGGAACTACTCACTTGCTTATACTTTCCCCACAAAGGGGTTTTCTGTGCCGGACCTGGAAGCTCCACAGAGAGACAGGCTGCAGTCAAGTCCCCTCTCCACACACCAGAGCTTACTCTCAAATGCACAAGGCAGCCCTGCTAAGCAGCCTGCACAAGCAGACCCAGTGATGGACCTCCAAGCAATACCTGACCCTGGTCAGGCTCAGAACTTGCCTCTTGGTAGACTCCCAAGACCTTTTGACTAGCACTCTAAAAGCTGGTCAACAGCAGGTCTCAAACTCCCCACCCTTCTTGTTGCCACTGGGCGCAAGCCTATCTTAGGCAAGGTGCAGCCCAGAGCCGAAGGGAGTGCCCTCTGCGGAGCCGGTGCTGCCTGCACACGCGATCAGCTCTGTCAGTGGCTGGTCTCAAGGAACCTCCTCGCTCCAGCTGAGTTCTGGTACTGCTGGAACTGGGAGCAGAGCAAGGAGAAGCAGGGCTCACAGGACGGTGGTATAAAGACAAAAGTGTTGAGAAAGGAGATGAAGATGAGAGGGCCGGATCAGCCCTGGGCCCAAGGGGGTGGAGAGGCTTAAGTGAGGCAGTTATAAAACTGTTTCCCAACCTTTTTGTCAGACAAAGTCCATGACAAATCAGAACCAAATCATGAAGGAGTATAGGGCCGTGCTGGTAAAGCCTCCTCAGAGCTTGCCTCTAACACTTTTACTAACTTAATTCAGTTTCTTTAATGATCCCTTTCCACAGCCGAAGAAATAGTCCAATAAAGTTTTTACAGAACAAGGAGATGGACACTAAAAACCTGATTATTTCAGCTCCATGACAAATCAAAGTTCAAGTCTGTAAAGCAGCCCTGCTCTGCAAAGCACTTAAACTCAGGTGTGTGTTAATGTCTTAACCTGTTTCAAAGCCGCTTGAATCAAGCCTGTCATGCCCATGCGAACAGCAGGTAAGTGTTCCTGGCCAGCTGTCCTTAGCTTCCTGCTGGAAGTGCTGCGATGCTGGCTACAGTAAACAGCTCCCTGCTTCTGGCCACAGCAATACTGACATTTGAAGAGGGGGGTCTCATGGCTAGAGAAGCAGTGAGAGAGGAATGACAGAGGGTCAAGACAGAAGGCAATAATACAAAACTCACTAGACATTGCAATACCCCTGTTTTCAAGAGGGTGGCCACAATTAATAAATCCCCGTGTGGGTTGTATGCAAAGGCTTCATCAATATCACATGAGAATCCTGCATCAGAGGATGCAAAGCAGACCCAGATTCAGAAGATTCAAGTTCCTTTGATGCCTCCTATTTCTGGCCATTTCAAGCTCTCCCTGCTCAGTTCATAAAGAACTTTTTAAATGGTGGTACCTGTTCAAGGGAACTGAACCCATTCTCTGAGAAACAGTCACCGCTGCACAAGTCATGCAAGTTTGTAGGATCAGGGCCTTCAGTGGAGCCGAGGGGCTCCATGGGGACTGTAGGTTTCTCAGCGTACTGCATAGCCAGCATTGAGCTGCAGCAACCAACTGCCTTTGCGACAGCTACATACATTGCTCCGCAGGAAGCCAGTGCGGATATACGTGTCTCCCCAACAGAAAGCATGTGCTCAGAGTGACTCCCTGTGGCAGCTGAACCCAGCAGAGCTGCAAGGCTCCGGCAGTGATTAGATTAACAACTCAGCATCAGGGTTTTTTCTCCTGTATAACTTATCTATTTTGGGTTTGTTTATTCATGTCACCTAGCATCCAGGCAGCCCCTTTGGAGGTTCAGATCTGGAGTTCATAGCCCTGAAGAAGCTCCAGCAGCTACTTTGCAAATGAAGCAGCAACAGAAAGGGACAGCAGAGTTCAACTCAGCAGTGGTCCAGCACGCTCCCAGGCCAGGGATCTTTGCTCCACATAGACAAAATGTTAAAGTTAAAACATTAAATGTTAAAACCCAGGGAAACTCACAATGCTTTATTCTGCTAAGGAGCATCTCTGGTCTGTTGGACTTTGACTCAGGACTGTTAAGGACAATTGCTGATGCCCTCTGCTCTGGAGCTCTGCAGTAGCAAGATTAGTACTATAAAAGGAGGGAATTTTGGATGCTCTTCTTTCCTTCTATCAGGTCTTCCTGCTTTCAAAGAACCCCAGCTGGCAGAGCATATTAAGCAAGCAAGGACATATAGACAGCTTGGGGCCTTCTGCTTAAACCCCACTGTCGGTTCTTAACATTGTCATTAAAGCAGAATAAAAAGAAGTTCCATAACGTGAGCCTGGGCTGCAAACCTGCACTTAGACGCCTGGCAGGCAGCTCAGCAAGGACAGATTTCAGAGCAAGAAAGCCTTGCAGCTCTAGGACATGAGCACCTGCCCCAGACAGGACAGATGTGGCCTCCTGGAGCTGGTCAGGCTCTTTCAGAAACCACAGCCCATTATCAATACGAATCGGCAGCATTTCATCTTCATGCATCGTACGTCTGAGAGAGGATTTCCTAAGCTCCATCATTCTCCTTAGATGGGGAGACAGCAAATCCTGGGTAGGAGGAGGAGGAGAAGAAGGAAGAATGAGTCAGCCCCACCGGCAGCCTTGGCTGCCGCAGCAGGCTGGATAAAGCCCTACAGACAACCTGCAGGGCTCCTGCTTTTCACACCTGAGAGCCATTTGCTTAGGTACCATGTATGTGCAGTAAAACTAGGTCGGGGGGGACACGGACCAGAAAAAAAATGCAGCAGCACTAGGTATTATCTGTACTCCCAGCTTGCAGGGAAGCTGCTTACGCCTAACAGTAATACTGCAGAGCAAATATCAGCAACATTAAGTGCAAAAAGCAACAAGAGAAAACACGTTCCTTCCCTCCCTGGCAGACATATACCAAATGAGCCTAGGCTGTAATTTGCCCAGCCCAGCTTCTGCTGAGAGAAGACAGTCAATTAGGTAGTGGATCCCACCAGAAAGGGAACAAAACTCAGACCTGTGATACTGAACTGGTGGGATGGCGTTGGTGTAAACAACTATCACCAGCCCAGGACAGGGCTCCCCATGTAATGGCCATGTACCGGACAGCCTGCATCAGAAACCTGCAGCAGCTGGAAAGCGAGGATAACATTACTGATGCATTTAAATGCATTCATTTATCCACCTAGACCAGAAAACTCGCCCTCCCCTTAAAAAAGGGGGGAAAAGTCCAGAACAAACGAGCCTGGGACAGACTCCTCATTGCAGGCATGTCAGACGCTAGCTCTCTCACCTCTGCCGGTCTCAGCCACTGCAACACTGCACAGGGGAGAGGGAGAGGAGATCCTTAAGGAGCTGGAGGACTACATCACAGACTGTTCTTTGGGTTGAAACCAGCCCTACTCGTTGCAACCAACAGCACAGGTAGAAACGCCCCCTCCAGACAGCATACGATTCCAAGGACATTATGGCCATGCAGACTGTAAGAGGGTTTTGGACAGCTGGGTGCCTAATATGACTTGACTTCAAGGTGCTGGCAGGCACCTAACAGGCATCTGAGCTAAAGGCTCAGCTCAGAGGGACCATTCTTAGGCAGACACAATAACCACCACACACAGCAAGTTGAAGACCTTCTCTAAGGCCCCCAGGCCACAGCATTGTTTTTTTGTTGGTTTTTTTTTTGGGGGGGGGGTATGCATGCATCAGAGAGCTTTCTTGGTGTTCGGAGCCAGGAAATGGGAAGGATGAGAACTGCAGCACATTACTGCTAGGAGTTACTCTACTCTAATAAGTCCCCTGAAAAAAGCTCCACAAACATCCAGATCCAGAGCAGGTGCCCAGGAAAAGCTAAAGGCAGGAGGCCAGCAGAATCGCCACGGCCAGGAGCGAGGGCTGGTCCGGTCTCTCTCATCCTCTCTCATGTGACATGCGAATGGGACAGAGGGAGAACAGCCAGGATTCCTCAGCAAAACCAACCACCAACAGATCCCTCCACATACAAGCCCTGCAACCAGCATGTTTTGCTGATGAGAGGCTATGACGAGGGAGCGAGGGGGGAGACCGAAGAAAAAAGTGGAAGAGCCCAGTGGAGACTCCACCCCCAGAGCCACTATGAGCAGGGTTGTGAGGAGGTGATACTGCTGAGGGGGACAGGAAACCCCGGCCATCAGCAACTCCGACTGGCTGAACGGCCTCTGTCTCTGCTACCAGAAAAAGGCAAGTTTCATTTATGCCCAAAGAAGCAAAACTCAAGAGTCAAGGCCTGGCCTGCCCTGTCCTCACCCTGCTGCTGGGAATCACTGTGTCACTCAAGGTACTGCAGGAACACCCTGACACACACAAATTAAAGGCACATGCTACTCCTACAAGCCCAGGACCTAAAAACAATGTAAGGGCAGGGGCGAGGCTCCTAAAACCAAGACAAACAATTTTTAAGAAAACTTGAAGAGGCTCATCGGGCCTAACAGAGAAGAGTTCTGCAGCTGGGTCATAAGGCAGAATTAGCACTTTACTTAGGAGCTTACCCGAAAAAGTGCATGCCCCAGAGCTGGGTTTCAGTGAACTACAGCACCTTGGTTAGGATGAATCACAGCTGCATTTTCACAGCGCACTGCAAACCATCTGCTGCTCAAAGCCACGGTGCTAATGGCAAGTGGCATCCACTGCACTTTGGCATTTAAAAATCACACACTGCCAAGCCCCTTGCTCAGCTATTAGTGGGACAGCCTGATTCCCTACCCCCCACCCCTCCTCCCAGGGATACAGAGGCCCAGCAAATCTCATGTCACTAATGAGCCAGCACACAAAAGTACATGCTTGCTCCACGTCAGCAAGGCATTCCCAACATGGGCACAGAACAAGGTGCTGAGTTTTCTGGTTCTGAACGTTTCTGGACTGAACTCCCAGAGTCAGAAAGGGGGATCCAGCCTGGGTCAAGGAGCTCTGGGCATGGCACATGCCATAGCTCAAGCTTCTGGTCAGCCAAACACCAGCGCTCCTCTGCATATCCCTTCCCCAGCATACTGCTACTGCTTCTGAATTTTATTCCTAACTCCAAACCTCGAAGACACCCAAGAGCACTTCAATGCCTGCGCAGAGCTGGGTTTCCTCAAGTGCACTGTGCAGTAACATCACTCTCTGTTCAGCCACTGTTACCTAGAGCCTGCCTCTCCCCTTACTGCACAGCACGAGCACGGGACTTGTCCTGTCCTTTCCCTACAGCCTTGAGAGCACCACTCCCTCTGTCTGATGCACAATCAGAAACAAGATAGCTACGAAAGACATGGGGTGGGAGAAGAGTAGGGAGAGCAGCCCCACAGGCAGGACCATGCTTCTTGCATGCAAGCCACAGCAGTGTGAGCATCCAGCTTCTCCCGCAAGGGAGGCAAGGAGGAATGGCAGTAGCTGCTGCCTCTTCCCTCCCTCTGACACCTCTCCAAGCAGAAGAGTAACAGTGCACCTCTTTCCTCCAGCAAGATCCTTCCCTCCTCATGCTTGACTGAAAGGACAGCGTTCACTCCAACTCCACTGCCACAAAGTTCAGAAGCAGGAGGGATACGGAGTAGCCAAATCCATCAGCAAACACAAAATAAAGGCAAAAGGAGAGATGGAAGAAAAGGAGGGAAAAGAGAGGTATAGGAGGAGAAAAACAAGTGCTGGAAGACATTCAAGCAAAGAAAGGAGAAGGGACAAATTATATTTAGTGAGTAGCTGGAAAATCCTTCAGAGATAACATCCTGCCCACCAGCTCCTTTTAAAGGCTGTGCTGCCATTTCCCTGGATAAGGGTGTCTGTAGGGGGTGGGGGGTGGGGGGAAGGATTCAGATGTAGCAAAATTACCATTTTCTCCCCTCCTCCAAGACAAGTAAAAATTAAAACCCCGCCACCAATAAGCTTTGAGCCAAGCTCAGCCATGCCCACACAGTCTCTGATGCCGTCTTCTCCTCCGCATGCGCATGCACACACACGTGCATGGAGGTGTCTTCTTCCTAGGCGGAAGCCACTCTCCAGGCAGTGAAAAAGAATTAAAAAAGGGGCCTTCCGTTCAAACCTGGCTTGGTTAAAACCTGAGGATATGGTACCATGGCAACCACCACCTCCCCTCCTGCCCCAGCAAGTGAAGTTTTAAACACACACGGATCTGTACGGTCTTGCATTAGCACAGGCTGTGACCAAGCCCCTGACATCCCCTGCAGCCCCTCCAGGCTGAGGCCAGGGAGGTTTGACATGAACCAAATCTGTCAATGGCTCAAGACAGACACGTGGGCAATAATGAGCAGTGGAAAAAACAGAGCGCTCCATTCAGCTCCAAACACTGATAAATAATTCAGGAAGAGAAATGCCGCAATACAGAGCACAGCGCGGTTTAAAAATAGAACATGAGCCGATGCCAGAAGAACAGAGGGGAAGGAGAGGAGAGAGAGAGACAGCACTAACAAAAGGATGCGTGGCAACAAGCCGGGCAGCCAGTGGATGCTGCAGCCACCACGCTCAACACATTGGTCCCAGCAAATGTTTATTTGCCTACCCTGTAAATTAGGAATCCAAAACAGTTATTACTAAAATGGTGACAGTAAGCAAGGCTACCCCTTCTCAGTCAGAGCCCTGCAGCAAGGCACACACCCAAACGGAGAGGTGGCCCCTGCGCCAGAGGGCCCGCAGCAAGCACGCGGCGTGGGGCGAGCGTGTGCAGCAAGCACGCGCTTGCCCACCTTCATCACACATGTGACGGCGACTGCAGCAGCACGGGCACCAGCCCGGATCCATACAGCCCCTCCTGGCTGCCCACTGCTTACGTGCCTCACCAGCCAGCTCAGGTGGGGAGCACCTGCAAAGCTTCTCCATCAGGTTGGCCTTCAGTAGTGTTTTGCTAACAGTGTTTTCTACGCGGTGCAGGTAAAACAAGCGCTGACTATTTGTAACAGGAATGCTAGAGTCTTTTGTCTGCTCAACTATTCTCCTCTAAATCCAAATACCTTAAATTCAGACACTTCCACTCATCATTTGTAACATCGATTGCTGGCCAAGAGTCCCATATTTATGATCTATTATCCTTTGTAATGCACTGTATACCAACACCACCACCCCCAGCCTGTTCAGCAGCAAGCACAGAGAGCTCAGAGCTGTTAACTTCTCTCCGGATCCCATTGTTCTTCCTGCATTAATAATCACGTGTTAAAGACTTCCTCGACAGCTTATAAGATACCTAATTGTCCTAACAAATCTGCAATACAGGTGCCACCTGTATTTTCGTGGGTGGGAACTGGGACACAGCAGAAGTGATGTGAGGAATATTAGAAAGGTCATTAACAGATCAAAGAGTTCCTAATTTCAGTTGCAGAGCATAACATTTTTTCACATTTACCATTAGTTATGAAGGAACCTTGGTCACAGATACAGTCCCTTTATTCCACTTTCCCATAGGGCTGCTTTAAAGAAAAAGGTGATCTCTCCAGGTTTTGCAGAATATGTGAAAATACTTGGGGGAAAAAAGCAGCCATCTGTCTCTCAAAAAAAAAACAAAAACAAAAAAACAAAAAACAAAAAGGCACCAGTCTCTCCCTGCTTCCTCCTGAAGAAGGATATCAGTTTTCCAAATATTTATAAGACAGGAAACTGCCAATAATAAGAAAAAAACAGAATAAATTTTTGATACAGAAGAGTACTATCATGAGCATCTAATTCAGAAACTTATAAATCTGCAGACAAAAAAAGCTGCCCACAAATATTGCTTTTCCCCCCTGAATATCCAAAAAAATTATTGAAGAGGTGACAAAAAAAAAGTGAAAAAAGAGAGTTAAAATGTCACTGAAAGAAAGTTCAAAAGACAGACGTTTGGGTGCCTGCTTGTAAGAAACCCAGATCTTAAACAATCGGTTCCTTCGGTTTAAGCAAAGATCTTCCAAGATGCATTTTGCCCTAGATTTGAGTTGAAGTGAGCAGAACTGTGTTACTCAGTCTTAATCACTGAAGCACTGCAAGGCAGCATCTGTCTCCTTTTCCGAAACGTGGTATTAATGGAAAGCTTGGCTAGAACTGAGTATGTTGACATTCTGCTTTTTAATGTGGTCCTATCTGTTATCGTACTCAACTATTAAAGCAGTTCTAATTACATGATCATATTTTAACCTAAAATGTGAACTGCTATTCAGAACATACTGAAAAGTGGCTTTAAAGAGAGACAGGAAAAAAACACAAGCTTGTGTTATAGTTCAGAAGCCCATGCTTCAATCAATACAGCATTCTGAAGAGCTCTCCCACTCTTAGGAAAATTTACTCATTATCACTTACAACTAACAGCTTCTCTGTTAGGAGGTGGCTGCCTGAGGGGGTGGAAGAGGGGAAGGAGCCCTGGGCACCCTGCAAAGCCTCCTGCTGCTCCAGCACCGCTGCACAACACGCACCTGCATTTGCCAGGCAAAACCACAACTGCCACGCTAGGTCTAATTTTAGGACTTTCGCTGCCTTGCCTCAACCAAACTTGAGCTTTTCATGATACTATTTACATCTTCTACAAGCAGGGGTCACACATTGGCTGGTGTTATTGGACACTGTCGTGTAAATAAAACTTACGAGCCTGGCAAAGAGCGCCTGTGAATTATCCACAGAGTGGGTGATATTGTCTTACAGTCAGTTGCTATTTCTGGAAAGCATGCAATGTTACTTTACAGTATTAAAAGAAGATATGATGGAAGTATTCCAACCACTGTCCTGGGAGCTGGGAATTTTATCTACATTGTCTGAATTGCAGTTACGAAAGGAATAAACCTCCCAACAGCCTCAGAATTTCAAATTTCAAAGTTCTGTACATTATAACATTGAAAAGCTCACAACAAGCACCTGAAATCCATCCTGCGTATAATGGATTTTCACATATTAAAAAGCCCTTTAGGTCTCAGCCCCTCAGGAGAGTACTGCTTGCTGAAGAAAAGGAGTTGAATTTGGTCACAGCAGATACCAACTTCTCTTCCCCACCCCCCAGATGGAGAATTTTCCTGGATTACTTTTAGCCACCAATATTGCTCAAGGGCTTATCACTGCAATACCTAACCGCACAACTCCTGAACAAGTTGTTACAAAACATTTCCTCTTAAGATCACTGGCATTTTGCGAGTCCATGGGATACAAGCCTAGAATTATCACAGACAGTAACCTTAGACGGAGACATCCTGAAGCAGAAGGCATTGCAGTGCTGTGGATTCACGTTCTGGTAAGTTTTTAACTCCAGGCATGTGCTGTGCCTGTAATGACAGCTCCTCTAACCAGGAGAATTACTTGAGAATAAGGTAGCCTGTGAATCAAAAGTGAAATAAAAAAATCTCTTCCCATCATGTAACTGACCCTCCTCCCTAGCGAAGACAACCTTAAAACTGCAAATTTCTGAGAACAGTTGGGCTGAGAAGATGCTGATAGCACTTTTCTACCAGAGCTTTTCCTTCCAAGCTGCTTTCCTCAGATTAACTGCATATTACATTGCACTGACATCAGCAAAGACCAACCTGCTATCAGAGACTGAAGATCCCAGATGCAGGTGGGACCAACAGCCCTGACCTGGCAGACAGCACAGACATCCTAAAGGATGAAACGGTCACACAGGGACTAAGGATCAACACAGATGTGAAATGATGGGGGAAAAGCACCCTGAGCTTCCTCCACTAAGCACAACAGAGCATTCACAACAGGCAGACTACCATTGAAAGGAATCTCTCACTGAGATCCTCTTTCAACCTAGGTGTCTCAGCCTAAAAATCCAGTTCGCTATCAGCCATCAGCCTTTGCAGAGTGCAGCTACAAGGGAACAGAAAACATTTCTGGAGAAGCCTCATGCTGTGCTAAGCAAGCTTGCTGCACCCACAAAAGGATCATAAAAAATCTCCTGTGAAGGCCCACCCAGCCTCGTGCAGCCAGCCTGAGGCTCACCCAGTAAAGCCCATCTCCCCCTCCCCTGCAGCTGTGCACGTTTCATGCCAACAGTTTCAGAGCAGAACTACCTTGGACAATATTGCCCGAGGATAAGAAGGTTCCTTTGGGCATCACCAAAGCCCCTTCTTTATCCAGAAAGCCTGTAACACAACCCATTCAAAAAATGGGGTGAAAAAGAGACAATTCACCACCTACATACAACACAAACTCAGTAATTCTCCTTTGTGCCTGCGGTGAAAGTGGGGCTCTCCTATGTAACTTTAAGTTGTATTTTAAATTAAGGATCCTTCTTCTGGTGAAAGGAAAATAAAAGCAAGCACAGTAGTAACTCTTGCAAGGGAGTTCAGAAGCCGCCTTACGCTCGCTGACTTCTGTACGCAAGCAGCAAGAATTGCATCAACAACAGTGGTGGGCATTACACAGGCAGCCACAAGCCAATAGACCTGTTCTCAGAAGCAGATGAAATTGAAGCCAAGAAAAATACACTAAACCAATAAAAAACCTGAGAACAGCTTTTCGTTCTTCAGAATAGCCAGGTACCTCATAAACTTTGACAGGAAAGCTAAGAATGCGCCTCACAGTTCCAGCAGGCCAAACCTTAAGGACCCCCAGGTTCAAACTCCCTCTCCACAACCAGGAAGATGCTGAGAGGCTCAGTTTTGAAGTGTGCAAAATAAGGTTTTGCAACAACTTCCAGCCAGAAGCCTTATGGCTTAGCCTAGGTTTATTTGATCAGCTTGGTACACACTGTTATTAGGATGCTTTCCTAATATCAAGGCTCACGCAATTGTGCTGACCATATTTTTGTTCATCTCTTTACCCATCCAAGCGACTTTTGAACACAGTGGCCGCTGTGAATATACTCTCATAGAACAGTGAAAATCTCATAGAATAAGTTCTGATAAGTGACCAGATAAAGAGATCCTATTAGTGCTCCCACTGGTGGCAAAACTGTATCATGAGATCAATCCTTAGCAAAGGATCCATCCGCAAGCAACAGACCTGTAAGAAGCGAGGCTCATCAGTTCTGCTGCTTCTGGAAAAGCTCATTTATTCCTATAATTATGTTGGTATAACCCTGGGCACAGAGTCAGTTATAGGGTAGAGGTTTCATTACTGGAGTAGCTTGTTCTCATAAGTAGCAGCTGTATCAGATTAAGCACATTTGTACCAATACAAATACAGCATCAGGCAAAAGGGCAGAATTGCTTTCGCTGTACCGGCATAGCAAAGTCACACTGCTTAGTTTGCTAAAAGCCCATAGAAACATCACGTGTGTGAAAGCAGAGATATTTGCTGGTACCGTTTTCCCAATGTTACGTGCTGGGGAGTTCACATCCGAAAGGCACACCACACTCAGGGCTTTGTGTACATGTAGACAGTGCCAATGAGACATGCGGCTTCTGTAAACCCCACGTCAATGTTTAAATCAAGTTAAACAATCTCAGTCCCAGCCCTGGCTGGAAACTGGCCCGTGGTCAAGAGTTCAGGGGAGACATGGAGGAGGGCAGACCCTCTGCTTTTGGGTTACTCCGCAGAGGTGCAGAGGCAGGAACACACCCACCTCTCTGCACCTGTCCCATGTTCTGGATCTAACAATCCAAAGTGATCCTCTTTCCTGTCCATGCTCTCCCCTTTCTCTCTCCTAATGCCAAATCATGACAGAACAATCAGCTCAAAGCACCCATTCATTTAGCTTTGGGTACAGGGAAACAGACAGGACAAGCTCCTACTTGCTAAAGGACAGTATGCCTAACACTTCCCAAAAGACATCAGTTTCCAAGATATACCGAGAACATCTTCCATAATAAAGTGGCTCTTGTGTCTAAACTCAGCTCAGGAGAAATTAGTTTCTCAAAGAAAAAGATGTCAAAGCAACATAAAAATTTTAAAACTTCATTAAAAAAAGAGAGAGAGGACTGGCATAAAGAGTAGGCTGCATCTACCCACACACAGTCATCAGAGAAATTCACTGGGAGGCAGCAGTGACTCAGCCTGCAGCGCACAAACACATCTTGTGTTACCAATACATAATGAAACTGGGCTTTATACAAAATCATAAATCTGCATGCACCCAATTGACAACACTAATGCAGGGAAATCCCAGCACTCGGAGACAGGCTTGGAATTATCAGCCCTTCCTCTTGGTGCTAGCTCGGCAGCCTTAATACAGACACTGAAATAGAGTGAACTCTCCAGGTTTGCCTATCAGGCACCTTCTCTCTACCACCACCTTTGACTCATGTCAGAAAACATACACTCAAATTCCAATGACCCTACATAGCCTGAATTACAGGCAGACTGTTTAGTCTTCTCTTTATGGAGCCCTTTCACATTAAAGTATTCCAAAACTGCCAAAATAAATCATGTCTCAATCTCCTACTCGCTAAGGATGTACAGCTGAGATGGTCTGAGACCATGTAGCCAGAGAGCAACAACCTGTTTTCCCTGGGAACTTCTAAAAATTCAGGCAGAACCTTACACTTGTAAAATATTTGAAGGGGGAGGAAAACTACCTCTGGTCCTCAACTACATCCCACCGTCCTTTCAAATGTCATCTCCTGCTCAAAAAAAAAAAAAAATATATATATATATATATATAAAATAAAATCTATGCATGGTTTTATTAAATCACTCCATGGTGTGGATGGATTAATTATATTTTCAGCAAAAACCTTAAGATATACAATTACTGCAATTCACCCCCTTCCCAATAGCCACAAGGAACATAGGGCTTTGCTACAGGTTGCACTGTTTCCCCCCTACCTGTACTTCCACTTCCCTTATGAAATACAACATTTCTCAGAGAAACTTTCCATACTGACCTCCATAATGGTTCCTTCATTCAGGCACCCTCACCTTTTTCTCAGAACGACGACTAGCTCCTGGCAAAATCAACTGATACAGAAGAGTGCTCAGCAAATGAAAAATCTGTTCCACAGAATCAGGACCTTAGAAGCAGCACAATCCATTTGGGTTACAAACTCTTCTACACGCCACACATCTGCTCACAGCAAGGCACTGGCCTGGGAGCCAGAAAAACGCAGGATTCCTGGGTTCTGGCCCTAACTCAGCACCTGCCTTTTTAATGCTCTCTCAGCCAAATCATTTCCACTTCCTGTTCTTCAGATTATCCACCTGTAAAACAGGGATTACATTCACCTACTCACAGTGGGGTAGGAAGGATTAATGTATTAAGGCTGCAAAAAACCCTTCTAAATCCCTCAATGCACAGTTCTGGGGGGGACCCCAAACAACCTTTATTATTAGCCCCTGCTGTGGCACTGGCAGTGAAGGCATCCCTGAACCTTTCCATGTTCCTAGCTCAATGTCCCAGTGCTTTTACAAGCAGTTCTGGTCACCAAGCTCTTAGGATTTCTACATGCTTCCTGCAGCACTTACTTGCCCTGTGCTCCAGAAGAGGGAATACACAGGCCTGAGAAACTGCTTTGAAGGAGATTTTTCTGTGGATAATCTACACATCAGTTTTACTTTGTGTACACTGTGGGAATATGCCCACTACCCGTGTTCTCTCATGCCCATATACTCCATATGAGCTCACTTATTCAACTGTAAGTGCTCACACAGCATGAGAGGGGTGCAGCTGTAGCTAAATCTTCAGTAAAAGCCCTCTCACTGCAATTCTGATGTGGGAGGCACCTTTCTGACCTGAGTCCATCTAGCATCAGAGTCACCAGAACTGGGCTGTGTGCCTGGAGCCCCTGGCTCTTCTAAACTGCAAAGCCCAACAGACTCAGCTTAACTCCCTGCCACAGAGCTGCTCAGCAAATGCTGCCAGTCTTTTTGCCCTCATTCCAGTTTTGCCCATCTGAAGCCACCTTATGCCACTATCACAGTTCCAGGCATGGCTGTAGCTGAAAGGACATTCCTAAAGCTGCAGTCAAAAGAGCTGGGGGAAGAGAGTTTCAGAATAAAGTAGGTGATTTGGAAAGGAGGGGGCAACCTGAGTGCTCTGCTCCTCCTCCAGTGATGTTCTGACCTCACCAGAGTATTGCCACGTCCGTCTCATTTTGTCCACTGCTGCTACAAGTTGTCTGTGCTTCTTTACATTATCTGTCTCCACACAGAAGCGCTTGAGTGTATTTATGAAATGCTGGGTATACTCCTGTAACACCTATAGCAGTGATAGGGTCTGTACAAGTGTTTATTTTAGGTAGTCACTTCGGATACTTTTTTTTTCAAAAGCACGTGCACTTTGAGGCCAAACCAACAAGGATCTTCTGGTACTCAGTGATTGAAAAGGGCAGCCAGACAGATTTCCAAGAAGTATTCAAGAAGATTTAGGAGTTAGGCACCTGTTAGCTGCAGGAGGATCTTGAGTCTGAGGGTTTGATTGTTTCTAAAAGAGGCCAAGGTGCCCAATTCAAATTCAGACAGTAACTGAAGCTGAGTTTTGAGTGCTTTTGAAGATGTTACCCATTGACTGTAAATGTTGGTTTTCTTTATCAAACACACAGAGTGCAACTTGGAACTAGATATCCTCTGCTTATGCAGAACCCTTCCTTGCATGATTGCAAAGCTTTTTTCTACAAGCATTTTCTCCTGGATGAAAAATGTTTTGTTACACCCATTGCACAGACTGCCAGAATGCCTTGCCCAGCTGTGCCCATATACTGAACACAGCCTGGTATACTGACTCCCATTTCCTCTCTAAACACTCGAACAATATTTCTCCAGTATACAAAGAAACAATAATAATCAAATCAACAAGAAGACAGACAGCAAAAGGGCAGAAAGCTAAAGTGCTTTAAGCAAAATGCCCACTGAAAGCCAAACTCATTTGTTCAGCAGGCCACCAGAATCACTCAAAGATCTGGCAGTAGCATGATTCCACATCTACTTTTGACAGAATAAGGCAGCTCCAGGACATGAGGAAGGGAAGGTAAAAAGGCCCTAGCTGGAAAGTTCTTGTCATAGGCAATGAAGCAGGAGGAAGAAATTACATTGGGTCATCAATTCAACCTGTCACCTGAAACCAGGCTGTTGGGAAGTTTGCATTGGGAACAGGCAAGCACAATGTTCTGCTTTTGTGTTGAACTTGGGTTTAATAAAACCACTTGGGCACCAGATACAAGACTTATTTGAGGCTACCTCTCTTCTCTACTGCTTGGGAAACTGGATATTATCTGCCTTGACTTTCATTAAAATCCCCAAAGATCTGTTCTGCTACTGCTCTACTTGGGCTAAATTTAGCAGGGTAATAAAAATAGTTGAAAGGCATGCAATTCATTTTAATATCTGCACTTTTATGTTGCCAGGCAGCTAATTTCTGCGTGATCCTAAAGCAGTCATCCAGAAAGAAAAAATTATTAGAATATACTCTAGATTATCAATGGATCTAGCACTAATGATCCAAATTACAAGACTCTTCAGGAGCTGGAGTCAGCCAAGTCTCTACAACAATGCCAGAGAGGGTGGGGAAAGCAACAGCATTTGGGATGTTTTTTTAAAGAGAAAAAAAAAAAGTGTTAAATTATAGAACAAGACAGAGTAGCAGTAGCTCTTTCACCAGAGCTTTTGCATGTTGAACAAGTCAAATATATTTTGGGTGCCTTATGTCTGTTTGAATACAGGAGTGCTAAGAAATCTCTTAGCTGGTTTTCCACAGGCTCACCATAACTGGTCCTCAGAGCTGGGCTACCCTAATGGACACAGGGACACAAAGTGAAACCTCTTACTAGAGGAAGTTAGATGACATTAATTATCTCTAATTCACAGCCCAAATAACCCACAGATAAGCCAGAGAGCTAGCCTTCAGGCATAAAAACAAAGACATTGCAAACACCTTCGTTCATCTGTTCTAAAGTGCAGGGAAGGATCAGCAGGAATTAAAGACCAATACATTAATATAAGCCAGGTAAGCCTGGTTGCTTGCTGGAAACAAGAGTTTATTTAGACACCAACTCTCCTTTGGTATTTCATTGCAAAGAACAAGGTGCCCCACAAGTTCTATCAGCCCACATCACACACACATGCAGCCCTTCTCCCCAGAACCAGGATCACTAGCAGAAGCGTGGAGACTGTGCCACCACCAGCTGGAGGTGGTAAGATGTTGCATCCATCTATGAGGTCCATCAAAACAAGCATCATCCAAACATGGAGCGCTGATATCCAGGGTCTTCAGCACCTCTCCAGTAAAGAAACTGCAGTACACTACCAAGAACATACAGCAACAAAATAAGCTAATTACTCTAAAGAAAGTAGTATTTATTTTTCTAGCATTAAGTTCCAGAAATTTACACTTTAAAAACAGCAATGGTCATGTAAAATGACACCAGAAAGGCAGTGTCAGCCTTTCAGTCATGCCTGGCACCAGGAAGAGGAAGTTTTGATAACAGTTCATTCAGGCAGAGGAGGTGACTGAAGGTCAGGACTCTGAACTTTTCTTAAGCCCAGTCACTTCCCTGCTACATGCTACAAGCTCCCTAACAGTACCAAAGTGTTACTGATACCTCATCTCCCAGGGCAACTGTTGTTCCTAAAGAATTTTGAGATCCTCAGATGAAATAAACCAGGAGAAGGTCAATAGGTTATTATTAAAAACTAGTACTTACCCAAGCTGGAAGCAGCATTAGAAAACAAAGCTAACTATTCTATCTGTTTAAGACGGCTGATGATTTAGCCACAGTTAAAAAGATGCAAGCATAGCATCAGCTAAAGTGCCCCCTTCCCTTGCCACAGACCTAGCAGCATTAATCAGCATTGCCACTTATTTTTCTGTCTTCAAGTCTTTAACATACACCACCAGCTGCAGCTGTAGACATTTCCAAAGGACATTAAAGAAGAAAGATTCAGACCAAGGTAAATGTTGAACTCAGTAGGCTTACAGGGCTTATTTCCTCCTTAGATTAAGCTTCTCTGCCAGGGCTATGTCAACAAGCAAAAAGACACACAGGGGCTTAAGGACAGACTAAGTCCTGACGCCACTGTCGTGGCAAGTGTTTTGTCATTATTTCAACAAGCACCAAATCAGGCTCATCAGCACTGAACAGGCCACCACCTGCGCAGCAAAAGTGACCCTGCTTTTGGTAGAACTGTTCTGGCTCAAGAACTCAGTTCTCCCAGCAAAGAAACACTATGGAAGTTCAGCACAGATGAAGTATTTTATTAAAGACACTGTTCATTCAAAGCTAAAGATTAATTTGAGTGAGGAATTCTCTGCTCTCACTGGCAAAATGCACCTTATGAATTAGCAACACGAAAGAAATCAGCCTAAAATGAATGAAAAGCCAAGGACAGTTAGTAAATGCTGCCCTTCCATTGACTGATCCTGGAAGCATGTGGTACTTGAACACAGGCAGTGACATTCAGTGATACTGCATCCATTCATATTTTACTCTTCTTTTATTACCAATAGAAGATATCAAAGCCTGCACCAAAGGGAGAGCACAGAAGTTTGCTCTCACAGAGATAGCTACACAGACACATATGGATGTCTAGTTCAAACCAACAAGGCCAAAACTTACAAGAGGACTGACAATTTTGGATTTGCAAAGAGGCCCCTAGAATGCCCCATTTCCACACAGAGGCTCAAATGGTCTGAGAGGTGGTACCTCTCCCAAAGACTCCTCCTCACGCCCTCGCATAAATCGGTCCTTCCAGCAAACCTGGCAGATGCACAGTTTTATGTTGATGGTAGAAAGTAAACAAGTCAAACTATGCTCAGAACTGTGCAACAAGATCTTATTGCTAGGATTCTAGACCAGGTGAAAGAACTCTCATATTCAAAGCAGGAAGGCATAGCTGGAAGAAGGATGAAACTCCAAAGAAAAGCGTTTCATTTTGCTGATGCTCACGGCATTATGAGCTCCAGAAAAGACAACACCAATCCCTGCATGTACAGGAAGAGGCAGAGCACTGAAAGAGAACATATGCATTTCTCAAGTAGACCTAAGCTTAATTACATACTAAGAAACCAACTTTGGCAATCTAATCACAGTGAGGACTGTTGAAGCCCTGTGTCGGTACCCAGCAATTTACATTCAAATCCTAACTTCCACGACTTCCTGTGTGAATCTGGAGGCAAACAGAAACAGCTAGACTCCATGAATAATGAATCCTTTCCTCCATTTTCTCCTCAGCCTTGTCTGTGTACAGTGTATGTTCTTTGAAGCACAAGGCTGTTTTCTACTATACACATGTAAAACATGAAGCATAAAGGGTTTCGATCTCTGCTGGGGCCTTTGGATCAGCTACAAAAGTATGTTTGTGAAGAATTTAGGGCAGGAAATGCAATTCAGCACAGGCATGCATAGGAAGTACCAGTGGCACAGAATATTAACAAGATCATTTTATTAAGAATTTATCTTTAGCCAAATAACAGCCCTTTGCAAAGTCTTCAGCATTCAGGTGCCAAGTTGCATTTCCTGCCTCTCACTGCACCATTACATTGGACTTCCTGCTCTGAAGTACTGAGAAAATAGCAGCTTGCTGAGAGACACCAAAACCAGCTGCACTTGAGGAGAGATTGAGGCGGGGGGAAGAGACGGTTCCAAAATCTATTCTGAAAGATTTGATATGCATCTGCCTATTTATCAGATGTTCATAAAATACTAGAGGAAATTCCCACTGTCTTCTGATAGCACCCAGTGACGTTTGTAAAGGCTGAGAGTTTGAAAATGAAACTTAAGGACCTTGACCTCCAAATCCCTGCATGCAACGCTTTCACCAGTCTCATCTGTTTATCTTCTCTGTGCAAGGGACAGCAGTGAGAACAGACCAGGACCACATGCTCAAAAAACGCTTCTTGATACCCTGGAGAACACAACTGTAACAAGTGTTACTTGGCTAAGGAATGGAAGGAGAGAGAGGAAAGAAGGGGGAACAGTTGCATAAGAATGAGAAGCTGGCTTTACAGTTTTGTACCAATAAAACTAAAGCAATCTAAGGTCTGGTCAGTGCTGAGAATGATTCAGAAACCTAGACTCCAGGCACAAAACAGAGTGGATTTAAACTGCATGACTAGATGCATGGATTCTTATGTGGTGCACGGGGCTATCAACAAGGTGATTGCAACTTGGAGCTCAGTCAGTCAATATCTGAGAAATCAAATCACAATCCCTGTTGTGCTGATATTTGCACCATGCAACACAGTATCAGCACCTGAGCAAGTTAGTTTATGAAGGTGCTCAGTGAGATTTGATGTCAAAGTTATAACCTGACAGACTGGAGAGAGTTGAGCTTCTAAGATAGTCAGACACTTTGAGTATGTATTAGGAGAGGCTGAGGAAGCTGGGTTTGTTCAGCCTGGAGAAAAGACTAAGGGGAGAACCTAACTGCTGTCTTCAACTACCCAACAAAGGGGAGAATCACTGAGAAGACAGGGCCAGACTTCTTAGACATGCACAGCGAAAGGACAACAAACAGTGGTCAAATTGCAGCCAGTGAAGTTTGACTAGACATAAGGAAAAAAAACTTCCACAGTAAGAGTGGCTAAGCACTGAAACAGGTGCTCGGAGAAGTGGTGGATCCTCCATCCTGGGAGATATTCAGAACGGGACAAGGCCCCAAGCAACCAGACCTAACTTTAAAGTTAGCCAGGCTTTGAGCAGAGGATTGGACAAGACACCTCCAGAGGTCTCTGCCAACCTAAATTATTCTTTGATTCTAAAATAAAGAAACAAGTTCAGGCTGGCAGCCTTGATGGAGAAGCAATAGCCTCTGGCTGTCGCTGCTGCTACTTAAAATTTATACCTGGGCTCCATAAAGGAGACGGGTTGACTAAACCAAAAGTGCTGCACAAAGAGTGAAAGGAGAGATCCACAAAACTCTAGACTGATTACAACAGTTTAAATAATGGAATTTATGTAAAACTAGCACAACATTTTTCTCCTGACAAGTCTTTAACCGAATGGATGCAAGCCATGTTTAGTGCAACCTGTTCCTAAATGCCTTCAGCTGAACAGCAATACCCTCAGTTAAAATGGAAATAGGAATGACTGGCCTTTAACTAAATGGATATAAAAAACACATTAGAAACTGAGTACATCTCCAGAACACCTTCTGTAAGCCTGCCTTGAAAAGATTAAAATTCCTCCCTTTTCAGCAGTTCCCTCCTAGTTGAAAAAAAAAAATCATGTTCTTAAAGTAAGTATTGATCTAGTTGAAATTCACTATTAAACAAGATAATGAGATGAAGTACACTGCACATGTACACACATACTAGCAAACATCTTTGCCAGGATTACATACATGCCCTCTTCACACAAGTCTGCCCATTTTTGCATGAAAGCACCCTTGGCTCCCCCCACCTGACCCTAGGCAGGAATTATGCAATGCCAAAATGACTTTTAGCTTACATTTCTCCACTACACCGATTCTTTTCTTTATCTGCCAGCATCTAACAAACAGAGGAAGACAAGAAATGGAAGTTAAAACAGATAAATCAAAACTTGGAGACATTGGGTGAAATCCTGATTCCACTGTAATCAGAGCAAGCTTTTGGTCAATGCAGTTACTTCATACATTGCACTTACAAGTAATGGCAGGGGAGGGAAGAAAACAACAAAAAAGCTCAAGCACTGAACTGAAGCTGAGCCTAGGACCAGTCCAACAGACAGATTTTTTTTTTATTTATTTATTTATTTCCTTAAATGGCTTATTCATAAACCTTCCCGCTGAAAACAGGGGTGAAAAATGGAAGCACTGACACAATCTTAAATCTAGCAACACAAATGGCATCACTACTGTAAGGGGAACTTACTTGATGCATCTGTGCTCTGGCAAGGGGGTAGGATATCACAGGCAGAACAGAGGCACTGCAGCATGGCTGGAAGAAAGGACGTGGCACGGACATTCCCCACTGCTCTGCTCCACAGGCCAGCCCTGACCAAGCAAGTCTGCTTTGTCCACAGCCTGCTTCTTGCTGTCAGTGTAGCTCTTTCCTTCCTGGCTATTTCAGTTGACTGGGCCCCTCTACTCCTCCTAGGCCTTTCTCAAGGCCTGTTACAAACAACATGCGAAAACTACAATGGTGGCAGGCAAGAGCAACAAATGTTTCTTTATTTTCTCTGGAACTGAGCCATGCTTCTGCCCCTTCTCCCAGCACTGACTGCTCCAAGCAGTGGCAGAGTCTCAAGTCCGTGTGGGACAGTTTCCCAGCCACAAAGAAAGTGGCTGCATGTAGTCTGGGTAAGTTCTCTAGGACTTACCTTGCTTCCTATATACACCCATGTTACCGTAGAAGGTGCTGGTTTACTCACAGGACTCAGCTTTTATTTAAATAAAACAAGACATGCAAAGTTGCAGCAGTTTAACTCCAGGGATGACATAGCACCTGATATTAGTTAAGTCAATGCAGTTTTGGGCATGTACGATACATTCCTCTAAACCTTGTTTCCTGGGTTTAGCTCATACTCGTCACACAAGCCAAAACAACCATATGCAGCATTGTGCTGTTTAAACGAGCAAACATCACATTACTAGTTAGATGTGATGCAGAGCAGTGCAGTCTAACACCCTGGGACTGCTCTCAGTCACAAAGAAAACCTCAAAAGTTTGAGCCCAGCATAACCAATTCTAAAATATTCACCTAGCAGCGTGTCTGTAGGGAGCCTGGAGCAACTGTTTAGAAAGACAAAGAGATACTTAATTTGCCCCAATAAGGGATTAACTTCAAATGCCAGCATAGAACAGTTTTTGCACACCATGCAGCAGGCTGCCAAGAGAGGCCCAAACTAATGCTGGACCTGGAAAAACACAGCCAGTTTAATGCAAGAACTTGCATAAAGTGCCTAGGCAACTCCAGTTGTGTCTGGGACCCCAGGAAGCACCACCAAATGAATATGTGGACAGACCAGCTTCCTTTGGCATCCCAGCAAGAGGCAATCACAAGTATATAACAAATTCAAATGTTGGAGCTCACAGGATCTAAGAGGCCACAGTCTTGTTGCATGATGCACTATGTTCTGGCAAGTCAGACAGCAAGAGTTTAGAAGAATCTTCTTCCTCCAGCTCAACAATTGGTATCCTGGGAGACTGCAGATATTGTCCCAGAACAGCAGCAAACAATGAGGATACACGACAATAAGAAATCTAAGGCAACTAGTTCCTTTAATTCCACTCTGCTGAATGGACTGCCAGCCTAGAGTCTTGACCCTCACAGGTCAGATGGCTGCAGCTCAAAGCAGCACTTGACTAACTAGCAACGCGTGTGTCTGAACAGAGAGCAATCCTGCGATAGCTACTGTTAACACCACAAAAGAACTTCTCAGCTTTGATCCTAGGAAGATCTGAGCAAACAAAGATATTAAGACTCAGACAGAGGGGAAAATAGTGCCACGAACTGTTGCCTGATATTGTCATATCACTCCAGGTTTTGTCTTGTTCATGCTGTAAAGTAGCTCAAACTGTTTGTCAGGAAGCACTGAGCAAAAATTGCAACACCTGATAACTAAGGGGTCAATTGGCTCCACATCCTACTCACCTCTAGGGCACCAGTCCCCAGTCAGTCCCCACTCCTGAGCAAGGGGAGAGATCAGAGAACGGACCATATCCAAGTGATGTTGCTCCTTCACAACTGGCATGAGTTGAGTTGGGAGTCTTAATCCAGCTCCTCAAAAGCCAGGTGGCTGTCTCCAGTAAAGCATCACCATTGCAAGCAACCTGTTGAGAGTCTGATCCATCCTCACTTGTGCAATCCCTGGAGTCTGGAGTAATGGTTTACTATCCAGTGAAGCTGCCATCAAACATCACACTGTGCCAGCTTGGTGGACAGAGAAAAAGAAAATCAGTCTAACATCTTTCCTCATCATCTAGATTGTTCCATTAAAAAAAAAATCTTATAATTGTAAATATATACACGCACATATACTGGAATAAGCTTCTAAAGTTTCCTAAGTAGAAGGAATTTGTCCTTGCTTTCAAATGAAACAGGAATGAAGAGGGGAAAATCTTTAGCAATATATATTTAACAGCTCATTGAAAATACAAAGAGCAATGGATGGAGAAGCGAGACCCTAAGAGAACATCTGTTGAACAAAGGATTTCAGCAAATCACCTACAAACTACTGAATTGCCATTCACTCAAGAAGGAAGATTACTTTGAGTATCCCTGGTATGATTTAATACAAAGTTTCCAGCATGAATTCAAGGAGAAGGGCACAGAGGTTATGTCAATCAGACTTAATGTGCTGTAGGTGGCACACAGGACAGAAATGAAAGTGAATGGAGCATAAGGAATCGGAGCTATTCAGAGTGACAGAGGGGAACCAGGTCCCAGTTCTCAAAGGCAGTTGGAGAACAGGTCAAGGCAAGAGATGAGACAAGATTCTCAGCAAGTGCCAGTGACAGAAAACTGAACTGAGACCAGCCATGGGTGAAATTTCTTTGCATGTTGTCAGCAGCAAAAGGAGCACTGAAACAGAGACTTAAAATTAGCAATGACACTGTGTTTTGATTTGTACACAGGCATGTGTTTGCCTACTTTCTGGGAGGTGGACCAGGTCCTACAACATACTCCCATTGCTCCCCAGGGAGATGGAGGAGAACAAACCTTGTGCACACCAATGATTTGTAATATCTGTGGCTTACATCCTGCTCTCCATCACAATATCCATTCTTTGTTACACCCGTTTTCTTAACGGGTTGGCAGGTAAGGACACCTCTGCTGTTCCATGGGTCTTGAAGAAGTAGCCACAAAGTTCTGCCAAGGCACTTCCCACCCCCTTCCCTTGGAATACAATTCTTCAGCCTATCCTTTGTTTGGTGATAAACAGGCATCAAAGCATGACAACACTTCCAGTTCCCCAAGAAGGTATTTCCCCTTAACTAATTCTTCTTTCCAGCACTTCTCCTTCCCAACTCTTTGAGTTTCTTCCACTTTTTACACTTTGACTTTGCTCCAAAATGAAGACAACCAGTAATCTGCACCTACTCAGCAATACATGCATTAACACCAGATTCTCATGGACCACTCTGCATGAACAGAGGCTGTAAAAGCAGTAGAAGCCATCTTAAAATCAAGGTTTCTTTCTATTCACAATTACAGTGGCATCCTTGAGCTCTAAGGAAAATAAAGGTTGTTCTGGAGAGCTGGAAGCTCTCACCAGCTTCTGCCAGAAGCTTGCCTGACAGTGAACCTCATTCCCTTACCATCCCCACTACTAAGAGACAGCTAGCTGCATTATCATCATAAATGGCCAGACAGACACCTTGGTTTTCCAGACACCTTTCGTGAATACTGAAGCAAAGACTGAAGCCTCACAAAATACAGAAAATACAGAAAGTATACAGATAGCAGGCAGGGCAGAAGCAAGCTGGGTTCAGCTTGAAGTGCTCTGGAGAAAAGCTAATACATTTCTGAGCTGATCAGTCACTATGTTAAGCAGATACCTGCAAGCAATAGGTCATTCAGCACAGACAGAGATGCTCTGGGCAGGACACCTGGTAGTGTCTGCAAGCTGGTACATCAGCTCCCAGGGACAGGAATCACTTCACCCCTCTGAAAATCTAACACCTGTTTTGGGGCACAATTATGCTATGTGAAACCACAGCAGACAGATTTGGGGGCAAAACAGGGAGGGCAGGGGGTTAGGTTATTACCCATGTCACTTTTTGTCTGAGATACAAAACTGGAAATTTCTGGGTGGGGGATTTTAAATGCCCCAAGAGGTCACAAGTCAAAGTGTTCAGGAATGAACAGCAAAAATTCCAGTGACTCCTTCCCACAATTTTTTTTGTATTACTGTTTTGGGGGCAAGGGAATGTCTCACAAAGAACACTTCACAATGTAGGGGACTACTGGGTGTAGTGCTGCTTAAGGGCTGAAAAGAACAAGAACATAAACCTTATGTTCAAATTAAAACTCAAAACAAGGTCCAGAATGGGTCTGTATAGCCAGCCCTGATGTCCTGACCACTGCATCTTCATTGCTTTGGGTAGATAAGCTAACTGCAGTACACATCAGCCAGGCTCACCAACATGTAGCATAATTACAACAACAAACGCTCAACCTGAGGCTGTGTGGGAAACAGGTGAAGATACAACGGAAAAGGGCATGTCATGGGCCAGAATGAAACAAGAGGAATCTTACAGCAAACCCTGTGCAGGACAAATAAGATGAACTCAAAAGGTCATAGCTGTAGCAGGAGCAAGTAGAGACTTTAGAGACAAGAGAGGCAAAGAAGGACTTTACCGACAAGTTCAGATTCTCCATGGCTTAATGGAGAGCTGCAGTAGCTGCTCACTAAGGAACAATCAATTGGAGAAATTAAAGAGGCAGCAGAATTCCAGCAGGATGCGCAAATCGCCTTCAATAAACCAGTCGTGAACTGGCTAGAGCCCTGCCCACCATTTAAGGAACTGGCACAATCTTTGCACATCATTACCTCAGATCTACGATGCTCTTTTGAAAGGCAACCACCCCCATATAAGCAGTTTCTGAAAGATGGGGATTTGTCAAGCCCCTTATAAAACCACAGAGGCCAGTGCAGTAGTGCAGGCTTGGGCTCAACTTTGTTGCCTATCTCAAAACAAAGAGAAAGTCAGAAACAGAAAAGGCTGCCATCAGTGAAGGAGACTCTCTAGACCAAATTCTAAAGGAAATAAGGAAAGGGACTAGAAAAAGTTCAGAAAACGGGTGAGGGAAGAGAGGTACTAGTCCACCAGGTGCTCTTATGCTCATATTGCATCAGGAGCTCAAGAGGACACCTCTGATAGACTGTAAAGGCCATTTCCCACAGATCAAAAGGAAGACTTGAAATAAAATCAACTTACCTGTGAAACTTGCTGCCAGACTACAGCACTGGCAGCAGTCAGAGGCAACTTTGATACTTAGGCAGAGAACCCAAATATCAACAGTTACCCTAAAAAGCACAGTGAAGATTTAAATCTGTCACAGGGCAGAGCACATAGAGCAACAAGCAACAAAACGCCTTTTCCGGGCAGTCTATCCCGCTAGTGGGCTCTGTCAGGGAGCCGCCAAAATCCCTCCTGAAAGCATCCTGACCAAGGCAGAGGATAATAACTCTCCAACGCCTTCACTCCCTTTTCCACACAGAACACGGCCCAGGAAGTCAGACGGGTTTCAAAGCAAAGCCCTTCTCTGCGAGGGAACCGAAAGCCTCGTTATGCCCAGCCCCGAGGGAGCCCGGCCATGCTCGGCCCGAGGTCTCCGCTCCCGCCCGTTGCTCCGCTCGGCCCTCAGCCTCCTGCACGCTGGGAACGGCGCCCGCCGCCGCGGGCCCCCCAGCTCCGCCGGCACCGCGGCGAGCCACTCCCGACAGCTCCCGGGGGAGACGGCAGCAGCGGCACCCGGCTCCGCGCCGACCGTCCGGGGCCGCCGCCGCCGCCGGGCCGGGCCGGAACCCCGCTGAGCGCGACGGCCGGAGCCCCGGGGAGGCGGCTGCAGCGGGCGGGCAGGCGGGGCCGGGCGGGGCGGCCCCACCACGAGGCTCCCCGGTCCCGGTCCCAGTTCCGGCGCGGCCCCGCTGGCCCCGGCCCCGCCCGAGCCCCCGCGGCGGCGCGCACTTACCGTGCCGGGCCCTTCGCCGCGGGGCCGCCGCCACCGCGGGCCGGGCAGGGCCGGGGCCAGCACGGGGCCGGCCGGGGCGGGGGCGGCGGGGGAAGGGGCGGGGAGGGGGGGAGGAGGGGGAGGAGGAAACCGAAAAAAGGAGAAAATGGGGGGAAAAAAAAAAAGAAACAGAAAAAAAAAAAGGGGGGGAAAGAAGCTGCGGGCCCCTCCCCCAGCGGGCGTGCGCGCTGCGTCACCGCTCGGTGCGCGCTGCGTCAGCTCGCCGCGCCCACCGCGCTCCCCTCCCGCCTTGCCGCCCGTTGCCATGGGCAACCCGCCAGACGCGGCTACGGCGGGGCGCCTCCCGCCAGGGGAGGAGGGGGAGGGGGCGGCAGCTCCCCCTGGCGGCGCGGAGGGCACCGCGGCGAAGCGAGAAGCCGCCCGCGCCCGGGAGGCGGAGTCAGCCCGCGGGTGCCTCCTTAAAGGGGAGGGCAGGGGAGGGGAGCCGCGGCGTCCGCCGAGCAGCCTCTCTTAAAGGGGAGGCGGGCCGCGGCTGCGGGCGGTTCTCGCCTCGCGGGTTCGCGCCCTGGTGGCGGCCGGCGCGACGCCGAGGGACCCCGTGAATGCTGGGGGGCCCCATGCGACACACCAATGGCCCCCCTGACTCCTGGGGATCCCCACATGGCATATCAGGGCCCTGTGTCTCCTGGGGGTCACCACATGCTGCCCTGGGGACTCCCCCCTCCTAGAGGTTCCCAAGTGACACTTGGGAGACCCCCCCCCCCCACGGCTCCTGGGGGTCCACGTTGCCCCGGGGAGCCCCCATCTCCTGGGGGTCCCCACACAACACATTGGGGGCCCTGCATCCCGGGTGCCTCCCTGTGACACCCCAAGCACCATCTTCTGGGCACCTGCACAACACCTTCAGGACCCCCAGTCTGCCAGGGGTCCCCACACGGCACCTTCAGGACCCCCCATCTACCCGGGGTGCCCCCTGTGACAGGGTGGGTGGCCCCGGCCCGGCCCTGGCAGAACCTCAGCCTGGCTGGGGCTGGGGCGCTCAGCACAGGCCTCCGTCCGTGCAGCACCTCCCCAGTGACGCCTCGGGGCACCTACACGAGACCCGAAGCAGCGACTGCTCGCTGATCGGTGCGGAGCCCCCGATGCCGGCCCTTGGTGGCCCTTGGCCGGCCGCCTGGGTCTACCTTAACCTGGGGGAGCGCTGTGCCATGGCTGCTCCCTGCGCAGAAAAGGCTCCCGCGGCGTCACGGGATGCTTATCTCGCCTGGGATCAGCCAATATTTGTGGTCGCAGGGGGAAAACAAGCCCTTCTGCGCTCTCTGCTCCCTGCTCCGCGCCGCGCTGCCAGCCCACCGTGGCTCGCTGCTCTTCCAGCTCCAGCTGCGCTGTCCCGGCTTGACTTTGGCTTATCAGCCAGTTCAAGCAAATCCGCTCGCTGGGACCCCCGAGCCCCTGCCTGCCTGCGCGGGGAAATGACAGCCGCCACGGCTCTCCTGCTCCTGAGCCTCCTGAGGACGGTGGCGCCCGGAGACGCTTGGTGCCCAACCTGTGGCCCGGCGGCCCTGGCCCCTGGCGTGCAGCGGGACGCCCTCCTTGCCCTGGCGAAGCAGAACATCCTCGCCAAGCTCCACTTGCAGGAGAGGCCCAGCATCGCTCAGCCCATGTCCCGGGGGGCCCTGCTGACAGCGCTGCGCAGAATACACGCCCGGCGCCCGGAGCACGCCGCCCCCCCGGGAATGCCCCACGGCACCGGCGCCCAGCGGTACGAGATCCTGAGCTTTGCCGAGTCAGGTCTGTGCAGATCATGGGCCCGCGGGCACAGCAGCATGGGACGGTCCCCGGCCAGGAGGGGGCATGGTGGCCAGGAGGGTCTTGCCGGGGGGGGGGGGGGCACGAGAGGTTCCCCCAACCAGCCACCCCCTGCAACCGGGGGTGAGAATCTCATTTACGTTGCAGGGGACCCATGGTGGCACAGGGTTGGGCGCAGGAGCAACAGTGAGCTGCCATGTTATGTGAGTGTATTTTTGTTGGATTCTCCCTACTCACGCTAGAGGGATGGGTCAGGTGTCCATGTTGGTCTAACCATGATTTTAAGCCCGGATTCAGCTTGCAGTCTGTGAAATTGTGGCCCCAAAGCCCACTTGCTCCCTGGAGCTGGGATGTGTCCCCACTTCCTACCCAAAATGGTGAGCGGCCACTTTCCACCCCCGAACCAGCTGTGTTCCTGGGAGGAGAGGGCTTCTCAAAACATGCTAAAGGGTCCTTACACGTATCACTGGAAAAACAGGGTCCTGATGCCCCCACTTCTCCCAGCTCTCTTCAGAAAGAAGCCGAACAGCCGCTCTGCCCCGCAGTGCATCCTTCTGCGCTGCCGCTTGCCCTGCCCAGACCGCTGCTTGGTGAGGTGCGGGGGGGCACACACCCCCCTCGCAGGCCCTTGCGCGGTTTGCAAGGCTGCTGGGGGACGGGGAGGGCTTGCTGTGTCCTTGAAGACCTCCGGGAACAATGCCGCTCTGCAGCACATTGTGTTCCCGCGCACGAGGACAATGGGGAGTTGTCTCCTGGCTCAGCGGAGCGTCTGCTGGAAACAGAGGAGCAGGCAGGACCCGTGGGGCTGAGCCCACCCTCTCGCCCCGCTGCGCTGTGCCAGACCGCAGAGGAAGAGGTCTGTGTGCCCAAATACTGAGCTGTGCCACGGGGCCCAGCGCTGCTCTCTCGGTCACAAGCGACCCCTTCCTTTGTGAGGAGGAGAGGTGACCCTGCCTGCCCCAAAACACAGCCGAGGCTGGGGTGGGACGTGCTGGAGCAGTGTCACGCGGTGGTTTCAGCCATGGAAAGCAGAGGGGGTCCTGGTGGTGTAAATCAGCGTGACTGCCTTAAATCCAGGGCTGGTTTGCGCAGCCAGATAACCTGCCCCAAAATCTTCCAGCAGCTTTCCTGACCAGGCTGATATTAGGGCAGAGAAGGTGGATCTGAGCTGGTTGCTAGAGTTAAGCACGAGGCCCAGAGGCAGCTGCTTTACAGTGGAGCGAGAAGGAGAAGCCGCAGCAGTGCAGGGAAGCAGGGGGCAAATGCCTCCTCCAGGCCCCTACGTCCTATGTCCTGCTCCCCTGTTTTGGACATGCCTCCTGTTCGCTCCAACCCTTGAGCCCCCGGCCTGGGGGAGTCCTCCCCCCCTCAGCTCCTGACACTGCTCCCCGTTCTGTTTGCAGGATTCTCCACTCCTGGCAGAATTCGCCTGCATTTCCGCTTTGCCCAGGAGCTGGGCAGGAGCATTGAGATCCTGCAAGCCAGCCTGTACCTCTTCTGGGCATCCCCCGGCCCTGGGACGCACCAGGTCACTGTGAAACTATTGCAGCCTGACCTGGCTGGGCCAAACATGACCATGGTCAGCAAGACGTGGCTGGAGGTGCAGAGGGCTGGCTGGGCCACACTGGACGTGGGACAGGCTCTCCAGAGCCTTTTCAGCGAAGGGAGACAGAGGCTCACTGTGGAGCTTGAGATGGCAGAGGACTCGGGGTCTCCCCTCCTGGCTGGCCAGAGCGATTCCCACTGGCCATTTGTGGCAGCCCAGGCCCGGGCCAGGACACCCCATCGCGTCCAGCGGCGTGGCATTGACTGTAGTGGAGACTCACGGATGTGCTGCCGCAAGGAATTCTTTGTGGACTTCAAGGAGATCGGCTGGGAGGACTGGATCATCCAGCCAGAGGGATATCACATGAACTACTGTGCTGGGCTCTGCCCCCCCCATATGGCCGGTATCCCTGGCCTCGCTGCCTCCTTCCACACGGCTGTCCTCAACCTCATCAAAGCCAACAACGCCGATGCTGCTGTGGACTCCTGCTGCGTGCCCACACAACGCCACCCCCTCTCCCTGCTCTACTATGACAGGGACAGCAACATTGTCAAGACTGACATCCCCGACATGATCGTCGATGCCTGTGGCTGTACCTAACCTGCTGCCTGAGGAGGCAGGAGGGCAGGACCTGTGCTGAGCAGGACTCCCCTCCTCTCCAGCCCCTCTCCAGCAGTGGGAGACCTGGAGAGCTGCTGAAGGATGGGAACCCTGCCACGGTGTTTTCTCCTCCCAAGGCTGAAGCATCAGGGTGATGCTGAACCTGCAAGTCCTCTCCTCCCTGACCTCCTACACAGCTCTTTTCCCTCTTCAGATCTGCCCAGGGATTCCTCTCTGCTCCCAGACCACAGCCCAAGAGCTGCTCCTGTTTGAAATTAGCCCCTTCTGCCTGCAGGACTCTGCAAAAACCACACAGCTAGCTGGTTCAGAGCAACCTCTGCCCTCCCCAGTGCCGGTCCCGTGGCCAAGGCCGTGGTGCAGCCCTTGATGCTGCAACATGAACATGTGCTCCTCAGGGAACGTGTCCCAGCCCTGGTCAGTGGGGCCAGGCTGCCAGGGAAGACGAGAACCTGAGAACAAGCTGGGGGCTGACTAGCTCAGAGCGGAGAGAGCCAGCCACAGGGCCCCACTCCTCAACTGGACTTGAGGTTGAAGAGAGTGAGGAAGGGGGAATTGATCCCCATGATAGGGAAGTGCCTCCCTCTCCAAGCATCCCAGCTCCCTGCTGTTCAATAAAAGAGTCCCAGACTCAGTGTGTGCATACGTGTGTGCACA
Source organism: Apteryx mantelli (assembly GCF_036417845.1). Taxonomy (NCBI): domain Eukaryota; kingdom Metazoa; phylum Chordata; class Aves; order Apterygiformes; family Apterygidae; genus Apteryx; species Apteryx mantelli. Next base: position 2,707,522 of record NC_090010.1, on the reverse strand, counting down.
TGTGTGTGCCCTAGCGTTAGCCAGCATGTTCTTTCCCCAACCCCAAAGTGCAAGGTGCTGGATAGGCCCTTGCACAGACAGTCCCAAGATGGCACAGAACTGACCCGCTCCATTTTCCCTCTCACCTCACTCAGCCTGGGCTGGTAACCTTTTGGGGGACTGTCCCTGGGGCTTGCACAAGCAGCTGGGAATATGGATGGTGCAGGAGGAGACGCGGGCTGGGTTGCTTGGGGATTGGGGAGATGTAGGGAGGTTTGTCCCCGTGCCCAGCTCTGCCATGCACAGTCCTCTTCTAGCCAACAGCTTGGTATAAAACCCAGTCGGCAGGGCTGGACATCCACCAGCCCCCGAAGGCTGCAAACGGGCTAGCCCCACACTGCTGTCACACTCTGCCCCTTCGCTGTCTTCCCCAGGGAGGCAGAGCCCCTGGCTTGTCTTGATGAGAACCGGGGCGTGGGACGGAGACCCCAGCCATGGGGTGTTTGCGATCCCTCCTGGGGAAGGTACCATTCCTTGGCTGGGCCAGTTTTCCCATTCCACCAAAACCATCTGTATGTGGCCATTTTTGTCCCAGTTCAGGACAAAACCGAACAACTCCTCTTCCTTTTAAAGTGGGCAGTGACTCCCAGGCGAGACCACCAAAGCCGCAGTGCCCATGGCACCTGCCTTTGCCCCCGACCCCACAGCAGCTCCCTTGCTGGGGAGCTGCCAGCACGTCTCTGTCCTGGGGCCAGGAGCAGAGCAACTGCCCCCTTCCCTGCCCCTTGCCAGCCTGGCAAAGCACGACGTGTCCGTGCCGTGAGAGCTGGGGACAAAGGGCGGCTCTGACACATCAGCTCCATTATGTAATCCTGTGTTCAGGTTTCTCCTCTGCTTCACACGTGTCCCTTGTGCAAGGACCGAGAGACCAGTAAGTGGTGCTGGCAGTGGGAGAGGGCAGCCGATGATGGGAGCTCCTGGGGGTGGTTGGGGCTGCGAGCAGCTCCGGGTGGAGCAGGAACGGGGGTGACATAGCTGCAGAGGAGCTGCAGCCCCTTGAAGAGGGATGGAGCCACCACGAGCAGCAGACAGCACTCACCTGTGCTGCGTCGGGGAGCAGGCGCTCCCGCAGAGCCCTGCCAGGGTGGGGGACCAGCATCGCACCACCAGGCCCAGCAGCCGCCGTGCCAGGAGTGGGGCCTCCTGGCTCCGGTACCTGCAGAACTCAACCCCGAAGGGTTCCCGCTGGCCCAGGTGCTGCACAGGCAGGGTGGAAGACTTGGGGATCAATACTGTCTGGGACCCAAGGCCACTTGCGCAAGCCCAAAGAGAGTTTAGTGTTTGGTTTGGTTTTTTTTTTTCCCCTTCCTTTTCCAATGCCTCTTTTCACTGTCTGTGTTTATTCAACAAACAGCTTTCCTGGGGCCAGCGTGAAGCTCTCTAGGCTGCAGCAGGCAGGGGCAGAAAGGGGCCAAGAGGGGGGCAGGAGGAGCTGCTGGCACGTGGTGAGGGTGCCCTGCCTGAAACTGTGCCCTCAGCACCTGCTTCCTGAGCTCTGCTCTGTTCTTCGCCAGCTGCACGCGTGCTCTCTGGGCACAACCCGGCACATGGCGGGGCCGGCTGCGGGGACACGGCTGCCTGCTGGGGATGGAGCATCTCCCGGTGCAGACCTCCCCGCGCCTACGAGTTTTCCCCATTACCGTCTGCCCTTGCCTGGGCTGCCATGCAGCCAGCCCCAGCGCCACCGGGCAGAATGTAGCCCAGGGGACGTGAGGGTCTGGTCAGCTCAGGGTGCCCAGAAAAGCAGCTGCCCCCAGGAGGAGCCCTGCTGCTGAGCCCCCTCCCTCTCCCCGGGTGGTTGGGACCAGGGCAAGGCACATTGTCCCGGGGATTTGCCCACCATCAGAAAACATATTTCTTCAAGCGCCTTCAAGCAATGGGTACACCAGACCAGCAGGGCCCGGGGCCCCGCACCACGGGCTCTCTGTGTACACAGCTTGTCCACCGGCAGCAGGAAACAGGACATGGGGGTCTATTCCACAGCCCCCATCCCACATGCAGAAAGGGGCAGGGACCACCACAGCTGGGGATCAAGCAGTAGCAGCCTGGCCCAGGGAACGGCACAGGTGAGGGATTGGGCACTTAGGGGCAAGAGTCCTGGGAAGCCGGGCACAGCCAGCCCCCCCCCACCCCGGTCCTCTCCCTGTCGGCCAGGCTTCCTGCTCTGCTAAAGATGCCTTGGTGTGAGTGTGAATGAAGAGTGCCAAGCCAGGTTCTCCTGGGAGCAGGCTAGAAACCCTGAGAGCAGCAGGGTGCTGCAACCTGGTGCAGTTTCCTGGTGGGCACCATCCCTCCACGGCTCTTACAGGGCCCCCTCTCCCTATGCCGTGACACCACGCTTCTCCTGGGGGTCCCCGCTCAGCCAGCAGGCTTTGGAGGGGGTGATCTCAGGCGGCTATGCCCAGGCCATGAGATGTTGCCTCACTTGCCCTGCTGCTCCTGGGGGGCATAAGTGTGGCGGGGAAGCCCAGGCTCCGCAGCCACCCCATTGCCCAAGCCAGGGGCAGGAGACGCCATGCAGACAGCATCGACCCGTCACGGGCTCTGTGCCCTTGGGCTGTGCCAGGTCAGGTGCAGAGGGGAATGTGGGGCTTCGCAGGGTTCTGGCCCCTCTGCCTCCGATCCGGGACGGCACAGGGATGTGCAGCTGCTGCCGGTGGCTCCTAGAAGGAACCTTTGCCAGTATCAACAGACCCCGAAGCAAAGGTCCAAGCGTGTTGTGCCAGCAGCGACACAGGTGTCTCTTGGCAAGGCCAGGCTCACAAGGGAGGGGTGGGAATTCCTGAAAGCCTCCGATGTTGCCTTGAAAAGGGCTAATTTTTAATCTTCTGTCTCGCGGGCAGTTTCCATCCCGCAGCCTCCGGGCTTTGGAGGCTCCAGGCAGCCCCTCGGGCCGGGGCTCCGCCGGAGCGGGGCGCCGTTCGCCCGGGTGCGGATCAGCGCAGCGCCCGCGGGGCGCGGGGGGCTCCCGGTGTGGCCGCGGAGCAGCCGCCGCCGCCGCGCACGGGGCGGCCCCGCGCCGCCGGGTGGAGCCCGCGCGCCGCGAGAGGCGCCGCCGTCGGGGCCGGGCCGGAGTCGATGCCCCGCGGCGGTGCCTGGTTGCGGTGCTCGGCGCCGCCGGCCCTGCTGGCCGCTGCCCCGGGCGTCTCCTCCGGCTTGCGGCTCCCAGCGCCGGCTGCAGAGAAAAGGGGCCTGCGGGGGGAAGCCCCCTCCGGAGCGTAGCCGGCGCCCTGGGTGAGGGGCATGGCTGGTTTGGGTGCTTTCTTGCCTGGAAGCGGTACCCAGCTGCTAGGCAGAGCCGCGTGGAAACGAGCGCTCCAGCGGACACCGCGTTCAGATGCTGGTGCATGAGTTTTTGCGTGGTCCCTACTTACCCCAGGCCTTCAGCGCTGTTGGATCGGGTCATCAGGTGATGCCCCTGCCCCACTGGACACAAGGTCGGAGGCCCAAAAGCCATGTGTGCAGCGAGTGCTGGGCCTGGGGGGGACCTGGGGGGTATTCTGGTCAGGCTGGTCCCTGGGCTTTGCTTTCTGGGAACTGCTTAATCAACAACACTGTTACGCAATGGGTGCAAGAACCGCTCACAGCTCTCCACTGACCCCTGGCCTAGATCCGGCAGTCGGGGCACAGGGGGCAGGTGGATCGGATGCTCTCACTCAGCTGGAGGTGAAATGGGGGTTCATGGAGGTACCTGCGTGGTGCTGGCCAGTCCTCAGGGGTCCTGGCAGATCCCAGGTGTTTAATCCCTTTGGGGAGACCCTGCTCCCCAACCTGGAAAAGAGAGCCGGGTAGAGTGTAATTCACCCTCTTTGCCCCAAACCTTTGTCTCCTCTGTCGTGCTGTGCCCCAGCCCCGACTCTGCAGAGCTAGCAGGGCAGGAGGAGTTCAGCAAGGTGATGTGCCTCAGTTTCCCTTTCCCGTGTGCGTGGAGCTGTGGCGTGGTTGCTGGGAGGTGGAACTGACACAGAACCTTTAACGGTCCCTGGTTCCTTGCCACCTGTCTGGCACCAGGGCCAGCACTGGTCTGTACGCCAGCTCAGGATTCCCCCAGCCTCCTGCACGTGGGAAGAGCATCAGACACAGGGGCCTGGTCCCCTCCACAGGGTAAAGGCAGGAGCACTCCTGCCTTATGGGGAATTTAACCTGCCCAGAGAGCCAGGAATAAAATGCTCTGGTCACTGGCATGGGAACATGGAATAAAAGACAGGGGGATGTGTGTGAGGTGCGCGTGAGAGCATGTCCACAAACTGAGCATGTGTCCAAATGAGTGTGTGTGGGACTAAGCATTTGTTTGCGAGGGAGCATACAGGTGCATGTATACCACCGAGAATCTGCGGGAGTGCATGCATGCTGCAGAGCGCACATACACACAGACAAGCACATTTGCGGGCATACACGTGCATCCAGGCATGGGGGGGGGGACTTAGTTGTTGACACGCATGTGTTTTGCATGTGAGCATGAGTGAAAATGTCCCTGTGCATGCAGGTGCATGAGCATGCGCACCACCACTGCACCTGTGCCAGAGCCTGGGAGGAAGCAGCACCTGCGCAGCCATGCTGGGGCACAGGCAGCACTGGCTACTTGCTGCCTGCAGCCAGAGCTCACAGGCCCCGTGGGAGCTGTGCTCCCAGGCCAGGCTGTGCCCACTCTTTCCTCCCTGTTGACATTCCTGGGCTATTCTGGGAGCTGCCAGCAGGCCCAGCCAGCTGAGGACTTTGCCCCTTGCACTATGGTTGCATCATCCCCGGTGGGTGCTTTTTCCCAGACAGCCCACTCTGTTTACCTGTCACCTCTGCTTGACCACAGGCAGGGGCTCTGTGTGGTCGAGACCTTGAAGTCGGTGCCGCATGGCACAACGGGCATGGGACACGGCTCACGGGCCAGCTGGGTGTCAGGCTCCCGCTGCACGCTGTGTGGTCCCTGCTCTGGCACAAGAGCGCTCCAACAAAGTCCCCACCTCGCCCCAACTTTGCACCACCTTTGGGAGTTTTCCACGGCACCCTGCTCTGTGCTCAGGCTGTGCCCTGCTGTAAGCACAGTATCTGGGGCTAAGACTTTGAAGAACTTCTTCAGGTTGCTGTGACACTGCCTCTTGATGAGCCCTCAGTATAGGCAAACACCCATCTTAATTTGGGGGAGAAGAGAGTGCACAGTACACACCTTTCCTGGCCATGCCCAGCTCTGTCCTGAGGTGGGGCTGGATCAGGCAGTCCCAAGGGGTAGGCCGAGATCCCCAAACTCATCACATGCAAGAGGTGACAAAAGCCCAGAGATGTGAACAGTCCCCAGGGAGCTTCAGGGGTCATTCTAGGAGCAGCTCCCTGCCGATGCCCTGCTGGGTCCCCTATCAGCGAGAAATTGGACTGTCCCTGGTGGGATGGCTGGGGAGCAGCTCACAGGCTGGGGGGGCAGTGAGGGTCCCACGTCGGGGCAGGTGCATAGGCTCATGGCAGGCAGGTGGGCCAGGCTCCATCCCCTGGGCTGCTCCAGGACCAGTCCTCCCCCACCTGGGCAGAATTTGCCCCAGGCCCCGTTCCCCACAGTTTTGGGGGCCCACAGAAGAGTTCAGCACCCCGTTCCCCCCGGCTCGGCTACGGGCGCAGTGGGGGTGTCCAGCCGGACCCCCCTGCACCCCCTACGCGGGACGCCGGGGCGAGCCGCGGGCATGCAGCGCCCGTGCGCCCACTCGTGTGCAAACCCCGCGTGCGCAGCCCCCGCGGGCACGGCACGGCACGGCGCGGCACGGCACGGGGCAGGAGGCAGAGCACCGGCCCCCGCGGGGAGCCGACGACATCGCACGGGGCGGCGGCGCCCCGGTGCTCCCGGCGCCCCTTTCCCTTGAGAAGGCAGGGCGCCGTCCGCCGTCCGCCCCCGCCGCGGGGGGGCAAATCCCGGTAATCCCCCGCCCCGGCCGCGGCCCGACGGGACGGGACGGGCAGGTGAGCCGGCCAATGGCGGGGGGGCGCCGGGCCCGCCCCCGGCCGCAGGTGCCCAAAGCGGGCGGGAGGCGCCGCGCCACTCCCGGTGCCGTCCCGGTCCGTCCCGTCGGTGCCGATGGCAGCGCGAAGCGCGGGCCCGTGGCTGCTGCTGGCGGCGGTGCTGTGCGCGGCGGCGGAGCCGCGGTGCCCGTCGTGCGCCGCGGGCGCGGAGCGGCGGCTGCTGGAGGAGGCGGCCAAGCGGCAGCTGCTGGAGAAGCTGCGGCTCCGCGAGCGGCCGCGGCTCGCCCACGCCGTGCCCCGCGCCGCCGTGGCCCGCGCCCTGCGGCGGCTGCAGGCGGCCGGCGCCCGCCGCAGCCCCGACGACGACGACGACGAACGGGGCTACGAGATCATCAGCTTCGCGGAGCCAGGTGGGTGCTGGGGACCCCGCGTTGCTGGGCCGGGCAGGGCGGTGCCGATGCCGGCTGCCAGAAGTTTTCTGTGAGCTCCTGCCGGGCTGGGAGCAGCCGTGGGGAAGGGTCCCCTGGGCTGGTGGGGACCCCCAGGGATGCACGCTGCCTTCACTTAGGAGCGCTGCAGTCCTGCTTGTGCTGGAGTCCGGCCATCTGCCCCCTTGCAGTGGGATGAGGGTGCAGGGGGCTGTTCAGCCTGTAATTAAATCACTAGCTAGGGCACCTGCTGCGCTCCAGTGACCTCCCTGTGCGGCTGATGGAGCAGGCTCAGACGCAGGGGAAGGGGATGTGGTCCCCCTGTTGCTCCTGTGTTGGCTGATCAGGCTCCTACACCCTAAGTGCTGCTGCTGCTCCTCCCTTCCTGAAGAACGGGGCAACCCGGGGTGCTCAGGGCTCCTCATAGTGGGATGGGGGGCTGCATGGACTGGCTCTGTAGGAGGCTGGAAGTGCCCTCCAGCACCACCCTGTGCAGAGCAGGGAACAGGCCAGGTGAGAGCAGGGGCCCCCTGCCCCCTTTGGTGCCCCTTCTGCCAGGCAGGGGGGAGCAGCCACCCCACGGGGACAGACTGGGGGTCCCAGGGAAGGGGGGAATTGGTGGGTCTGTCCCGAGAAGCAACTGGAGGGGATTGGCCCCTGTGTGCAGATGCCAGCACAGCCTCCTGCAGCGTTCGCCTCCTCACCCCTCTCTCCCCTCAGAGCCCGTGTCTCCCTCCAGCACGGGGCTGCAGTTCCAGTTCAGCCGTACGCAGGACCAAGACATTCACATCCTGCAGGCCCAGCTCTGGCTCTACCTCCGAGTTCCCCGAGACCTGGCAGCCAACCTCACCCTGAGCATCTTTCTTCCGGGTGGGGAGGGCGACTCAGCCAGGGGCAATCGCACGCTGCTGAGCGAGAGGCGACTGAGTGCCAAGGGCAGTGGCTGGCATGCCTTCTCCCTCATGCCTGCCCTGCAGAGCTTCTTTGGGGGAGAGCACAGGACCCTGCGGTTGGAGCTGGAAAGCCTCGGGGACAGGGGTGATAGCGTGGCTGTGGTCAATGCCAGCCGGTCCCACCAGCCTTTCCTTGTGGCCGAGGCAAAGGTGAGGGAGCCGGGACACCGTGTGGCCAAGCGCAGCCTCCGTTGCAGCCAGAACTCCAACCTCTGCTGCCGCAAGGACTACTATGTGGATTTCCGTGACATCGGCTGGAACGACTGGATCATTAAGCCCGAGGGCTACCAGATAAACTACTGTGTGGGCCAGTGCCCTCTGCACGTGGCGGGCAGCCCTGGGATGGCCTCTTCCTTCCATACAGCTGTTTTCAACCTTGTCAAAGCCAACAACATCCAAGCGTCAGGGCACTCTTGCTGTGTGCCCACACGGCGCCGGCCACTCTCTGTCCTCTACTTCGACCGCAACAGCAACATTGTCAAGACTGACATCCCCGACATGATCGTTGATGCCTGTGGCTGTAGCTAGGGATGGGGGAGCCGTGTTGGGACCCCCCTGCCTCCTCCAGGACTGGCTCTCTGGGCACTGGGGGTCAGGGGAAGTGTCTCCCTTGGGCTGGAGTTGGACTGTGGTGTGATGGGCCCATTTGAGAAGCTTGGGGGAGGTGTCTCATTTTAGGGAGCAGTGTTTTTTGCGGAGAGCACCCCAGGGCAGGGGGCTGTGGGAACACATGGGCCAGAGCAAGGCCACGTTGCACCACCTGGGTCTGAGCTGTGGGTGGTCGGTGGCTCAGGACATCTCTGCCCCGATGGCAGCATTCCTGGGGTGTGGAGCTGACCCCATACTTCTGGGGGACGCATCCCCCTCCAGGCGTGAACCAGAGCTTGGAGGGTGAGGGGGCCCTGCCTCGCTCATGTTCAGGGTGTCTGATGGCAGTTTGAGACCCAGCCTCCTTGGGAGCCAAGTGGTTTGGGGAAAAGTTTGTTTCCTCCAAGCAGGAAAATGTGTGTGGGGGGGGGAGGGTAAAAAGCAGTCCTGCTTTTCTCCCCCACTGCAACAAATCTTGCATCAAATTTGGGCTATTGTGGGGGATGGATGGAGTGAGGCACAAATACCAGATGTGAAAGATGAGGGTGGAGAGGAGACTGTCAGGAAACCCAAAAATACAGTGACTAGGCCCAGTCCCTGCTCCCAGGAGGACACAAAGCTGTAAAGGATGGTTTTGCTTCCTAGCCAGGTTCCCTCCTGTGTCCCCTTTCATTCCCTGGGACTTGTGCTCTTCTTTCCTGCACCCCCTCAGGTCTCTTCCAGCCCAGTGCCTCCTCACAAGGAGGTTGGAGTCAGACTTTGCCTTTAAGGCCATACTAAAGGCAAAGTTTTATTTGCAACTTTAGTTTTGCAACTACTACTATTTTATTGTGGAGGTTTCTGCAGCTGTTGGGACTCCCTGGTGCTCCATCCTGTCTACCCACCTCTCTAGTGAAGATCCCACTCTGCCTTTGCCTTCCTGGTACTCATGAATGCAACGTGCCCACGTGGACTGTGCTTTTAACTTATTTCAATACTTTGGTGCGGCTTCCCCAATAAATGGGTGGAAACACAGTATCTGGGCTCTGACTGCTTTCTCCTGGCACCACCCGCATGAAGCGGGTGGGGGAAATGGTCCTGCTTGGCCGGAAGGTCCTACGCCTGGTCCTGGGCTTGCCCTGCCCCTCAGGCCCTGGGGCTAGAGCAGCGCAGGGGCTACAAGCTGCTGGCACCTGAGGGCAGCGCTGCTGTGCTGGGGGGCGAGGGGATCTGTGAGGCTCTTTGTGGCTCCCCGGCTGCCGTGGGGTATTGTGCGTTGAGCCCTGTGGGAGCAGGGTCGTGCAGGGGGCTCTTCCCCATGCCTGCCTGGCAGTGAGGGACCTGGGGACCTGCCCAGGTGGCCCAGGGCATGAGCATCGAAGGAGCCATTTCCTGGCGGAGCGGGCACTGCGGGAGGGCACAGCCTGGCCCGAAGGGGCTGTTCACCACCCGGCTCAGCCCCGAGAGGTTCCCAGGCGCAGCTCTGGGAACGCTGACCCCAGATGATAAGCCACAGCCAACCCCCGAATCCTGTGACTCCACTGCAAACACCAGCAACCCCCCCCCGAGCACCCCCGTGCCTCCCCCACCCCATAACCCCCACCCTGCCCAGTGAGCCCAGTCCTGGCCCCATAGTGGCCAGTCCCGGAGTCTGATGACGGTTGGCTGGGGGGTGACAGGGAATCGCCTGTGTGTTTTGGGGGGGGGGGGGGGGGGGAGGGCAATGCCATCTGCTCATCCCTCCAGGATCCCACACGGCCGGCCTGGGGCCTTGTTGCGCAAACACCCGCTCAAAGCTCAGCTTGGGGCCGCTTTATCTGGGGACAAACCCGCTTGCTTTCCCAGCTTGGCCCCACGCTGCACCCTGCAAGCGGACAAAGGGCAGCTTTCATCAGCCAGCCGCAGCAGGCACCCCCTGGCTGAGGGGGGGGCACGGCCGCAGCCTGCGCTCCCCAAAATAGCTCTGCTAGTGGGGAAAAGCTGGCTGCACCTGCAGGATGCTCCAGCTTTCTGGGCTCTCCTGCAGCCCCGGCACGTGCCGCTGGCACAGTGGGGGACCCTGCGGGTGTCCGTGACCCCCAGAGGTGTGTGCTGCCGTACATGTGCCAAGAGAGGCAGGCACGTAGCTCCCAAAGTGCACGGGGATCGTGCACAAAAATGTTGCAGTCTCCCAGCTCCCTCCCTGTGTCGGCACTACTGTTCTAGCTAGTGTGATCGACGGGGGGGGGGACATCCCACAAAGATGCCAGATGCCCCCTCTTTTCCTTTGCCAGCAATCCAGTGCCTTCCCCGCGGCAGCGAGCACAGGGAAGGGGGCTGCGCGCACGTGTGTGTGTGGCACACTGACACACTGGCACACTGACCCGCCAGCCCAGAGGCAGTGCGCTGAGCGGGACGGTGGTACTGTTAAGTCTTTAATCTGCAGGATCATCTGGCCCTGCTCTGAGCTGCTTTAACTTTCTTAAACAGGAGGCCAAGATTAGCTGTGGGGGTGGGGAGATGCGGTGGGGCTGGGGACCGGTGGTCGAGAGCCCTGGGGCGGAGGGAAGGACTGCCCACGTGCTGCTTCCACCCCGGGGAGCTCAAAGCCCAGGCAGGGCTGCCCTGGCCCAGGTGGCTGCGTGTGTCACCCTTGGGAAGCGGTGGGTGGCTCTGGGGCACTCCCAAGGCACCGGAGGTGTGGGAGGGCAGGGCTGGCCCCACGCAGAGCCCGGGGCCGGGGGGGCCTTTCCTGACAGCTTGGCCAGGGTCACACTCGGCTCAGGAGTAAATCTGTGCTGAGCTGCTTATGCATGTTACAAAACTTGTATGCAGGCAAACCCTCCCAGCTGCACCCACCGCCTTGGCCCTGCCTCGGGGCTGATGCCGTGGGGCTGAATCCCACTGCAGCAGTCCAGGGGCACCCCAGGGACCCAGCCGGTTGTTCCACTTTCACACCAGAGAAAGGGGAGGCTGTGCAGGCATCGCTACCTCTGCTTAATGCTGGGGCTTCTCTGGGGAACAGAGATATCCCCTGCTTGCCCCTCGCTGGCTCGTGTAGGAGTGACTGGCAGGAGAAGGAGGTGCTCCCGGGCCAGGACAGTGGGAAGAGAAACTGAGGCAAGGAGTGGCCTTTTGCAGGCCAGGGTGAGAGTTGAGGTATCCTGAAATCATATTGTAATCCCCATGTTGTTCCCCGCTCTGGGGTCCAATGTGGTCAGCAGAGGGCATTTCCCAGGGCTGCGGCTTGGGTTGTATGGGAAAACTGCTCCGGTGGCACTCTGGGCCAAGTGCATGATGACAGGCAGGGGCGCGGGGAGGACAGGCTAATGCCGAGGAAGGCAGAGTGCCCACAGCCCAGGTAATCCTGCTAAGAGGCTCTGAGGTCAGGCTGGGAGCGTGGCACTGCTCCTGTCACCTTCAAGGCTTGCACTGGACACAGGCAGCGTCTTCCCAGGGAGCAGGATGGGGCTGGCAGGAGCTGGGAACAGCCGAGTGCTGCGGCAGGGAGAAAACGGGCATACCTGCCCGGACAAGCGTGCCTGGGTTGCCCCTAAGCATGCACACCTGGGCTGCGTTTGCTCTGATCACACTCTTCTCTCCTCAGTCTCCCCCAGGGAAAGCCCTTTCCCTCGCCTAGGACGAGGGGAAATGGGGCAGGGGCAGAGCTGCAGAGAGGAAGCGGGTCCCAGGGGCATGAGCAGGTCTTGGGGGGGACGGGGGGACTGCAGGATCACCCCGTCTCCCCCACTGTGCCCTGCTGGCACTGACACACGGTGTCATGTTCTGGCCGGGAGCAGGTGGGCAAAGGCCACTTTCCCTGAAATAGCTGCTTGCACCTAGGGCCAGCCTGGCCCTTCCCCTGCATTTGGTCACTGTGGCAACCCACCGGCAGGATGGGGACTGACCTTCAGTGTGAAAAATAAACAGTGAGGAAAAGCAGGGCTGCCCAGGTGAGAAATTCATTTCCCTCTTATTCCCCCCTCCAATTCCTGGCGTTCCCATGCCCCATTTCCAGCTTTCACTTAGGCACTCGTGTTCTCTCCTGCCTCCCTCCGTTGTGCAGGCGTTGTCCTTGCTCTGGTTTCCCTCCTTGTGCAACAGGACCTGGCTTCCTGCATGTGGAACAAGGCTGGGCCCTGCGGTGGGTTACGCTGGAGAAAGGGACTGGCTGCCCAGCCTGTCTGGGGCACGGTGCACCCTTTCGGGGAAGGGGGCAGAAGGCTTTGCAGTCTGTTCCCCGAGCTGCTGCAGCTTCCGCTCTCTGCTTACTGTTCATTCAGTGACACAAATGCCATATGGGACTTGACTTTGCCCCGGTGGGAATGTACAGATGTGGTGGCAGGGGGGGCATCCGGCTGCGTGCCAGGGAAAATCACTGTTGGGCCCTCAAGATGCTCTCGGGCGCCCAGTGAGTGTTATCCTCACCCCTTCCACCACTGGTGCCACCAGAAATTAGACGTGGTGGAAAAACAGCTGGGTGGTGGGCAGGAGGCTAAACAGCAGGGACTGGGGCCGCGTAGAAGTACGGCTGGCAGAGCTGTCAGGTCAGCGCAGCCAGGCGGGGGCACGGCCAGGGGAGCTTTCGAGGTGGGAGAAGGCTGGCAGAGCCATGGACATCACGGCCAAGCAGGGATGTGCCTGGGGGACCTGTCAGGGTGGCCCCAGAAGGACTACTGGACACCCTGGGGACTGGCCAGGAGGGGGAAGCCAGAGGATGTCCTGGTGGAGGGTGCTCATCTCCTGAAAAGGCTGAAAGGGGTAGCCCCACTGCGCAGTGGCGTTAGGTTAAGGGGAAGGAAGAGGCTGTGGAGCATCCCCACGGGTGGGGAGATGCCTCCAGGACACAGCTGGTGCCCAGTGCCTCTGGGACTCTGGGCAGCTGAACAGGGCACAGCTCCCCTCCGCCATGCCGGGGAGCCCAGGGGCGAGAGGCCCAGTGCCACCTCCACTGCAGCAGGACTGGGATGGGGCAGGGTAGCCCAGGGGTGCCGCAGCCTCGGGAGACGGGCTGAGATGGACACGGGCTCCCAGGTGGAGGGGGAGCCCCCCGGCGCTGCTGCCCCGTCCGGATGGGGAAGCCAGAGGAGTCCCCAGGCCTATGCCAGCCCCAGCCTCGGGAGGGGCTCGGGGCACTTGTTTCCCCCTCCGCCGGGCGGCTCGGAGCCCGAAACCCCGGCCTCCCCCGACCTTTCCCCAGGCGAAATGAGGTGAAGGGAGCGAGGCCCAGCTGCGTCCCGGCCCACGCGGCCGGGGGGACCTGCCGGGCGCCCGGGGGGGGGGGGGGGGTCCGGGCCGACGCGGCTGCGGGCCGCCCCCGGCCCGGCCCGGCCCGGCCCGGCCCGGCCCGGCTGGCGGCGGCCACCAGGGGGCGCGACCCGCGGAGCGCGGGGGGGGGGACGCGACGGCCGGGCCGCCCCGCCGGGGACCCCGCGCCGCCCGGGGAGCGCGGCCGGGCCCACGCGCGCTCGCGGCGGGGCGGCGCCGCCGCGGCACGGGCACCGCTGTCTGGCTGCCGCCGCCGGAGCAGCGCGGCCCCCGCAGACCGCATAGAGCGCGCGGAGTTTCCTGCCGGTCCCCGTCGCGCCTTCTGGCAGCGGCCCCCAGACCGCAGACCGGCGCGGGGCGCTGCTGGCAGTAGCCCGCCCAGCCCGTCGGGCTCTCGCGGGAGAGGCCGGGCCGCCTGCCCGGACGGGCGAGTCCCCGTGCAGCAGCCCCTGCGCTGTGCTGCCTCCGCCGCGGGATGCTGAGCCTGTGCCGCCCTGCGCCTCCCTGCTCCCTCCTCGGGGTGCCCCACGCACCTCTCGGCCTTCCCGGCTGCTGCGACAGGCAAAGCAGGGAGGTCCCGAGGCCGGTGTCCACCGCACCCCGTCCCTCGGCGGGGGAGCCAACGCCTGGGGGGTGGGCTTCTGCGGGCGGCTGCGCACCCTGCATGTGCTGTGCCGCGGTCGTGCCCTGTGTGCTTCGTGCACAGGCGTGTACTCCGCTTGTGCGTGGTCACAGGGTTGTACTGTGTGCACACTTCAGGTGTGCATGTGTGCTGTGTGCATGAGCACATGCAGAAATGCATACGTGTGTATGCTTCTGTGCATGCATGCACACACATGCATGTGTGCAGGACTGTATGCATGCCCTCTGTATACATGTGTGCCCTGCACATGCATGCACAGGTGCATGTGTGCATGCACACATGCCCTCTGTCTGTATGCACAGATGTGCATGCACGTCCCACTTGTGTACATAAAAATTTGTCAGAACACAAGTCCTTTGTGAGTGTGTGTGCGCCCTGCGTGTGTGCACAGACTCCTGTGTGCACAGCTGTGTGCAGGGTGCGTGTGTGCACGGACCTGCGCGTGTGCACGGGTGCAAGCGTGCACAACTCTCCGTGTGCACGGACCCGCGTGTGTGGGGTGCGTGCGTGGCCCGCGCGTGTGCAGGGCCGTCGCGTGCGCGCGTGCCCCTCGTGCGCGCGTGTGCAGGATCCAGCCCGGGTTTTCGGAGTGGCTGGAGCCGGCGGCGCTCCCGGTCGGGGTCTCCGTCCCGAGCGCGCTCGGCGCCGACGCCGCCGCCCAAGTTGGCGGAGCGGGTCCCGCCGCCCGGCGGCTCCGCGAGTTTTGCCGGGACGCGCCGCCCCCGCGGGGCTCCGGCAACTTTCTCTGAGCGCCCGGGGCGGAGCGGGAGCGGGGCCGGGGCAGGACGGCCGCTGCCGGGGAAGTGCGGGGGGCGCCGTGCCGTGCCGTGCCGTGCCGTGCCGTGCCGTGCCGTGCCGTGCCGTGCTGTCCCGTCCCGACTGCCGGCGTCCCCCTGGATGTGCCGCTTCTCGCTGGGACCGAACCGCCGCCGGGAGCCGGGGCAGCGCGGAGCCGCGGCATCCGCCCGCGCCGCCCGGGGCCGCTCGGAGGTAGGAGCTGCCGGGGCCGTCGGGCAGGTCGGGGCCGTGGGCAGAGGCTGGGGAGCCCCGCGGGCCGGGACTGCGCGCTGGCGAGGGCGCCCGCCCCGCCGCCGGGGCCGGGGCCGAGCCGCGCCGGGGCCGTCCCGTCGGCGCCGCGGGGCGCCGGGCCGGGGCCCGCGGCGGGGCCGGGGCCGGGGCCGTCGCGGAGCTCTGGCGCGGGCGGCGCGGTGCTTCCGCGCCCCCCCGGCTCCGCCGTCCCGCGCGGTGGGTGGGCTGCGGCGCGCCGGGCGCAGCCCCTCGCCGGCGGCGGGGGCCGGGCGGCAGCAGCGCGGCCGGCGCCCGCCCGGGGCGGTTCCGCGGGGGCGTTGGACGGGGCGCAGCCGCCGGCGGGACGTTGCTGCCTCCCGCCCCGGCAGCAGCGCCCGGGGCTGCCTGTGGCGCAGGACGGTCCTGGGCACGTGAGACCCCACTCCCGAGCCGCAGCAGTGCCGCGGCCGCTGCTCCTGCGCCCTCCCGTCCCTCCTCGCGTCCTCCTGCCCTGGGTCCATCGCAGCTGCGGGGGGCTCTGTCCGCCGCCTCTGGGGCCTCCGCGCCCCGTTGCTTCTCAGGACGAGGGGGCAGCTGGCCCGGCCAAGCGCTGCGTCTCTGAGGCTCTGGCTCCCGCCGCCCCCGGGGGACCAGGCCCAGCCTCAGCGGGGAGCAGGAGTCGCCGCTGGGACGGCGAGAGTCTCCCTGCTCCTGCCAAGGCCCTGCTCCAGTAGCCAGCCAGGCTGTGTGGGCACCCTCTGGTTGGGGTGAGGCGAAGGGAGACTCTGTGCACCCTGAGGAGCCTCCCCGACCCTGCGGCACCGTGCCCAGGCCCCACTGCACCCCGGCTCTGCATCTCTTGACCCGCAGGGCCCCTGGGGCTGCGCTTCTGCCCTCCTCACCTTGGTTGTGGTTGCGGCTGCCGTGGAAGTGTCGTGTGTTGGGGGAAGCCTCTGTGCTTTGAGGGGCAAGGCAGAGTTGCTCTTCCATGTTGCTTGTGGAATACCTTGGTTGCCTACCTGCACTGGTTTTGAGTGTCTGTCTGTCCTCTGCACAAGGAGAGCTGCTGCACTTTAATGCTTGGAGGGCTGTGGCTGGGGTCGGGGTAGGATGTTAGATGGTGGAGTTCAGCCCTGAGCCCCTCTGCAACCGTGACCGGGTCTGACCTCTTTGGCAGAGGGCTCCAAGTGCCCCTGGGTGCCCCCACCGGCCACCAGCCCTGTGGCCACACTGCTAAAGCCTCTGGGACTCTGCATTTGGGCTTTGGCTGTGTGTCACCCCCCGGGCTGGGGCAAGGGACGGACGGGACCCCGAGCAGTCCATGGTGGCAGAGCAGACAGGCTGCAGAGGAGCTCAGGAGGAGCTGTGGGCCGGGGTCAGGCACAGCACGGAGGAGCGGGAGGGAGCCAGGCATCACCTGAGTGGGGGCCATGTGAGACATGGTCACCCTGGCTTGCAGGTGAGCAGGAGCTGCTTGAGCCTGTGCCTGCACAGGCTGTCCTCTCTGGGGTCCAGCTAGAACAGCCACCAGGGCACCCCAAAACTGGTCCAAGCCCCCAGTGAGCAGGGAGAGCTGGGAGTCTAAAGGCAAGGGAAGCGTCTCTCTGGAGGGTGGATTATCCTCGCTGCTGTCAGGGTGCCCTGGGCCAGGCCCTGCTCACACATGCAAGGTCCAGGTGGTTCTGTGGGTGCCATGCGGCACTGGGGTGGCTGCCCCTCTCCTGCACAGATGGAGAGCCCGGCAGCTGAGGCCTCAGCAGGGCTGGGCTGCTGGGGCTGGGACACGAGAAGATGCTCCAGCAGCAGGGAGGGTCCTGTTCCTGGCTCCAGAAGGGAGGTGGGGACCCAGCAGGATACCCAGACACCTGAGTCCTGCCCCTGCCGTGCTCATTCGATACCTGAACAAACCCAAGCGGATGGTGCAGCATCCAGACGGTGGGCATTGGGTTTTGGTGTTGGGAAGAAACAGCTGGATGAAGTTTCTCCTTCAGAAACTCAGACCTAGGAAAACTTTTCCCAGTATGTCTGGGTCTGCGGTCTCCAGCTAAGGCAGAGGCTGCTTCTGTGGGGACGGGGGGAGGCAAAGGCACCTGCTGTCCCCTCCATGCTGTTGTGGGTGTTTGAAGCTGGCTTATTTGTGCATTTGGCTCTGCATAGCACTGGCTGGGTTGGTCCATACCTTCCCTTGAGCCTTTCTCCAGCAAACAGTGAAGGTCCCTGCACTCAGCAAGTGTCTTTGAGGGGAAGGGGGATCTGCTGGAAATTGGGGCCCTGTGGCAGGTCCACACAAAACCTCCCTATGCCTGCC
Source organism: Apteryx mantelli (assembly GCF_036417845.1). Classification (NCBI taxonomy): domain Eukaryota; kingdom Metazoa; phylum Chordata; class Aves; order Apterygiformes; family Apterygidae; genus Apteryx; species Apteryx mantelli. The sequence goes on along the minus strand of NC_090010.1, from coordinate 2,690,389 downwards.
CCAAGCTCCCCAGTTACCGAGGATCCCGGCCCCTCTTGGGAGACCGGCACACACCGAGCTGGGTCAAACTGCCCACCCTCAGGCCTGAGCCAGCCCAGCTCCCACCATATGCGTGCACAAGCTCCCGATCATGCTTGGGAGCGAACTTGGGTCCTCTGGCACCTGCTCATCACCATGTCACTAGTTGCTTGTGGGGGGTTCATTTCTCCCCCATGTACCAGGGTCTTTTCCATCACATGCATAGATGAGCACAAAATCAGGAACAGATTGGGAGCTGAAGGTCACCAGACCCTTGTGGCTGGTCTAGTGGGTGGGGGTGAAGCAAACTCAGCCCTGCTTTCCCCTGATGATACTGCAGCTTGCTGAGCTGGGAGGATCTCCGGAGGAGCAGGGAAGTTTCCGTCTGGGGGAGTGAGTCAGCGTGGACACCTTGTGACGTGTGCTGTCATGTTGGGGCAGCCCGAGGAGAGGCGGGTGTTGAGCTCGGGCTCGGAGGGACATTTGCAGCTAACTGCCCCGAGCGTGGAGGGTGGGTGGGAGGCGGGCTGGAAGGCGTGGGGGCTGTTAGTGACGTACCACGGCTCAGGACTCCTACCCCCGTGTTGGGGAAGCTGGCCAGCCCCCAGGCCCTAAGGAACGGGCTTCCCCCTCCCATTCCAGCATGCTGTGCAAGTGCACACATACTTGCACACGCATGCGCCTGCACACGCATGCACCCTCATGCACGCACATAGGTACACTGGTGCACACATGTTCCTTTTTGAGCACAAACTATGCCCACGTCTGCACCCACTCGCAGGTGTGATATGGCTTTCACAAAGGGATGTTTGTGATGCCTCCTTGCCTTTCTTCCTTACAGGCCACGGTGCCTGCCCTTGTCCATCTGCACTGACATACGAGAAGGGGGAAACCTTGTGCGTCCAGCAGTGCGTCAGGAAGGGAGAGCCATCCACCTACACCCAGAGCGTCCTCTGGGAATGTGTGTGAACACGTGTGTGCATGCATGCACACCTGTGGACATGTATGCAGAGGTGCCTGTGTGCGTGTGCACACACCTGTATGTGCGTGTGCACAATTGCCTGTGTATTTTGTGGGGTTCCCTACCTGGTTGGCATTTTAGAGTCCCTTTGTCCGTGTGCCTCAGTTTCTCTTGTTTTTTTCTCCTGGTGTTTAGCAATCCCGGTGATGTTGTAGATAACAAGGGTCCCCAGGGTGGGTACTTGGTGAGGGCTGAGGGGATTCTTCTACAGAAACCCTCTTAGGAACATGACAATTGTGCTCCCCCCCCCCAAATCCTTACAGCACATCAAAACCCTTCAGAAGCTGCAGAATAACAAGGGGAACAGCTGATAAAATAGCAGCCACCGAGTGGGAACAAGCAGCAAAAACACAGAGTCGGGTTTCAGGTCCACCGCATCTGGGTCTGAGGCTGGGGGAGGGGGGGGTCCAGATGTGGTGCAACCCCACATCAGACCTCCCATCCCTGCTTCCTACCCCTGGTCCAGGGGCAGAAAGCCCTGGTGGCTCCCAGCACTCCCCAAGGTGGCAGCGACCATGGCTCTAAGTGATGGGGTTGCAGCGTGCAGTGGACAGAGCAGGTCTCCAGGCAAGCAGGAGGAAAGCAGGGGTCTGTGCCGACTGTCTCCAAAAGCGGCGGATACTTTGGGAGAGACAAAAGTGCCCCAGCAGGAAAGAGATTGCTGTGGCCTTGCATGCTGGGGGGTGAGGAGGGTCGGGGGACACCCCTCATACCTCTCAGCAGATAGAGGGGAGTCTCTTGCCCAAAAGGAAGAGCAATTTATGCTTCCTAAGTGCCCCATTAATAGTGCTGTGCTTGTTCCACTGCCCAGCATGATCACGAGACAGGCAGTTCCACAGCTTAAAAGAGGTTGGTATTGTGTTTTTAATGTTTTAACCACTGCTGACGTCCCCGTCAGGTCCTGCGCATCCTCCTGCCCCCGTCCTCTGAGGGGTCCTGCAGGTGGGAGCTGCTGGGGTGGGAAAAGACTCGGTATGGATTGCCCTGACCGTGGTGGAAGGACAGGGGATGTTGCAGCTCGCTGCCTTCTCTGCCTCGGGAACACAGGGTTTCCTGCACTGCAGCCCCTCTTTTGGAGGGTGTCCCTCCATATAGCACATACGTGTGCTGGGATGGGAGGTGACGTCCTGGTGCCAGGGGAAGGAGCTGTGCCCGGCAGGGACTCCCACAGCAATGACTCAGAGCTGGGCGTTTATGGGTCCCACATGTTCAATTTTGCTGTTTCCCTCCAGCACGGGGAGGGGAAGGGGGAAGTATAAAAATTCCTATAGCAGCTGCTGCTATGTCTGCACCCCCTTTACCCCCACCCCAAAACCTTGTCCCCACCCAGACCCCCCTCCAAAGTGGGCAGGGGCCAGGGAAGTGGCTTTATGGGAACAATTTGCAGGGGTAGTGCGTGCCGGCGGCCAAAGCAAACAACATGCAAGCCCGCGACAATTGCCTGCCTGCCCTGGGACCACCTATCAAGCGCCACCGCTCCTGCCTGGCTTGCCGCGGCTTCCTGACTGGCTCAGCCTGTGGTTGAGGGCCAGCGGTCCCTGCCTGGCGGGGGAAACCGGCGCAGGGAGCGTGGAGAGGCGAGCTCCTGCGCGGCAGCCCTCCCGCACGGGCTACCCGTGCCCGCGGATGCACCAGAGAGCGGGTGGCCGGGGCTGCGCTTCAGGCCGGCTTGCCTTCCCCTCTTCCCGAAGCACACGTGTGTTAGCATGTGCTAATGTGTCTGGAGGCATGTCGGTGCACGGTCATGAGTGGGTGTGGGTGCATGCGGGAGCAAGGGGCTGGATTTTTTTGCCCCCCCCTGCTGGGACGTGGCGCACAGGTGGTGGTGTACTGTGGCTGTGCTGCTGGAGGGGTGAGTGGGCTGGGAGGGAGCTCTGGTCCTTCCTGAAGCAGCGCAAAGGGCAGAGAAGGGTTTTGGCATGGGTTGGGGAATGATGATGCGTTACGTTAATGAAGATGGCAACCGCGGATGGAGAGGGAGGTAGGGAGGAAGAATGGGGCAGAGGATGTCCTGAATCTGTCCCGGCATGGATGTCTCTGCCCCCTACCCTCTACACATGCATCCTTCCCCCAGAGCCGGTCCTGTCTCTGCCTCATCTTTTCCAGGCAAGGGACCACCTTGGAATGGGCTTGGCAGCCCACACCAGCATGGGATCACAGCCCTGAATTGTCCCTTTTCAGACCCTCTGAACCCGAAGCAATGTGCTTTGTGGCAGCTGCAGTCCCCGGGCAGATTAGCTTCCCCGAGTGGGGGAGCCTGGACTCACGGAAAGGCCTGGCCCAGCGGTGGGGTCAGATGCATAGCGAGGCAGCTGGGAGGGAGGTCTGCACATCAGCTTTGCTGGAGACAGAGATGGGAAAGTGTGCGGAGACGGGGGAGCAGCTCCCACCGTGCGGACTGACCTGGCCCTGACTCAGTCCCAGGGCAACTTCTGTGTGTGGGGGGATTTGACCCTTTTTGCCCCACCGTCATTGGCCTTTCCCTGTCCCCAACAGGACCCTGGCACCCGGGGAGGGTGTACAGCATGGGGAAGACCTCACAGCTGTGGAGGAGTGTGTTGGCGCTGCCAGACCCCACCTGCCCTGGGAGGTGGCTGGGACATGTCCCCTCCATCCCAGACTGCCACTGGCATGGGGGAGCACTGGCTCCCCGGCAGCTCTCCCCCGCCTGGCTCCTCACGTCCGTGTGCTGCGGCTCAGCCTGGCCCTCCACCACCGGCGGTTCCCGTTCCCGGAGCCGCTCTGGCCATGGCTCCGCCGGCTCTGCTGCCCCAGCGCAGGAACGCGAAACTTAAGCCAGATCAATGTTTTTCCTAAGGCCCTGTAGGGTTAAACCAATTGGGCATGTGGCTGACCCTGGGGTCACAACGCGGCCAGGGAGGGGATGGCAGGACGGCTGCCCGGGCTCTGCTCCCGTGGCCAAAGCCCACCTCAGGGTGGGGTGGGATGCCCAGCCTCTGATCCTGGGGGAGAAAGAGATATGCAGGGATGGCCTCCCTGGGGGCATCTCTCCACCCCGGCCCCTGCCGCACCCGCAGCCCAGCCCTCCATCTGCTTCTCTGCTCTGGCCCTCCCTTGTTCCCTTGCCAGGGCAGGGATGGGAGTGACGGGGCCTGCACTGCGTAGCGGCTCCCCCCCCGCTGCTCTTGCAGTTCCCGGCGTGTGTGCACACATGCAAACACACGCATGTGCACAAACACGTGTGCAGGCATGTGTGTGAACACGTACGCCTATGCACACGTACATGCGTGAGTACATACAGGCAAGCGCAACTCCCCCCCTCGAAAAACACCCTCACACACAAACACAAATTGCTCTCCACGCACGCAGACACGTATGGCCAGACTTGTGCATTTGCACACGCTTACAGAACCACAGATGCCCCCACACATGCAGACACAGAGCCCTCCCCCAGGCCCCCCACGCTGGGGGCCGTGCTAGGCGGCTTGATGGATTGTGCCACACACAGCTCAGCGCTGCTGGTCTATCGGCTGGGATCTCGGCCGCGCGGGCTAATCCAGCCCTGACATCGCATTCCTCCGCAGTGGGACTCTGGGGCTGTTAACCCTGCTGGGGCCGGGCCTGAGCGGGAGGTGCTGGGGGGCAGAGAGGGGCCCCAGCACTGCGCGCCCCTGCCCGGCGCTCGCTCACCCTGCTGCCATGAGCTGGCCGGACCTGTCGGCGCCGGCTGCGCACGCCGGGGAGGGCGGACGCGTTCACCCGGCTCCTGAGCTCGGCCTCGCGGGGCCGGGGCTTGGGCGGCAGCGGGCCGGGGCAGCGGGGTGGGGTGGGCGCAGCCCTGCGCCCCTCCTCTTTCCGCCGGGTTTCCCAAGGGCGTGCGATTCCCCGGCTTGTCCCTGCATCGCTCCATCTCCCTCCCTCCTTTCCTTGGTTTCTTTGTCTGCCCCACCATCCGTCGGCGGAGGTATCCCAACTCCTTCTGCCACGCAAACTCTGCGTCTTCCTTCGCTTTCTGTCTTTTGCCCCTTTTCTGTCTCCTTCGTCTCCCCCCACCGGTTCCCCAGTGTCCTCAGGAAACTGGAGCCAGATGACAGATTTCAGGCGTGTTTGCAGGAAATAAAAGGCGAGGAGCCGGGGGGATGGCCGGTCCCGACCCCCTCCCGCGCGGCGTTTTCACGTCTGGAGCCAGCCCTGCTTCAACTGCTCCTGCCGCTGGCTGTGCTCCTTGTTTTCTTGGCAGAGAGGAGGAGGAATGTGTTTCAGTTTGAGTTTCTTGGCAGGAGGAGACCGAGGGAAGATTCCCCTCAATCCCGGCTGCGCCTGGCTCTCAAATTTATGCCCATAGGCTGCGACTTGGGTGGGCCGCGGCAGTGTGCGGCAGGCGGGGGAGGCGAGCGCAGCGGTGGGGGAGCCACGGGCTGGTTCCCATTGGCTCCCCGGCCCCCTCCAGCTCCCCTGCTCGGGGGCCTCCCGGGACTGGGGAGCCCCCGCAGACCCTGCTGGGTCCAGGGGGAGCATCCTGCAGCCAGGGCCCAGGACGTTTTCCCTCTTGCACGAGGTCCCCCCCGCCCCCCACACCGGTGCTCGGCAGGGCGACGTGCGGGAGCTGGGGAGAGCCACCGTGGTCATCGTGCCCGCCCGGCACCCGCCTGCCTCCGAGCTGCCCCGCTGGCGAGAGCCCGGCCCGTGCCAGGCTGGGTTTAGTGGCCAAACTCCTCCCCGCTTCCTGAGTCCAGGAAGGAGAGGATGTCTTGGCACAGTGGGACCCTGACCCTCCTGCTGTACCGGGGGGGACCAGGTGAAGGGCACGGCCCCACCGAACTGCCCCCAGCCCTGCATGGTGGGTGCTGGAGGGGGGGGGGGCAGAGGGGACGCCCCTTCCAGGCGGTGAGATGATGCACCAAGCCTGGCAGGAGGCGTAGGGGGGGGAGTGATGTGCCTTGTGCTACATGCCCGTGTGCTCTCTGCGCGTGGTGGTGTGCTGTGCACCCGCGTGTGGTCTGTGTGTGCCTCCACATGTGCCGTGCATGCCTGTGTGCCCGAGTGTGCTGTGTGCACGCGTGCTGTGTGCATGCACTCGCGGTTTGTGTGGTGGTCTTTCTGCATGTGTGTGCACATGTGCTCTGTATGTGTGCGCATGTGGTCCTGAGCATGGCAGGGGCTGGTGAGCGTGCCATGGGCGTAGCACGTGCACACGGCAGGGTGAACATGGCCGAGGGTGGCCATGGTAGAGGGAATAGCACAAAGGCTATAAACACATTAACCCCATTCCTGGAAGGGGTAGATGCCCTGCATGGTGCCCCCGCCTTCTCTGGGACTCAGGGTGGCATAGGCAGGGTAAGTGAAGCCCTTCTGTGCCCCCAACCCAGATGCTGTACCTGCAAAGAGCAAAGGGGTCCCCTGTGCTTCTGCCTCTTCCCCCCTGCAGGAGGCCCCAGAGATGCCAGGTGGGACCCACAGTGGTTGTACCCTCTGCAGGCCTGAGAGCTTTGGGGGCTGTGCAGGCAGCAGTGCAGGGATTAAGGTCACATGAGTGTGCATGGGTGTATATATGTGTATGTGCGTGTATCTGTGCAGGAGTACATGCACAGATGCACAAATGTGTATGTGAATGTGCTTGTATGTGTGCATGTATCTGTGCAGGTGTTAAGTATGTGCATGCGTGTAGATGTGTATCTGTACGTCTGCATGTGTGTGTGTGCATGTGCTTGTTTGTGTCTGTACATGTGTGGGTAGGCATGTGTATGTCTTTGCTCATGCGTGCACATGCCTGCACGTATCTGTGCATATATGTGTATGCATGCATGTGTGCATCTGCCTGTATGCCTCTACAGGTATGTGCAAATGTATGTTTGTGCATCTGTGTGTGTGTGTGTGTCTGTGCACGTGTGAATAGGTATGTGCGCAAAAAGGCCGGGGTCCGTGATTGGCTCCATGACTGGACAAACTTTTGTGAGGGACCTGCATGCTCTTTCCTTGTTAGATGCTGTGGCTGGGCTAGGGGGAACATGGGGGGCTTTCCCTGGAGCTACTCCCCCAATCTCCCTGTCTTTGCTGTGAGGCCCAGGGCCAGCCTCTCCCCCGTTTCTTCCTCTTCCTCTTCATCTCTCTTTCCCTTCCCTGCCTCCAGCCCTTCCACCTTCCCCGGGTGCTCCATCCCCCTTTGCCTGCCCTGCCGCCCCCCCACCCCATTCTTCCCGGCTGACACTCTCACAAAGCCCCGAGACAAGCTTTCAAAGGGGCAACTCATGCGGAAGAATCACTGCCCCCCTCACCCCCCGTGCTCCAAATGCAACCCGGCACTTTCCCAGCGGGGCGAGGGGCTCCCGCCCCCCCACACCCCTTGTTTGGGGCGATTCACTCCGTTTCTCAAAGGGGGAGGCTGAGGGTGTGGGAGGCCTGGTCCCAGCGCCACCCGCATGCAGCTCTCCCTCATCCCCTGGTTCTTGCTCCTCCCAGAGCCGCTCTCCCTCTCACAAGGCCGTGGGATGGGGGGGGGGGGGGCTGGGACCAGAGTTGTGGGCTGGAACCTGGGTGCAGGCACTGGAGCCGCGGCTGGAAATCTGACCTTGGACAGGGCTAGGCAGAGACAGGTGGAAATGAGACCCAGCAGCCGGGCAGGGACTCGCAGGCAGGGATGCGGGAGTGGGCTGGGCTGAGCCCTGTGGGCAGGGGTGGGATGTGTGGGTGGGACAGGGCAGGGTTTTGACCTGCAGGCAAGGCAGGGACCTGTGAGCAAGGCAGGGCTGGGTGGGACCTGCGGGCCTGGCAAGGACCCACAAGCAGGGCAGAGCAGGGTGCCAGCTCGGATCCCTTGGCCAAGAGCTGTTCTGTCCGTGTGTGCCTCAGTTTCCCCTTTTGGCAGCTAGGGCTTGCAATATTTACCTCTCTAAGCATGTTTAAATGCGGGTGTTTGTCCAGGTGTCTGGGCGTACATGTGTATTTCACCCCCCTGCAGCAGACATTGAACTGGGCTCAGGAGTCTTGCTGAGGCAGGACCCTCTTCATGTAGCACCAAACACCAGGCACCTTGACAAGTCGGTGCCTGGGGATGCTCGTGACGTGGGCTTGACTGCAGGGTGCCCTGCAGCAGCAGCATTGCTTGTGCCGAGCTGTTGGAGGTCACCTCGCTGCTGGGCAAAGGGCCCGTCTGCGCTGCTGCTCTTGTGCGCGGGGGGCAGTGACCCCCTGTGCTGGTGCTGCCGGGCCCTGGGGGCCTGCCGAGCGCTGGGGGGGATGGGAACGGACATGCCGGCTGCGGAGGGAGCGGCAGGTCCTCTCCAGCCCAGTTTCTCTTCCTGGGACCCTCCTTGTTAACGGCTGTACCCCAAAATGGGGCAACAGGGTGCCCCCCCCCCCCCTTGTCACCCGCCCTCCCGGGCTTGGCGACACCCCCAGGCCCGCGGGCTGACCCTTTTGCCGTGGGCTCCAGGCGGAGGTCTGCAGCCAGGCGAGCCGCAGGATCCGCGGTGGAGTTGGGGTGCAGAGGTGGGTAGCGTGGGAGCGGCCGGGCGCGTGGCCGTGGGGAGGGTCGGGGGGGGGGGGGGGGGCCCGGGCCTGCGGCGCTGCGGGGCCGCGGCTGCACTGCGGCTCCCCCTGCTGGGCGCAAGCCGGCGGTGCCGCGCGCGGCTCTCGCTGCAGACCCTGTTGGGGAGCACACGGGAGCGATGAGTTTGCTGGGCCTCTGCGTAGCCTCGGCAGGCGGTGGCTGGGCCCCGGAGGGGAGGGTGAGGAGGGGTTCTCTGCAAGGCGATGTGCTCACTTTTGTCTTCCTCAGGCTGGCTCCTGCACTGGGACCTGTGTCTACCCAACTGCAAGGACCAGATGTGCCCCTGAACCTGGCCAGGCCCTGCTGCGTCATGTTCAACCCCATGAATCCCCCAGTCACCAGCTATGTTGAGCACTGCTACCTGCGCCCACTCCATGGACCAGCACCTGGCACCCCAGGGCCACAAGGTTGGTCGCAGAGCCCTCATGCTGACCAGTGCCTGACCTGGCCTCACTGGGGTCTGGGCAATGCCTGGCACAGTCATGGAGGCACCTGATTTCTGTTTCAGTCCTTGGGTTCAGAGACGTTCATGTGCGAGGGCCTGGGACTGGCTTATCCCTTTTGTGTCCCTGCACCCTGACAAGTTCTCCCACTTTTCTCTTCCCCTCCACCAGGACTTGACTTCTCCTTGTGCCATCAGTCAAACCTCATGGGCAGTCACCATGGTTATGGACTGGTGCCAGGCACCGAGCACCCAGGCACTGGTGATGGTAAGTCCCCCATCTCTGGGGGAGGGTAAGTAGGTGTGTTGCAAGGGATTTAGGCACCCCCAGGGGATGGTGTTGATTGTGTCAGGAGCACAGGTGTGTGTGGTGAGGGGATAAGGCACTGCTGGGGACAATAATGGCTGTGACTGGGCAGGAAAGTCCGGGGGCTTCAGGTCCCTTCTTTGGGACAGTGATGCCTGTGAGCAGGAGATGGGTATGTGCCAAGAGGTTTATGTGTTTTTTTGGGATTTGTGTTGGCTGTGGCTGAGGACAAGTGTTGGCCAAGGGATTTAGGCACTTTTCTTAGGATGGCATTGGCTGTGGCAGAGGGAGTAGGTGTGTGCCAAGGGGTTCAGGTTCCCCCAAGGACATGGATGGTTGTGGGAGGGAGGGAGGGAGGGAGGGGGTGCTTTTAAGCCTTGCCATAGCCCAGAGTCAGCAACAGGCGCACTCGGGGTACTCCTCCAGGCTCTGTAGCACCACGCTTGTGTCCTTGGGGGTTTCTTCAGCCTCCTGGGACCTAAGCTAAGAGGAGTGCCCCCCACTCTCTGCCGCCATCCCAGGCTCACGGTTCTCAACGCCCCGTGGTGCAGGCAAGCTGGGCAAGAAGCGGGCACTGTCCATCTCGCCCCTGTCAGACTCTAGCATTGACCTGCAGACGGTAATCCGCACCTCACCCAACTCCCTCGTTGCCTTCATCAACTCCCGCTGTGCTTCCGCCAGCGGCTCCTACGGCCACCTCTCCATCAGCACCATCAGGTGGGCACCACATGTCTGCCCTGCTGGCATGCGCACAGCCTCTCAGTGTGGGAGCCTGGATGCCAGCGCCCAACTTGGGGAGTGCCTGGGGGGACTAGGGAAGGGGGGAGCAGTTAGCCCAGAGTGGCTTACCTGGGGAGGGCAGTGGGGGCTGTGGCTTAGAGCAGGAGTGGCTGGGAGCTCAGACACCTGGGTTCTCTGCTGTCTCAGAGGGTCTAAAATTTCTGTCTTGTGCTGGTGCCATCTGTTCATCCCTCTTGCCCTTTGCAGTCCGTCACTGGGGTACCAGAGTCCTCCAGGTCAGCAGAAGGGCCAAGGGCACCTGTTCAGCCACACTCCCCCGCTGCCCCCATGTAGCTCCCATGAACATCTGCCCACCCGCCCAGGACTGCTGCACCATGCCTCGGCTCGTGGCACCCTGAAACACTGCCAGGTAAGGGGGCCCCAGGGGATGTTTCTGGTGCTGAGCACTGATGCCACTTAGCTCTTCTGATTTGAAGAACACACCAGGGATGGGGAGAGTTCCACCTGTACGCATGCCCTCAACAGGGTCTCTGCCATGCATCCACTATAGGGGGTGGTCCAGTGGGCATCCCACTGCTAACTGCTTTTCACTCCCTCTCTCCCCCCTGCCACGGTAACAGCTGAAGTTGGAGCGGAGCCTGAGCAGCCCTCTGACAGCCAAATACCCGGAGGAGAGATCTGAGGGTGATGTCTCCAGTCCAGCCTCCACAGGCACCCAGGTACCCCACAGGCCTTGAGACCATCCCCTTTCCCCAGGTCTCCACACTCCTCCCCAGTGTCACTCCCAGTGACAGGGAGCACAAGGGGTCATGCCTGGGAGTGCTAATCTAGCTGTGCCTGCCCAGGACCCCTTGCTGGGGATGCTTGATGTTCGGGAGGATCTGGAGAAGGAGGATGGGAAACCTGAGGCTGAGACTGTCTACGAAACCAATTGCTACTGGGATGGATGTGCCAAGGAGTTTGACACACAGGAGCAGCTGGTGCATGTGAGTTAGGTCCTACCTGGGCCCCTTAGCCCTAGAACTTGCCCCCAGGCTGCTTGCTGACATCCCTCTGTGTCAGCTTTTGACCCTACCTTGAGACTGACCTATGCTGGGCTGAACCCCCCTAAGAACTCACCGCACAGGTGAGCGATGTTGAAAGTTGTTCCTAGGGAGGGAGGGACATGCATCCTCCACTTCTTGTAGGTAAGTTCTTGGTGATCCCCCCCTTGCCGTGTCCCGAGGGGGACTCCCCAGTCTGGCCCTTCCTCACCTCTGGGGCAGCTCTCCTGAACCCCTGGTGCTTTCCAGACTTGCTCCTTTGCTCTCTGTGTCTCCCTCCAGCCACTCCAACTCCCTTCTATGCTCTTGATCACCCCCCCTAGATCACCTTGACCCCTATATCTTCTCTTGGTCCTCCCAAGATAACCCTCAGCTATCTCCTGTATCCCCTGCCTCCTCCAGACTCCAGCTGACCACTCCATATCTCCTTAATCCCCTGTGTCTCCACCAGCCATCCCAGTCTTTTTGCATCCACCTTTCTCCCACAATATCCTCTAAGATGCCTGTATACACTGATCCCCTGGTGCCCTCCCCAGTGACGCCTCTCTCTCTCCAGCACATCAACAATGAGCATATCCACGGGGAGAAGAAGGAGTTTGTATGCCACTGGGCAGCCTGTTCCCGGGAGCAGAGGCCCTTCAAGGCTCAGTACATGTTGGTGGTGCACATGCGGCGTCACACGGGCGAGAAACCTCACAAGTGCACGGTGAGCTGGCCTGGGTCTCTGCATAGCCCTGGCTAAGCTGTGGTGCCTTACACCAGGCAGAATTTGGGGCAGGGTGGGTCTGGCCCATGCTGGTATGTGGCACTGAAGGGTGGGGAAGATGGGGTGGCAGGTGGGACAGACAGGGTGGTCAGGAGTGTGGTATTTTATGATAGGATGGAGTGCATGTGTGGCAGGCCAGGCCCCACGTGATAAGTGTATGGGCACAGATGTATATGAGGTGAAGGGGTACATAGCAGGCTGGGCACATTGTGGCCACGTGGCCAGTGTATAGTGAGGTGCCATGATGTGTGCCAGAAGGGTAAAGGGCTGTGTGGCGGGGTGGGGACATGCACCTGCAGGTGGGCAGGTGTGTTGTGCGTGGGAGGCATGGTACGTGTCCGTGGCAGATGTGTTATGGGTCTGTAGTGTGGGGGTGATGTGGTACAGGTCTGTTGAAGGTATGTGGCATGTTTCACCCTGCCTGCCTGCACAGTTTGAGGGCTGTAACAAAGCCTACTCACGCCTGGAGAACCTCAAGACACATCTGCGCTCACACACGGGTGAGAAACCCTACGTGTGTGAACACGAGGGTTGTAACAAGGCCTTCTCCAATGCTTCTGACCGAGCCAAGCACCAAAACCGCACCCACTCCAATGAGGTACAGTTCATCTGGGGCTCCTTTGCACCCCCTAGGGCTTCCCCTATGACTCCTGACTCATCCTATACCTCCTAAATTTCCTGTAGGACCAGGTCTTTCTCTGTGTGTGCCAACTCTCTCCTTGCCCGCTCCAAAAAGTGTGGCCCCCTGTTCCCCTCCTAGGGCACCTGCATACCCTCCAAGGCCTCCTTACTCCCTGCCCTGCTCCCGTGCAGTACAGCGCTTGCGTTGCTCCTCAGGGTTCTCAGTGCCCTCCTTCAAGGCCCTGTTAAAGCACCTTACATGCCTCTCCCAGGGGATACAGCCTCCCTGATCCCTTCCCACCTCCAGTTCCCAGGTCTGCTGGAAAGTGGGAGGAGGGTGCTCTACTCCATGCCCTGGGGGTGCTGTGTTGGGAGGGGGTGTCTATTTTGAGCTAACACGCTCCCTCCTCTATTCCTACATTTTCCCCTGGCAGAAGCCCTATGTGTGCAAGATCCCAGGCTGCACCAAGCGCTACACGGATCCCAGCTCCCTGCGCAAACACGTGAAAACTGTGCACGGCCCTGACGCCCATGTCACCAAGAAGCACCGAGGCGATGTGGTGCCAGGCCGCGCACTGCCTGCCCCTAGCATCCCTCCTGATATGAAGCAGGAAAAAGACACCAATAGCCCTAGTGAGACCCGGAAGGATGATAGCAAACTCTTGGTGCCTGACTTGGCCTTGGTAAGGAGCTGGCGGTGTGTGAAGCCACAGGGACACCCAGCCAGACCTGGCAGGGGTGTCAGCTTGCATGGTGGGGGAGACATGCCCAGATATGGCAGGGTCAGGGTTCCCAGTTTGCATTAAGTGAGTAGTGGATATCCTACCTCATTTTTTTCCCTCGTTAATGTTGTGGGTCTCCCCAGAAGCCGCAGCCCAGCCCAGGTGGGCAGTCATCATGCAGCAGCGACCACTCCCCTCTTGGTAGCACCACCAACAATGACAGTGGGGTGGAGATGACCGGCAATGCAGGCGGGAGCTATGAAGATCTGTCCACGTTGGAGGAGGTGGTGCCTGGGGAGCCCATGGGCACCTCAGGACTCATGGCCCTCCACAAACTAGAAAATCTTCGCATTGACAAATTGAAGCAGATGAGGAAGACGTCAGCTACCAAGGGCCTGAACTTGCCAGCCATTCCCGGAGCCGGTGAGACCATGGTACCCTCCCACCTGGATGCAGGGGCAGCCCTCTGGGCACTGTGTTGAGCGAGGTGTTGTTTCCAGTCAAAGTGGTTTCCGCACCTTCCTTTTGCTAGGGTAGGACCCCCACATGTGAGCTGTGCCCCATCTTCTGCCCCCTCCTCGTTGCCACCACTTGACCACGTTTCCTGTCCTAGCAGGCACCAACAATGGGAGAGGCTGCATGCTGGTCCTGGAGATGGCTGTATGTTCCTCCTCTAAATGCTGGTGCCATGCTGTGCTCTGATGTAACTCCCCCTTTCCTTTCTCCAGGCCTGCCTGGGGAGATGCCCGGGATCTGCGTGCCACCCCCAGCTGCCTCGCACCGCCGCATCACAGAGCTGTCGGCTGCAGAGCTGGGCATTCCACCGAACGAGCGCCGGAGCAGTGCCACCAGCACCGTAAGCTCAGCCTACACCGTTAGCCGACGCTCTTCCGTGGTGTCCCCATACCTGTCTGGGCCATGTCTGGGGGGCGAGGCAGGGGCACTGTCCAGTGGGGCAGGCCTGGCAGACGGCTATGACCCCATCTCTCCAGATGCATCACGACGCTCCAGTGATGCCAGCCACTGCGGGGGGCTGCCAGGTGTGGGCAGCCTCACGCCGGCCCAGCGCTACCGTCTCAAAGCCAAATATGCCGCGGCCACAGGTGGCCCCCCACCCACCCCACTACCCAGCATGGAGCGGGTGGGCATGGGCGGCCACAGCAGCTTGCCTGGGGACTACCTTGGGCCAGCTGTGCCCTCCTTCCTGGCAAATGGCTCACTGCGAAGGCATAGCTCCAATGACTATCCTGGCTGTGTAGGCAGTGTTCCTCCTCACCTGGTGCCAGGGAATGGTGTGCGACGGGCCAGCGACCCTGCCCGGACAGTGGCCAACCCCCATGCTGTGCCCAAGGTGAATCGTTTTAAGAGCATGGGTAATGTGAATGTGCCAGGAGCGGGCAGAGTTGCCCTGCAGCCCTTGGGCAGTTCCGATGCAAACCTACAGCGCCATGTCTTCTCCCCACGCCCACCCAGCATCAGTGAAAATGTTTTCCTGGAGAGCGTGAGTATGGAGGGCCCTGGCCCAGGCACAGAGTCTGGCTTGCTGGAGATGGAACAGTACTTGAACTACCCTGAGGACCGCTTCCAGTGCCAGGGAACAGGCATGGAGCTCCAGGGTGAAGGCCCCTACGGCAGTGCTCACCGGACCACGGGGGGTATGCAACTGAACCCAGGCGGGCATGGGGATATGGAAGAGGGCTTGCTTCAGTCCGAGTTCTCCCTCCCTCAGTGCCAGATGAATCAGCACTTCGTGAGTACGCGTGCTGGCAATGGGACCGTGCCAGCTCCTTGGGATGAACCTCCCCAGGGCAACCTGGAGTTGAATTCTGGGCAGCCAAGTGTCGTTGCCCCCACCGCTCCCATGTCTGGGGGACACTGTCACCATCACAATACTCAGTACCCGCTACCCAGTGCTTGTGGGCAGCAACCCAAACTCGTGAGCACATGCCAGGACAGTGGATTTTCTGGTGGGCACCAGCTCAACCGACTGCAGATCAAATCTGAGCAGCATTACCCAGCACTCGCCCCAGCGCTTGCTCCCTGCCAGAATGCCAAACCCCCCGGGCCCATGCAGCCTCCTGCATCCTTTGGCCAAGCCATGAATGCGGGGCCTGGAGGTTACCAGTCTGAGGACCAGGCGGGTGTCAGTTACATGGGCATGTTGAGCCCGGGGGGGAGAAGAGCCCAGACTCCCACCCTGCAGGCCAAAGAAGTGATGGTCCGTAGCTATGTGCAGGCCCAGCAGGCTCTGATGTGGGGAGACCAGCTAGCTTCCAAGGGAGGGGAGGCAGGCATGGGGCTGGGCAGCGAACCTGGACAGTGCCAAGCCATGCAAGCACCGCTGTACCTCAGCCCCAAGTACTCTGGTTATCAAGACAAACCAGATCACCTGCAGGGTCTGGCAGAAAACCAGCACCTCCTAAGCCCCCCATGCTTTAGCCCTGAGATGGTGCCACACCCACCCAATGGCCCCAAACCACCTGGGCACCAAAACAGTCTGGGCTATGCAGGCAATCTTGCAGAGCCAAGCCATTCCTATGAGGGAGCGGAAGCCAGCCCCCGGCGCCTGCTTCGCTTGCCTCCCGTCCGTTCCACGCCCCAGGGACCCAATAATCCCCTGCTATATTACCCAGGCCAGGGTACACACACGGAGGTGGGCAAAGCTGGGCATAAGCTGCTGGGCCAGATGGCAGCAAGCTGTGGGGGGCCTGGGCATTATGGTGGAAGCTTGGAAGGACTGAAGGGCAGCTCCTATCCCTACCTGGATTCGGGGGAGCAGGTGGCCAACAGCCTGGACTCGCTGGACCTGGAGAACACGCACCTTGACTTTGCTGCCATTGTGGAGGATTCAGAGGCACCTGCACTGCTGCCTGGGCCCCCCAGCCCTACTGGTGGCCTCCTGCTTCCTGCATCTGGTGGTGCCAACATGGCTGTGGGTGACATGAGCTCCATGCTGAGCACTCTGGCAGGGGAGAGTCATTTCCTCAACTCCCTGTCCTAACTGGGGGGCACAAGCTATCAGATGGGCATGTCTGCAGCCAGGGGGTCCCCAAATCTTATTTGGGCAGAGGCAGGAGATCCCCTGGAGCTCTCCACCATTTATGCCTTGGGAGCCAAAACACCCCTGCAGTCTCCCCCAGTTTGTGGGTGTCAGGCTTTTTCGTGGGAGGGACCCTGCTGAGTCCAAGACACAGCTGCAAGAGGGGTTCCTGGGCACCTCTGCAGGGGGTGACTTGCTATACCTGGCCCCTCCATTCCAGTGCCACCTTTCCCTGCCTTCCCCAGGTCTCTGGACCAAGTGGTCCTATGCAAAGTCTTAATGTCAAAACCAAAGAGTTCCACCCCCGCAGGCAGGCTTCCTCCCTATGTCCCTGCTGCTCCCCCTCAAATCCTAGTCTCTGTCAGGACTTCAGCCATTCTTTGCTTGACAAGACCACACAGCCCCCCCCCCCTCCTTGCTCAAGAATGGGACAAGGGGGAGGCTATTCTCCAGCATGGGGGGAGGGCATGGGGTGCCTGGTACTGCCTGCACCACTCTGTATATAGTGTGCATATATGTACGTCTCCCTTGCAGGTGTCACCCAAGCCTTTATTTTGTTTGAAAGCAACCGCAGTGCCCCTCCCTCCCCATTAAACCCTTTCTCAGGGGAGTGTGAGCTGTGTGCCTCTTTATCCCTGCAGATGGGTTCCAAGCTGGCCCCCTGTGCCTGGTGCTATGCACCCCCCCCTTCCCTCAGTGGAGACCAGGATGGCCCATTTGTGCCAGGCCCTGCAGAAGCACCTGCCTTTGGATTGGGCTTCCACCCACAGCATGTGCTGTCCAGACGACTACTTGCACAGGGATTCCCATGATGGGGGGGAGGGGGGGGCTGCTGCTGCCATTGCACATGCAGAATCACACCAACACCTACATACATGTGGAGGAATAGTTTCATGGTATGGCTCAGTGCCTCTGGGGCTGTGCCTGGATCTCAGGGGGCTTCTCCTGTAGACCATCCGGGCACCTCTGGGGCCTGCTCTGGCCTCTCCCTTAGGAATTGGGGGGGCGGTGGCACCGGCACTGCAGCATCTCTAGGGCTGCTCTGTCTGTCTGGGGACTCTTTCCAAGGGTCTCAGAGATTATCTAGGTGTCTTTGGGGCTACTCTGGACCTCTTTCTAGGGTGCCTGGGTGACATTTTGATGCCTCCAAGCTGCCATAGGTTCTCCAGTGTTCCTCCTGAGGGCTGTCTTGCTGCTTCTGCAAGCTGTCTGGGCTCTTTGAGGCTTCTGCCAAAGCCTCCAAGGGCAGGCGCAGCTTCCCTGGGACTGCACTGTGCATTTCCAAACCTATCAATGTTTTTTTTTTTTTTAGGCCCTCCTGGTGTCTCTGGGTCTGCTTCAGGGTTCTTTCTGGGTGGCCAGAGTACTGCGGAGGCCCTTCCCCGGGCCTCTGGATGGCTGTCTTTCAGCTGTTGCAGCTGTCCTAGGTGTCGTGGGACTTATCAGTTACTCCAAGGCTACTGTGGGTTCTCTGGACTGTTTCAGGGCCTTAAAGAGGCTCTAGAGCCTCTTTCCTGGTCCCTGGGTCTATTCTCAGGCTTTCTGGGGCTCTTCCAAGGTCTCTAGGGATTCTGCCAGAGCCCCTGGGGCTTTCTAGGCGTTTCTCGGGACTGTGGGATCTCTGCAGCTGTTTCAGGGTCTCCAGGGTACTGTGGGCTCTGCAGGGCCTTTCCAAAGCATGAAGGGCCCATCCATCTCCTGTGGGTCTGCTCTCAAAGTCGCAGGTCTCCAGGGCCTGTTATCTCTCCGTCTTTTCCCACGGTCTGTTTCGGGGTATGCAGGACTGTTTTCTGGGACTTCCAGCGGGGCTTCCGCCTTCCTTCCCCGGGGCCCGGGCGTTAGCTGCGGCTCCGTGGCGATGGCGATGGCGGGCGCTAGGGCCGCGCGGAAGGGGCCGGGGGGGGGGGCGCGCCTCGCCTCGCGCGCGGCATGCTGGGGGCTGTAGTCTCGGGACTCGGCCGCCGGGTGGCCACGTGCGCCACCGCCCGCCGCGAGGCGCCATTCCTGCGCCGCCGCCGCCGCCGCGGGGTCCGGCCGGTGCCGCGGCGCTCGAGCCGGGCTTCCGGCAGAGCGAAGCGGCCGGGTTTGAGAGACCCCCGGTAAGTGTCTTTGGAAGAGGTAATGAAGCTGCAGTAGCAGGGTGCTGTCCTCATTGACGGGCGCTGTGTCACGAACTCCGAACTCTGCTCGGTAGGAAACGGGCTAGTTTCTGCTCGGCTGTTTGTGGCTCGTCAGTGGTTGCCACGCCCCTCCCAAAGGGCTACAGCCAGTGCCCTGGAGTACTGAGCCTGTGAGCCTTGCTCTGCTGAAATCGCTTACGTTTTGGGCTCCTACCTGAGTATTGCAATGGTTATTATGTTCTTATCGCTGGTTCTTAAAGTAATGAAGACATATGTTTTCTTAAGCATTGAGAAGTAGGGCTGGTCCCAGGAGGTAAGAATGATTTGGGGCATAACGGTGCTGAAGTTCTGTGGTGAGAGAGGCGATGTTGTTTAACTCTGTAGGGAATGGGGTGCTGCCTGCGAGAAGGGAGGTGCAGCTGGATTTGGGGGGGGTGGTCTGCTGGAGGAAAGCATAGGTCTGTAACAGAAGGGAGGCAGGAAGCGAGGCGTTGGTTATTAGCAACAGTAAACTATTCTTTTCCTTTGGGTCCTTGGGAAGGGGATAAGGGAATCCTGGCTAGCTGCCATAGGCTTGTGGCTTTCAGCGAAGGGGACAAAATACAGGATTCCCTGAGTTGAGACTGTATTTGTAATAAGAAAATAACATTGGAAAAACAAAGCTCAAAAGAAAAGCTGAGTTTGTGATTGTGACTTGGTGTCCAGGCACACAGGAAGAGGAATATGGAATGTAGGGAGCGGGAGATGTGTGTTCAGCTCTTAATTGGATCTGTTATTAATGGTGTCTTTGTCATGGTTTTGACCCTAGCATCAAATCCTACGTCTGGTCTTTATGTAACCTTGTTTTCTTGCATCAGTCTCATTCTTCTCCGTCTGTCTGCAGTAACAGGATGCATTCAGATCCTGACATGCCGTTACATTGCAGGGCTTTTCAGCAGTCTTTTTGACTCGGGCCACTCACGTGGTGCGCCCGGACCGTCTGCGCGGCGGGCGGGCGGGCGCGCGCATGCGCAAAGCCGCCGGCCTGGCTCACAGCTGCGCTCTGCTGGTGATGCCGCAGCACTGCGGGCGGGGAGCGGGCGCCCGCGCGTGCTCACCGCTGCCATCTGCTGAGCCCGTGGCGCTGCCTCAGCCAGCCACTGGACGCATGCGCAGTGTGTCCGTCCCTCAGGCCCTCCCTTGACTACCTTCTGGCACCGCCTACTGTCGGCGCACGGATGTGCAGGGCGACGGGCGGGGCTCAGTGCTACCATCTGTTGACTACGGCAGTACTGCAGCCCGTTATCTGATGCAGGCGTAATGGAGCCCTTAGAGCGCGCTGCTGCCCCCTCCTGACAAAAAAAAGACCTGCAGCCAGCAGGGTCATGCATGTGCAGTGCAGCTGACTGAACTCACTGCTGTCATCTCTTGATTATATTCAAGTACTGCAGTAGTGGGCTCACGCACGCGCAGTAGGGCCGGACAAACTCACTACTGCCATCTCTTGACGACATTTGGGAACCGCAGCCACCCTGTTTACACGTGCACATCGCATCCCGCGGTGCTCACTGCTCCATCTCTTAATTCGGTACCACAGTACCACAGCCAGCATGCTCATGTGTGCCCAGTGCAGATTACGGTGCTCGCTGCTGTCCACTATTTACATCCCAGTACTGCAGCCAGGCGTGTGCAATGCTTCCCATTATGCTCACCGCTGCACCGGGGGGCGGCAGAGCGTGGCCGGGTGCAGCGCCGGTGTGCGGTCACCCGGGGGCGGCAGAGAGCGCGGCTGGGTGCAGCGCTGGTGTCCGGTCACCCGGGGGCGGCAGAGCCCTGTGTTTGCCTTCTGATGCCCTCAGGACCTTTCAGTTCACATTTTGGCTTGTCCCCGAGCCCTCTGTGCCTTTCGGTGTGCCCTCGGGCCTTGTGTTTGTTTTGAGGTATGACACAAAGTTTTCTGTTTAGCTTTCTCCCCTGTCTCAGAAATTTCTGGGTGCTTTTTGGTGTGCCCCAGGGCCCTCCCTTTGCCTTTTGGTGTCTCTGGAGTCACTTTGTTTGCTCTATCACCCTCTGATGTTTTTTTTTTCCCCCCCTTTTTGTTGCACCCTGAGCTGTCGTCCCCTTATTATTACTTTGTTTCCCTTTTCATGCACTCCAGGGCTGTCCCTTCAGTTTTCAGTTAGTTTCCCTGGCAGCCCCAGCTGTCCTTGATGGGGCTGATGGAGATTCTCCCTATCCCTGATCCCAATGGGCTGCAGCTGTGGGCCCTGGGGCTGGTGGGAGGTGACAATACCAGGTGTGGCCAGGGAGGCTGATGGCAATGGCCTCTCTTTGCCCAAAGGGTTGCACTGCCGCAGGGAAGCTTGTGCTGGGACTGCAGTGTCTGCGCTGCCTGAGGCTGCCATGTGCTGCAGGGGCTGGTCTGGGACAACGGAGCTGCTGCCGAGCGTTGCCTGCTGGGATCAAGACTGTGGTTGCAGCTGCTGAGGAAGTGAGTGGGGTCTGTGTTCAGTGCTGTGGGTCCCGCACGTGCCAGGGCTCGCAGCGCCTGGGGATGTGCAGGGCAATGCCACACAAACTGGGGGACCTAGGCCATGCTGAAGAGGGGGGGGAACCTGGGGAAGCCTTGGGAAGGGTCACAGTGGGGGCTGTGTGCGTCTGGGGGTGGTTCGGAGTCGTACCAGACTGGTTGGGGAGGGGAGAGGGGCTAGGATAGTGTCGGAGCTGAACTGGGTCTGGTCATGGGGTGCCGGGGGAGCCCTGGGCCAGTGTTGGGGATCATGGAACTGCATTCAGGGCTCCACAGTGGCTTGTGGGTCTCGGAGGGTGAGGAGGGACAGCTACACGTGATAGATGGCAACTGCACAGGGTTAAAACTTAGAGTGCTGTGTTCTGAGGCATGCCAGGAGATGTACCCTTTTGCCACTCGTCTCCTGGGCAGCCATTTTAGGCTGCGGGCCCTGTTGGTCTGCAGGGTATACTGGGCGGTGTGGTCTTCTGACCCTGGGCTTCCAGGCTGTACAAGTCCTAAGGGACCTGTGCTAGGCTGGTGCCAGGTGCAGGTGGGCCGGTGCTGGGCCTGTGCCAGGCTCTGTTGTCTTGAACAAGAGAGTGCCGGGCCGGGGCTGGGTGTGTATGACCCCACGCTGGGCCGGGACTGGGCCTGTGCTGGCCCCGGGGAAGGCTCGCATGGGCCCGGGCTGGTGCTGTGCTTGCACGTGCTGGGGCTGGGCTGGGACTGGGCTCGTATGGGCCTCTACGGGCTCGTATGGGGTCGTGCGGGCCTCTTCGGGCTCCCCCACTTCCAACTTAGAGCAATTTTAGCAGGATTTAATTTCCTCCAGCAGCGTTAACGTAGCTTTGCTGGTATCAGCAGACCGTGGTGGAAATCACTGGAAGGGAGTCGGGAATGGAGCTGGAACAAGGAACATGACACTGCTTTCACTAAACTGGAAGAAGTGGCTGTAAAATCTCCTGCCCTCAAATTCCCAGGACAAGGCAAACCTTTTTCAGTCATGCTTTCCCCATCTGCTGACTCCATGGGAGCAGCACCGTTAGAAAACAGCGGGTTTTGGGGAAAGTGGGTGCCGGTAGCATCATCCTTACATCCCCTTTGGGGCCAGAACAAAAATTCTCTGGCTGTGAGAAAGACTGTTTAGCAGCAATCTGGTCTGTAACTGTCTTTGAGACTTTTACCTTTGATAGCACAGAGGCAATTGAATCTGCTCAATTCCCTCTAAGGTAGTAAGGTCAGGGAAATGAATGGACAGCAGAGTATCATCTATCCAAGTGGCACAGTGGGCACTAATCTTAATGAGCAGGGGTTTACTGTGCAAGTGTTGCAAGAAGTGGATCTTCTTGTGCGTTTCTGAATTGACTGAGGGGCAGAGCATGGTTATGCCAAAAATGCGGATGCAGAAGGTTTCTGAAAGATTAATCTCTAGCAGCTGCTTAGTCTAACTTCCCTTTCGCAGCAAGCCCGACGGTCGTCATAGCTTCAGAAGTTGGGGGGAGGTGGTATTTGTGGCTTACGTATTCTCATTTACCTTGCTTGTGCGCGTGTATTAGATCTGTTTTTTGTGCTTATAAACAACTTAGGATTCTTAAGATTCTCTGCAGAGCTTTGAATGGTTTTTTTTTGTTTTGTGCTTTGCTTTATACTTTTGTAGGGCGGTGGATTTTACTCTGCCTCCATCAACAAGCGCTGGCTGGCAAAGTTACGTCATGTCCCAACGGAGACTCTTAGGCAAGACGGAGGAGTTCAGGTACGCAGCCTGCCAGAAGAACGTTGCCTGCGAGGGGTTGCTAACCTTGAGCTATAGGCACTGATGCATATGGCCTGTTCTGTCAGACACGAAGAGGTTTGCTTTGGTTGCCGAAATTTTAGCTTGGCTTTACACCCTAGAGTGGTAGTATTTTTGTATTTATAAATTGCGTTAATCCTAGGCATTCAGAACATTGGGGAACGACTATGTGCTGCCGTGAAGAACTGCAGGCTCCCGCCCTCAGCCCTTTGTAAGTTACCAGGTGTCAAGAGCAGCCAGGAGACTCCAAATGCCAGCGGAAAGGTTCTCTGCCTGGTCCTGACGAGGAGCCTTCGGCCGCATCCTTACCGGACTTGTGAGTAATAAGCCACTATTCATGGACCAGCAAAGGAAGGGGGGGACAGCGACTGGTAGCCCAGTCGCTACAGCATTGCTTTTGCTAGCAGGGCCACAAGGCCCATGTGAAGCCTCACCTGCCTCTTTGGAGCTTTATTTTGGTCTGTTTACCTGGAAAAAGCAGCGAGGCCTCAGATAAGAATGTTCGTGGCTAGATGGGTAAGCTGTGACCCCAGCTGTTTTTGCCTTGCTTTGCTGCTTAATGTCGTAACAGCAACTTGGGACCCCAGAATGAAAACAGTTACAGTGCTTAAGGGAGGATCTGCATTTGCCCAGGTTAGGGAACCATCATTAAAGCTTTGGAGGGGGGGTGGGGAGCTCCAAAACGAGACTCTCCCCGTGACCTTGGTGGTTTGATTCATTTGCAGGCTAACGTTCTGAGGGCTCGCAACTTGAAGAGGAGCGGAGCAGCTCAGCCCATTTGGCTGATTTCGGTGATGTTGTTTTAAGGAAGCACGTAAGTACAGATGGGGTCTGGGAGGGTTTTCGAGCAAGACAGGAGAGAGCAAGGAAGATTGGAGAGTGTGGAAAAACTAGGTGCCGTGAACGTGCTGAAGTTGTTAAGGGCTGAGAGAATTTGGGCTTAAGCATCTGAAAGGGGCTAAGGCACAAGGATCAGTGAAATACCGTCACTGAACACAAGGTTCCTCCCCAGTTCTGGACCTGTGTGCGCACCCTCGCTCTGGCAGACTCAGGCACCCTGGAGCTCTAGGGAAACAGGCGAGCTGGCCCACAAGTGAACTTTGGGCACAGCGGTGTGCAGAGAGCTCTGCGTGTTTGGCAGGTGAGCGGGGATGGAGAGTGTCAAGGGCTGTTCCGGGCTGTCTGGATCCATCCGGTTCCGCTCCCTGTCGCTCTGTCCAGCTCTCCATCCTTCTCTTTCTTTCCCCATGGCTCTGTCCGGTGCCCCATCCCTTTGTTTAGCTACTCTTTCCTCTGCCTGGCTCCCCATTCCTGTTGTACTCTTTCCATCCCTCTGTCAATATCTACATCCCTCTATCTGGCTCCCTATCACTCTATCCAGCTCTTCATCATCCTCTTCCTCTCCCTATCCCACTACCTGCCCACTGTCCGTCTGGCTCCCCATCCCTCTGCCGCTCTTGTCTGTCTCTCTGTACCTCTCTTTGCCTTTCCAGCCCTCTGTCCACCTCTCCAGCCTTCTGTTTCCGTCCCTCTGTTCAGCTCCCCATCCATCTATTTGCCTCCCTATCCCTCTTTTCCGCTGTTCTATCCTCTTTCTCTGTCTGGCTTCCCCTCCCTCTTTTTCTCTCGACACCTTTCTGGCCAGCTCTTCATCCTCCTCATTCTCTTCCTGTCACTCTGACCGGCTCCCTGTCCCTCTCTTCCAGTCCCCATTCCTCTGTTTGGTTCTCCCTCCTTCTCTTGCTCCCTGTCCCTCTGTCTGCCTCCCCTTCCCTCCTTTCCTCTCTTTATTTTTCTGTCCACCTCTGTATCCCTCCTTTCCTCTCTTCTGCTCCCCGGATCCAGGATCCATGCTCTGGGCTGGTCATTTTAGGCCTTTGTGCAGAGTATTCTTTCCAGTCACATGCCCCGTGTGATCCTCTCCTTCAGCTGTTTTCCCAAGGTACTGGAAATGCTTCTGGTAAATACTGTAGTTTCCTAAATTTTCCAATGTGTCCTTGCTGGTATTGGATACTATTATAGCAGGGAGAGGCAGCCTACATATGTGCAAGGAGCATTGTGGCACAAAGAAGTTACCTCTTTGGCCCACCTAATCTACTTTAGAGAGTTTTATTTTTGACCTAAAGATTGGGTCTTTGAGTGCCATGCACAGCATGCATTGGTTTCCCCATTCTTTTCACAAGATTATCTCTGTTCTTTAGTTGTTTGCTCTGAGGGGGGAGTTGCTGCAGGAATTGCTGGGGAGGCCCCGACAGTGGGACGTGAAAAAGACACTTTTGACTACATCCAGCTGAAGAAATGTAAGCCAAAGGATCAGAGTAAATAACTGCTTGTCTAGGTTTGTTACCTAGCAACACATTATCAATTTTTTTTATGAACAATCCTACTTGCTCAAGTGCATATTCATTCTGTGAATATTAGTGCAAAAACGTGTACGTCACTGATCCTTTAAAGCAAGTCCATGGCACTGGGGTAGCATGTGTAGTGAAGACTAAATCCCATAACAACTCATTTTGATGTTGTTCTCTTATATGAAAGCACTTAGTACAATAAATGTTTTAATCTGCTCTATTTTGTTTATCGAATGGGCCATGATACTAAGAAAAATCTGCAGTGAAGGAGGCACAGCAGTCAGTTTACTTAGAATATGTGTCTTGTCCTGTACTTTAGGGCTTACTGTACATTTTGACAGATAGTAGTGAATGACAGGTTTCCTTTTAACCCCTGGGGAGCAGAAAGTTGTGACTTGAAGGCAAATTGTTTCTTGCAGCTGGGTTAGAAGAAGCTGGCTACCAATCAAAAGTAATAACAATTCTGTGGAGTCACTGGAAGTTTTGAAAAGACAGTATTTAGCTTTTAGAGAAGGCTGTGCACTTTCATTACTAATACCTGTAGTAATCAAGCCAGGTAAGCAATACATAGGTGATCGAGCCATTAGTCTTTTTCACATAGTAATAGCCTTTAGGCTGTGATCGCTGTTATAAAAGTCCAGATATTTTAGAAACAGAACAAGCCTTTTTAGCTTGTTTCCTGTAGTACCACAAAAGGTGATCAGAATACTAATGTTTGCATGCTTTAACGTGGTAGATGTACTTTGTGCAGACATCTCTTACTGCTTAATAATAAAAATTGCAGTCTGTCAGGAAAATAGTGCAGCTTTCTTTTGGCTATTTATTTCCTTTAATGAATAAAGGCAAGAGGTTGAAAGTCCTGAAGAAGAACGTTGCTTGTTTAAGGCTTGCAAATTGTCCCATTAAGTAGTGTGTGTTTGCTTTCTTTCTTTTTTTTTTTTAATGCAGTCTTTGAGTATTTTTTGTTTGTAGAGTATTTTGCAGTGTTAAAATTAAAGCTTTGTTAATAAAGCCTCTAATGGAAACGGCTTGAGTATGAAATACAGAGGCTCTGAGCCTAGCAGCAGGCGCAGTAAATAACGGTAGATCAGATTAGGCGATTACAATCACCTGATTACAAACCGGTACTGCAGCCGGGCGAACGACGCATGCGCGGTGCCCCCCCCCCCCCGCCGCGCTCACTGCTGCCCGCGGGTGACGAGCAGCCGGCACTGCAGAGAGGGGCCGCGCGCATGCGCAGTAGTTCACAGCCGGGCTCACCGCTGTCCTCAGGTGATGACTACACAGAGCGGCTAGCGCATGCGCGCTGGCTTAACAGTGCTCGCTGCTGCCCCCGGTGTCGAGAAAGCAGAACGGCACCCAGCGGGGGCGCGCATGCGCACTGGGTCCGCCCCCCCCCCCCGTGCTCACTGCTGCCCTCGGGTGTCGAAAAGCCAGTGCGACAGATAAATTGCGAGCACCTACGCAGTGCTTTCGCGGTGCTCACTGCCGCCCTTCGGTGTCGAGATATCAGTACTGCCCCCAAAAAGGTGGGGGGGTCACAGGGCTCACTGCTTCCCCCGGGTGTCGGAAAAGCG
Source organism: Apteryx mantelli (assembly GCF_036417845.1). Classification (NCBI taxonomy): domain Eukaryota; kingdom Metazoa; phylum Chordata; class Aves; order Apterygiformes; family Apterygidae; genus Apteryx; species Apteryx mantelli. Next base: position 2,663,827 of record NC_090010.1, on the reverse strand, counting down.
GTACTGCACCCAGCGAGGGTGCACGGGGTTCGCCGTGGTCACCGCTGCCCTTGCGTGTCACCAAAGCAGTGCAGCAGAGAATGGGCGTGCAGACGCGCATGGCTTCCTCAGTGCTCACTGCCCACACCAGGGTGTCGAAAACCAGTACTGCGCCCAACGAGGATGCGTGTGCGCACGGTGCTCTGCTGTGGTCACTGCTGCCTTTGAGGACCGAGAAAGCGGTACTACAGCTGTAAATGCGCGCATGTGCACTGGTTTTCCCGGGCTCACTGCTGCCTTCGCGTGTCGACATGCCAGTACTGCAGCCACGACTGCCCTCCCCTGTGTACAAAGAATACCGCAGCTAGCTGGTGCGCACGTGTGCCGCCGGTCACCGTGTTCGCCGCTACTCTCCAGTGTTTTGGTAATGGGTAAGCGAATGGGCCGTGCTCGTCGCCCCTTCCTGGTGCTCACAGGCTGGTAGCGCAGAGTGCTTTTCCTTATCGGTGCCTCCTGGTGTCGCGGGGACGGGCAGTGCCTTCTCAGAGCTGCTCCGCGGTGCCCTTTCACCGGTGCAGCACCAGGGCCTGCTCGCTGATCCCTGCCACTCTCTCGGGCACAGGCAGAGCAGTCTCGGGGCACTCGCTGCTGGGTGGCAGCCCCTGGCTGCTGCGGCGGGCTGCGGTTGGCACGCGTGAGCCGCCTGGCTGCAGTGCCGTGCCGCGAGCATGCGAAGGCGCCGTTGCAGGTCTCGCCTCGCTCCTGCTCCCCCCCCTCCCGCTCGGTCCGCGGCCAGCGCACGCGTGGTGCTCGAGCGCCAGGCCGCCGCTGCGGCCGCGCTCCTTCCGCAGCGGGCAGCGCATGCGCAGCGGCGGGGAGCAGCACGGCGGCGAGCGGGACCGGCGTTTTTGCTTGGCGGCAGTGGGTGAGGGCCGAGGCCGCCTGGAGTCGAATATCTGGGGGGCCCTGGTGAGGCGAGCGTGGGCCTTCGGGTGGCTGCGGGTGTCGGGCTGTCTCCTGCCCGCTGCGGCCATCGGTGCATGGAGGCGGTGGTGCGGGGGTGCTGGGAGCGCAGGTCTGACTTTCCCTGTTCCATGTGTCACCTTTAGGGCCCCGGTTCCTCTCCAGCGCGGGCTGGGGCACGTGCTCACCCCTGCGGATGCAGCCCGGAGGAGCAGGGAGGCAGGCGGGCCCCAGAGCGGGCTTGTGGCACGGCGTCCACAGGAGGACAGCTCCTGGTGTGGCAGGCATGCCCGAGAGTGCTGGTAAGTCCCAAGGAGGTTTAAAACCTCTGGACCAAGCAGGTTGAAGGTCACTTTGAGTGAGGTACGATTAGTGCAGCCACAGGTTATTTCCTTGAGATTTGTGGCTAGGCAAGCAAGAAGATGAATAGAAGAATGTTGCAAAAGGTGTGATGCACTTCACTCATAAGAGGGAAGCAGCACTATATTTATTGCGGTAAGATAGCGACTTAACAAAGTTCAGTTGTAAATAAGAACGATTTAACGAGGTTCGATTGGCAAGGTTCACTCAGTTATTTACTGCATGAAGGACAGGGTCAGATGCGTGCGCAACAGAGACCCTCCCGTTGAGTCACGAGGTTCAGACTGGACCCCCTTGCTTTCTAAACTCCTTCGGAGAGGAGCCTAGATGCAGCTGGATCCAGTCCTAGTCCCAGACTTGGTCAACAGTTTATGTCTAAGGGATTATGTGCACAATTAGTCGGAGATATAACTCAGTAAAGTTTCTCGAAGTTCACAAAAGTTCAGCATGCTATTAATCACTTGCTGAGGATCTGTTGCAGGTAAGGAATCTCTCAACCTCGAGGAGGAACCTTGAGAGGTGTCCCTGCTCAAGAGGCAGTTCTGCAGTGCAGCCCACTGCCATGCAGGAGAGCTCAATGGGCTCTGGGCTGCCCCCTATTTATGGGGGGGGAGATGATCGACTCATAGTCATATTTGCATACTAGACGGGCCTTAGTTGGTGCATGCTCAACTAGTCCCTACATACGTGCTGTTTACACGGAGGTCAGGTTGAGGGGGCGAGAGCACATTAGTGGGGGGGAAAGGAGCACACCGTCACAAAGAACGATGCTCCCGGCACCCAGAGGCCTCCCCCACCCCCAGGTACAGAGTGTGGGCACCAGCCAATGCGGGCACTGACTGATTGAAAGCCTCGCTGAGCCCTGCTGCCTCCTGTACAGCTGCCCCACAGCCATGGGGTTCCCCAGTGCAGTATGTGTCGATGGGTCCTCCGTTGCCTCTGACGGCTCCCCAGGCACTCGTATGCTGCACAGGGGTCTGGATATCTCCAGCAGTGGCACAGCGGCCTGATGCCTCCTCTTGTCTGGGACATGGGGTCCTTCACAGCTCTTCTTGGATATGGGGCCCTTGGGGAGTTCCCTGCTGCCTCTTCTGGCATTCTCTGCAAGCTCGTGGATCCCTCCTCCTCCTCCTCCCCTCTCATGGGGTGGGAGACCGGTGGCTCCTCCTGCAAAGCTGACAGCCACATGTGGCACCCCTACGCACTTGCTGTGCATCTGGAATGGCACCCCTGCTCCGAGGGCCCTGCAGATTTCCACCCTTCCTGCAACCAGTCCCCCCAAAGCCATTAAACCACCCACAAGTCCTGCCCCAACACGCCCACAGACCCCCAAATGCCTCCAAACCCTGCCGCAACATTGTCACTGACTCCAGACCTTCCCCTAAACTCTGTCCCAAAGCCCCAAACAATCCTAAAACCACTCCCAGACCCAGTCTCCACAGCAGTGAGGTGTTCTAATAAATATGGGGGTGATCTGTGACCTCCCCTTGACTCAGTCCCACTTTAGAGAAAAGGGAATTTACAGCACTTCTTGGTGAAGAATGTTGACAGGTGGGTGCACAGATGATGAGCAGATTTTTCTCTCTTTTCTTTGCCACCTCTCAGAACCCTCTGTGCACAATGCTTAAGGAGAACGTTAACATAAAATTGCAGGCTAAGGAATAACTTAAAAAAATAAAAGGCTTGGGAAAAGCCTAAAAGAACACTGATGGGCTATGGGAAGCCCCAGGGATGCTACAGAAAACAGCACGGCTTTTAGGCACATCCTCAGAGCAGGAAAAATGTCTTACTCCAGCCCATAGGACAATGGGTACTATTAATTACCACCTTTAATTACTGAAAGTGTTGTGAAAGCAGAAGGGACTAGAGATGATGCATAGCAGGTTATGGACTATGTGTAAAGTTTCAACAAACAACATTCCCCTCTTAAAATAGAAACAGTTTAGTCTTAAATAATAGATGAATGTAGCTTTGAGTAATGTGAAGAGAGGTGCTTATGTCAATCACCCAGAAAGCCTTGGAGAAGTGGTCCAAAAATCTGATACCCTTATGGCCTCATCAGTCTTCTTGATTTGTTTGGCAGGGTAGTCCACCAAAGGGGGACATCTTGAAAAGAAGCAGCTAGACCTAGTGATCCAGTTGTTCATTCTGGTCATCACCTGTTAGGCCATCATCCAAGCATAAGAGGAATCTAGGAGCTGTATCCAAAAGGTAATAGGTTTGAAACAGAGAGAGGCAAATCAAGTGCTATCATGTAGTTAAAGACTGAGGGAATTGTCGGTTAAGCATGTGTATGTAAGGGTTTGAAAAAGGATACTGAACAGTAACAGTAATACTGAAGCAGAATAAAAATCAGGTTTCATGGAAGATGGCATAGGTAAGTATTAAATGATGTGCTTGCCTGTCTAATAACCTAGCCCTAATTGCTGTATGTAATGTTTCCAAACTGTTTACCCTGTAGTGTATGATGCAAAGTGGTGTATTAAGACCTTTCCTTAAAGGAAAAGAAAAAAAAAGAAAACATGGTAAAGAGAAAAAGAATACGCATAAATCTAAGTGTTTCACTGCAAGTAAAATGCAAGTTTATCTCTTTGTTACAGAGATGGAACCAATGATAGCAAATGCTGACAAAGAGAGAAACTGGACAAGCAATTTTTTTGTCATTAGTACCTAGGGGACAGGATGAAACAAGGAAGCAAAAATGCAGTGGACCTTGATATCACCAGAAACTACTACAGAAGGAGGTGTTCTGGCATGGGTAACTAAGGTAACTATTGATAATGACTGTTAGTTATTTTGGACTCCCAGAGGCAGCACTGAGGACTAAGGAACCCATTCCTACCCTGTGGATATTGTTAACTGTATCTGCTTTAGTTTTGCTTTGGTTGTTTCTATTTTGTTTTGTTATCATATATGCATATATAAAAAGGGAAAGATATAATACTTACTTTTTACATTAATTGCCATGGCTGAAGTAGAAGAGACCAGAAAAATGTAAGCAAGCTGAAATAATAAAATCAAATGGAAGCAACTGAAAGCTGTCTCCATGTCCCCAAAATGGAAAGCCTATTCCTCATGGCGAGGAAGGATCACCATTAATAGTGATCGGAATAACAGATCACCAACGTATAACAGAAGGTCTGTACGCATTACAAAAAGTATGCCACGTACATATATTTCTGTGCACGTGACTTTATGTGTCTATCAAGCATCATACTTTAAGAGGTACAAGACAGCAAATTATTATCTTAGGGGAATGACAGTCAAGTGATCAGAGTTACTGAAGAGGAAGTGAGAGAGAAAGAGAAGTGTCTGAACTGTAAAATTAAGAGATCAATTTCAGGAAGGCTCAATTAGTGCAACCCCAGGTTAATTCCTTGGCAATGGTATTTGGGGAAACAGAAAGAGCTGGAGCCTATCCCTGAAGGAGAAAGCAGAGGGGGTAGGCTGTTGGCTACCTGGACACCTGCCACGTCAAGGGCAGCAGCAGGAGCTGACTCTTCCCTGGTGGACGGATGAACGCTGGTGTGGCGATGACTCTTCAGGTGTCACAGGGTAAGGGGAAGCATGCTGGCACCGAGCCCCATGGCAGACTCGCTTCCAGGTGTTGTTTCTGCACAGTAAACAATAAACAGTTGCTTTATTCTTTGCACTCATGCCTGTGGTTCCTGCCATCACTTTGCCTGAAGATGATGCCCAGGGGAGGAGGTTACACATTGTGTGTGGTGCTGGGAGCTGGTCCCCAAGTCCCTTGTACTTTGGTGTCCCTGTGGTTCCCAGGGAACCCAGTGCTGTTCACAGGGCTGTGGGGAATTTCCCTTGCATTGTCTGAACCCTCAGGGCTCTTGGGGGTGTTTCCATCATCCTGGGGGCAGCCAGGGCCCCTCCAGGGCTGCATGAGGTCCCCAGACCGCTCCCAGATCTGCTTTCAGCACTCCGCAGTGTCCCTTGTGCATCTGGGGCTGGGGCCTGTGTGCCTGGAGCTGGGAGACAGTTTTCGGGGGGATGGGGAGAGCCTGCAGGCACCGTCCCATCAGCCTCATCGAGCCGTGTGATGTGCCTTATGGCCCCTTTGGTGTGCACCGAAGCCCTTCATTTGTATTTTGGTTTGCCCCAGAGCCCTGTGTTTGCCCTCTGATGCCCTCAGGACCCCTCAATTCACATTTTGGGTTGCTCCCTGTGTGCCTTTTGGTGTGCCCTGGGGCCCTGTGTTTGCTTTGCAGCAGACCACAAAGTTCTCTGTTTGGCTTTCTCCTCTGTCCCAGAGTTTACTGGGTGCTTCTTAATATGCCCCAGGGTCCTCCCTTTGCCTTTTGGTGCCCCCAGAGTCACTCTGTTTGCTCTATCATTGCCTTTTTTTACTTTTGTTGCACCCACAGCTCTGGATTTGTTCTCTTGTCCCCTGAATACTCCCTTTTCCCCTCCGTACACCCCAGGGGTCTCCCTTCAGCTTTCAGCAACCTGCTCTCAGAAGTGGGGGGGGGGCCTCTGCTACCCTGGCAGCCTCAGCTGTCCCTGATGGCCATTCCCCCTCCCGGGTTCCTGATGGGCTGCAGCTGTGGGCCCTGGGGCTGGGATGAACCCCAGGTGGGGCTGATGGTGATGGTGGGCATGCACCAGGGTTGGGGCTGCAGTTGGGGGAAGCTCGCGCTAGGGCCGGTCTGGGACAATGGAGCTGCCACTGAGCACCTCCGACTGGGATCGGCATGGCAGCTGCATCGCAGAGGAGGTGAGCGGGGCAAGGGTGTCCGTGCTCGGGGCTGTGGGTTCCGCACATGCCGAGGGTCCTGGCGGATGGGAGCGTCCTGGGCAACACAGCACAACCAGGGCGCACCGGGCCGGGGGAAACTGCACTGGGGCCAGGTATGGCGCTGCACTGGGGCAGTGGGGGCCGACTGAGAACGTGGTGGGGAAGAGCGGTGCAGCGGGGCCATGGAAGGGGGGGAGGAAGAGGGTGCGCTGGGGCTGAGGGGGGAAAGAGGAAGGGGGTGTGCCGGGGCTGGAGTGGTGCGGGGGGGGGGGGAAGGAAGGGGGTGCGCTGTGGGGGGGGGGGAAGGGGGTGTTCCGGGGCTGTGGGGGGAGAGGAAGGAAGGAGTTGCGCCGGGGCTGTGGTGGAGTTTATTGCACGGTCGGAGTAGCGCGGGGGGGGGGGTCCTGGATCAGATCGGGAGCGTGTCGGGGAGGAGGGATCCCAAGGGAATTCCTGGAGAGGATCGCGGTGGGGGGGCAGGGGCAGTGTCGGAGCTGACCCGGGGCCGGTCGCGGCGGTGTTGGGGGAGTCTCGGGCCGGTGTCGGGGATCGCGGGGCCGCGCTCCGGGCACTGCGGCGGTATCCGGGTCCCGAAAGCGGGCGAGCCGGGGTGGGGAAGGAGCGTAACGGAATCGCCACAGGATCAAACCTCACAGAGCGCTGCGGCCCTCCCGTCCCCCCCCCCCCGTCATGACGGGAGCAGTAGTCTTCCGGCACTGGGCTTCCGGGAGGCCATGTTGTTTGACGCGGCATGCCGGGAATAGTAGTCTTCCGTCACTGGGCTTCCGGGAGGCCATGTTGTTTGGCGCGGCATGCCGGGAATAGTAGTCTTCCGTCACTGGGCTTCCGGGAGGCCATGTTGTTTGGCGCGGCATGCCGGGAATAGTAGTCTTCCGTCACTGGGCTTCCGGGAGGCCATGTTGTTTGGCGCGGCATGCCGGGAATAGTAGTCTTCCGTCACTGGGCTTCCGGGAGGCCATGTTGTTTGGCGCGGCATGCCGGGAATAGTAGTCTTCCGTCACTGGGCTTCCGGGAGGCCATGTTGTTTGGCGCGGCATGCCGGGAATAGTAGTCTTCCGTCACTGGGCTTCCGGGAGGCCATGTTGTTTTGCGCGGCATGCCGGGAGCAGTAGTCTTCCGTCACTGGACTTCTGGGAGACCATTTTAGTCTGCACGGCATGATGGGAGATATAGTCTTCTGGCAATGGTTTTCCCGGTGGCCATTTTAGTCTGCAGGGCATGCCGGGAGGTGTAGTTCTCCCATACTGGGTTTCTGGGAGACCGTGTTGCGCCTCTCGAGGTAGCGGGAGGTGCAGTTCTCTGTCAGCGGGGTTCCCACCAGCCGTCCGCGTAGTGCTCTGTGGCAGGTCAGGAGCTGTACTTCCAGGTGCCTGTGCCTTTTCAGCCCTGCAGCAGTGGCCTGCTGTGTCTGTTCCTTACTGGACACGTGCTGCTCACATGAGAGTCCCCATAAGTCACTGGAGACAGTGGAATTTCCCTGTTTTTCCCTGGTACAGGGCAGGAAGCATTTTCTATCTCTGGTGTGACCAGGCAGGGTTGTCCCCTGGGGCTGGGACTGTCCCTCTTGGCAATGGGGAGGGCAGGGGGAAGTGTGAGGGGCTGGGAGGGTTCCTGGTAGCTGCAGCTTTGTTAAGGACTGCGACCAGTTAGGCATCAGCTATGAGGAGCAGTGGTGCTGGGAGGGCTTGGTGCAGAGCTGTCCTGTTACGCAGCACAAGAGAAAGTCCTCAAGGAAAAGTGACCAGCACTGTTTCTCTCCAAGGACCCTAAAACAGCCTGAGAGCCCCTGGAACAGCCACAGGTACCCCACAGCAGCCCCAGGGACACCATGTCACAGCCTCCCAAGGTCATTGCGTTCAGGTACCTTGAACTGTGTGGAAAGAGCCTGCAGGAGGCCTGGGCACAGGTAAAGAGAATCCCCAGTTGCCTCTAAGGACCTGGAGCTATATATATTTTCTTTACAAAGATATGATCTCTTTGATGCCTTGCTGCTGCTTCTGTTGCTGGGTGCCCAGGTCTACTATGTTCAGAGCTACCCTTCTTGCTGCCCTCTGCTCTATTTGAGCTGCTGGCCAGATAAAAAGGGGTGTGCGGCTAAGCAGTAGGCCAGGGTGTCTCGGCTGCCTGCTATAGGACAAACAGGAAGGGGAATCGGTGACAGGACATGAAAGTACATGTGGATGAGAAACAGCTGCTTTAGAGGACTAAGATGCAACTGAGATGCAACAGGGGCAACTGAGAAGAGCAGAAGTAACAGGGGAAAATGGTGATGAGGAAGGTGTGCTGTTAGACGCGGTACAGTGGAGAAGAGAGGGAAAAATTGCTCCTATGATGAAATAAAAATTGTGCTCAAGAGATATTTGCTTTTTGCCCTTCAGGTTATGAATCTGCATGACTTCCTGAGAACTGTTCTGAGCATGTGGTGTTGTGGGTCATGACCGCCTGGGCAGTGGTCCCCAACTTGTCTGCCAAGACTACGCAACAACTGACAGCTGCCTGTGGAATGAAAGCAAAGGCCAGCTTCTCAGAGGTAAGAGACAGGGTCCAAGCAGGAAGATTATGGCAGGTGAGTTAATGCCCCAGAATCTTCGGTTTTACCCCTTGTCTCCCCAGGACTCACACATTTGCTCTCTAGTTCCCTCAGGACCTATCCATTTGCCTTTAGGTGTGCTCCAAAGCACTGTGTTTGTTCTCTTGTCCCTTAAGAAGTCTTTGTTTCTCTCTAGATCCTGCAAGATTACAAGGATCCCTCTGGAGCCCTTCCTCATGCCCGGGAGCCCTCTGTTGGCCCTCCAGCCCCTTTAGCAACCCTCTGTTCTGCTTTGGCCCCCTCCTCTGGCCTTTTAGTTTCCTCTCGCAGACCTCTCTTAGCCCTCTGGACCCCTTAGCATCACTCTAGTCTCCTCGGAACCCTTCCAAAGGCCTTTGTCATGCCCTAAAGCTGTCTTGTGGCCCTCGAGTCCCTTTAGGACCCATCTACTCCTCTCTGAACCCCTCTCGAGGTCTTTGTTGTGCCCTGGAGCCCTCTTTTGGCCATCCTCATCCCATAGGACTTCTCCTGTCTCCTCAGAGCACCTCTGGAGGTCTTTCTTGTTGCCCTATTTTTATGTCTTGGCCGTGTAGTCTCCTTAGAAGCCCTCTGGTCTGCTCAGAACCCCTTGTGGGGTGCTTGTTGTGCTCCAGATCTGTCCACTGGCCCTCCCCAGCTCCCTTCAGAACCCTCTAGTCTCCTCAGAAGCCTTCCAGGTTTCTTCCTTGTTGCCCAGAGTCATGTTTTGGCCATGTAGAACGCTTAGCACTGCCCTAGTCCGTTCTGGACTCCTCTTTCAGCTTCCTTCTGCCGCAGAGCTCTATCTTGGCCTTCTAGATCCCTTTGGACCCCTCTTGTTCCCCCAGAACCTGACCAGAGACCTTGGCTGTGCCCCAGAGCTGTCTTCTGGCCCTCCACACCCTGCACAACCTCTCTTGTCCCCTCACACCACCTGCGCACGTCTTCCTTGCTCCCCAGTTTTTACTTCTTTGGCCATCTAGTCCCCCTAGGACCCCTCTAGTGTGTTCCCGACTACTCTTTGGGCCTTCCTTGTTTCCCAGAGCTGTCTCTTGGACCTCGAGACCCCTTAGGACCCTGGTAGTCCCCTCAGAATCCCTGTGGAGCCCTTCTTCATGCCCTGGAGCCTTCTGTTGGCCCTCCAGACCCTTTAGCAGCCCTCTGTTCTGCTCTGGCCCCCTCCTTTGGCCTTTTAGGTTCCACCCACAGGCCTCTCTTGGCCCTCTACACCTCTTAGCACCCCTCTTGTGCACTTGGGACTACTTTTTCAGCTTTCTTCTGTGCCCCAGAGCCGTCTTCTGGCCTTCCAGCCCCTTTCACACCCCTCAGGTCCGCTCACAATCCCTGTGGAGCCCTTCTTCATGCCCTGCAGCCCTCTGTTGGCCCTCCACACCCTTTAGCAGCCCTCTCTTCTGCTGTGGCCCCCTCCTTTGGCCTTTGAGTTTCCACCCACAGGCCTCTCTTGGCCCTCTACACCCTTTAGGACCCTTCCAGTGCACTCTAGACCATCTTTCAGCCTTGTTCTGTGCCCCAGAGCTGTCTTCTGGCCCTGCACACCCTGCACAACCTCTCTTGTCCCCTCAGACCACCTCCACAGGTCTTCCTTGCTCCCCACTTTTTACTTTTTGGCCCATCTAGTCCCCCTAGGACCCCTCTAGTGTGTTCCGGACCACTCTTTTGGCCTTTCTTGTTCCCTAGAGTTGTGTTTTGGTTTCTAGCTCCTTTAGGACTTCTGTAGTGTTCTCAGACTTGTTTCTGAGGCCTTTTTTATGCCCTAGAGTGCTCTTTTCATTGTTCAGGTGCTTCAGCACCCCTGTTTTCCTCTGGGCCCCTTGGGAGGCCTTGACTGTTCTCTTCTGGCTTCTTTTCGTTGCTCTCTAGTCTCCGTAAAAAATGTCTAATCTGTTCCGGATTCTTCTTTAGAGCTTTGTTGTTCTGCATAGATCTCTGTTTGTCCTGTAGAACCCTGAGGAACCCCTTTATTTATTTTACTTTGGACTATTCTTTCAGCCCTTCTTTTTTTCCCAAGCTCTGTTTTGGCCCTTTAGACCTTGTAGGACCCCTCTAGTGCCTTCAGAACCCCTTCTGGAAGCCTTTTTTGTGCCCTAGAGCCCTGTGGTGGTTCTCCAGTCCTCTTAGCACCCCTCTTGTCTCCTTGTGTGTTTCATTTATCTAGAGAAACAGAGCTCATGTTCCCCTGGAGATCTGTCCATTCTGCCCACTGTCCCCTTCTTCTAATTACTCTAGGTACTATATAGGAAACATCTCTCTTTGGAAGTACTCACATTACAGAAGCATACTTGTTCCAGGAGTTTATTTTGATATCTTGCTTTACCCTACAGGAAATGCCGCCCTGCCAGAACAGCTGTGCTATCTGCGGTTCTGAACCAATTACAGGAGTGTGGTATAGTGTGCCCTTTATAGGTTATGTGGAATGTTGTAGCTTTCTTCCTAAGCATAAGCAGAAGTGATTTCTAGTTTTTAATGCAAAGGCTAGTGCTAGTTAGGATAAAAAGATAACGTACCTCCTGATATTATGGATACAGTGTATGGAGTCTCAGTAACCAAGCAGATGCTCTGTTTCATTGAAGAGGTCTGTTTATCCTTTCTGTGCTCTCCATTCTAGATACCGAGCAGAAGAAAAAGCCTTGCTTCTGCCTAGCCCTGTGTATTTATGGGTGCCATTGGTTTGCCCCTCCCCTTCCAAGGGCTTGTGGGTGGGTCAGTGGTTGGGGTTAGGGTTGCATAAAGCCAGGGTCTCAGGCTAGGGAGTTCATTCTGCTTTTGTTCTCCTATGGGAGCAGTGCTCTGGAATTGCCTTGGCAAATAACGGAATTTGAGGAAGTGAAGCTACCCAAGAAGATTTATTGCTGCATTTGGAGAAGCAAAGGCCATTCCCTAATGTAAAAGCAAGGGGATGACTCAAGCTGGAGTTGTGAGCATACCAGAAAGCTGCTTGTGGCAGGCAGTTTTTTTCTTGGGTCAGTATCTCGGTGTGGGGTGTGCAGGGGTGGAAGAGGGCTTGTGAATGTCCAGTTGTATCTTCTGTTGCTTGTCAGTATTGTTTTCTGGTGTTTTTGTGTTTACTGCAGAAGGGATGCAGCTTCATAACTGGACTCTCTGAAGATGATCAGACTTGAAGAATTGTTTGTCCCTGTCCCAGACTACAGACAAGAGGACACAGCAGAGGTCCTGGGAAAACATTTTCTCCTACATTTATACCCTTGTGGGGGGTGTGTGTGTGGGGGGGGGGTGTCTGTTTTTTTTTTAAGTATCTCCAGTAATTGGGATGTGTGTGAGGTATCACTCTCATCAGCTAGTCTGGTTTCTGGCTCACTTGGTAGATGTTTTGCTGCTCCTCAGAAATATTGTCAGCCCTGTTCAGGGAGAAACTGTGTGGGATTTTTGTGGTATGTAGACTTGCAGAAGAGTCCCGACTTTATCTAAAGAGGGAAGGAAGCATCCTCCCACCCTGCAAGTGCAGCATGATGAGAAAGGAAGTCATGTCATTAGACACCAAACGCAACTGTGAGTAAGCCCATGTGCCCCAAGGGCTTAGAAACTAACCTACACACAACTAACGAGCTCACCTCTTTTCCTGGCCGAGCCTCAGCGCTGACAGGGAATAAACTGCTGGACTTCTCTGGACCACGAGGAAACCATCGGCAGTCTTGCCTGCCAGCTCCTTTGTTATGTCTGTGCCCCTGAACCCACTGCCACATGCTCTTCTGTGGCTCTGCTTCTGACCCCTACCCTGGCCTCTGGGGCTGTATGCTTTGCTTTTTCAGGTAGTGTGTGGGCCTTTTGCAGGAATGGTTGAGGATTTCAGGTGAGGTAGAATGGGTGATGAGAATGGTGTTTCAGTTGTTCTAGGGCTGGTCAGTGCTGCCTGGCAGCATAGAAACTTTGTTTTGGTTTTGCAGGTGCCGTGGGTGTCCCCCCAGCCCCAGTGTTGGAGTTTGGAATTGGCATGGTGCAGGTGAGCAGAGCGCCCGTGGGGCTTTGACGTAGGGCGCTCTTGCGGACGAGACTGGAGCTGACTGGCATGGGAGGTGACCACATGCGCTCTGGTTTGACAGGTGATGAAAGCAAATGAGGCGACTGAAGGAAGATCAGAGAGGATGCAGCTGCCATTGAGGATGCCTCTTGAGGACAGATGTTGACCCAGAGCACTGCAGAAGCTAAGTTGAGGGGCCAAGGGTGCTGGGGTGTCTTGACTCTGTGTGTGTGTGTGTGTGTGTGTGTGTGTGTGTGTGTGTGTGTGTGTGCTGACAGTGAGTGTAGTGTGGGGGGCTTCTCTGGATGAGTGCTGTGTGTGAGGCAGAGGCGGTGGGGTGTGCATGGCAGAGGTGAGGGTGTGCTAGGCAGGGCAGCTGCAGCCTGTGTCTGTGTTGTGTAGTCTATGTGGTGCGTGTTGTAGCTGTGTTGTGTTTTGCTCAGGTCTTGATGTTGCTCTTGTTCCTTGTGCTCAAGGAGCACAGCCCACACTGTACAGCACTAGTGCGGTAGCCATCTGATGTCTTTTGCCTGGCCTGACTCCTCATCATCTTGCCAATGGATGGCATCCTGTTCTGTGCAGCCAGCTAAAAGGGGCAGTCTGTCGCACAAGCATGCACGGGCCTCTATGGGCTCGCAGAGGCCTCCTCCGTGCTCGTACAGTCTCGTACAGTCTCGCACAAGCCCGTGCGAGCCCATAGGAGGCCCGTGCGAGCCCGTAGAGGCCCGTGCGAGCCCGTAGGAGGCCTCTGCGAGCACGTAGAGGCCCGTGTGAGCTTGTGTGAGCCCATAGAGGCCCGTGCAGGCTTTTGCGAGCCCGTAGGAGGCCTCTGCGAGCACGTAGAGGCCCGTGCGAGCCCATAGAGGCCCGTGCGAGCCCGTGTGAGCCTGTAGGAGGCCTCTGCGAGCCCGTAGAGGCCCGTACGAGCTTGTGCGAGCCCGTAGAAGCCCGTGCGGGCTTTGTGAGCCCATAGAGGCCCGTATGAGCCAGTAGGAGGCCTCTGCGATCCTGTAGAGGCCCATACGAGCCCGTAGGAGGCCTCTGCGAACCCATAGATGCAGTGCGAGCCCGTGTGAGCCCGTAGGAGGCCTCTGCGAGCCCATAGAGGCCCGTGTGAGCTTGTGCGAGCCCGTAGAGGCCCGTGTGAGCCCGTAGGAGGCTTCTGCGAGCCCGTAGAGGCCCGTGCGGTCTTCTGCGAGCCCGTAGAGGCCTGTGCGAGCCTGTACGAGCCCGTAGGAGGCCTCTGTGAGCCCGTAGAGGCCCGTGCGAGCTTGTGCGAGCCCGTGCGGGCCCGTACGAGCCTGCAGGAGGTCTCTGCGAGCCCGTAGAGGCCCGTGCGAGCTTGTGCGAGGCCTATGTGAGCCCGTACGAGCCCGTAGGAGGCCTCTGCGAGCCCCTAGAGGCCCATGCGAGCTTCTGCGAGCCCGTGCGCGCCCGTGCGAGCCCGTAGGAGGCCTCTGCGAGCCCGTAGAGGCCCATGCGAGCTTCTGCGAGCCCGTAGAGGCCCGTGCGAGCCCGTAGGAGGCCTCTGCGAGCCCGTAGAGGCCCGTGCGAGCTTGTGCGAGCCCGTAGAGGCCCGTGCGAGCCCGTAGGAGGCTTTTGCGAGCCCGTAGAGGCCCGTGCGAGCTTGTGCGAGTCCGTAGAGGCTCGTGTGAGCCCGTAGGAGGCCTCTGCAAGCCCGTAGAGGCCCGTGTGAGCTTGTGCGAGCCCGTAGAGGCCCGTGCGAGCTTGTGTGAGTCCGTAGAGGCTCGTGCAAGCCCGTACGAGGCCTCTGCGAACCCGTAGAGGCCTGTGCGAACTTGTGTGTGCCTGTAGAGGCCCGTGCGAGCCCGTAGGAGGCCTCTGCGAGCCCATAGAGGCCCCTTCGAGCTTGTGCGAGCCCGTAGGAGGCCTCTGCGAGCCCGTAGAGGCCCGTGCGAGCTTGTGCGAGCCCGTAGGAGGCCCGTGTGAGCCCGTAGGATCCCATAGGAGGCCCGTGCGAGCCCGTAGAGGCCCGTGCGAGCCCGTTCGAGCCCGTAGCAGGCCTCTGCGAGCCCGTAGAGGCCCGTGCGGGCTTTTTCGAGCACATACAGGACCGTGCGAGCCCGTGCGAGCCCGTAGAGGCCCATGCAAGCCCGTAGAAGGCCTCTGCGAGCCCGTAGAGGCCTGTGCGAGCTTGTGCGAGACCGTGCGAGCCCGTACGAGCCCGTAGGAGGCCTCTGCGAGCCCGTAGAGGCCCGTGCGCGCCCGTGCGAGCCCGTACGAGCCCATAGGAGGCCTCTGCAAGCCCGTAGAGGCCTGTGCGAGCTTGTGCGCGCCCGTGTGAGCCCGCATGAGGCCGTGCGAGCCCGTAGGGGGCCTCTGCGAGCCCGTAGAGGCCCGTGCGAGCCCGTAGGAGGCCCCTGCGAGCCCGTAGAGGCCCGTGCGAGCTTGTGCGAGCCCGCACGAGCCCCTAGGAGGCCTCTGCGAGCCCACAGAGGCCCGTGTGAGCCCATGCGCGCCCGTGCGAGCCCGTACGAGCCCGTACAAGCCCGTAGGGGGCCTCTGCGAGCCCGTAGAGGCCCGTGCGAGCTTGTGCGAGCCCGTACGAGCCCATAGGAGGCCTCTGCAGGCCCGGAGAGGCCCCTGCGAGGTGGTGAGAGCCCGTGCGCGCCCGTGCGAGCCCGCACGAGCCCGTAGGAGGCCTCTGCGAGCCCGTAGAGGCCCGTGCGAGCTTGTGAGAGACCGTGTCAGCCCGTGCGAGCTCATACTAGCCCGTACGAGCCCGTAGGAGGCCTCTGCAAGCCCATAGAGGCCCGTGCGAGCCCGCACGAGCCCGTACGAGCCCGTAGGAGGCATCTGCGAGCCCGTAGAGGCCCGTGCGAGCTTGTGCGAGCCCGTGTGAGCCCACACGAGCCCATACGAGCCTGTAGGGGGCCTCTGCGAGCCCGTAGAGGCCCGTGCGAGCTTGTGTGAGCCCATGTGCGCCCGTGCGAACCCGTACAAACCCGTAGGAGGCCTCTGCGAGCCCGTGCGAGCCCGCACGAGCCCGTACGAGCCCGTAGGAGGCATCTGCGAGCCCGTAGAGGCCCGTGCGAGCTTGTGCGAGCCCGTGTGAGCCCACACGAGCCCATACGAGCCCGTAGGGGGCCTCTGCGAGCCCGTAGAGGCCCGTGCGAGCTTGTGTGAGCCCATGTGCGCCCGTGCGAACCCGTACAAACCCGTAGGAGGCCTCTGCGAGCCCGTGCGAGCCCGTACGAGCCCGTACGAGCCCGTAGGAGGCCTCTGCGAGCCCGTAGAGGCCCGTGCGAGCTTGTGCGAGCCCGTGCGAGCCCGTACGAGCCCGTAGGAGGCCTCTGCGAGCCCGTAGAGGCCCGTGCGAGCTTGTGCGAGCCCGTGCGAGCCCGTAGGAGCCCGTAGGAGGTCTCTGCGAGCCCGTAGAGGCCCGTGCAAGCTTGTGAGAGCCCGTGCGCGCCCGTGCGAGCCCGTACGAGCTCGTAGGAGCCCGTAGGAGGCCTCTGCGAGCCCGTAGAGGCCCGTGCGAGCTTGTGTGAGCCCGTGCGCGCCTGTGCGAGCCCGTACGAGCCCGTAGGAGGCCTCTGCGAGCCCGTAGACGCCCGTGCGAGCTTGTGCGAGCCCGTGCGCGCCCGTGCGAGCCCGCACGAGCCCGTAGGAGGCCTCTGCGAGCCCGTAGAGGCCCGTGCGAGCCCGTGCGAGCCCGTGCGAGCCCGTAGGAGGCCTCTGCAAGCCCATAGAGGCCCGTGCGAGCCCGCACGAGCCCGTACGAGCCCGTAGGAGGCATCTGCGAGCCCGTAGAGGCCCGTGCGAGCTTGTGCGAGCCCGTGTGAGCCCACACGAGCCCATACGAGCCCGTAGGGGGCCTCTGCGAGCCCGTAGAGGCCCGTGCGAGCTTGTGTGAGCCCATGTGCGCCCGTGCGAACCCGTACAAACCCGTAGGAGGCCTCTGCGAGCCCGTGCGAGCCCGTGCGAGCCCGTACGAGCCCGTACGAGCCCGTAGGAGGCCTCTGCGAGCCCGTAGAGGCCCGTGCGAGCTTGTGCGAGCCCGTGCGAGCCCGTACGAGCCCGTAGGAGGCCTCTGCGAGCCCGTAGAGGCCCGTGCGAGCTTGTGCGAGCCCGTGCGCGCCTGTGCGAGCCCGTAGGAGCCCGTAGGAGGTCTCTGCGAGCCCGTAGAGGCCCGTGCGAGCTTGTGTGAGCCCGTGCGCGCCTGTGCGAGCCCGTACGAGCCCGTAGGAGGCCTCTGCGAGCCCGTAGACGCCCGTGCGAGCTTGTGCGAGCCCGTGCGCGCCCGTGCGAGCCCGCACGAGCCCGTAGGAGGCCTCTGCGAGCCCGTAGAGGCCCGTGCGAGCTTGTGCGAGCCCGTGCGAGCCCGTGCGAGCCCGTACGAGCCCGTAGGAGGCCTCTGCAAGCCCATAGAGGCCCGTGCGAGCCCGCACGAGCCCGTACGAGCCCGTAGGAGGCATCTGCGAGCCCGTAGAGGCCCGTGCGAGCTTGTGCGAGCCCGTGTGAGCCCACACGAGCCCATACGAGCCCGTAGGGGGCCTCTGCGAGCCCGTAGAGGCCCGTGCGAGCTTGTGTGAGCCCATGTGCGCCCGTGCGAACCCGTACAAACCCGTAGGAGGCCTCTGCGAGCCCGTAGAGGCCCGTGCGAGCCCGTGCGAGCCCGTGCACGCCCGTGCGCGCCCGTACGAGCCCGTACGAGCCCGTAGGAGGCCTCTGCGAGCCCGTAGAGGCCCGTGCGAGCTTGTGCGAGCCCGTGCGAGCCCGTACGAGCCCGTAGGAGGCCTCTGCGAGCCCGTAGAGGCCCGTGCGAGCTTGTGCGAGCCCGTGCGCGCCTGTGCGAGCCCGTAGGAGCCCGTAGGAGGTCTCTGCGAGCCCGTAGAGGCCCGTGCGAGCTTGTGCGAGCCCGTGCGCGCCTGTGCGAGCCCGTAGGAGCCTGTAGGAGGCCTCTGCGAGCCCGTAGACGCCCGTGCGAGCTTGTGCGAGCCCGTGCGCGCCCGTGCGAGCCCGCACGAGCCCGTAGGAGGTCTCTGCGATCCCGTAGAGGCCCGTGCGAGCTTGTGCGAGCCCCTGTGAGCCCACACGAGCCCATACGAGCCCGTAGGGGGCCTCTGCGAGCCCGTAGAGGCCCGTGCGAGCTTGTGCGAGCCCGTGCACGCCCGTGCGCGCCCGTACGAGCCCGTACGAGCCCGTAGGAGGCCTCTGCGAGCCCGTAGAGGCCCGTGCGAGCTTGTGCGAGCCCGTGCGAGCCCATACGAGCCCGTAGGGGGCCTCTGCGATCCCGTAGAAGCCCGTGCGAGCTTGTGCGAGCCCGTGCGTGCCTGTGCGAGCCCGTACGAGCCCGTAGGAGGCCTCTGCGAGCCCCTAGAGGCCCATGCGAGCTTGTGCAAGCCTGTGCGCGCCTGTGCGAGTCCGTAGGAGCCCGTAGGAGGCCTCTGCGATCCCGTAGAGGCCCGTGCGAGCTTGTGCGAGTCCATGCGCGCCTCTGCGAGCCCGTACGAGCCCGTAGGAGGTCTCTGCGATCCCGTAGAGGCCCGTGCGAGCTTGTGCGAGCCCCTGTGAGCCCACACGAGCCCATACGAGCCCGTAGGGGGCCTCTGCGAGCCCGTAGAGGCCCGTGCGAGCTTGTGCGAGCCCATGCGTGCCTGTGCGAGCCCGTACGAGCCCGTAGGAGGCCTCTGCGAGCCCGTAGATGCCCATGCGAGCTTGTGCGAGCCCGTGCGCACCTGTGCGAGCCCGTACGAGCCCGTAGGAGGTCTCTGCGAGCCCATAGATGCCCATGCGAGCTTGTGCGAGCCCGTGCGCGCCCGTGCGAGCCCGTACGAGCCCGTACGAGCCCGTAGGAGGCCTCTGCGAGCCCGTAGAGGCCCGTGCGAGCTTGTGCGAGCTTGTGCGAGCCCGTGCGAGCCCGTGCGAGCCCGTACTAGCCCATAGGAGGCCTCTGCGAGCCCGTAGAGGCCCGTGCGAGCTTGTGCGAGCCCATGCGCGCCCGTGCGAGCCCGTACGAGCCCGTAGGAGGCCTCTGCGAGCCCGTAGAGGCCCGTGCGAGCTTGTGTGAGCCCGTGCGCGCCTGTGCGAGCCCGTACGAGCCCGTAGGAGGCCTCTGCGAGCCCGTAGACGCCCGTGCGAGCTTGTGCAAGCCCATGCGCGCCCGTGCGAGCCCGCACGAGCCCGTAGGAGGCCTCTGCGAGCCCGTAGAGGCCCGTGCGAGCTTGTGCGAGCCCGTGCGAGCCCGTGCGAGCCCGTACGAGCCCGTAGGAGGCCTCTGCAAGCCCATAGAGGCCCGTGCGAGCCCGCACGAGCCCGTACGAGCCCGTAGGAGGCCTCTGCGAGCCCGTAGAGGCCCGTGCGAGCTTGTGTGAGCCCATGTGCGCCCGTGCGAACCCGTACAAACCCGTAGGAGGCCTCTGCAAGCCCATAGAGGCCCGTGCGAGCCCGCACGAGCCCGTACGAGCCCGTAGGAGGCATCTGCGAGCCCGTAGAGGCCCGTGCGAGCTTGTGCGAGCCCGTGTGAGCCCACACGAGCCCATACGAGCCCGTAGGGGGCCTCTGCGAGCCCGTAGAGGCCCGTGCGAGCTTGTGTGAGCCCATGTGCGCCCGTGCGAACCCGTACAAACCCGTAGGAGGCCTCTGCGAGCCCGTAGAGGCCCGTGCGAGCCCGTGCGAGCCCGTGCACGCCCGTGCGCGCCCGTACGAGCCCGTACGAGCCCGTAGGAGGCCTCTGCGAGCCCGTAGAGGCCCGTGCGAGCTTGTGCGAGCCCGTGCGAGCCCGTACGAGCCCGTAGGAGGCCTCTGCGAGCCCGTAGAGGCCCGTGCGAGCTTGTGCGAGCCCGTGCGCGCCTGTGCGAGCCCGTAGGAGCCCGTAGGAGGTCTCTGCGAGCCCGTAGAGGCCCGTGCGAGCTTGTGCGAGCCCGTGTGAGCCCACACGAGCCCATACGAGCCCGTAGGGGGCCTCTGCGAGCCCGTAGAGGCCCGTGCGAGCTTGTGTGAGCCCATGTGCGCCCGTGCGAACCCGTACAAACCCGTAGGAGGCCTCTGCGAGCCCGTGCGAGCCCGTGCGAGCCCGTACGAGCCCGTACGAGCCCGTAGGAGGCCTCTGCGAGCCCGTAGAGGCCCGTGCGAGCCCGTGCGAGCCCGTGCACGCCCGTGCGCGCCCGTACGAGCCCGTACGAGCCCGTAGGAGGCCTCTGCGAGCCCGTAGAGGCCCGTGCGAGCTTGTGCGAGCCCGTGCGAGCCCGTACGAGCCCGTAGGAGGCCTCTGCGAGCCCGTAGAGGCCCGTGCGAGCTTGTGCGAGCCCGTGCGCGCCTGTGCGAGCCCGTAGGAGCCCGTAGGAGGTCTCTGCGAGCCCGTAGAGGCCCGTGCGAGCTTGTGCGAGCCCGTGCGCGCCTGTGCGAGCCCGTAGGAGCCTGTAGGAGGCCTCTGCGAGCCCGTAGACGCCCGTGCGAGCTTGTGCGAGCCCGTGCGCGCCCGTGCGAGCCCGCACGAGCCCGTAGGAGGCCTCTGCGAGCCCGTAGAGGCCCGTGCGAGCTTGTGCGAGCCCGTGCGAGCCCGTGCGAGCCCGTACGAGCCCGTAGGAGGCCTCTGCAAGCCCATAGAGGCCCGTGCGAGCCCGCACGAGCCCGTACGAGCCCGTAGGAGGCATCTGCGAGCCCGTAGAGGCCCGTGCGAGCTTGTGCGAGCCCGTGTGAGCCCACACGAGCCCATACGAGCCCGTAGGGGGCCTCTGCGAGCCCGTAGAGGCCCGTGCGAGCTTGTGTGAGCCCATGTGCGCCCGTGCGAACCCGTACAAACCCGTAGGAGGCCTCTGCGAGCCCGTAGAGGCCCGTGCGAGCCCGTGCGAGCCCGTGCACGCCCGTGCGCGCCCGTACGAGCCCGTACGAGCCCGTAGGAGGCCTCTGCGAGCCCGTAGAGGCCCGTGCGAGCTTGTGCGAGCCCGTGCGAGCCCGTACGAGCCCGTAGGAGGCCTCTGCGAGCCCGTAGAGGCCCGTGCGAGCTTGTGCGAGCCCGTGCGCGCCTGTGCGAGCCCGCACGAGCCCGTAGGAGGCCTCTGCGAGCCCGTAGAGGCCCGTGCGAGCTTGTGCGAGCCCGTGCGCGCCTGTGCGAGCCCGTAGGAGCCCGTAGGAGGTCTCTGCGAGCCCGTAGAGGCCCGTGCGAGCTTGTGCGAGCCCGTGCGCGCCTGTGCGAGCCCGTACGAGCCCGTAGGAGGCCTCTGCGAGCCCGTAGACGCCCGTGCGAGCTTGTGCGAGCCCATGCGCGCCCGTGCGAGCCCGCACGAGCCCGTAGGAGGCCTCTGCGAGCCCGTAGAGGCCCGTGCGAGCTTGTGCGAGCTTGTGCGAGCCCGTGCGAGCCCGTGCGAGCCCGTACGAGCCCATAGGAGGCCTCTGCGATCCCGTAGAGGCCCGTGCGAGCTTGTGCGAGCCCGTGCGTGCCTGTGCGAGCCCGCACGAGCCCGTAGGAGGCCTCTGCGAGCCCGTAGAGGCCCGTGCGACCTTGTGCGAGCCCGTGCGCACCCGTACGAGCCCGTAGGAGGCCTCTGCGAGCCCGTAGAGGCCCGTGCGAGCTTGTGCGAGCCCGTGCGCGCCCGTGTTAGCCCGTACGATCCCGTAGGAGGCCTCTGCGAGCCCGTAGAGGCCCGTGCGAGCCCGTGCGAGCCCGTGCGAGCCCGTACGAGCCCATAGGAGGCCTCTGCGAGCCCGTAGAGGCCCGTGCGAGCTTGTGCGAGCCCGTGTGAGCCCACATGAGCCCATACGAGCCCGTAGGGGGCCTCTGCGATCCCGTAGAAGCCCGTGCGAGCTTGTGCGAGCCCGTGCGTGCCTGTGCGAGCCCGTACGAGCCCGTAGGAGGCCTCTGCGAGCCCCTAGAGGCCCATGCGAGCTTGTGCAAGCCTGTGCGCGCCTGTGCGAGTCCGTAGGAGCCCGTAGGAGGCCTCTGCGATCCCGTAGAGGCCCGTGCGAGCTTGTGCGAGTCCATGCGCGCCTCTGCGAGCCCGTACGAGCCCGTAGGAGGTCTCTGCGATCCCGTAGAGGCCCGTGCGAGCTTGTGCGAGCCCCTGTGAGCCCACACGAGCCCATACGAGCCCGTAGGGGGCCTCTGCGAGCCCGTAGAGGCCCGTGCGAGCTTGTGCGAGCCCATGCGTGCCTGTGCGAGCCCGTACGAGCCCGTAGGAGGCCTCTGCGAGCCCGTAGATGCCCATGCGAGCTTGTGCGAGCCCGTGCGCACCTGTGCGAGCCCGTACGAGCCCGTAGGAGGTCTCTGCGAGCCCATAGATGCCCATGCGAGCTTGTGCGAGCCCGTGCGCGCCCGTGCGAGCCCGTACGAGCCCGTACGAGCCCGTAGGAGGCCTCTGCGAGCCCGTAGAGGCCCGTGCGAGCTTGTGCGAGCTTGTGCGAGCCCGTGCGAGCCCGTGCGAGCCCGTACTAGCCCATAGGAGGCCTCTGCGAGCCCGTAGAGGCCCGTGCGAGCTTGTGCGAGCCCATGCGCGCCCGTGCGAGCCCGTACGAGCCCGTAGGAGGCCTCTGCGAGCCCGTAGAGGCCCGTGCGAGCTTGTGTGAGCCCGTGCGCGCCTGTGCGAGCCCGTACGAGCCCGTAGGAGGCCTCTGCGAGCCCGTAGACGCCCGTGCGAGCTTGTGCAAGCCCATGCGCGCCCGTGCGAGCCCGCACGAGCCCGTAGGAGGCCTCTGCGAGCCCGTAGAGGCCCGTGCGAGCTTGTGCGAGCCCGTGCGAGCCCGTGCGAGCCCGTACGAGCCCGTAGGAGGCCTCTGCAAGCCCATAGAGGCCCGTGCGAGCCCGCACGAGCCCGTACGAGCCCGTAGGAGGCCTCTGCGAGCCCGTAGAGGCCCGTGCGAGCTTGTGTGAGCCCATGTGCGCCCGTGCGAACCCGTACAAACCCGTAGGAGGCCTCTGCAAGCCCATAGAGGCCCGTGCGAGCCCGCACGAGCCCGTACGAGCCCGTAGGAGGCATCTGCGAGCCCGTAGAGGCCCGTGCGAGCTTGTGCGAGCCCGTGTGAGCCCACACGAGCCCATACGAGCCCGTAGGGGGCCTCTGCGAGCCCGTAGAGGCCCGTGCGAGCTTGTGTGAGCCCATGTGCGCCCGTGCGAACCCGTACAAACCCGTAGGAGGCCTCTGCGAGCCCGTAGAGGCCCGTGCGAGCCCGTGCGAGCCCGTGCACGCCCGTGCGCGCCCGTACGAGCCCGTACGAGCCCGTAGGAGGCCTCTGCGAGCCCGTAGAGGCCCGTGCGAGCTTGTGCGAGCCCGTGCGAGCCCGTACGAGCCCGTAGGAGGCCTCTGCGAGCCCGTAGAGGCCCGTGCGAGCTTGTGCGAGCCCGTGCGCGCCTGTGCGAGCCCGTAGGAGCCCGTAGGAGGTCTCTGCGAGCCCGTAGAGGCCCGTGCGAGCTTGTGCGAGCCCGTGCGCGCCTGTGCGAGCCCGTACGAGCCCGTAGGAGGCCTCTGCGAGCCCGTAGACGCCCGTGCGAGCTTGTGCGAGCCCATGCGCGCCCGTGCGAGCCCGCACGAGCCCGTAGGAGGCCTCTGCGAGCCCGTAGAGGCCCGTGCGAGCTTGTGCGAGCTTGTGCGAGCCCGTGCGAGCCCGTGCGAGCCCGTACGAGCCCATAGGAGGCCTCTGCGATCCCGTAGAGGCCCGTGCGAGCTTGTGCGAGCCCGTGCGTGCCTGTGCGAGCCCGCACGAGCCCGTAGGAGGCCTCTGCGAGCCCGTAGAGGCCCGTGCGAGCTTGTGCGAGCCCGTGCGCACCCGTACGAGCCCGTAGGAGGCCTCTGCGAGCCCGTAGAGGCCCGTGCGAGCTTGTGCGAGCCCGTGCGCGCCCGTGCGAGCCCGTACGATCCCGTAGGAGGCCTCTGCGAGCCCGTAGAGGCCCGTGCGAGCCCGTGCGAGCCCGTGCGAGCCCGTACAAGCCCATAGGAGGCCTCTGCGAGCCCGTAGAGGCCCGTGCGAGCTTGTGCGAGCCCGTGTGAGCCCACATGAGCCCATACGAGCCCGTAGGGGGCCTCTGCGATCCCGTAGAAGCCCGTGCGAGCTTGTGCGAGCCCGTGCGTGCCTGTGCGAGCCCGTACGAGCCCGTAGGAGGCCTCTGCGAGCCCCTAGAGGCCCATGCGAGCTTGTGCAAGCCTGTGCGCGCCTGTGCGAGTCCGTAGGAGCCCGTAGGAGGCCTCTGCGATCCCGTAGAGGCCCGTGCGAGCTTGTGCGAGTCCATGCGCGCCTCTGCGAGCCCGTACGAGCCCGTAGGAGGTCTCTGCGATCCCGTAGAGGCCCGTGCGAGCTTGTGCGAGCCCCTGTGAGCCCACACGAGCCCATACGAGCCCGTAGGGGGCCTCTGCGAGCCCGTAGAGGCCCGTGCGAGCTTGTGCGAGCCCATGCGTGCCTGTGCGAGCCCGTACGAGCCCGTAGGAGGCCTCTGCGAGCCCGTAGATGCCCATGCGAGCTTGTGCGAGCCCGTGCGCACCTGTGCGAGCCCGTACGAGCCCGTAGGAGGTCTCTGCGAGCCCATAGATGCCCATGCGAGCTTGTGCGAGCCCGTGCGCGCCCGTGCGAGCCCGTACGAGCCCGTACGAGCCCGTAGGAGGCCTCTGCGAGCCCGTAGAGGCCCGTGCGAGCTTGTGCGAGCTTGTGCGAGCCCGTGCGAGCCCGTGCGAGCCCGTACTAGCCCATAGGAGGCCTCTGCGAGCCCGTAGAGGCCCGTGCGAGCTTGTGCGAGCCCATGCGCGCCCGTGCGAGCCCGTACGAGCCCGTAGGAGGCCTCTGCGAGCCCGTAGAGGCCCGTGCGAGCTTGTGTGAGCCCGTGCGCGCCTGTGTGAGCCCGTACGAGCCCGTAGGAGGCCTCTGCGAGCCCGTAGACGCCCGTGCGAGCTTGTGCAAGCCCATGCGCGCCCGTGCGAGCCCGCACGAGCCCGTAGGAGGCCTCTGCGAGCCCGTAGAGGCCCGTGCGAGCTTGTGCGAGCCCGTGCGAGCCCGTGCGAGCCCGTACGAGCCCGTAGGAGGCCTCTGCAAGCCCATAGAGGCCCGTGCGAGCCCGCACGAGCCCGTACGAGCCCGTAGGAGGCCTCTGCGAGCCCGTAGAGGCCCGTGCGAGCTTGTGTGAGCCCATGTGCGCCCGTGCGAACCCGTACAAACCCGTAGGAGGCCTCTGCGAGCCCGTAGAGGCCCGTGCGAGCTTGTGCGAGCCCGTGCGAGCCCGTACGAGCCCGTAGGAGGCCTCTGCGAGCCCGTAGAGGCCCGTGCGAGCTTGTGCGAGCCCGTGCGCGCCTGTGCGAGCCCGTAGGAGCCCGTAGGAGGCCTCTGCGAGCCTGTAGAGGCCCGTGCAAGCTTGTGAGAGCCCGTGCGCGCCCGTGCGAGCCCGTACGAGCTCGTAGGAGCCCGTAGGAGGCCTCTGCGAGTCCATAGAGGCCCGTGCGAGCTTGTGCGAGCCCGTGCGCACCTGTGCGAGCCCGTACGAGCCCGTAGGAGGCCTCTGCGAGCCCGTAGACGCCCGTGCGAGCTTGTGCGAGCCCATGCGCGCCCGTGCGAGCCCGCACGAGCCCGTAGGAGGCCTCTGCGAGCCCGTAGACGCCCGTGCGAGCTTGTGCGAGCCCGTGCGTGCCTGTGCGAGCCCGCACGAGCCCGTAGGAGGCCTCTGCGAGCCCGTAGAGGCCCGTGCGAGCTTGTGCGAGCCCGTGCGTGCCTGTGCGAGCCCGTACGAGCCCGTAGGAGGCCTCTGCGATCCCGTGGAGGCCCGTGCAAGCTTGTGCGAGCCCGTGCGTGCCCGTGCGAGCCCGCATGAGGCCGTACGAGCCCGCAGGGGGCCTCTGCGAGCCCGTAGAGGCCCGTGCGAGCCCGTACGAGGCCCCTGCGAGCCTGTAGAGGCCCGTGCGAGCTTGTGCGAGCCCGCACGAGCCCCTAGGAGGCCTCTGCGAGCCCACAGAGGCCCGTGTGAGCCCATGCGCGCCCGTGCGAGCCCGTACGAGCCTGTAGGAGGCCTCTGCGAGCCCGTAGAGGCCCGTGCGAGCTTGTGTGAGCCCGTGCGCGCCCGTGCGAGCCCGCACGAGCCCGTAGGAGGCCTCTGCGAGCCCGTAGAGGCCCGTGCGAGCTTATGCGAGCCCGTGCGCACACGTGCGAGCCCGTACGAGCCCGTAGGAGGCCTCTGCGAGCCCGTAGAGGCCCGTGCGAGCTTGTGCGTGCCCGTACGAGCCCGTAGGAGCCCGTAGGAGGCCTCTGCGAGCCCGTAGAGGCCCGTGCGAGCCCGTGCGTGCCTGTGCGAGCCCGTACGAGCCCGTAGGAGGCCTCTGTGAGCCCGTAGAGGCCCATGCGAGCTTGTGTGAGCCCATGTGCGCCCGTGCGAGCCCGTACGAGCCCGTAGGAGGCCTCTGCGAGCCCGTAGAGGCCCGTGCGAGCTTGTGCGAGCCCGTGCGTGCCTGTGCGAGCCCGTACGAGCTTGTAGGAGCCCGTAGGAGGCCTCTGCGAGCCCGTAGAGGCCCGTGCGAGCTTGTGCGAGCTTGTGCAAGCCCATGCGCGCCCGTGCGAGACCGCACGAGCCAGAAGGAGGTCTCTGCGATCCCGTAGAGGCCTGTGCGAGCTTGTGCGCGCCCGTGCGAGCCCGTACGAGCCCGTAGGAGGCCTCTGCGAGCCCGTAGAGGCCAGTGCGAGCCCGTAGGGGGCCTCTGTGAGCCCGTAGAGGCCCGTGCGAGCTTGTGCGAGTCCATGCGCGCCTGTGTGAGCTCGTAGGAGCCCGTAGGAGGCCTCTGCGAACCCGTAGAGGCCCGTGCGAGCTTGTGCGAGCCCGTGCGTGCCTGTGCGAGCCCGTATGAGCCCGTAGGAGGCCTCTGCGAGCCCGTAGAGGCCCGTGCGAGCTTGTGCGAGCCCGTGTGCGCCCGTACGAGCTCGTACGAGCCCGTAGGAGGCCTCTGCGAGCCCGTAGAGGCCTGTGCGAGCTTGTGCGAGCCCGTGCGTGCCCGTGCGAGCCCGTACGAGCTCGTACGAGCCCTCTGCGAGCCCGTAGAGGCCCGTGCAAGCTTGTGCGAGCCCGTGCGAGCCTTTGTGCGCCCGTGCGAGCCCATATGAGCCTGTAGGAGGCCTCTGCGAGCCCGTAGAGGCCCGTGCGATCTTGTGCGAACCCGTGCGCGCCCGTGCGAGCCCGTACGAGCCCGTAGGAGCCCGTAGGAGGCCTCTGCGAGACCATAGAGGCCCGTGCAAGCTTGTGCGAGCTTGTGCGAGCCCTTGTGCACCCGTGCGAGCTTGTAGGAGCCCGTAGGAGGCCTCTGCGAGCCCATAGAGGCCCGTGCGAGCTTGTGCGAGTCCATGCGCACCTGTGCGAGCCCGTACGAGCCCGTAGGAGGCCTCTGCGAGCCCGTAGAGGCCCGTGCGAGCTTGTGCGAGTCCATGCACGCCCGTACGAGCCCGTACGAGCCCGTAGCACGCCTCTGCGAGCCCGTAGAGGCCCGTGCGAGCTTGTGCGAGCCCGTGCGCGCCTGTGCGAGCCCGTAGGAGCCCGTAGGAGGCCTCTGCGAGCCCGTAGAGGCCCGTGCAAGCTTGTGCGAGCCCATGTGCGCCCGTGCGAACCCGTACGAACCCGTAGGAGGCCTCTGCAAGCCCGTAGAGGCCCGTGCGAGCTTGTGCGAGCCCGTGCGCACCTGTGCGAGCCCGTACGAGCCCGTAGGAGGTCTCTGCAATCCCGTAGAGGCCCGTGCGAGCTTGTGCGAGCCCGTGCGAGCCCGTGCGAGCCCGTACGAGCCCGTAGGAGGCCTCTGCGTGCCCGTAGAGGCCCGTGCGAGCTTGTGCGAGCCCGTACGAGCCCGTAGGAGGCCTCTGCGAGCCCGTAGAGGCCCGTGCGAGCTTGTGCGAGCCCGTGCGTGCCTGTGCGAGCCCGTACGAGCCCGTAGGAGGCCTCTGCGAGCCCGTAGAGGCCCATGCGAGCTTGTGCAAGCCTGTGCGCGCCTGTGCGAGCCCGTAGGAGCCCGTAGGAGGCCTCTGCGATCCCGTAGAGGCCCGTGCGAGCTTGTGCGAGCCCGTGCGTGCCTGTGCGAGCCCGTACGAGCCCGTAGGAGGCCTCTGCGATCCCGTAGAGGCCCGTGCGAGCTTGTGCGAGTCCATGCGCGCCTCTGCGAGCCCGTACGAGCCCGTAGGAGGTCTCTGCGATCCCGTAGAGGCCCGTGCGAGCTTGTGCGAGCCCCTGTGAGCCCACACGAGCCCGTACGAGCCCGTAGGGGGCCTCTGCGAGCCCGTAGAGGCCCGTGCGAGCTTGTGCGAGCCCGTGCGTGCCTGTGCGAGCCCGTACGAGCCTGTAGGAGGTCTCTGCAATCCCGTAGAGGCCCGTGCGAGCTTGTGCGAGCCCGTGCGCGCCCGTGCGATCCCGTACGAGCCCGTACGAGCCCGTAGGGGGCCTCTGCGAGCCCGTAGAGGCCCGTGCGAGCTTGTGCGAGCCCGTGCGAGCCCTTGTGCGCCCGTGCGAGCCCGTACGAGCTCGTAGGAGCCCATAGGAGGCCTCTGTGAGCCCATAGAGGCCCGTGCGAGCTTGTGCGAGCTTGTGCGAGCCCTTGTGCGCCCGTGCGAGCTCGTACGAGCCCGTAGGAGGCCTCTGCGAGCCCATAGAGGCCCGTGCGAGCTTGTGCGAGTCCATGCGCACCTGTGCGAGCCCGTACAAGCCCGTAGGAGGCCTCTGCGATCCCGTAGAGGCCCGTGCGGGCTTGTGCAAGCTTGTGCGAGCCCTTGTGCGCCCGTGCGAACCCGTACGAACCCGTAGGAGGCCTCTGCGAGCCCGTAGAGGCCCGTGCGAGCTTGTGCGAGCCCGTGCGCACCTGTGCGAGCCCGTACGAGCCCGTAGGAGGTCTCTGCGATCCCGTAGAGGCCCGTGCGAGCTTGTGCGAGCCCGTGCGAGCCCGTGCGAGCCCGTACGAGCCCGTAGGAGGCCTCTGCAAGCCCATAGAGGCCCGTGCGAGCCCGCACGAGCCCGTACGAGCCCGTAGGAGGCATCTGCGAGCCCGTAGAGGCCCGTGCGAGCTTGTGCGAGCCCGTGCGAGCCCGTACGAGCCCGTAGGAGGCCTCTGCGATCCCGTAGAGGCCCGTGCGAGCTTGTGCGAGCCCGTGCGCGCCCGTAGGAGGCCTCTGCGAGCCCGTAGAGGCCCGTGCGAGCTTGTGCGAGCCCATGCGCGCCCGTGCGCGCCCGTTCGAGCCCGTACGAGCCCGTAGGAGGCCTCTGCGAGCCCGTAGAGGCCAGTGCGAGCTTGTGCGAGTCCATGCACGCCCGTACGAGCCCGTACGAGCCCGTAGCAGGCCTCTGCGAGCCCGTAGAGGCCCGTGCGAGCTTGTGCGAGCCCGTGCGCGCCTGTGCGAGCCCGTAGGAGCCCGTAGGAGGCCTCTGCGAGCCCGTAGAGGCCCGTGCGAGCTTGTGCGAGCCCATGTGCGCCCGTGCGAACCCGTACGAACCCGTAGGAGGCCTCTGCGAGCCCGTAGAGGCCCGTGCGAGCTTGTGCGAGCCCGTGCGCACCTGTGCGAGCCCGTACGAGCCCGTAGGAGGTCTCTGCGAGCCCGTAGAGGCCCGTGCGAGCTTGTGCGAGCCCGTGCGCGCCCGTACGAGCTCGTACGAGCCCGTAGGAGGCCTCTGCGAGCCCGTGGAGGCCCGTGCGAGCTTGTGCGAGCCCGTGCGCGCCCGTGCGAGCCCGTACGAGCCCATAGGAGGCCTCTGCGAGCCCGTAGAGGCCCGTGCGAGCTTGTGCGAGCCCGTGCGCGCCCGTGCGAGCCCGCACGAGCCCGTAGGAGCCCGTAGGAGGCCTCTGCGAGCCCGTAGAGGCCCGTGCAAGCTTGTGCGAGCCCGTGCAAGCCCTTGTGTGCCCGTGCGAGCCCATATGAGCCTGTAGGAGGCCTCTGCAAGCCCGTAGAGGCCCGTGCGAGCTTGTGTGAGCCCGTGCGCGCCTGTGCGAGCCCGCACGAGCCCGTAGGAGGCCTCTGTGAGCCCGTAGAGGCCCGTGCGAGCTTGTGCGCGCCCGTTCGAGCCCGTAGGAGCCCGTAGGAGGCCTCTGCGAGCCCGTAGAGGCCTGTGCGAGCTTGTGCGAGCCCGTGCGTGCCCGTGCGAGCCCGTACGAGCCCATATGAGCCTGTAGGAGGCCTCTGCGAGCCCGTAGAGGCCCATGCGATCTTGTGCGAACCCGTGCGCGCCCGTGCGAGCCCGTACGAGCCCGTAGGAGCCCGTAGGAGGCCTCTGCGAGCCCATAGAGGCCCGTGCGAGCTTGTGCGAGTCCATGCGCACCTGTGCGAGCCCGTACGAGCCCGTAGGAGGCCTCTGCGAGCCCGTAGAGGCCCGTGCGAGCTTGTGCGAGTCCATGCACGCCCGTACGAGCCCGTACGAGCCCGTAGGAGGCCTCTGCGAGCCCGTAGAGGCCCGTGCGAGCTTGTGCGAGCCCATGTGCGCCCGTGCGAACCCGTACGAACCCGTAGGAGGCCTCTGCGAGCCCGTAGAGGCCCGTGCGAGCTTGTGCGAGCCCGTGCGCACCTGTGCGAGCCCGTACGAGCCCGTAGGAGGTCTCTGCGATCCCGTAGAGGCCCGTGCGAGCTTGTGCGAGCCCGTGCGCGCCCGTGCGAGCCCGTACGAGCCCGTACGAGCCCGTAGGGGGCCTCTGCGAGCCCGTAGAGGCCCGTGCGAGCTTGTGCGAGCCCGTGCGAGCCCTTGTGCGCCCGTGCGAGCCCATATGAGCCTGTAGGAGGCCTCTGCAAGCCCGTAGAGGCCCGTGCGAGCTTGTGAGAGCCCGTGCGCGCACGTGCGAGCCCATACGAGCCCGTAGGAGGCCTCTGCGAGCCCGTAGAGGCCCGTGCGAGCTTGTGCGAGCCCATGCGCGCCCGTGCGAGCCCGTACGAGCCCGTAGGAGGCCTCTGCGAGGCCGTAGAGGCCCGTGCGAGCTTGTGCGAGCCCGTGCGCGCCCGTGCGAGCCCGTACGAGCTCGTAGGAGCCCGTAGGAGGCCTCTGCGAGCCCGTAGAGGCCCGTGCAAGCTTGTGCGAGCCCGTGCGCGCCCGTGCGAGCCCGCACAAGCCCGTACGAGCCCGTAGGAGGCCTCTGCGAGCCCGTAGAGGCCCGTGCGAGCTTGTGCGAGCCCGTGCGTGCCCGTGCGAGCCCGCACGAGCCCGTACTAGCCCGTAGGAGGCCTCTGCGAGCCCGTAGAGGCCCGTGCGAGCTTGTGCGAGCCCGTAGAGGCCTGTGCGAGCCCGTAGGAGCCCGTAGGAGGCCTCTGCGAGCCCTTAGAGGCCCGTGCGAGCTTGTGCGAGCCCGTGCGCGCCCGTATGAGCCCGTAGGAGGCCTCTGCGAGCCCGTAGAGACCCGTGCGCGCCCGTGCGAGCCCGTACGAGCCCGTAGGAGGCCTCTGCGAGCCCGTAGAGGACCGTGCGAGCTTGCGCGAGCCCGTGCGCGCCCGTACGAGCCCGTACGAGCCCGTAGGAGTCCTCTGCGAGCCCGTAGAGGCCCGTGCGAGCTTGTGCGAGGCTGTAGGAGACCTTTGCAAGCCCGTAGAGGCACGTGGAAGTTTGTGTGAGCTCGTGGAGGCCAGCAGAAGCCCGTACGAGCCCGTAGGAGTCTTGTGCGGCCAGGGAGCGCCGCTCGCCAGCGAGGTGGGGCAGCCTGGCTGGCCCCGCGCCAACCCCCAGCCTCCAGACGCGGCCGGAGCCCGGCCGAGCACGTGCACCGCCGCCGCTCCCCGCTCCGTACAAACCCATTTATTATCCGCGGAGCAATAAATAAACCTTTAAATATCACTGCAGTGCTCGGAGCCTCCCTGCCGGCCGCGACCGGGAGGAGAGTCGGAAGCACGGACAGACCTGACCGGCCGGGCTCTGCCATGGATGAGCCGGGCACCGCGTGGGGAGTCTCTTCCTTAAGAGCAATAATAAATAGGGCCCGTGGGCTTAAATAGGGGGCAGTTTGCAGACAGCCACCGCGGGGGCTGTGGGGGCTGCGTGGCCCCGCTCAGCGGCTCAGGAACCGCAGGTTGATGTCCGTCTCAGGCACCAGCAGGGTCCGCGTCATGGGCTTGATGGGGCGTCCGCCGGGCTCGGGCTTCACCTCGAAGTGCCGCAGGATCTGCAAGAGCCGGGGGGGGGGGGATGAGCAGGGCTGCAGCGGGGGGGGGGGGGGGGGACACGGCCGGCGGGGGGGTCCCACTCTCACCTGCGCCAGCGCCAAGTGGATCTCCAGCTCAGCGACGCGGCGGCCGACGCAGCTGCGCTTGCCCACGCCGAAGGGCACCGAGGCGAAGGGGTGGCTGCTGGGCTGGCGGCGCAGCCAGCGCTCCGGCCAGAAGGCGTCAGGCGCCGGGAAGAACCGGCCGTCGCGGGACGTGGCGTAGTGGCACAGCGTGATGAGGGTCTGTGGTGGTGGGGGGGGGGGGCACACAAGCAGGGCTGAGCCGCAGCAAGGGGGGGGGGGGGCGCAGAGCCGGCTCCCTCCGTGCCGCCGTCCTGGCTCACCTTGCGGGGGATCAGGTAGTCTCCCACGCGGATGTCCCGGTCGGAGATGACGCGGGCATTGCCGGGGATGACGGGGTACAACCTGCAGCAGGGGGGATGACACCGGAGCCGGTGAGGCTGGGGGGGCACCGGGAGCCCCCCAACCCTCCGCCCGGCCACCCGGCCACCCGCCGTGCTCACCTGAGCGTCTCCTTCACCACGGCCTTGAGCAGGGGCATGCGGGCGAGGTGGGCGGCCGAGACGCCGCCGTCGCCGTCACCCAGCGCCGCCGCGATCTCCCGGTGCAGGGCCGCCTGCACCCTGGGGTGCCGCGACAGCTCGTACAAGCTCCAGGACAGGGTGCTGGAGATCTGCGGACGGCAGAGAGCGGCGCTGAGCCGGGGATGCCCGGTGGGACGTCGTGGCGGTGGCAGGGGGGGACGGACGCCGGCGGGTGCCTCACCGTGTCCACGCCAGCCAGCAGCAGCTCGGTGACGTTGCCGTAGATGACCTTTGTAGGCACCTTCTCCCGGGCCAGGTGGTAGGTGAGGTAGTTGCCCTCCACCGTGTCGCCCCGCGAGAGCTGCTCGGCCGCCTCCGCCACGCGCCGGTCGATGTGGCCCTTGGCTGGGGGAGGATGAGGACCCCCGTGAGCATCTCCGGGAGGTGCCGGCGTCCCCGTCCACCCCCCCGCCGGCGCCCCGCGGCCCTCACCGAAGGCGAACATGTAGTCCCAGGCCTCGCAGAAGGTCCTCCAGGGCTTGGGGAAGAGGCGGTGCAGGGCGCGGGGCATGGCCATGGTGAGCAGCGTCATCACGAACATGGTGTTGATGGAGCGGATGAAGGTCTCCGTGTCCTGCGGCACCTCCTGCTCCAGGCAGCCCAGGCGTGAGCCGAAGAGGACGGCAGAGATGCCTGCGGCAGGTGGGAAGCGGTCGGACAGGGGCCACAGGGACACGGGAACCCTGGGGGACACGGGAGAACCTGGGGGGACACAAGCCTCAGGGGCACAGGAGCCCTGGGGGGACACAGGAGAACCTGGGG
The DNA here is from genome assembly GCF_036417845.1 of Apteryx mantelli. Taxonomy (NCBI): domain Eukaryota; kingdom Metazoa; phylum Chordata; class Aves; order Apterygiformes; family Apterygidae; genus Apteryx; species Apteryx mantelli. The sequence goes on along the minus strand of NC_090010.1, from coordinate 2,630,775 downwards.
GGGGGGGACATGTCAGCCCCTGGGGACATGGGAGCTTCTGGGGGGACATGGGGGACCCTAGGGGGATACAGAGGGCCACAGGGGGGACAAGGGAGCCCTTGGAGGGACATGGCAGCCCCTGGGGGGACATGGGGGACCCTGGGGGGGGGGGAAATGGGAGCCTTGGAGGGGACACGGGTGGCCCTGAGGGGGACAAGGGGGACCCTGGGGGGGACATGTCAGCCCCTAGGGACACGGGAGTCCCTGGGAGGACACAGGTGACCCTGGGGGGGACATGGGTGACCCCGGGGGGGGGGGGGGACAGGGCCCCGCGCAGAGCTGCCTGGGGACAGCGGCGACGTCCCCCAGCCCCGACCCACCTTCCAGGCCGAACTTGTAAAACTCGGCAGCCACGTCGGGGACCAGGTGCTGGGGGTGGCGGTCGCGCTGGCGCTGCAGGCGCCGCAGCAGGTCGGTCACGACGCCGTCGAGGGCGCCCGCGTAGGCCTCGGCCGCCCGGGGCCGCAGCAGGTGCCGGCCCACGAGGCTGCGCATGCGCTGCCACTCCTCGCCCTCCCTGCGAGGGACGCGGCACACGCGTGACGCACGACCCACGCGTGCAAAACGCCTGCAAACGTGCCTGCATGCACAAGCCCCTGCGCACACGTGCAAAGGTGCACGCGTGCAAAACGCCTGCAGACACGTTTGCATGCACAAGCCCCCGCGCACACGCATGTGCAAGGTGAGCACACGCATGTTGAGGCGCCTGTCCTGCACGGACACGTATGCGCCCACATACGGTGGCGGAGACGCAAGGGCGCACGCAACCCTCCGTGCAAACACATGCACGAGCACGCGCGAGCGCGGGGCCCGGCGCTCCAGCCCACGGGCTTGGCGCTCCGCTCGCCGGCGGTTACTCACATCCTGCGCTGCTGGCGCGGTGCGGTGCGGCCTGGCCCGGGCCGGCCGGGGGGCTCTGAATCACGCCTGAGTCACGGCGGGCTCGCGCGGACCCTCCCTGCGCCTGCCCCAGCACCTCCTGCCCCGTGGGACGCCCTTCCCGGAACGGTGCATGGGCCAGGGCCTGGCCACCCCCCAACTCTGCCTGCAGCCCCCGGGACCCGGGCACAGCCCCCTGGCTCTGTGCACTGAGCCCCAACCCCACACAGAGCCCCATGGGCCTGCGTGCAGACCCCTAACCCCATGCACAGACCCCCGACCCCATGCACAGACCCCTAACCTTGTGCACAGCCCCCCTAGCGCCATGCACAGGCCCTTAACCTTGAGTACAGACACCCCTGACCTAGGCACAGTCCCCCAACCCCGTGCACAGCCCTGACCCCATGCACAGCCCCCCAACCCCGTGCACAGCCCCTGACCCTGTGCACGGCCCCCCAAGGCCCCAGCAGCCCCCGGCCCCACTCACGCGGTGAGCAGCCCGCACGCGTGGCCGCGGCAGGCCCGGTAATCCTTCCAGGAGGAGAGGTGGGAGCGCACGGGGCAGGGCCCCTCCTGCCGCAGCACCTGCTCCACCAGCGCCGCGTCCGCCACGTGCACCGTGAGCAGTGGCCCGAAGCTGGCCTTCCACACCGGCCCGTAGCGCGCCCGGCCCTCCACCTGCGGGGACGCGGGGACGCCTCAGCGGGGGACGGCGCGCGGGGACAGCCCCGGCCAGGGGGGCTGGAGCCTCCAAAACTGCCCTCCAGCAAGGGAAACCGGCCGCCTCCGAGCCCCGGGACGGTGGCACCAGGGGCTCCCTGTCCCCCTCCAGCCCCGGGACGGTAGCACTGGGGCTCCCTGTCCCCCTCTGAGCCCAGGGTTCGTGGCACCAGGGGCTCCCTGTCCCCCTCTGAGCCCCGGGATGGTGGCACCACAGTCCCCTTGTCCCCTCCAAGCCCCAGGGTGGTAGCAGCAGGTCCCCTTGTCCCCTCCAACCCCAGGACGGTGGCACTTAGGAGCTCCCTGTTCCCTAAAAGCCCCAGGGCGGTGGCACCACAGTCCCCTTGTCCCCTCCAAACACCAGGGTGGTGGCACCAGGGTCTCCCTGCCCTCTCCAAGCCCCGGGGCAGTGGCACCATGGTCCCTTTGTCCCCCTCCAACCCCAAGGTGGTGGCACCGGGGCTCCCTGTCCCCCTCCAACCCCAGGGTGGTGGCACCAGGGTCTCCCTGCCCCCTCCAAGCCCCGGAGCGGTGGCAGCAGGTCCCCCCCCCTCAAAACCCAGGGAGGACGCCGCGGGCAGCTCCCCCCCCCCTTGGCCCCTACCTGCAGCTCGTGGAGGCGCCGGAGGCCCCCGCGGCAGAGCAGCTGGTAGGCGAAGGCGGCGGGGCCGGGCCCGGGCATGTGGGCGAGGCCGCGGGGGACGGCGGGGGGGACGCGGGGGGCGGCGGGCGCCGGCAGGCAGCGCCCCAGCAGGGCCGGCAGGCGCAGGCTCGACGGCATGGTGAGCGCCCGGCCGCCAGCCTCGACTGAGCCCCGCCGCCCCGCCGGGCACCTTTATAGGCACCCACGTGGAGCAAGGGGGGGGCTGGCCCCGCCCCTTCTGGGCAGAGCCACGCCCCCTTGGCGCAGAGCCCCGCCCCTTCTGCGCAAAGCCACGCCCCCTTGGGGGGATCTGCATTGGGGACGCTAATCGGAGGGCAGGGGACACCCTGGGGTGGCAGCTGGGGACAGTGGGGTTTAGGGGTCCCCGGAGCGGGTTTTTGGGGGGGGACGTGCCCTGCCTTCCCTGGGCGCATGTGCACACACGTGTGCACGCCCACGCACACGCGTGTGCCGGCTGCCGCCTCCCACACTGCCCCCCCCCCAAACCCCCGGTGGCAAATTGGGGTCTGGTGGCACCACCGAAGCGGGAGGCCCCTGCCGGGGCTGGGCACGGCCCCACAGAAGGGGTGGCCGGCGGGTGCCAACGCGCCCCCGCCTCGCTTGGGCACCTCTGCTCCACGCGAGGGGCCCAGGTGTCCTGCGCTGGGGCGGGAAGGGGGGGAGGCGGAAAGGGGAGCAGCAAGCAGGGATGGAGCTGGAGGCGCCGGGTCCCCAACGGAGAGCGTCCCCCCGAGCCTGGGTCCCCGCAGGCAGCTCAGGCTGAGGGGTGGCCCTGTCCCCGCCATGGGGGGGGGGGTCGTGCCCGGTGGCCCCCCATCCTCACAGGCCCGGGACAGGCGGAGGCCCGCCGAGCCGGCAAGGAGGGGCCCCGGGGGAGGGAGCGGGCCCCCCGGCAGCATCGCCCGCCTCTGGATTCTCGGGAATTACCAGCTTGCAACACAGGAAACGCTGCCGCTCGCGGTGGAAAACACCCACCGCCACCCCCCGCGGGCCGCGGAGCCCGGGCAGACGGGGCTGGGCCCCGCCTGCACCATCAACTGCCCCCCGGGGGGCTGCCGGGGCCGGGGGGGCATGGGGGTGCCGGGACCAGGCTCGCCAGGGCTTTCCTTGGGCTCCCAGCCCGGCTGTTTGGAGCGGAATCAGCCCCGCGGCAGGGGATTTGCTCACCTTTCCCGGGAGGCTGAGATCATGCCTGAACCGCTGCCAAGCGCTGGGGAAACTGAGGCAGCGTCCGGCAGCACCGACCGGGGCCCAGCCCCGCGCCCGGGGGCCGTTTGGGGCCCGAACCCTCCTGCTTCAGGGAGGGACCGGCAAAAAGAGGCAAAGAAAGGAAGGGGGATCCGGCCTGGTGCCCGCGGGGGACCCCGGGGCCGGGCGACGGAGCCGCTCGGCGGGTCAGAGGAGCCGGGATCAAACCGTGGCCTCTCCCGGGGCCACAAAGTCACTGTTTTATTCGGGAATTCAGAGCGCGCCCAAGCGCGGGCAGCAGCGGATCCCCCCGTGCGGGCGCAGCCCTGCCGGGGCGCTGACGCCGGCGCGGAGGCGATGGCCGCGGCCCCAGGCGGAGGCCAGCTCCCCGCGGCCACCCGGCGCTGAGGCCTGCGCCGCTCGCCACGCCTCACACGTCCTCCCGCAGCGCTGGGTCCTCGACACGCCGGAAGACGGCCGGGAAGGTCTTGCCGCCGCCGCGCTGCACCTTCTTGCCCTCCTCCGTGGAGGTGCCCAGCCGGGCCACGACGGGGTCGTCGCTCTGGGGACGGAGGGAGGCCGTGGGGCGCCGCGGGGGGCCGGGCCGGGTGGCCCCCGTGGGGCCGCGGTTTTTCGGAGGGAGGGAAGAGCCCGGATCGCCCGGCCCGAGCCCGGCTCTCACCAGCTCGGCCAGCGGCACCTCCTCGAAGAGCGGGTGGTTGCTGAAGTGTTTCACAATCCACTCGTGCACCTCCTCCACGTCCGTGATGGTGTAAACGAGGCCCTGCGGGGAGCCCGGCGGCGTTTCGGCGCGGCGGCGGGGCCCGGCGCCGCCTCCCCGCTCCGACGGGCCTGCTCACCCGGTGCCACTGCCACCGGCAGGTCCCGGCGCTGCCCGGCCTCGCCGAGGCCCGGCCCGTGGGCACGCCGCCACGCGCTGCCGCCGCCGCCGTGACTCAAGCCGGGGCCAGACTAACCCTCATTCCTCACCACCCGCCGCCGCGATCCGTCACCCCAGACGGACGCCGGGCTCCCACGGACGCACCCGCGGGTGTCACGGGGAAGGGGGTGGGGAGTGGCGCAGCGCCCCGGGGACGGAGCTGGGGTCTCCCCCGGCCAACCCGGGATTCGCACCCACCCCGCCGCCCGGGCCGGAGGCGCCCGGAGCCCACGGCCGCCCCGAGCTCACCCCGAGGCGCAGCACGTAGCCGTACTCCGCCAGCAGCGTGGGGCTGATGATTCGCCATTTGTGCTTGGTTCTCTTGAAGTGCGGGTCGGGGAAGAGGAAGAACATCTTGCTGAGCTGCGGGGAGACGGGCGAGACGCCCCACGCGCACGGGCGGGCGGCGAGGGGGTTTCAGCCCCCGCTCGTCGCCTCTGCCCGAAACCAGCACGGCCGCCGGCGGGACGGGGAAAGCCCAAACGGGCGCCCAGGGACGGCTCCCGCAAACCCTTCCCGAGCCCGTGATTCAGAGCCGTGCCGGGAGCCACGTTCGCACGGCCGTGCCATTAACCCTCTGCGCGCCGCGTCCCCCCCCCTCCAAGCTCCCCAAAAAGGCAGCTCGGCCTCCACGGGGACCCTTGGGGGATCCCGGAGATGGTGGGGGCGAGAGGCGGCCGGGGGCTCCCGCGGGCTCGGGGAGGGCTCCGACCCACCTGGCCTTTGCGGAAGAAGTTGGGCAGGTGCTTCATGGCGTTGGTGCGGACGCAGGCGATGTTGTCGTAGCGGCCGGGCTGAGCCGCCCGCAGCGCCCGGATCCGGTCGCGCACGTAGTCCGACACCTTCACGCGGATCTCCAGCCCCAGCATGAGGGTGCGGGGGAAGAGCGGGGCCAGCTCCACTGCGGAAGGCGGTGGCGGTGAGCAGAACGGATCGCCCGTGTCCCCCTCCCCCCCGTGGCTTTGTCCCCCCCGTGTCCCCACTCACCCAGCAGCCCGCCGTAGCCGCAGCCCACGTCGGCGAACTCCACGCGAGCCGGCGCCGCTGCTCCCTCGGCCGGCGGGGCGAAGAAGGCCGGGTACAGCTGGGCCCAGTCCATGTCCTCGGGCCTGGCGGGGCTGCGGGGGGACACGACGGGCTGAGTTGGCGGCGGACGAGCCGACCCAGACCCATTCCCAGACCCATTCCTGGTCCCGGCCCCGCGGGGGCTGCCAGGGGCACTGGACCGAGAGCCGCCACCCACAGTCCCTCGGCCCCCGGGAGCAGCAGGGTGCCGCTGGCAGCAGGGACGGGGCACCCGGTGCCCACCGTTACCGGGTCCCGCTGCCCAGCGTGACCGCGGTTTGCGGGAAGGAGGGTCCCGCGGTGCAGCGTTACCGGGGAGGGGGGTTGGGGGGGGTGTCGCGGTTTTACCGGGAACGGGTGCTGGGGGGAGGTCCCAGGCCTCACTGCTGAGGGAGAGGGTGTGCGGGGCCCCGTGGGACCGGCGGGGGTAGGGGGGGAGCCGGTGCCCGGGGGTGTTGCTGGGAGGGTCCCGTGATACGGTGCAACCGGGACTGGCAGAAAAGGGGGGTCCCGGTGTAACCGGGGCTTACAGAATGGGGGAAGCCCGGTGAGACCGGGGTTGGCGGGGGGGAGGAAGGTCCCGGGGTCCCGTGTAACCGGGGCTGGCGGGGGGGGGGCGCCCGGTGTGCCCGGCGGTGGCGGAGGCGAGGGGGGCCCGGTGTTGCCGGGCCGGGAGAGCGGCGGCGGCGCCGCACTCACTAGCGCAGCGTGTGGTCGGCCAGCGGGTTGGAGTGCGCCCGCTGCCGGTAAAAGCGCTTCTGCGGCGGCGGCGCCGCCGCCTCCATGGCGGCCCCGGCGGCACAGCGCGGCCCTGCGCGGCGCGGCGCAGCCCGGCGGCACGCGCGGGCGCCCGGAAGAGACGTCACCGAGCAGCACTTCCGGTCGCGCCCGCCGCCGCCGCCTTAAAGGGGCCACGGCCACCGCCCGGCGCGCCCCGCCCATAGTGGGCGTGGCCTCAAGCCACGCCCCAGTTCGCCCAGTAACCGCCAGCCTCCCCCCCAGCGACCATCCCATCGCCCCCACGAGCTGCCCGGTGCCCCCAGGGCCCCCCAGTGACCGTCCCATTGCCCCCAGACCCCCCCCAGGGGTCCCCAGTGCCCCCAGTGCCCCCCAGGGACCATCCCAGTGCCCCCAGTTCCCCCCCAGTGACCATCCCAGTTCTCCCAGTGCCCCCCAGGGACCATCCCATTGTGCCCAGTCCCCCCCCAGTGACCCCCAGTTCTCCCAGTGACCCCCAGGGACCATCCCGTTGCCCCTAGTCCCCCCCCCGGGACCCCCAGGGGCCTGGCGTGGAGAGGCCTCAAGTCTCCTAGCGGGCTTCATCAGCAATTAGTGCCAGCCCCTAACGAGCCCCTGCTAGCAGGGCCGGGCTGTTCCTGGCAGCAGGGCCGGAGGGGAATTCGGGCTGCGGCACAGTCGGGGGTGATTTCTGAGAAGGCCCTGGGGGGGGGGGGTGTGGAGGGAGGGTTGAGCAACACCACGGCCGGGACGCCCATGGCGGAGCCGCCCCGCGTCCATCTGTCCGTCCATCTGTCCGTCCCGCTGGGCCTCACAGCTGCAGTCCCCCCCATCCCCCCCACCAAGGCCGACGGGAAGCGGCCACGGGAGGAAAGACCGCAGCCCAACCCCGTGATCCATCCCAAAAGCAGCTCCGCGCTGGGGCTGCCGCCGGCGGGTGTCCACGGGGCGCTGGGCGACTTTCCAGGCACCCGCCGGCAGCTGAGTTGCAGGGCTGGGATGGGGGGGGTGGGGCTCAGCACCCTCTCGATGGCCCCTGCGTCCCCAGGCAGGGCGGCGGGCAGCGGAGGCACCCAGGACACCCCATGCCCCTGCGTGGTCCTGCATTAACCCAGTGACGCACAGCGTGACGCAGGTGCCCCGCGGGGGGTCCCCGCCGGGGTTAACCAGTGACGCCCCCCCGGGGCCCGGCGGCGCTGGCCGAGGGCCGGTTGCTCATTAGCCCCGGGGCCGGGGTTTGCTCCGGTTACTCTTTATCCCGGCGTGGGAAAGGGGCCGGGCGGCCGTTGCGGGGCTGGGACGGCAGGGTGACACCAGGGCAGGAAGGGGATGGCACTGGGGTGACAGTGGATGGGACGGAGACAGGGCCCCGAGGTGGGGTGGCACCAAGACAGGGACAGGTGACACTGGGATGGGACGGGACAGCACCGGGATAGGGCCTGGGACAGGGCGACTCTGGGACGAGGTGACACGGGGACAGGCCTGGGATGGTTGACACTGGGAGAGGGGCTGGGCCTAGGGCGGGTGACAGGGGGGCCGGGTTGGGGGCAGGACAGGGACAGGGTGACACCGGACCGGGTTGGGGACAGGTCAGGGACAAGGTGACCCCAGGACGGGACAGGGTGACCCGGGTCGAGTCGGGTCGGGACAGCGGGGTCCCCTAGGGGCGGGACCAGCCCCGCCCCTCGCCGGAGCGACGCCCGCTCTGGCCAATAGGCGCCGCCCGGGGGTTCGCCGCCGCCAATCGGGAAGCGGAGGTGCGGCGAGGCCCCGCCCCTCCGCCAAGATGGCGGCGCCCAGGGAGGCGCCCGGCGGCCACGTGGAGGCCGGGGCCGGGGCGCTGGAGGCCGTGTTCCCCCGCGACCCCGCGCTCTTCGCCGACTCCTTCCCCGAGGAGAGCCGCTACCGGCTCTGCGGCCGCGTCCTCCGCATCTCCCAGCACCACGGGGCGCGGCTCGGCGTGGCGGCGCCCGTCTGGGAGGCGGTGCGGGGGCACCGGGGCATGGGGGGGGGGCCCATAGGAACACCGGGGGGTGGGGGGGGACCCCGGGGGCACCGAGGGAATGGCGGAGACCCCGGGGGACCAGAGCATGAGGGAGACCCATAGGAATACCGGGAGATACGGGGGACACCGGGGAATGGGGGGGACCCATAGAAATCCTGAGGGATGGGAGAGACCCCGGGGACACTGAGGAATGGGGGGGACCCATAGGGCCACCGGGGGAGACCCCGGGGGCACCGGAGGATGGAGGGGCTCCATCCTTAGCTGGGGGCTTCTGGGCTAAACACGACCCCCGGCGGCTGGGACGGGGGGGTGGCCCCAGAGCCCCCCCGCCGACGCCCCCCCCCCCCCCCCGCCACCCTCGCAGGCGCTGGCCCTGTGCGGGTACTTCGAGGAGCAGCGCCTCGACTTCCAGGGCAAGAGCGTCATCGAGCTGGGCGCCGGCACCGGCATCGTGGGCATCCTCGCCGCGCTGCTCGGTGGGCACAGGGACCCCCGCGGGGGCGGCTGGGGGCACGGTGGGCACCCCCCCCCCCCCGGACAGCCAGTCCGAGCCCTGCGCTCGGGAGTCTGACCCCCTCCGTCCCAAGCCCCTTCGCTCCCCGCACCCTCAGGAGGGGACGTGACCATCACGGACCTGCCCGTGGCCTTGGAGCAGATCCGGGAGAACGTGCGGAGGAACGTGCCGGCGACACTGGCGCCTCAGCCCCGCGTCCGCGCCCTCTCCTGGGGCCTCGACCACGGGGCCTTCCCCAGCGGCTACGACGTGGTGCTGGGCGCCGACATCGTCTACCTGCGGGAGACGTTCCCGCTGCTGCTAGGGACGCTGCGGCACCTCTGCGGGCCCCGCTCCGTCGCCTACCTCGCCTCCAAGATGCGGCGGGAGCACGGCGCCGGCCTCTTCTTCGACACGCTGCTGCCCCAGCACTTCCTCGCCGAGCTGGTCCACCGTGACGAGGAGCAGAACATCAACATCTACCGGGTGACCTGCCGGCCCCGTGGCTAGGAGCCTCTCGCTGGCCTGGGGATGACGCGGACGGTGACAGAGGCGCTGGCAGGGGGCAGCAGGGGCTCAGCCCGGGACGAGGGGATTCATCCGGCCCGGCCGGCGCCTGGGACGTCCCGGGAGCCGCCTTGACGTGCATTAAAGAGCCGCGAGACCCTGCGGGGCCTTGGCGGTGCCGTGCTGAACCCAGCTGCGCGGGATCTGCCTCTGGGTGCTGGGGGGGCTCCGTGGGTGCCCTGGGGGACCTGCCGGCTGCCGGAGGGGCTCTGAGGGGGACGGGGGGACGCTGGGGGACTGAGCTGGGTCCCAGCAGGGCCCTGGGGGGGGCTCTGGGGGGCCTGCTGGGTACCCACAGGTCTGTGTAGGGCACAGCTGGGGTCTGTGGGGCTCCTCGGGGAGCCAGCCAGGGATTGGGGGGCTCTATAGGGGCCCTGTGGGCCTTACCGAGGCCAGGCGGCTCTATAGGGGCCTTGTGGGACCTGCCAGGGGCCGGGAGGGGGCTCCATGGGGTCTGGAGGGGCCCTGTGGGATGTGTCAGGGGCTGGGGAGGCCCCATGGAAGTCAGAGGAGGCTCTGTAGGGACTCTGGGTTCCCTATCGCAGCTGGGGGAGCTCTATAGGGGCCCTGGGGGCCCTACTGGGCCTGGGGGAGCTCTATAGGGGCCCTGGGGGACCTCGCCAGGGGCCAGAAGGGCCGCATGGAGGCTGGGGCTGCTCTATAGGGGACCTGCCAGGGCCTGGGGGGGCTCCATGGGGTCTGGGGGGGCTCTATAGGGTCCGGGGGGAGGCTAGGTGGCTCTATAGGGACCCTGGGGGACTCGTCGGGGGGCGTGGCCCGGTCGCGTGTGCTCCCGGCTCCGCCCCTTCTGCCGCGCCCGCCCCGAGCGGATCCGCCGCCTCTTCAGCCAATCACGTGGCGCCGTTGCGCGTCGAGTGACGTCGTATCCCCGCCCATTCCCCGGGCGGCACCCAATCAGCTTCCGACAAAGAAGGGCGCCACAGGTTGGGGTCCGCTTTGCGCATGCGCCCTGGGGGGGAGAAACGGAGCCCGCTTTGACCCCCGGCGGCGCCCGTAGAGCGGCGGCGTGACGCGCAACGCGCGCGCCGCGAGCGGCGGGATGCAGCGGGTGGCGCTGGGCGCGGTGGCCCGGGTGAGCTCCGGGGCCCCTCCCGGGACCAGGCCCCTCCGAGGACCCACACACACACACACCGGGACCCTCCCGGGGCCCTTCCCCTCCACCGGGACCCTCCCGGGGCCCCCTGCCCCGCGCCGGGGCCCTCCCCTCCCGCACCGGCAGCCTCCGGCAGCCCCTGCCCTGACACCGACACCGTCCCGGGGCCCTTCCCCACACACCGGGACCCCTCCGCCACTTACCGGCGCCGTCCCGGACCCGCCCTGTCCCCAGCTCCCTCCCCCAGTCGCAGAGGGGGGCTCGGAGATGGGGGGCGGGATGTCCCGGTGTCCGGCCCGGTGCCCGGCCGCGGCTCACGCGTCCCCCTCCCCCCCCCCCCCCCCGCAGGCGGGGCTCTGGCCCCCGGCCCGGCTCTTCCGAGCCGCCCCCCGGGCGCTGGCGGCCGACAAGGAGGCGCTGATGAGGCTGCGGCGGAAAACGGGGCTCTCGTTCGTGCACTGCCGGCAGGCGCTGCTGCGCTTCGAGGGCGACCTGGGGCAGGTGAGGGGCTGGGGCAGTGGGCGGGGGGGGGGCCTGGGGCCGGGACCCCCCAGGGCAGCCGAGGGACCAGGCTGGGGCCGTTTCCCCGGGCCAGCACTTATCCCCCTGCTGCCTCTGCGCTGCCTGGCGAAGACCTAGCTCCTGCTTTTCCGCCTTTTCCCCAGGCCGAGGCCTGGCTCAACGAGCAGGCGCAGAAGGAAGGCTGGAGCAAAGCCACCAAGCTGCAGGGGCGGAGGACCAAGGAAGGCCTCATCGGGCTGCTGCGGGAGGGCAACGTGGCCGTCATGGTGGAGGTAGGCGCAGGCTGGAGCACCCGGTGTTGCCCCGAGCCCTGGTGCCTCTGCCGACGAGTTCAGCCCTTGCAGACAAAAGCCACCTGGGGCCCCGGGGCCTCCTTGGGGGGCAGAGGAGCTGCAGGGAGGCCCTGCTCTGCTGAGGGGGCGGCCGGGGACATTTGGCACCCCCGGAGTGACCCAGGCTCTCCTAGGTGAACTGTGAGACAGATTTCGTGGCCAGGAATGCAAAGTTTCAGCAGCTGGTGCAGCAGGTCGTGCTGGGCACCATGTTCCACTGCCGGGGCACGGCAGAGCAGCTGACGTCCTACACCAAGGTGAGAGCTGCGGCCGGCCCGGGAACCCCCCAGCCCTGCGTTCGGCCCCTCCTCGCCTCTACGCGGCCCTGAACAGCGCATCCAAGGGGCTGGGGGTGCCCCCAGGTCCAGGGGCAACAGTGGTGCTGGGACAGAGGTGGATCGGATGGTTAAACCAAGCCTTTCCCTCCTCTTCCAGCATTTCCTGAAGCCAGATGAGCTGTCCCAGCTCCAGACAGGGCCCAGCGGGGGCCTGCTCAGGGACCAGATGGCTCTGGCGATAGGTGAGAGCTCCTGGCTGGGAGGAACCAGTCCGGGAAGGGGTGGGAAGCCTCCAGCCTGGAGCTGTGTCCTCTCCGGGGAGCGACACGTCTCCCCGCCATTACCCTGCAGGGTAACGAGCACCGAGGAAAGCAAAGCCGGGAGACAGGTAGGAAACCACCCTCGCCGCCTCCCGTTAACCCAAAGCCACTCTGGCTCCGCAGGCAAGCTGGGAGAGAACATGACCCTGCGGCGAGCCGCCTGGGTGGCCGTGCCGGAGGACTGCTACATCGCCTCGTACGTGCACGGCTCGCTGCCGGCGAGCGCCCCACCGGCGGCCGCCGTGGCCATGGGCAAGTACGGGGCGCTGGTGGCCTGCCGCCCGGCGGAGCCCTGCCCCAAGGCCAGCCTGCGCGACGTGGGGCGGAAGCTGGCCCAGCACGTGGTGGGCATGGCCCCGCTCTCCGTCGGCTCCCCTGAGGACGAGCCTGGTGGCGAGACGGAGACCAGGATGCTGGCGCAGACCTTCCTGCTCGACCCCGGCATGACCCTGGGCCAGTACCTGCAGCCCTGGGGCCTGGCTGTGCTAGACTTTGTGAGGTTCGAGTGCGGGGAGGAGACGGAGCAGCCGCCAGCAGAATAGACGGGGAGGAGGAAACGGCCTCTTGGGCCCAGCGTCAAGCTCTGCCCCGCAGTTTGAGCCTGGATCGGTCTCTCCGCGAGCCTTGTTGGAAACGCGACAGCCAGAGAAGGTAAAAAGGGTCGATTTGTATCGAGGGCCAGGCCTGGTCCGGCCCAGAGGAGCCGACTCGAGGGGCAGCGCAAGTCACAGGGGTGGTGTGGCCCCTCTCATGTCCGACCCGGAACAAGGCAGAATAAAGAGATGTCCCAGCTCGGAGGTATCCGGCCCCTGGGCGCTTTTTGTGCGGGGAACAGGGGCCTGCGAGAGCCCAGCGTTGTCCCAGCAGGCTCCTAGCTCTGCTGCGCAGGGACACGGGGGGTGCCAGACACGCAGGGCCTGGGCTGGAGAGCTGGGGCAGATCCTCCCCTCATCTGGGAACAGCTCCGGGGCCTGTTCCCTGCTCGGCAGCGGCGCTGGATCCCCACCGCACACAGACCCTGCAGAGCTGCTGCTTTTCTGCTGGTTTCTTTAATCGCAGTTAGTATAAAGGGTCCAAAAAACAGAGCGAGGCCAGGCTGGGCCGTCGCCCCTTCAAGTAACGAGAAAAGGAGGAGGCACCCGAGGGCAGCACTGCTGAGATGCCCACGCTGGGGGGCTGCGCCCAGGCCGGGGGGTTCCCCGGGGCGTCCCTGACAGGGGGGGACATGACCCCCCCAGAAGGCAGACGGGGGCCGAGCAGCACCCGGTCCCTGGGGCGAGAGCTGGGGCTGGTGAGAGGCTGCCCAGAGCAGCGCGGTGCTGCCTTGCGGCGGCCGAGCCGTGCCCACCCGTGGGGTGCGCTTGGGCCCGTTTTGGGGGGCAGGTTCTGGCTCCCCCCTGGCCCTTGGTCCGAGGCGGGTGCCTGGGGGGGCTGGTTTCCTTTGGCAGTGATGCCGTGGGAGGGGGAGGCACATAAACGGGGGGACATGGGGGCTGGCCCCCCCCCCCCCCTTGGCACCCTGAGCTCAGGGTACTGGTGGGGACTGGGTGCTCGCAGGACCCTGGGTGCTGCCCCAGCCCTTGCGGGACACGGAGCAGCATGAGATGAATCGCTGGGGGACTGCAGTGCGATACGGGGTCCCCCACACCCGGGCTGCGTCAGGGGATGTTCAGGCCCCCGGCGCGGAGGCGCTAGCACCCATGGGTGTTACCTGAGGCCGTCGGAGGCATGGACGTGGCCTGAGGAGCAGGTCCCGGGCGGGAGGCACGTTCCCGGTCCCATCCAGGCCGCGGGGAGGGTGCTGGGCCCCGGAGGGGTCGGTAAGGCTTGGCGGCTGTGGCTCCGTCGGGTGTCGCTGCCCGGGTGCAGGGCGTCCCAGGCCAGGGGGCTCCACAAGGGCAGGGGGGGCGGCGGGGACCCGGAGCCGGAGCTTTTCCCTGCCCGGGGCAGATACTGGCGGTGCTTGTGGGGCTGGAGACCCCGATCTGAAGGGAGGCAACACCCCCAGCGCGGAGTAATGCCCTGGATCCGGTCGGAGATGGGGGAGCAGAGGTGCCCTGAGGAGGGGGATCCTGACGCCTGTCCTGCCGGGCTTCACCCGAGGCGGAACCAGTCCAACCCAGTCACAGCAAACTGGGGGAACTGGGCTCCTGGCGCCCTCCTGCGCAGAGCCCAGGCCAGGGGCAGGAGCCAGGAGGGAGACGGGGTCTCACAGCCGCTGCCCTGCGCCTGGGGCCGGGCAGAAGGAAGGGCAACCCCGGGGTCGGGGTCTGGCCACGGCAGCCCGACCCGGCATCTTCGATCCAAGGCACTGAGTGAAGGTTCCCCGCCGTAACGGGGCCGGGGGGGGACCCTGGGGGGGCCCTAGGGTGCCCGCAGCTGGCCGAGGCTGGCATAAACGTCCTCCGCCTCGCTGAGCTCCTCAAAGATGGGGATGAGGTTGAGCAGCTCCGTGTCGGCCATGTCATCGAACCAGGACTGGACGGGGACCTGGCAGGGAGGAGAGGGGCCGGGGTGAGCCAGGCCTGCCCGGGCCCTCGCCGGGGGCAGACGGGGCCAGAGCGGGCAGGGACTCACCGCATTGCCGGGGTGGAAGATGTAGGAGGCCGGCGAGTTGTCCAGGATGAGGGTCTTGTGCAGGTCGCGGCCCAGCAAACTCAGGTCCTTCACGTAACAGCCCTGGTGGAAGACGCAGGATTCCCGGAAAAGCCGAGCCCGGAAGACCCCGCGTTGGTCCAGGAGGTCGGTCACGGGGTCGGCGTACTGGGGACACAGGGGGACGGGCCGGTCACGCACGGCACGGGGACGGAGACCCCCGGGGAGCCGGAGCCCTGCCCCGTCCCGCCGCTCACCTTGGCCAGGCTGGCCGTGAAGAGGACGCACTCGAAGAGCTCCCCCATCCGCCGCAGGAACTCGTCCACGAACGGCCTTTTGAGCACGTAGACCTGGCGGGGAAGGTCCGTCAGCCCCGGCGGGGGGCACCGGCCCCCCCTCCCTGTGCCACAACCGCCACCCCTCGGTCCTCTGTGGTCCCCGTGTCCCCCCCCCCAGCCGTACCTGCTGCCACGTCCTCCGCGTCACCGGCCGCCTCCTGGGACAAGTAATCGAGAATAGGCCGGGGATGGTAACAGCCTATCCTGGATTACTTGAACCAGGCCACGGCCCTGGGGGTCCTCACGGCTCTGCTGGTCCCCTGCCAGGTCCTCGACTGTCCCCCCCCCCCCCCCCCCCCGGGCCTCTCACCTGGTGCGTGGTCCCCTCGATCTCCACAGGCACGATGAAGTCAGCATTGCTGATGGGCTGGGGGGGGAAACGGAGCATCCGTTAGCAGGGAGGGAGAGCAGGGATCCCCCAGGCCAAGGGGGGGGGGCAGCGTGTCCCCTCCATACCCGTCACCCTGCCCACGACACGGTCTCCCTCCTGCAGACACGTGTATGACCGCTTAAGCGCACACATAACCTCTCCAGCCCATCGGGGAAGGGGGCACCAGCTGCTCAGCAGCTCTCTGGGAGAGGGGGAGGCTGCAGGGCCCCCCCCAAGCCCCTCGCTTGTCCCCAGGGTAGCTCATGGGATGGAATGGGATGAGCTGTCCCCCCGTATCCCATGTCCCCCCCCCCCCAGCTCTTTGTGTCCCCCCCCACCTTGAAGGAGCTGTGCACCAGCGTCTCGTCCAGGTCGATGACCACGCAGATCCGGCCCTGGTCCTGCTGCGTCACCTCGGGCAGGAGGCAGGTCCCGGGGATCTGCAGGCGGGACAGGGCCGCTGTCACCCGCACTGCACCCGTCCCCATCGCCCGGGGGACGTCCCCTCCCTCCCCGGGCCATGACGCCCCCATGGGGGCTGTCACCCTCTCCGGGCCAGGCTGGGGGACGGTGGTGTGGGGGCAGACACGGGGCACGGCCAGCGCCTCCCCCCACTCCAGGCTGCATCGCAATCCTGTGGGCACCGTTTCAGTGGGGCTGGAGGACGTTTGGGGTCATGGGGATGACTGCTGCCACCCTCTTGTGTCCCACGCATGGGGACGGAGGCTTCACGTACCTGGTAGAACTGGTACTGGAGACACGGCAAGAGATCGGACTGGGAGAAGGGAGAAAGAGGCGTTAGGAGATGGGGCGAGAGCTGTCGCACTGCCCAGGCCGGCGGGGGGCCGAGCACCCCCCAAGGGCTGGGCAGCCCGGGGGACACGGGGACCAGGCTGGCGTCACCCCCGACGCGCGGGGGCAGCCCCTTACCTTGGCGATGGTGTTGGGCTCCTCCTTGCAGGCCCCGTGCTCGGCCCCGCAGCCCCCCTGGCCGCCATTCTGGGCGCGGAGGCAACAGAAAAGCGCTTTGAAGATGCTCCGGCCACGGGGTTTCTTGGGCGAAGACCTGGAGACGAAGCCTGAGACGGGGAGAGGGGACGGAGACGCGGGTGAGCGTCAGCACCGGCTCCAGCGCTGCCACAGGGACGGAAGGAGCGAGCAGGAGCGCTTTGCCCCGCCGGCCCCAGGAACCCCCAGCCCATCCTGGGGACCGAGACGGGGGCTCCAGCACGGACGGGGCTGGGAAAGGACCCTCTGCCACCGATGGGTCCTCGCTGCAGCCCAGGCATCCGCCAGCATCGGGGCTGCGATGCCGAGCTGCCCCTCGGAGCCACGGCGCAGACCGGTGCCCGGAGTGCCGCGCCAGGCCCCAGATGAGGAGCCGGACGGGCTCAACGGAGACAAGCCCTGCCGGGAGCCAGCCCCGGCCGGTGGCTTTCGGTCTCTCTGTCCACGGGGGAGAAGCACGTCCCCATCCGTGGATGGCAGCCAAGCTGTGCCCAAACCTGCTCCCCTCCAGCAGCCAGCGAATGGCAGCTCCGAGAGCCGGCGAGCGGAGGCAGCCCCCTCCGATGCGGCCGGAGGCAGCGACGCCGGACAGGCAGCGGAGGAAGGACTCCCCGCCGCTCCCCTCCGACTTCCCGGCGGCCCTCGCAGCGGGGCAGGCCGAGCGCCAACGTCCGGCGACGGGGCCAAAGAAAACGCCACCCCCGGAGCACCTCGGGGGCTGCGGTCTGCAACGCTCCCGCGGCCAAGACGCGGCGACGGCAGCCTGGAAGAGGTTCCTCTCTCCGGCCAGACCCCGGCGCATGCGGCCCCGGCGGCGCTTTGCCAAAGGCTGGAGGGTTCTGAGCTCTGCCCATCACGTGGGACAGCCCCGGCCGAGCAGGATGCAGCCCCCGGCGCGCCGCGGGTCTCCTCGCTCCCTTGAGGCTGGTGGCTCGTCCCCAAGGATGCTGGCGGGGACCCGCCGCCCACAGCAGGCGCACGAACGGCTCCTTCGGTCACGGGATCGCGGCGCCGGAGGTCAACGAGCCACGGCAACGCAGGCAGCGAGGGCTGGTGGCCGCGTGACCCGGCCGGGCACCACGCAGAGCCCGGGCACCCTGCCCCAGGATGTCCCCGAGATGAGACAGGCGTCACCGGCCCCGACCCGGGACAGCCGGAGCAGCACCCGCCGTCGCGGCTCGGCAGGAGATGGCAGCACCGCGGCAGAGCGTCTCCGCGCAAACAGGTCCCTGCACCCGCAGCCAAAGTCTCCCCCCGGCGCCGGCAACTTTCAGACCCGGTTCCCAAATCCTCATTTCCCAACCAGGCCAGAGCTGGCGGCTGTCACTCATCGACGGCTCGTCCCGGCGGGGACTCGCTGCCTCTGAGCGGTGCCTGCTCTGCGGACACATCCCAGCCACTCACTGCGTCCGGGCTCCGGCTCCTGCCAAGGTCCCGGGGCCGGAGTGTGAGCCGAGACACCCGGATCTGCCCCTCGCTGCTCCCTCCGTGCCGTGGGCGCGCACACGAAGGAGCCTCAGGGCAAAGTGGGGGTCGAGGGGTATCGAACCGCCCCGGGTCCAGGCCGGGACCGGCAGCTCCTCCGAGCGCTGAACAGGGGGGAACAACCCAGCCCAAACGCCGCGGGGGGGCTCACCACCCCGCCGGGGGCTTCGCTCAGGGATGCCGGCCCCGAGGATCGGGGAAAGGGGACGGCACAGCTGGAACAGCGACCTGCGGCCGGGGGGTTCCCGGCTCCAGCAGGGCCCCTCATCCCCCCCCGAGCGGGGGATCACGGCGAAGCCAGTGGCACGGACCCCATCTCCGGCATCGGAGCCGCGACAAACAGCCCCTGGGAGCCTCTTGAAGGCAAAGGCGAGGATCTTTGCCAGGCTGGAGTCAAGCTGAGACGCTCCACATGCCTTTTTTTTTTTTTCCCTCCCTCTTTTTTTTTTTTTTAAGATGGATTTAATGGTCTAGTTAAACCGGAGGTTAAAATGGCCCCGCGGCACCAGCCGTTCGCTCCGCGCGTCTCGAAGCTGACGAGCCCGTCATGCCGCCGCTTGAGCTCGCCCCAGCGGAGCGAAGAGGGGCGCCAGACCCCAAAATTGGCTCAGTCCCCAAAAATCCCGCCTGAGCCCAGCCGGCCGGGAAGGGCAGCGGGACACGGCGCCAGAGGGGACAGGGATGGTTTGGGGGAGCAGGGACGAGCACAAAACCCCCCCGTACGTCCCCCCAAGAAACACCCGGAGGAGAGGAGAGGAGGCGACCCGAGCCTGGGAAAACTCGCCAAGGTTTAACGGGAAGCAACAAAACAGCCCAGGAAAAGACACGTCCCTGCTCCCGTTCGAGCAAATCGCTGCTTTTGAGAAGGAAAAGCCCTGCTGAAACTTTGCTGTCGCACCCAGAGAAACTGGGGGGAAAAAACCAAGTTTCCGGCGGGTCAGCGCGCCGCGGCTCGACCCCGGCCACTCGCCCTCTGACCCCGCGCGCCCACGCTCGGCTATAATTAAGCGCCACTAATTGCCAGGCCGCGGCGACGAGGAGGCGAGCCGCCCCGAAACCGGCTCGACGCCCCAGCGCCGAGGGGCCGCGCGCGGCGTCGCGCACCTGCCCGCGCGGCTCCCTCGGACCTGCCGCTCGCGAGGAGCGAAGCGGCCCGGCGGCCGAGCGCGCGGGGACGAGCCGGGCCCGGGACCCTGTTAAAATCCAACCCCGGGCGCTCGTTAACCAGCGACCAGGGGTGACCCCCTGGGCAAGGCCCCGACGGGTCCCGGCTCGTGGCGGCTCCGCTGGCTGGACCGCAGCCCCGGCCCTGCGTTTCGGCTCCTGGCTCCGGTGCATCATCCTCCTCCTCCTCCTCCTCCAGTGGCGGCGGCGCTGGGAAAAGCCCCGGGTTTGGCGTGGCCAAAACGGAGGCGTCGAGGGGCAGCGGCGCGAGGGCCATCGCCTGCCCGCGGGGCGGCCGTGGGCAGAGCCGAGCCGTGGCGGGACGGGACGGGGGCCTCGTCCAGGCCCCCCCTGCGCCCCGGCACCTCCGGGGTCCGGCCACGCGTCCCGCCGGGGACGAGGGAGGCGGCGCGGGGCAGCTGATGGGACCCCCCCCGGGGGGGGGCTGCTTTGGCACGGGGGGGGGGGAATAGCCCCCGGCTGGGCCTGGGGGGGGCTCAGCCTGGCCTGGGGCAAGGCCCCAAGGCCCTGCCCCCCCCAAGACCCCCCTGACAGCCCCCCCCCGGCCCTGCCCCCCCCAGGGACCCCCATGGCAACCACCCCCCTGCCCCGCCCCCCCATGGCAGACCCCCCCCCCCCAGGCCCTGTCCCCCCCTTCCCGGGACCCCCCTGGCAGCCCCCCCCCCCGCGAACCCCCCCATCAGCCCCCAGCGCGGACCCCCCCGCGGGGCTCTGCCCCATCCCCGGGCGATGCCCGCCCCCCCCCCCGGGGAAGTTCGGGGCCTTGGGCCCTTACCCGGCGCGGGGAGCCGCGGCGCCTCCTCCCGCTGCACCTGGGCGATGACGGAGCCGCTTTCCATGGACGAGCCCCGCGGAGCCGGGGCAGCCGCGGGGGGCGCGGCCGCAGCGCCCCGGCCTGCGCGGCCGCTCAGCGCCGCTCCAACATGGAGCCGCGGCGGGGCTGGAGCGGCGGAGGGGGGGGAAAAAAAAATCACCAAAAAAAAAAATCGCAAAAAAAAAATCACAAAAAAATCACAAAAAATCAAAAAAAAAAAAAAAAGGCACACACATCCACAGCACGCGCGCCCGCGGAGGAAATGGGGCCGGCGGCGGTTTCCAGGCCCCCCCGCGCGGCGCGGCTCGGCTTGGCTCGGCCCGGTTCGGCCCGGCGCGGGGGGCTCGCGGGGTCCGGGGAGCGGGCGCGGGGGGGGGGGAGGGGGGGCCCCGGCGCGCGCCCCCGCCGCGTTCGGCGCTTTGTTATTTTGTTACCGACCCGGGGAAAAGAGATTGGGGGGGGGGGAAGGGGGAGCCTTGAAACGGCTGCGGCGCGCGGATTGGGCGGGCGGCGGGGCGGGGGCGGGGCCGCGGCGCGCTGATAGGGCGGGCGGCGGGGCGGGGGCGGGGCCGCGGCGCTTACTATGCGGTGTTTACCTAACAAACATTCCAGGCGCCGCGGGCGGGGGCGGGGCGGGGCGCGGCTGACACGCCCCCCTCCCGAAGGGGGCGGGGCCTGGGGCGGGGGGCGGGGCTGGAGGCAGGAGAGGGCAGCCCCCCCCCCCCGCCCCACAGCCCCCTCCATCGTCTCCTGCCCCACGGACCCCATCAGCTCCTGCCCCATCTGCCCCACAGCTGGTCGAGCCACCGTGGGGCAGGAAGCACCGGGAGAAGGAACCAGCCCCAACGCGGATGCACTGCGGCCCCCAAAATCCCCATCCGGGGGCCCTGGGGACACCACGTCAAGGGCCACCACATCTGGGGACCATGGGGACACAACGTCTAGGGATGTGGGCACACCATGTTCAGGGACACAGGGATGCAGCCTCCGGGGACCGTGGGGACACAATGTCCAGGGACAGAGAGACACCATGTTCAGGGACATGGGGATGCAACGTCCAGGGCCACCATGTCCAGGGATGTGGGGACATGACATCCGGGGACCATGGGGACACCACATCCAGGGACATGGGGATGTGATGTCCAGGGCCACCACGTCTGGAGATGTAGGGACCCAATGTCCAGGGACGGGGGGACACAACACCCAGGGACCGTGGGGACACGACACCCAGAGAGGTGGGGACATGACACCCAGGGGCGCAGGAACATGATGTCCAGGGGCCACAGGGACACAGCGTTTGGGGACACAGGGACACGACATCTGGGGACCGTGGGGACGCGACGCGGGGCCATTTGCCCAACGTTCCTCACGCGACAGCCCCCCACTAATTTTTTCCCCCACTTTTAGCGCTTCTTTGAAAAAAAAATAACCCTGTTTGGGGTTTTGGGGGGTTTTTTTGGACTGAAACCCCGGCTGCCGCTTGGTGTGTGAGATAGGAAGAAACGGGGATTTTCCGGCAAGGAGAGACGGGGCGGCCCTTGTCCGCGCGCGGCACAGCGAGGCGGCTGCGGCGAAGTGCGTCGGGTCTCAGCCCGCCCTGCGCAGCAGCGCCACCGTTTTCCAGGTCGGGAGAGCCGGGGGACGGATACGAGCGTGGGAAAACACCTGGGAGAGCCACCGCGTGGCTAAACCTTCCCCTCGCTCCCCTAAATAACCCCTGGATAAGCCCCCGGAGCGGAGCCCGGGGTGGCCAACGTCAGCCGCGCGGTGCAAACCCCCCGAGGGGGGAAAACACACACGTGATTTCCCAAAAGACGGAAAAACTAAGCCCATGGAGAGGAAAAAAAACGAGACCCAGAATGCGGGAGATTTGGGTTGCTTTCCCGTCGGGGCCGCCCATTTCCCCGAGCTCCGGGCGATTCCCGCGCTGTGCCGGGCTGCCGCCAAAGCGCTGGGAGGAAGAGCGAAGGAAGCGGAGCGCCCGCTTTTCCTCGGGAATGGCAGCTGGGAAATTGGAGCTGGGCTGTTATTTAGAGATACAGGCAAGGCGGAGTAAATAGGGAAGGGGGGGCCGGGCCGGGCGCCACCGCCGGCCTCGTGCCGCGGGGCCGCGTGATGCCGGGCGCCGGGAGCCAGCAGTTAATTTAGCCACCGGTTCCCAAAATAGGGAAGCGCCGGGAGCGGGTGGCCTTTGGAAACGCAAAGCGGACGCAAACGCAAAGCCCGGCCAGAGAGCGGTTTTCACCTAGCTCCGGGCATCGGGAGCATCCGCCACTGCTCGGAGAACCAGCTGCTGCAATTTAGCCGTTGCTCCTTGCAAAGTCTCCCCCGGTTTCGAAGGGCGCCGGGATTCCCACCTTTCCAGGGCCTTGCAATAACAGGAATAACTTGCAACGACACGTCTGCAGAGCTGCTCCTTTTTTTTGCAGCACGGAGTGGTTATCGGAGTGGCTCCGCTTGGCGCCGCGACCAGCTTTCCGCCCTCTCCCAGCTCTCCCGGCACCAGGGCAGCGCCAGCCTTTGCTTTGGTCTCATTCCAGAGCTGGATAAATACGCGGTTTAATTAATGACTAGCGACGGGGCATTGGGAAATCGGTCCTCAGCGTCCTTGGGCTCCCGTTCCTCGGCCAAGGCGGCAAACCCCGACAGCAAAATCCGCCCTGGCTGCGGCGAATCTCCGGCGGCGCCAGGATGGAGCCGCCGTTTTCCCACACCGCGAGTGCCCCCGGCGCCACGTCGGGAATGAGGCCCCGGCTGCCTGCTTGGAGCTGTTTTCCTCCCGGCGAGGGCATCGGGAGCACGTGCCGCGCAGCTGCGGGAAAAGCTGGAAGGGGCCGAGGCCGTCCAGCATGCGCGGGAACGTCGGGCAGGCGGCAAGTCCTGGGCGAATAAAGTCAAGCCGGGTCCTCGCTCGGCGCTTTCACGCGCTAAAAAACAGTCCGAAAGGCAGCAGAAGTCCCCGGTGGTCGGAGCGGTGCTGCCGGCCCGTCGTGGCCCCTTCGGAGGCTGCTGCTGCTTGGCGTTCTGGCTCCGCCGCCACCTCCAAGGGGATTTTTCCCGCCGCCGCCGCTGCGTCGGCTCCGCATTCCTGAGCGTTGAGCAACGCCTTTCCCCCCCCCCCGCCAGCGGTGGCGGCAGATGCTCCGGGTGCAAAGCTCACGGCTCCAAACCCGCCCCGGGAAAAAACCCCCCTCACGTCGCAGCCGGTGCCTGGGGAAGCGCCGGCGCGTTATCCCGGGAAAGCCAGCTGCGGAAATTGCGCCTCTGGCCCCCGGACCGCGAGCGCAACCCCCTGCACGCACAGAGACCTTATCGCTACTGGTAGCTTTTCCTCGCTTGTATTTCTGCCGCCCCGGCTTCGTAACGGACCCGGAGGAAACCAGCCGGCCCTTGGGCCCTCGACGGGAATTTGCTCTCGTTTTAGCCCATTTTGCGCTCTATCGACCGGCTTGGTGCGCTGGGGTTGTTTTTTAGCAGGCTGATGGCATCGATGCTTCCCACCACAGGCCCTTCGCTCTGTCCCTCCGCTTTCCCTTTCTGCCGGGCAAAAGGGGATCCTCAAACTACTGCACACGTAATTGGGGAGAAACAAGGAAAAAAAAGGGGGAAAAGAAAGGGCAGGTTGCCAAACGTCGGGGGAATCAAAAGCGAAACGCTCACTGCCTCTCCCGCGCCGCGGCCCTCGTCCGGCAATTTATTACCGATCACGACGTGCGATCGCAAATAACTCCGGGGAGGGGACGGACACCTGAGCGTTAATTCGGTTATCGGCCCATCAGGATCCACGGCCACGAGAAAGCACCGTTTTCCAGCTCCGCGTCTTTCCCACGTGCCGCAGCGGCGGGACCTGGAAGGAGCGTGGGAAACGGGTCGCGCAGGGGCAGCCGACAGCAGCGCTTCCCGCGGCAAATAACGCACGCGGCCAGAAACGCGGTTTTGCTTCTCGGGTCTCCCGACACGCGGCGAAAACGCACAGCTGCGTGTCGCCGACAGGAGACCTGGAGGAAGAGCAGGAGAAACTAGGAGATATAAATGGAGGAGGGAGGAGAGATGGCGTGAGCCAAAGGCGCCGGGAGCGCTCCGAACGCCCGCGCCGGTGCTCCTCTCCCGCGTTGCCTTTGCGGCAGAGGTGAGCGGGAGGAGCGACGCTGGCACACGGGTTAACAGCACTTGCTTTATTTTTTTTTTCGTTGTCGTTATGTAAAACCGTTGGCCGCGGGAGCGTTTGATTTGGCCGGGAATTCGGTGCAGATTCCCGCCTTGACGGCTTTGCGAAGCAAAAAGCCGAACGAGCGTTTTCGTGCGTCGCCAGGAAAACGATGAAACGCTCGAGATCAGCAGCAGGGTTTTAGGCACCGTATTTGCTTTTTCTCCCCTCTGGCCCCAACGCGGCTGAGGCCGCTCGCCTCGTCCCTGCCGCGATCCTGCCGAGCACCAAAAATCTCCGGCAAAGGCCGGGAGCCGCCGGCGCTCAGAACGGCGATTCGGGCCCCTGCCTCTCAGCTCCCTCCCTGCCGGCGAAGAGCCACAGAAAAGCTGAGGAAATCGTGGAGAAAGGAGGCAAAGCAGCGGCGCCTGAGGGACCACGAGGGGGGGGAAAAGAAACAAAACCCAATTCCCTCCTCTAGAAAACCCTGAGGAAAAAAAACTCTCCTGCAATAAATTAGGGATTCTCCCGCTCTCCGGTGGGCGCACGCGCTGCAGAACAGGGAGCAGCGCGCGAGCTCCCGGAACGTGGCCGCCGAACCGCGGAGCCCTTTGCGAAGGGAGGATTTACGCGTTTCGCCGACGGTTCGCTGACCCACCCGACGGCACGGATAAACAGGAAAAGGAGAGGCAGGAGGCTGCGGGATGCCGGAGAGCGTCCCACCGCCCAGGCGGCCGGCCGGCCGCCGGCACCAGCCCCGTGCGCGCCGCCCCTCCGGGTCGCTGCCGCGTGCTTCAGCCTTGCTGCCAAATACATCAAGAATTGCAAAAACAAACAAGCAAAAGGGGGGGGGAAAAAAAGGGAGCATCCTTGCGGCGCTCCGAAACGGGCCAGACACTTGAATCGAGGGGAAAAACACACAAAGAAAGGCCAGCTGGGGTTTTTTTGGCTTTTTCTCCTCTGCTCCCAAGATGAAAAATCGAAGCACACGCGAGCCGCGTGGTGGGGGTCCCCGCAGGCGGGAGCCGGGGACCGGGATGCTCTCGGAGGAGCGGGACGAAACGCGGCCCCGGGGCTCCGCGAAGCCCCTCCGGCCGCCCGTCCCCCCGTCCGGCCGCCCCCGCTCCGGCCCCAGCCTGGTGCCTCTTTCTTGGAAGTCGGGCTGGGGGGGGGAAGGGGGGGGGAGCCGCTTTCCTGCAAATCACATGGTCCCGCTTATATAAATCCCGGCTTGTTTGCGCGCCGTGCCCGGCTTTAAAGGCGCAGGCAGGGTTTTTCCAGCCCTTCCCAAGGGCGGCCGAGCCCGGCTGCGCAGGGAAGGCAGCTGGGGCCGGCACGAAGCCGTGAGACCGTTCCCAGCGGAGATCGCGGCAGCGGCGGTGTCGGGACATGTCCCCCGGGAACGGCCCGGCACGGCCTCGAAACGCAGGCGCTCCCGGGGCCAGCGGCATCGCGCCGCGGGGGGAAAAGGGGAGTTTGCACCGAGGACGCGAGGGAACACTTAATTCATCCTGAAAATACACACAGAAAGGGGAGTCAGGGCTCAGCGTCTCAGCTTTTACCTTCTTTTGCAGCCCCTGTGGGCAGTAAAGCGCGTGAGATGCGGTTTATCCGCCCCCCGTAGCCGCCTGGCCGCCCCAGGCGCTTTTTCCGGCTACTTCGCACTCGAGAGTGTCGGCGAGTCCCGCGCTGCCGCAAGTAAAGCGTCAACCAACTGTTTTTTTTTTTAATCATCAAAATCACATGGAAACGCACCGCAAATCTCTCTTCCAAAGCACTTTATCTGCATTAAAAAAAAAAAAAAAAAGCATCGCTTTTGAGGAGCCAGCATCCATGTCGAAACCGCCCTCGGTATTGAATTACATCCGGCGGGAGCAGGGAGACGCTCGATGCGGCAAACGGCTTCACACGCCGCGAGCGGTGACAGCAGCGAAGCAGAAACGCCGCAAGCGCCCGCCGGGGCTGCCCGAAACGCGGCGCTGCGAGAGCCATCGAGTCGAAAAGACGAGGAAAAGGGCAACTTGCAAAACCGCTCGGATCCTTTCACCCGTATAAAACTCCGCAGCGCGGCCGACGCAGGACACAAACCTCCTCCTTCCCCTTCGCCTCTTACTTTTTGCTGAATTACCAGCCGAGCGGGAGACACAAAACCCCTGGGATGCTCAGCTATAATATAAGTACTCAGTGGTTGTAGGCTGAGCGCGAAGGGGTTCGCACAAGCAGAAAAGCGGCGTTTGGGGCTAACGTGCCCCAACGTGCGATGCTGGCAGAGCCCAACTAGGTAACGCGCAATCACCTTATTTCAAGAACTCCATTTAGCTGGACGGAGAAGGCGACAAGGTTGAAAACCGCTTCCGAAACCGGCAGCCCGACCTCCCCGTCCTCACAGTTATATATAAAACCAGATTAAGCAATATTTGTCTCAGAATTCGGAGGAGCGTAGGAACAGGGCCCAAGCTGTGCCTATACACGGCAGGGATTTATGAGGGGTAAAAAACGGAGCAAAAGAATTCGGCCCAGATCAGCAAACTCTGCAGTTCACTTTTTCTTTGCCTCCCTTCACCTGTGTCACTCGGCCTTTTCTAAACACCGAACTTGTTTTTCGTTCCGTCCTTGCGTTCGCTCCAGCTTCGAGGAAGCGCGCGTGTACAGTCAACACCGCCACGCTCCAAAGGGCCCCGAGAAGCTGCTGATTGGAAAATTTAAAGCAATTTTCCTCTATTTATAGCTCCTGGGAACTTTAAATTGAGATGTTTCATTACCTAAATTTCTTGCGATTGCATAAGCAAGCCGAGTTGTTTGAGCTGCGTATAAGCACTCAAGTTTTAGCGGCTCGCTGGGTGCTGGACAGGCGCCTCGGCCGCTGGAAGGTATCTCCGAAGAGCTGGCACGGCCACCGCTTTTATTTTGGGACTGCTTATGTGTACGGGAATGCTGGGGCTGGACTTTAAAATAAGCACTGAAGTTGAAAAGAGAAACATGAACACAGCGAGCAGGAACTCAGATACTCTCATAACACGCAGCTAAATATGTCAACAAGGTTTCTTAAACCACCTTCCGCTTCTCCTGCTGACCCTTCCTTAGCCTTTTTGCTGTTGTTTGTTTGGAGCTTGGGAAGCGTTGGCTTAACCATGGGTGTTTCGTACCGTCAGGGGCAGAGCTCGCAGGGTCCACAAGGCTTCCTGAGGCCACTTTCCTCCTGATTCGCAGCTTTCCGACCCTTCCCGCATTGGCCTCCCTTGCGGAGGGAGTTGCCGGCTTCAGCAAATTAATCCGAGGGTGGTGTAAGAGGGACGAAAGTCCAGGCGGGATCGTGCCACCAGCGTGGACCTACTGTATTTTTGCTGCATTCCCCCAAAGCTCCGGGATTGGATGCGGTGCCCACGCTTTCCCCTCGTCCGACGTTGCCGTGGCCCCTGGAAGCAGGGGGTCAGGAGGGGCAGGGGCTGTTGCAGCTCTTGCAACAAAAAAATGGCAAATTGTCTTGCAAAGCAGCGCACAGAGCTTCAGAAAGCAGATTACAGC
Organism: Apteryx mantelli; assembly: GCF_036417845.1. Taxonomy (NCBI): domain Eukaryota; kingdom Metazoa; phylum Chordata; class Aves; order Apterygiformes; family Apterygidae; genus Apteryx; species Apteryx mantelli. The sequence goes on along the minus strand of NC_090010.1, from coordinate 2,603,444 downwards.
CCCGAATTTTGAAGCCCGTCTTATTTTGGGGGGGGGGGGAGTTTTCTGATCGCCCATCGCTCGCGTCGGTCCCCGTTTCGGTATTCGTTCTTTCCGCTATTGCCTAAAGACCAGACCCGTCGCCTCCCTCGTTACACGCTTTATTAGTGCATTGTGGGAATTAAAAAATGATAAAAAAAAAAGAGCACCCAGCACAAACCCAACCAAACCTGACAAAGCAGCACTTTGTGCAAATCAGAGCGCGACGCTCCAGCTGGCGACCTCGCCGGGAAGACGATGCCGCCTGGCGGGTGGATGCCGCAGAGTCGGCGGAGGAGCGGGAAGCGCCTGTCTCTGCAGCTCGGGCTTCTCGCCTCGAAAATAATTGCTGTTTTCACGTTACGACACTCACCAGAAAACGCCCCGCTGTTAACGCTGCCTGAGCCTCTTCTGAGGCTCCCTACAGCATCGCCTGGTTAATTATATTTAGTCCCAACGAAGAAATTTGCCTAAATCCCGCTGGCAAAGCAAAGCAACTGGCCTCGACTCCTCTCTCAGCCCCGGAGCCCCCCTGAATCAGATCCCGGCGTCGCACCAGCCCCTGGTGAAGGCGGACGCCACGGCACGCGCCCGATTCCCACCGCGTCCGCCTCTGCGGTGCCGAGAGCCCCATCGGTGCAGCGGATTCCCAAAGTTTTGACCCAAATTGCAGTATCCCCTCCGGCGCCTGTCCCCGGACAGGGAGCGCGGATCGGTACTTACTCACCCAAGCGGGCGCCCACCGGGTCTCCCGGCGCAGCGGCGAAGGTTTTGCTCTCGGACGTGGCCGGTCGGAGCAGCCGGAGCCCGGTCGGAGCAGCGGGCGCCGGGGCTTTCTAGGAAATCACAACAAGGCGAACTCCCGCTATCGGCACCGCCGCAATCCTCTGCTCTCGGAGGAAGCCGGGAGCGCAGATGGCTACGGGCAAAGAATAAATATTTCATTAAGTCTGAGGTGAGGGTTTTTCTTATGTACAGGTTTGTGGCTGCCGCTTTGGCAACTACTCCCCCTTCCGACAGCCTCTTTCTTCCAGGAATTATTGCGATTATTTTTGTCTTCTCCAAACAAGTTAACCCCTTCCCACGCAGCACGGTGTTCGGAGGCACCCAGAAAGTTGCTCGACGCGTAGCAAAGCCTGTTTGTTTTGCTGCAACAATATTATACGAAACAAATACTTAGCAAAGGGGAGAGCTGTGCGATAGTTCGTGCTATGTGGCTGGGCTCTTGCTAGGTGTCATTCCTACGGCTGCTGCCCTCTGGCTCACGTTGTTGTTTTAACTTCGTTCGTTGTTATACACTGACCATATTTACTTATTTTCAACAAAATAAAGGTTGACGCAGGCAAAAATAAAGGGGCTTTCTTAGCAGTCGCGGCATGCTGGGCACAGGACTTTTGATTAAAACCACGTTTATGATCCATCATAAACACATCTATTTCCCCCTCGCATGCATCTTTCACCTGCATCACTGTTTATTACTCTGAAGATGTGATTTTTGTAAGGATACACAACAGCACAAGGTTTAGCTCATTTTATTTTTCCAGGTAAACATTTGCTAGAAGGAAATGACGCTCAGCTGCGAGCTGGATGGTGTCTTGAGAGGGGAGACACCCCCTAACAGGTATCAGGTGTGTTGTGCTTACGAACCACAGGGACCCTCGGGGAAGTTAACTCTTAATTGTTCATATTCCCTCCTCTGCTTGGAGATTTGTCCCTCATTTTAATTGGCAAAGGAAAAAAAAGGGGGGAGAGGGGGGAGAAACAGCCTTTGGGTCTTCTGCAATGCAACTGGTGCTGCTCGGCTCAATCTCTCCTCCATGGGGTTTCTGCTTCTCGCTCCTCTCCACCTGGAAAAGCACCAGCTTGGGACAGCTCACCGTTCCCAGCCCTGGCTCCGCGCACGGATGCACAGACACACACATCTGGGGATGCCGCAGCTGGGCTCGCTTCTGTGCTTCCCGCCCGCCGGAGCCGCAGGTGGACGTAGGTGCAACCTCGTTCCGGCTCTGCCTTCGATGGAGGCAAGGAGGCAGCTGAGAAAAGCACGGTTTTCCCACTGGGAGGGCCCAGGGACCAAACCGTCCCCAATTAGCGGGAACGTTTTGGCCCAGCAATACCCAATTTTGCTGCTTGCAGCAGCGAGGGCCCAGCGGATGCAGCCCCAGGGCCCCACGCGGCCGGCCCAGGCCAGGGGTCCAGGGAGGCCTGGGCTGGGGGTGAAGCCATGGCCGGGCACTGGTCCGCGTCTCTGGTGGGTTTTGCACTGCCGGAGCGAGGGATGCGGCCAGGCTAGGCTGGGGCCACCCCTCAGCTTCCCCCCCCCAAAATAGGGGGAAAGGAGTAAACCCCCCCCAAAATGGGGGGGGGGGGGAGAAGGGGCCGCCCCCCAGCTGCCCCCTCCCCCAAAATGGCGGGGAAGGGGCGGCTGCTCCGCCGCCCCACGAAATGGCGGGGGGAGGGAGGCAGGCCCCGCCCTTTCACCCCGGAAGGGGGCAGGGCTTCCCTCCCCCCTCCCGCGCGCCTCCAAGCCAACATCCGGGTCGCTGGCGCCACCGCCCCTCTGCCTCTTTCTCTCTCCCCATTGGACGCCCGCTGCGTGACGCCACCGACGAGAGGGTGACGCCGGGTGGGCGGGGCAGATGGAGGGGGGGCAGGATGGGATGGAGGAGGAGGATGGCGGGGGCAGGTGAGGGGCGGGATGGGGTGGGGGGCAGAATGAGATGGAGGGGCAGGATGGGATGGGGGGCAGGATGGGATGAGGGGGGCAGATGATGGGGGGGCAGGACAGGGGGCAGGATGGGATGGGGGCAGATGAGGGGGGGCAGATGAGGGGCAGGATGGGATGAGGGGGGCAGATGATGGGGGGGCAGGACAGGGGGCAGGATGGGATGGGGGCAGATGATGGGGGGCAGGACAAGGGGCAGTATGGGATGAGGGGGGCAGATGATGGGGGAGGCAGATGATGGGGGGCAGCAGGGCTCCTCCCCAAGGGACCACCAGACCCTAACCTCAAAACCCAAAGCCCCACTCTGTGCCCCAGGCCAGCCCCGGCCCCCTGGTTCTGAGGCAGGAAGGCCGCAGCCCCAACCACCCCAGTGAGCAGGAACCCCCCCCCCCCCCCAAAAGTTACCTCTGAGAGCAGGGCAGGCCAGGGGGCGACAGCCAGCTCCCCAGTTTGCCTCCGTGCTCGTGGCCGGCGAGGACAGCCGGGGGACGAGGCCAGCACCGAGTGCCTCCCCCTCCGTCCCCACAGGCGAGCGTTTCGGCCTGGCCAGCCTCCTCAGCGCTAACGAAAGAGCTAACGAGGCCTCCGGCACCACGTCCCTGCCGGGCTGGGAGCACAGGGCGAACTCGCTCCCCCTTGCCCGGAGCAGTCCCGTCCTCAGCTCTGCTGCTGAAAGAGCCGTTTCTTCCCCATTCGATGGAAACCTGTTGCGCTTAAAAGGTCACTTTTGCTGTAATTCTGCTGTTTCTTTCCTAGCTGCATTCCCTCCTGGATGGGATCCTCAGCGCTACCCAGGAATAGAGCTCCCTGCAAAACGTCTTCAAACATACGGTGCATCCCGCAGACGAGACTTGCGGGAACTGTGCAGACTGTATGAGACGAGAATCTCGGCAAACTTCCATCCATCAGACTTCATTAAGGGTTTGCTCATGGCTAGTGGCACCGGATCCTCCTCTGAACAGCAGCTTTCCTAGACCTTAGAGTGATTTGTACGTGCCATGCTAATGAATATGCATGGCTGTCAATTAAGCAGCTTGCAAGGCCACTGCTTGCCGCTTTGGAGTGTGCAGTGACGGTTGCAGTCGGAAGATAAAAGAATTAATAACTAAATCCAATTTAAATATCAAACAACAAAAATAATGAAAAGTGATTTACAGGACAGTTTACCTTCAAAATCCAAATTCCTGGGGATAATGATCTAAATTAACTTCCCATCCTACTTCTGAAAGAAAAAGGATTACAGAAGAGCAATTATACTCACACGAGTAGTTCTGAGGAATGAGCAAAGCCACACAAAGTTCAGCGCTCTGTTTTTAGCGTCCCTCTAATGTTGTGCTTGAAACACTCCAGACTCTGCCCCAGGAGAACTGATCACAAGCTCACGATGCCAATTCCTCCTCGGCAACGTTGCTTGCTGCAGTTTCTCCTCCGGATTACCCCCTCACGCACGCATCCGAGATACCATTTGACACTCTTTAAGCCAAAATTACATTTTCTGCTTGAAGGAGCCCATTAACATCCCTGTTTTCCTGCCTGAGCGGGGATGGCAGGATTTCTTGCTGTGCTGGACTGTGCTCTTTGCAAGCTCAGAAAGAGAGGAGACAAGAAAATGTCAGTGCATCTCACGCACGTGAGAGCGGCAGCAGGAGGGTTTGCAGTGGGAGCGTTGGCAGCAGGCAGGAGAATAACTGATCCGTGCAACGTCTTTCCAGGCCACTACTGCACTAGCTGGGACGTTTTGGGGTGCAAGTGGAAACGAGCAGGAAGGAGTATCCTCCTCTCCCCTGGCATGAAGGATGCAGCTTTGTGCGCTCTGTATTTCCAGCCAGGGCTGTCCGATTCCAAAACTAACTTCTGTAAACCACCACTGGTCGACTCGTGACAGGGCTGTTCAATTTGGGGTTTACCAGATCATTTCATGTCCAGTCATTAACCTAGAAACTCAAGTAACTGGTGTACCAAAGCATTCAGGGATACATGCCAAATAACCTTACCTCTGCTGAATTCTGCAGCAAAGTGCATTTGCAGGAAGAGAAATTGTTGAGTGATGCTGAGTAAAAGCACCGTCCCTGCCAGCACCGAGCGCAGAGGCCGTTGACGCAGTCACGAGTGGGACTCTCCTGAGGAGGGACCGTTCCTGGGCCTCAAACCGAGCTGGTAACTCCTGTCCGCGGCCACGAGCCACAACAGCAACCCCGAACCCAAGCGCTCCCGCATGCCTCGGGGAGCCTGGTACGAAATGTCTTGGTAATGTTCATATGGGATTTATTAAAAAATGGGTGTTTTAAGTTACCTTTGAGAGATTCTGGGCTGTTTCTTTAGCACTTGGAAATCAATACAAATAAAAGCATGAATTCAAAGTGGATTAGTTAAACCCCACTGAGTCTCCAGCTGGGGCTTCCTCACTCACAATTAAGTGATGTTAATTCAATTTACCTTCATTTACTTTCATAAATCACTGCGTCTGAATTCACTTCTAATGGACTGAGCCCCCGTGTAGACGCTCATTAGGGATTAATGTAGTTGAATGTAGCCACCAAAGGCACAGCTCAAGGTCTTCTCCACCAGCCTGGGGAAAGCTCAAAGCCTGGCACACACACATCCACGGAGCAGACATCAGCAGGTCTGCGCGCTAATGCTAAGAGCATCCTCAGGTATTTATGACTTACACACATGCTATATAACGTATTTGACTTACCTTAAATGTAAGGGCTACCATATAAACAAGTGCAAACAGTATAATTTGTCTGTGTATCGAAAAAAAATGGAAGTGTATTAACTTCCTCCAGTAGAGGTGACCAGGAACGTCGGCTTTATTTCTTAAAAGAGATGAAACCTGAACAGAAAAGGTTAAATGGAATCTGACATTTATTGGAAAAGTCTGGCCCTCTGTCACATTCTTCACAAGCCACAGTGTCGTCAGTACATTGAATAAGTTAGTGCCAAGTATGTAGAAACAAAAGGCTTAATTGGTAAAAGATTTAATTAAAACAGAACAAAGATTTAATTAAAAGAAACCCAAGATATGACATATAAAAATGTGTCCAAAGCACCCTCAGACTGGGGACTCAACAGTGTAACTGCAAAACAATCAACCAGAAAAAAGAAAAGAGGAAAAACAAGCGTGTTGCCATTGGAGCCTGCTACCTTCAGCTCCCTGTTTGGGAACCTCCCGTAGCCCAGAAATGGTCCCCAGCAACACCTGAAACTTGTTGAAATGCCACAAAAACGCAGAGCAGCTGCTCCGTCCAGGAAAGGTAACACGGGGCTGGCTGGCGCAAGGCCAGGGCACAGTGCCGTGGCAGACAGTGAGTTTATTTGCTTTGTACCCTGCTCTGCGTTGGGGAAAAGCGTTTGCTGGCGCTCTCCTTACAGAGCCCGGCCCTCAAGCGGAGCTTTTAACTTAACTCTGAAACAGCAGCTTCACCGCCACACGCGCAGAGGTAGATACCGGCACCGAATCCTCTAAGCTCTCCCGCGAAGCTGGTGCCTGACACCAGTCCTGACACCCACCTCTCCGCTGCCTTGCAGAGGATCCCGGATTTTGGCTCAGCCCTGGAGCAGGCACAGGGATCTGAACGTCTCGCTGCAGTGTCAGTCGCGTGAAAATGGGGCACGTAACAGCAAGTGAAAGAGAAATGCACACGGACGGTTTTGCTGCAGCCACCGATCGACGATATTGTCGCAGGGACAAATGCGTAGGAAAACCGTAGGGACCGGAGCAGCTCTGAACTGGGCAAGATGCCAGCGGAAAGGGGAGGTACCGGTCTTCTGGGAGCTGAAGGCCTTCAAATAGCCACAGTGGAGGTCAGATGTGAACAGGTGTTATAGCAAAAATAGCCATAAGCACCTGGTAAATATAACAGGCAGCTTCTGGAGAGAACCTGCTGATTGCCCTGCCGTGCACACGCGCAGCCTGGCCAGCAAGGACCTGCTCCGTGCCTCAGCTTCGCAGCAGCTTCTCATCGCTGTCTCCCTTTCTCCTCCCAGCTAACCTGAGTGCACCTCGTCAGCAAAATCACTAGGAATCGAATGAGAAAACTCTGCTCCTGCTCAGCTGGCCAAGCTTGGAATTTTCCCAAAGTAGGAAAAATAATTAATTAGCGTCACATCAGTACCAGATCTATCATCAGACAGGAGAAGTTTGAATCTAAATCAGTAAAATATCGACGAATCCCTTCCCAGATCAGATGCAATTATTTTTTAAAAGTGTAAAAACTTTTAAAGTACCTAAAAAGCAAGACACTGACCCCGACGTCAGCAGTGTTACGAGGTGGTTTGGACCCAGATCTTCACTTGTGTTGGCGTCTCCGTGACTGATGAAACGTGCAGGCTCTGCAGGTCCTATTTAACGCTCCCGTTCACACGACAGTTGTCTCTTGCAATCCTCCCTGGAAGAAATCCTGGCTTCTGCTTACAATCCGCAACCGTACCTGGCTCTGTGCTAGCCACAAGTGATGGAAATAGCTTTCTGCAGCACAAAAGGGTTTCCATTAAAAACAAATCTGTTCTTAACTACTGCGGTTCCCAGCATCATCTAGTCACAACAGAATCTGCATCAACATTGTTCAGAAGGAAGAGTTCGGGGTGAGCAGCGAATCCCAGGTGATACTGGAAGAGGCAAAGAATAAGAGAGTTAGAGAAACCAGCCGCCACCAAGCCTGCGATGCGCACGGTTTAACAAAGCCCAGTAAGAACCAGACGTATCAGCACAAAGACTTGTGCTTTGCCTTAGTTCAGCTTTGAAGACGTTTGGTTAAAAACAAAACAGATAGAGAGTATCCAGGGCAGGAAGGGAGGCATCCCCAGGTTTGCGGAGAAGGGCCCCCATCCCTCCTGCAGGTACGGCCCTGCCTCCCCGCCTGCAGCCGGACGGAAGAGGCTGCTGCCGGGGCGAAGGTGCCGGCTCCGCCGGGACCCACAGAGCATCGCCGCGTCGGGGAGGAGGGCTGCTCCTTCGGTCCCGTCCCGCTTAACTGAAGCTGCACGTTTCCGGGTGAACAAATCAAAGGCGGAAGCTTGGGGATTCCTCTTTTTTTTTTTTTTTTTTTCAGTTCAGGACCCTTAGATATTCAAACCAAAGCATCGTTAAAGCAATTTTAACACTTTTTCACATAACAGTTAAAAAAAAAAAAAAAAGAAACAGAGCTCTTACAGATTTGATGAGATGGGTAATGGGGCCAGTTAATTGCGAGTGCTTAATTAAGCTGCAGGGAGCATCGCTGGAATCACTGAGGCCGCATGCAGCCGATTAGGAGGGGGAAGCAATGCCGTGCTCGGACGAAGCCGGACAGCCGTTCTGCTGCTGCTCCGTGCTGCCCATCACTTACATTGCGCCATTCAATCGCTAATTATAGTTTAAAGCCGAAGAAACAGCTTGATACAACACAGATACCTATTTATTAGTAAACAGACTCACTTTAAGAGCATGCCTACACGTGGGGATATTCCAGAATAGCTATTTTCTTCTGTAGAACATACCCTCAGTCACTTTAAATCAACTTTCTTCTTCATTCAAATTAAGTTTGGGTGTAGACAAGCCTTGATTAGCACTAACTGATTACAGAGTTTGATTAAGTAAAAAAATATGCAGTGGGGTTCTGTGGGGTGATCGCTCGCCTCCTCCCAGAGGTAAATTTGAGCAGACAATATTTCCCATTCATTCATAGGCAAATCCCCCCAAAAGGGCTGAGGGGGTCAGGATGCATTATCACACTGGCCGTGACAGCAACATGCAAGTGTGGCTCCATCAACACAGACATAAAACGAGCTATTCCATTCAGCAAACTTTATTTTCATGCTTAATTAATTCAAATTTGGTTAGAAAGATTTTGGCTGCTCCAAATCAAAAGGCAGGTGCAGCAGTTTGCCAGAGAGCGAGACTTACCACCAGCATTTCTTACCAGATAGAAACAAAACCTAAATGGCATTCATTCCCTCAGAGAATCGTGGCAGGCTTACAAATTAATCCTTCCTCTTCAAAAAAAGAGAATAAAGTCCCCCCAAAGACACAAGCCACTTCCACAAGCGGGCTGGAAAGCTTGCAGAGGTGGAAAGGAAAGTTCCTGGGTCACAGAACAACACCTATTTGCAACCTCCAAAGCCAGAGCTGATGTTGGTCGGAGGGAGGAGAGAAGGAACAAAACGGGGCGGCAATTTCTGCCTCTACCCGCATTTTCCCTTCCTTACCAAGAAGATTTTTAGACCACGAGAGGCAGTGAGATTGTCCCTCCGCTCTCCTGGAAAAAGCAGGCTACAGAATCTCACCCAGTTGATCTGGCCTCTTTCTATTCCAGATAAAGAGGTCTTTTATCTACGACTTGCACTAAAAGGAAAGGGAGGGCTTAATAAAAACCGGGAAGATTTTTTTTAGTGCAGTTGACGGTTTGGCCGAGGAGCAGACAGGAGCAATCCTCCGGCCAGGAACAGAAGAGCCAACAAATGGGCTAAGAGTAGGGAGGGATGTGTGAGCCGTGCCCCGGATCACCCCCAAAACCCCACGGGAATCCTCCCAGGCAGGCACCAAGCGGCTAAGGCGGACCTGCTCCTCCGCCTCTCTTGGCCCTCGATACTGCCTCGAAGGTGGAGGAAACCAGGAGCACCTCAAACGCCTGCAGCAACGGCAAAAGCAGGAGGGTCGAACTCCTGCGGGACGGGGAGCGAGCTCGTGCCGCGCTGCTCGCCTCTCCGAGTCAGCACAGGCTGGTTTGCAGGACGTCAAAACCTTCCCATCGCTGGTTTCTTTTATAGCCACATATTGCTAGCGATTCGGAAAAGGAAAAAAAAAAAAAAAGACCCAAGAAACCAAGTTGAAAAAGTATCTGTCTTTTAATTGAAAATGTAGTTTGTACAAACTGGTTCAAAGGCAGATACGGGGGGAAAAAAAAATTAGTTTCACAAAGAGCAGAAGCCAAGAAGCGAGGAGAACTCGATCCGGAAGCTCCTGCACAGAGCTACGACCTGTAAATTCTCATTTCTGGAGAGCAGCCAAGAAAATCTCCTCTGACATGTTACAAATCAAAAAACTCGGAATACACAAATCAAAGAGATTCATACAATGATATTACAGAACCCATTGGCCAAGGAAGGCAAGCAGATCCGTGTTTTACAGTCGTGCTGGTCACAAACATGCCTTTGGTTAACAGTCCACACCATTTTCCAGTTATAGGAAACAAATTTGCACTCTAAGCTTTTTGTTTGTACCATGGGACAGTGGGATTAGGCATAAAACCTACAAGTGTTGCAAGGCAGGAGTTAATTCCAACTGGAATTTTTAACTAATAACCTTAAATATATTATGTTTTAGTGCTTGCTAAATTTGAGGGGGGAGCAAGCAAATTTCTGCTGCCTGAAGGGCAGGCGTAGTGTAATCAGTCCTGTCCTTAATTAAAATGAAGTTTCAATACCATGCTTAGCAGCTTTGATTTTGTCATCGTGTCATTTGCTTCTAAGAAATGTGTCAGTAGCATCATCAGATTCTTTATCAAGTTTCTAAAATCTCTTCCCTTAGTGGACCTAGGACCTCGCCGATACGCGCACGCATCCCCTGACCGCCCGGGGAGCTGCGATGGGCTGCCTGGGGTCTGAGCTGGCGACTGGGAGCCAAACTCGCCGTTGCTCCCAAGTCGGTTCTGCCAGCGCAAAGCAGAAACAAGCCGGAATCGCCCTGAGCCACCCTGTCGCGGGAAGCTACGGATAAGATACTACCGGGAACACGCAACAGGAGACCGTTGCCTCTGAACGTGCCTTTTACCTCCTGCTCGCCGTCACGAGAGCTGATGGCACGCCATGCCTGAAGCGTGTTCGTGCAAGAGGAATCACAGTCAGAAACGACCCCCCAAATGCTACACGGTCCATAAAACGCATCTCTCCGAGGCTCTGAAGGCCACAGAGTGGTTATCTTCGCAGCAGACCTCCCTCTCTGTGACTAGAGAAACACCGAGGAAGACGAATTTCCTGAGAAAGCCTCATTTCCAACGAGGGGCTGAAGAAGCCCAGCTCATTAACGACCCTACGCTGCGCTGCCCTGACCAATCTTCCCCAAAACACTGTCTGGGCAGAGATAAAACCCAATCTGCTGCTTAGGAAAGGGAAGGATTAAAAGTAGCGCAGGCAGCGCTGGGCGAGCGGGTGCTGGCGGTGTCCCCCCGCTCTCCAGAGCCTGTTTCTGAGCCCTCTTTATAGATTCAACAGCAATTGCGGCTCAGTTCTGAGATGTGCAAAGGCAGAGGGATTTGGATGTCCTTCACGGCTATCCATGCCAACCCCAAACTCCTGATTTTGTGTTATCAAGCCCAGTTACAGATCAGGAGAGGAAGGGCAGAACTGCCAGCAGCTACGTTAAGTGAAAGTGTCCCTTAACAGAGGTTGTTTGCTACACACAAACCCACTTGTACGCGGTCTCTCAGATCCACAAAAGCATTTCGGTGATCTCTGGGGAGCTGCGCCTTAACCCTGTCAACCAGCTACAGCTTCCAGATAGCAACAGAGAAACCACACCAAATAAAACCCTGGTTTACAGTTTCTGACACACGATTTTCACAGTCGAATCACACACACACAAGACACTTAAAACACCTTGTCACGCAGGATGTAAACTCTTAGTTCACATAAAATTGGGAGAAAAAGTGGACAATCTTTTCTCATCACAGAAGCAGAATGTACAGTTCTTAATAACATAATTCTTTGCCACATCAGATTTAGGTTGCCTTCCAGGTGAAGATTTTTCTCCCAAAAGACAACTGAACCACAATAAAAGCTAACAGAGAAGGGCAATGAGAAAAGGTTTTGGGGTAAACTTAAAACAGGGCCAACAGGATTTGCAAATAAAAAACAGAATTTGTATTATAGCTTATGACCACATTGGAGAAGGCTATTGGCATATTCTGCAATATGAAACTGGGAGCCATGTAGTGAGCATTTCTGAGAACTACAGAGTGTTTCTATTAATCACATACATATGAAATAAATTCACAAAATCATAAATAACCAGTAAACATGAAAACTCTTTTCCTTTGCTGACCACCAAAATCACATGCCAGGCAAGAAAAAAAAATGGCAATGCTAGTGCTGAGGTTTCCTGCCCTTATGGGACACTTCTGGCATCGCAACTCCCACGCTCGTGGAAGCAGTTTGCATGTCACGTTCAGCCTCATTTTTAATTAAACTGAGACTTTTCCTCCAAGTATTTTCAAGTGAAAAGCAAATCCAGTCAGATCATGAATACCAGCCGCAATATGACTTTAGAGGTAGACTCTGAATGTAGTGTCAGTGCTTTACGCTTTGCCTAATGACAGTAGCAGGAACATCCTTCAAACATCACCAGAAGGGTAAGATTTTCTATTTCCTAGCTTACTGTTTCATAGATTCTGCAGTGCTGTTCAGAACCGGTAATTACCTGGAGCTAGATCTTCACTGTGCTTCAGTGTTTCTGCTACATGGATTAAAATGCTAAGAGGTGAAAGTCTGCTGTTTCTGATGCAAAATCGAAAAGAAGCTGGAGGCAAAGATTAGCTATAAGGAAGAGTCAGTTTGCAGCATGGTGTGTGCTACTCTCTGCTAAGCTATGAAACATGTTAGTGTTTGGAAATCAGGCAAACTGCATGCAGCTTCTGTATCGCCCAACTGACATCATGCTGCTTCTTACAAGTGTGATTAGAGGCGTTCAGCAAAGAAAACAGCTGATTTTTTAGTATTTTAGCAGCAAAACATTTCCCAGTATGTACTTCTGATTTTTATACAACAAACATAACTACACAACTATCCCCTGTGCAAATTGCACATACATTTGGATATGTTCACACAGTAAACCATAGAAACGCACTGGCTCTGATGGCTACTCTCTGTGTACAGACAGACACGGTATCTACTTAGCGGAGTGAGAAGGTGACTCTTCCGTGAGCAGTGTTCTAGTGACGCTTACCGTTTTCCCACAGGCCAGGAAGGAGACTCCCAGAGCGATCAGACACAGCCAGGTCTGCAATTAAAGAAGGTGTCAACAATCAGAAATACGGCAGCACGTTACAGAGACCGTTACAGACGTCGGTGCTGCAGAGACCATGGGCTCTGCTTGTCTAGATGTCGTCACATGCTTCAAGGTAAATAAACTGGCATTTGAAATAATAGTGGAGTGGGTTGGAGGTAAAATGAACAACACATTGATGGGCATTTTACAAATGTCTCCGTTACCTCTGGCAATATACAGGCATGTACAAAGGAACCAGGAACTGTGAATGATTCCAAAGTCTCCTCTGGCCTTTCAGCTGCTCTGACATTAAATCAAGGTTCTTTTGGGAACAGCTAACAGGTGAATTGCTAAAGGAATGGTCAGAAGAAGGGGGGCAGAAAGGCTGCATGGATTAGTAGGCTCAGCACAGAACAGATTCTCAAGCAAATCTGGCCCTGAAAGCCTCAATTTCCCCATCTGTTCTGACCCTGTGGCAGAGACACTTTAGTGCCTGTAAAATGTGACAATATTAATATAACAGCAGCTCTTGAGAAAATAAATCCATTGACTTATCCCACCTACAAGGACATTCAGCTCAACAGTTACTAATATCAGAACCAGACTTACCAAATATGCTACAAAGGACAGGTAGATCACACTGAGAATCGCAGCCCCGATGTACAAAGCCATGTGGTTCAGGGCCATGACGTAGGCCACCACAAAGTACATGTTGATGGAGCAGACCACAAGAATCACCACGCCGCCACCGATCTTCCAGAACCTGCAAGGAAAATCAGAGCAAGTGGGGTGAGGTGGAAGGCCCAGTCTTGCATGTGGAAGAGAGCCGTAGGTCATGAGGCCGGGAGAGAAATGAAACATGTGCCTGAGAAACAGCAACACATCCTCCCCTGCCTGCAGGTGATTCCCTTTGTACTTACAATCCATTGGCAAAGTCATTCATGACACTGGGCAGGCTGGTGAATGTCAGGACAGGGATCAAAGCGAAAGGAAGCTGGAATAAGCCACAAAATACAGAAGAATTAAAAGTGGAAACCGTTCTGATTATATCAGCATGGACAAACCTCCAAGGCTTGTTTATATCTGATGGCATTTCCCCACAGCTATTGTAAAGTAAGTCAAAGGGACTTCCCCTAGCTGGAAGGAGGAAGCAATTTCAAACCATGGGTGATCCTTTCCACCTCCCTCCAGCAGATCAAAGCCTACTGACAATAACTTGCTCTGCTTAGCTGCTCCTGCAACCCCTTAGGCACCAGAGGCTGAAATATCCAGTGCTACATGGCTTTCTCTGAGACCTGTCCCCCAAGTTGGGCACAGCTGCTCACCTGGAGGCTCATAAGGACATTTAAGAAGTCATTCATGCCAGTCAGGTGTTCAACATCCTGAAAGATGGCAACAAGCAGGGTGGGGGTGATGGCGATAGAGCGAGTCAGCAGCACGCGGGCAAAACGGGACCACCTCAGGTTCAGGAAGCCCTGCGAAAAAAACATTGTGGCTGCTAGATGAAAACAGTACAGAGACTTCAAGTGCAGCAGGGAGAGGGGGGTTGAGGGCAAGACTAAAAGCTGATTTGCTTGAAAGGCACATAAGGTAGTTTGCTGCAACTTCCAGGAGGAGCTGAGTGTCCAAGGAAGGGGACATTACCCATATCATCTTTAAAGGCTTAGGAACAGAGAAGAGACAGATACACGGTCACAGGAAGCTGTTAGTAATTACCTCCATGACAAACTGTCCAGAGTATGTCCCTGTCATCGTTGAGCTCTGGCCTGCAGCAAGGATCCCAATTGCCCAGATATAGAGAGCAGCAGGGCCGAAGTAACATCCCAGAACAACACCCTGGAACAGAGAATTGCAGTCTCACATCAGTTCAATCCCACATCTGAGAGCTTGAACAAGAAAGAGCAGGCAAATTCCCTCATGGCCAGCTCTTCCACCAGATTAATCACGGGCACTGAGCTGAAAGAGAAGGAATAATCCATTTGGAGGGGAGAGAATAGCGTTCCCCATGTCTGCAGCAGTTAAGGCGAGACCCCATGGGCCTCACTCTTCAGAAGATTCAGGAAGGATGCAAGGAAAAACTTTGTAATGGCCAAGCTAATAGAGCAGGGGAATAGATGGCCAGGGAGTCCCTGAAGACACGCTAGATGTAGCAAGATTAGCAAAGGGATAGATAATTTGGGCTGGGCAAAGGGTTAGACTCAAGGACCCCCTGAAGTCTCCTCCAGCTCTATTTTTGGTAATCCTATTATGAGTCCCGACCTTCAACAGTCTCTGTTTACCCAAAAGAAACAGTTGCTAACAGACAAGGACGCTGGGCTGCCAGAGATGAGACCATCCTGTCCAGCAGGTCACTCACCCCTTTGTAGATATCCACTTCCAGGGTCTTATTGTTGTTTGGGAACAGCGAGGAGTGTGGGCTGCTGGCGTTCGTACAGACTGCGCTCTGCAATGACACCAAGGGGCAGGAGGCTCGACTTGTTCAGCCAGAGAAAAGCGAAGCAGAGCGCTAAAGGCTGCAGGCAAGGAACAGCAAGCGCTGGAGGTCCCAAGGCGCTGGGTGCCTCTTCAGGCTAGTTTAAGCGGGAAGAGTCAGCACCCTCGTTCTTATTTCGTCCTTTCCACAGAGAATATATGCGTTCTCCTTGACGCAGGGGCACTGATGAGTCTTGGACCTGCCCTGTCTAAGCCCTCTACTAAGACAGTCCCCATTGCTGATCTAACAGCCCCACGATTGTCAGCCAGTCCCCAAAAATCACAGCCCGCAAAGAGTGATGTCCCAGCTCCAACCAGCAACTCACCACATTCTCATTCGTCTTTTCAAAGAAAGCCTCAGCAAAGACGGACACAACGAAGATGTTAATGATGAAGGAGACAAAGAGAGCTATGCAGGACTCGATGAAGAAATATTTATTGGCTTCTTGTACTTCCCTCTTGTTTGTACGATTCACCTGCCGGGACTGAAAGGGAGATGGTCACAATAGCGTGTTTGAGAAACAGAAATTCATTACTATATTATTTATAGTTACAATTATATTACACTGACAGTGGGACATGGGACACAGAAAGGGAGGAGAATATGTTGGAGGCAAGAAAAAGCAAAACCCAACATTTGAAGAACTAACAACGGCTTGGAGCCTGAAACGCAGCTGGTTTTGTCAGCATGCCCATGCTAGCCAAGAGATGGACATCTCTGGTCCCACATCCCCACATAAAGAACACGTGTCTCAAGGCTCTCAACCAGCCTCCTTCGAGGGGTTTGCTATGTTCCCACTGAAGTAAATGCTTAAAGCAGGCTCCCAAAGGCCCAGGGCTGTGACTGCTTGAGCCTTTCAGGATGCCGGTGCACCACCCCTGTGCATGCTTTTTGCATTAATCAGAGCAGCCGCTTACCTTGACCAAAGCAGAGTGCAGGTACATGTTGTGCGGCATGATAACAGCGCCCACGATTCCCACAGCTTGTTCCAGCTGAGGCGTGCCACAGTTCTGGCAATACGGGACGAACAGCCCTTTTAGCAGATTCCCCTGATCTGGTTTTACCGTAACGTACTGGACACAGACACAAAAGAGACACGGGCAATTTTAGCTTGATATGCATCACACAGCAGCTTAGACTGTCCATTTGAAGACACTCAAGAGCCAAAACGTGGCCACCTTGGAAACAACAAAACCACAGTGTGGCAATCGTCTGTCATTTAATAAAATAGGGGATGCTTCACTGAACAGCAGACACAGTATGTGCCAGCGTCCACCCCCAAGAGGCAGCGTTCAGTACGCTCCTCGCTGCCAGAGCGTTAAACAGATGAAAGCCACAAATCAGAATCCTGCACCACCGGAAACACAGACCTGACTTCAAATGGCCTTAATTTTAATCACAAGCATCTGCGCCCCAGTGTTTTTGTGCTGTCCTGGCACAGGAGTTCACCAGTGGTGGGGAGAAAAAGAATCTGTCACCAAACAGCTCTGGGGGAAACCAGTGAAGGTACCTCGTATCCAAACGTAAGAGCCATGATGGTAATCAGAAAGCCGAATAATGCTTCCAGTTTTCGCAAGCCTGTAAAAAAAAAAAAAAAAAAAAAAAAAAAGACCATCAGCAATCTCAGAGCAAAGCTGCATCTCAGATTTAGTTTTCAAAAACTGAAGGGAAAAGGAGAAATTACCATATTTGTCCAGGAAGAGAAACACGAATGTGTCAGCAATGGTGATGAGCACGCCGCCCCACAGCGGGATCCTGTGAGAGACAGACAAGAGCAGGCATTAGCTTACAGAACACTTTGACCTCGTCTTCTAGCCACATTAATACTTCAGAGTCCAAAATCTCCTTTTAATTAGAGTGTTTGTTTGGGAATGGAACCGCATTGTTCAAGGGTTTGTTTGCAGTCTGACAAGACGTTTGGCTACATGGGGCAAGAGACCATAGGTTTATTTTCTGCACAAACAGCTCAGATAAGAGTTTTCTCCCTGAAACTAGAAAGCAAATCACATGCCCACATTGAGAATGACAGGAGTGAGTTAGACTTTAACAGCTAGTTGGTACAAAACTGTAGCTTCCCATGAGGTTTTCATTTCCAAGCTTCCTGTCCAAAGAGAATATCTTTCTGGCAGTGCTTTACTGGGAATATAAAATTTGCCAGGAAGGCTGCAGCCCAATTTTGGTGTGCATCAGATACAGCTAAAGTATAAGCCAGCCACCTACAGTTCCCCTTGTAGCAAAAAAAAAAAGGCACCAAAGGCTGAGTCATCCAAGACAAACAGCTAACATGGCTTGGCTTAGATGAATCACCCTCCACAAAGTGCTTATTTCAGAGGATTTATAGGAAATAAATGAGTATATTTGGCACACACAGTGTCACTTTCTTAATCCTAAAGAGGGGCATTAATTTCCTGCTTGCCTGTGACGACAAACCCAACTTACTTCCCCACAGACAAGAGGTTCATAGCAATTGCTGAGCCAATGACTTCTTGCATATCGGACCCGATGATAGCGAGTTCGACCATCAGCCATAGGATAATCCGAGGAACCTAGAGGTATAGAAAACCCAATACCATTATCAAAGAGGGAAAATTTCTTCTCCCTGTAATTTCCTATATGAGCATGTGATTGTGGGTGATTACACATTCAGGAATGGTCTATTTTTCCAGACTTGCCACTGCCACATCAAATTAAAGTGTGGAAAACTTGTTGACAATTGCCATTTTATGGCTGGTCCAGAGCAGAAATACAGGTTACCTGTGGCAATCACTGGAGAAGGTTCTCGGATCACTTGTATAATCTAAATTACTCAGCTTAATAGATTTGGCTCATTGGGAGAGCGAAAGTGGATGCTTCTGTGTACTGAGGTGCTGGAAATGGGCTTTGGAAGACATCAGACCAATGACAAAGTCTCAAGTGTTTGATGAGAGCCATCAAACCGTCTATACTGACTTGCAGAGATGCCACTGACTCCCCCACAGCCCTTTCCCAATGGAGAGCATCACTCATCTTCAGTTGAACAAGATGCAGAGCCCCTTCTTACACAAGACACAAAGATTTCTTAAGCAGGGAAATTTAACAGCCATGAAATGGTCTTGTTCTAAAAGGCCACCACTCTCCTCATGATTCCCTGAGCTCATTTAACTGACTGTATTTGAACTTGGTCCTATTGCTCAGGGAGCTTGATAGAGCAGTCGAAAAAGAAAAATCGAAATCAGGATTCCTGGGTTTTATTCCTGACTGTCTGCAATTCACTGTCAAATGTCAGGACATTTACCCCACCTCCCTCTTGGTGTTTTCCTTTTATGTAAGATAGGGAAAACACTGCCAGGACCTGAAGTGCCCCCAACCTGTTTTCCTAACAGTCCAGGTTCTTCACCAGTCTTTGGTTAGTGCTAAATCATGGCTACAGTTAAAAACTTCTTCTAAACTTGCCTTTCTTTCAACTGTGGGCCAAAACTGAAGAAATCAATCGAAACCCCCCAGCTTCTCTGACATGAAGGCAAAATGTGACAATGAAAATGTATTTTAGCAACCAAAACACTTCCTCAAGAGGAAGATTTGGCACTTAACAGGCAGCAGCGATCCCTCCCAAGTCCCATGAGAAAATCAAACTGACACAGACCCACAAGGTTATCAGAAGAGTCTCTTTGTACAGCAGAAATTAGAAACTGGAACAAACCCAATCACAACTCTGCAGGGGAATTTAGGCTGTGCCAGGCCCTGGCAGACCCTCTGGGCACACCTGTAGCAAGGAGCAAAGCTCCTCTCCATACCCTTCTGGCTCGCTCTGTATTAGGGGGAGATTTTGTAACTCACAGGCTCACAACAGCCACTTTTGGAGCTGGGGGGCAGGTTTGCTGCGCACTGAGACTGACACCAAAGCCAGAATCGTCTTTGTTTTCTTAATCCCATCCTTAAGAAACCACCTGGCCCAAGGCACAGCTAGTTATTCTGCCCACAGAGGAGCAGAGACTGGAGGACGGCTCACCAGGGCCTGTCAGATTTCTCCCATCTGGACCATGGATCCCTCCCCGCTCCCAGAGCCCCGCGATCCTGCCCGCTCCATCGTGGCCGTCACAGTGACAGGGAAGCTCAGAGCAGGGGCTGCACCCTGCGGCCAGAGAGGCACCGCGAGGTCACCCACCTTCTGATACTGCCGGTTACACACTTCAGCGAGGTGCAGCCCCGTCACCACCCCCAGCCTCGCGGCCAGCCGCTGCAGGAGCAGCCCGATGATCGTTGCCAGCATCAGCACCCACAGCAGCTGAGGGAGACGGGAAGACAGGAGTGGGTGCCCTGGTGTAATGAGACGCTACAGCCGCACACAAGGTCCCAGGTCCCCCAGGGATGCCTGCGCCCTGCATGGACTTTTGGGAATCACAGGCATTTGGAAAGAACCACTACTGACAAGTGGAGGCTGTTTTAGGAGCCTGGAGCTGGCACAGGATGGGACCAAAGGCAGACAGGGCCAGGAGTCACTGCTGGAGAGGGCACATGAGAGAGTCTCACTCTCCCCTTCTCCTTCTCTGTGGTGGTGTCAGCCCAGCAGCAACAACGGGGCTTTTAGTACTCCTGCCCTAAAACACAGGGCAGCACCGAGGGTAGAAGGGTCGGACAACGTGCAATGCTTAATTTGCAGGCTTCTGCACTGACCTTAAATCCTGCGATAGCCCCAGACTGCAAATCCGACTCGATGTTGCCCGGATCCAGGTAGGCAATGCTCATGAGAAAGCCCGGCCCCGTGAAGGCCCAGAGCTTGCGGAAGCTAAAGCACGAGTGCTTTTAAAGGGAAGAGAGGATTGGGAGATGAGAACGCAGCTCTGCAACGGAGCCCTCTCCTGATGCAGAGGATGGATAACCCCACAAGCACCATCCCCAAGAACCACCCAGCTGTTAGACATAATAAGTGGCAAGAGACATCCAGAGTTTCTATTTTAATTTTCTCAGTGCTGCAACAGAAAGTGGCCCTGGTATGATCAGTCTGTTCTTTCATCTGGTCCTAAACTCTACAGCAATTTCTTTGCTTTGGGACAGCCAAGGACACAATCACATCAACCAGGGCGGGAGATGAAGCCTCCTCTGCCTGCAGCTGAAACGCTGCCTTGCTGCTCAGTGAAAAGAGAGCACCTACGTGCTGAACACAGAGCCCTCTGCGAAGAGGACAGTCCTCACTGGTGCTGTTACAATGGCCACTTAAGTCTTGATAAGGGAACAAAGAGCCAACCTCCCCTCCCCTGGGGCTACACGCGAGAAACTTCTCTGCTCTTTGGCCAATTTTGTTGCTTGCAGCCATGCTTTGTAGAAGAGAAATTACAAATGGTGAACCATGAGCCCCACAGCAAGCACAGGAGATACTTCACCCCCTTCTCTCCCAGATCTCCATCCACGGGAGCAAGACGGCTTTGCCACCCTTCCCAGTCTAGACAGGAAGGGGAACCAGCACCCAAGGGAATTACTCACGCCAGTTCCAAATGCATTCAAATTTTTCTATCAGATTTTCTTGCTGGAGTGAGTTGGGGAGGGCCCAGCTATACTCACTGTTTCATCTTCAGGAATCGGGATCTTGCTGTCAAAGTAGGTGGTAAAGGGCTCCTCTGAGGAGGCATCCGGAGACTGCAGCGGGTTCATGCTGTTGGAAATCGTGCTGACAACCTCCTCGCTTTCCCCAGAGGCATCTTCTGGAGGGGTGAAAAAGAAAAGCAGAAAATGAGTGAGGAGTTAGCATGAGGGTCCCTGGAAACACAGAAAAACTTGGCAGAGGCCTGACAAGACCCACAGGCAAAGCGAAATGAGTGTGTTCCAGCTTCACAGTTAACACTAGTCAAACTATTTTTGAGAAATAAATATGTGAAAATAACATACACTGCTGTAAAGCCGCCCTAGGAGCCCACACTCCTCATCTTGCACAAACTGCCTTGGCTGAACTCTCCCTCTTTCACACAACGAGAGGAGGCCGGTGAGCTGGCAGTTTGTTTATTAAGATTTGCTACAAAAAGCTGGCCCGGGGCACTGCCTGCAATGGCAGCCCAGTAGCATTAACATAATGATTAACTGGGACTCAGCAAGTCAAATCCAAGAGAGACTCGTGTCCACTTCTGCATGATCACAGAGCGCCTTCCCCCGAGCCAGCCTGGAGAAACGGATGTCTGAGGAGTCTAGTTCAAGTCCTGGAAGGACTCTGCTACCAGGCGGACTCCAGGGAAAGCACAATGCAGCAGTTGTTTGGAAGTAAGCGACAAGCAGGAGACCGCCTGACAATCTTCCCTTCTCCTACAGCATTAGAGGAACAGGGGAGAGCCAGCCCTGCTGAATTTTCAGGACAGTTTCTAAATTTAACTTGCGAGAAAGGTGTGCAAGGTTAGTCCAGCAATGAAGTCACAAATTCCCACAGATGACATGTAAAGACCCTCCCCTGCCCAACTTCCACAAAAAGCCAGATCCAGAACTGAGGCAATACTCACTTTTGCTACCTCTACGTGGCATTTTGCTCTAAGAGCTGAAGAGCAGCATACGTCCCGAGCGTCTCGTCTTTGTAAGAGAAGGACTAAAAACAAGGCTAGCTCTTTTACCAAGTTTCCTATTGCATCATCAGAGTAAACCGAAGTTCGTGGCTCCTCCTTTTTCCCTGCCTCCCAAATACTTCACTTGCCTGTCAGCAGACCCATTTACATAATGGATTTAGAGCTACCTGTGTGTGTGTGCGAGCAAGAGAGAGATCCGACTGCACAAGACCAGCTTGTTCATCTAGTTAAGCAAGGCTGAGCGAGCCGTAGGAACCGTAAATCTATTGCCGGAGTCATTTGAGAAGTGGGAGGGTTTGTGTCCACTATGATAATCAAGCATATGGGAGAGCAAATGGGCACCTTAAATTCTTAGGGTGGCTTTTGAGGAACAAGGGAATAAATTAGACAGAAAAGAAGGTCGATAGATCAGAGCACGTCTGATGTGCCACCAAGCAAACCTTACCGTAGGACGCTTTCCGGTCCGTACCGGGCGCCATGGTGGAATCCTTCCCGTGGCTCGGAAACCGGTTTAAATTGGCCACGTTGGCTGCAAAGGAGAGGGGGAAGGGTTTGGTTACCAAAACATATCAAGAAGGAGAATAACCACCTGTAAGAGGGATGACACAACCAACAGCTACTGGCAGGGACAGTTACTTCTCCAGCCCTTTTCCAGCTTTGAAGTACCCTGCAGGCCCAGGAGGAGAGTGTTTTGCCTGGAACCTGCTTGGAAACTCCTGTTGCCACAACATGAAAAAGGAGTGGACGGACCAACCGGGCAAACCAACAGGACAAAAGTGTTTGCAAGCTCCCAGGCTTAGGACAGTGCATATTGTGAAACTCCAGCTAAAGAAACAAGAGTGGAATTTCCTTGATGTGTAAAAAATTGCATACCATCCCTCCCCCTCCGGGCATGATTATTAGCCCTACGCCGCACCCTCTACAGGGTACCCTAAGTCTCTTCCAGGAGATGACGCAACTCTTTCACCACGGTGCATTTTTAAGTCTAATCCATGCAGAAAGAAACTGGGATCTGCTACAGGACTTCAGATGAAGCTGGTGTCCTCCAGACTTTAAACAGGCAACCCCTCAAACCCTTCAAGGACAAGGCAAAGCACCAACAGTATATATGTTTGGTATGTAAAGCACTTAACCTCCATCAAAGCCTGTTACACATTAACGGGTGATTTTCTTATAATATTGGTTCAGTGACTCCCAGTGAAGACATAAAAGGAAAACATTAGCTGGAAATTTACTTTAAGTGATTTGAACCAATTTTAGGTTTTTAAAGATTAATTCACTGGTTCCATAATGAGCAAACCTCCAGCTATAAAGGCAGTTTGTAACCAAGTCTGACACGCTAAGCCAGAGCGGGTTATCTCATGCAGGGAAAGAGCAATACCGTTTCTTGTAGGCGCAACTACAATTGTTATTTATCTATCCAAATATACTCAAGATTATAAAGCGTTGATTCTAGAGCAAGAGATTAATAAAGCACACAGCATGCCCCAGGAGCTCTGAACTCCGCGCAACTCGCTGCTCACCCCCGCCACCAAACCTGCCAACGTGCAGCACTCAGGGAAGGAGTTTGCTTATTCCGCCGCTTCGCAAATAATCTCGAGTGTTTGCTCTACACGAGCACGGAGAAGAATTCATCCATGCCAGTGCGGAGCTAAGCATTAAGGTTTCCCCAAACCGTAAGATGACCTGTCACTCACTCTGACACTTTTTCGCTGCTCCCATATGGCTGCACACAAGTCGTCTCTGCCTCTTCTGCAGAGGAAGAATCGCGCGCTAAGTCACCGGCTCTTGCAGCCTTGCGGGCTCAGGGGCAGCGGAAAGCGGTGCTGGCCTGTGAGGTGTTTAGGCGCGAGGCTCCCGGGGTCGGGAAGGTTGACCCCTGCCAGCCGCCGTGTCCGGCGAGGATGCAGGGCTGCCCTTCGCTGCGGTTGCTTGCACACGACTTGGAAGGAAGCAGGATGCCAGATGCCACCACAGATAGCTGTGACACCACGTGCACTACACGCTGTCACCTCAAACGCATCAGCGCCCCTGAGAACCCCTGTTCCTCCCAGGTTTTAACTGCCACCAAACTGCTACATGCTTTGGGGAGAAACGGTGAGTAAATACATCGAGTAAATATACCTCGATACATGGAGAGCAGAACTGCCACCTCTCCAGCCTCCGCAGCAGCAGGAGCAACAGCGTTTCTGGTTTAGACTTCTTCCTTCAGCTTGCAGCAGCTCCCTCTTGGGTGGCCACAACCTCAAGGCTGGAGCAAAACTTATCTATCCTAAGCGATATGTGCACACTTGCACTGTTTTATTTCTTCCTGCATAGGCTCATTTTTAAAGCACAGACCTAAGAGCTTTTATTCTAAAAGCCTAAAATTCAGCAATAAGCCATCTTTTCCGAGACCCAATCCCTTAGGGAGGAACAACGCTTACCTTAGCAAGTTCCAAGAAACATGCGCTTCCTTAATGAAGGCAAAGGGGAAGAAGATCACATGGCAAACGTTCGTTACAGTGCGAGACTGACCTAAATATCTCCTTGCAAAACACATCTTCACTTGGGCGTGAGGAAAATTGGTTCCCCTATCTCTGCCGACAAGCTCCCCGCAGCAAACGAACTCATGACACATTCATTCACAACCTTACGCCGGGAACACTTTCCTACGTGTGCTGGCTTAGAAATGTGGCTCACAGACCCTTCTCCCACACAATTCCAATAAAAGCAGCCACCGCCTGGTACCCA
This sequence comes from Apteryx mantelli, assembly GCF_036417845.1. Taxonomy (NCBI): domain Eukaryota; kingdom Metazoa; phylum Chordata; class Aves; order Apterygiformes; family Apterygidae; genus Apteryx; species Apteryx mantelli. The sequence continues at coordinate 2,579,010 of NC_090010.1, read as the reverse complement.
GACGCGAATATCTTGCCTGTACTATTTCACGTACTTCCAGCATCGCTCAGATGACAGAACTGGAGAGCTGCTAAGAGAAGGAAGGCACAAACGCACCCGAGGGATGATTTTGCCCACTGTCTCCGCGTCTGGATGCCTTCCTAAAAGAGCTGCTTTACTGACACACTGTCACTGCTCTCAATACAGTGGCAGGTGGATGAAATTATAGGGCTTGTGGTATATAGAAGGTAGGGATTTATCATTCCTTCTATCTATAACCTCTGTGAATATCTTTAGGCAATTCCTCAAACCAAATGAGCATATTACAGGCTTGCTGAGCCACATCCTGTCTCCTTGAGGCAGAACACCTACCATATACGATTTGTGAGTTTGATTTTATAGATCATATTCACGCTTACGCAAGACATTCAAGTTCCCAGAAGGAAATACTCCTTGGAATAAGTCAAAATGCCAAGAACAGACTATTGTGAGGCTTCTCTAATCCAAAAAACAAACACATTAGTTCTGCTCTCTAGATATTCAATACCTACGCAGCAAACATCATTCTTCCGCATGCACGCCGGCTTTTCATTGATGGAAAGGTGCACCTCAGTCCAGTGGGTCCTTCCCTCTTGATTGCCGCAAAGCAGAAACGCTGCCTAGCGAGGGGAAGGGGGAAAGCCTGGGGAGCAGACCGCTGCTTGCCCATCACCAGCGCGAAGGCATGAGGGTTTATCAGATGACAAGGAACTTTGCCTTGTCTCGTGCTGAGAACAGTTCCTGTGATTGAGATTTCTGCATTTGATGTTGGGCTTTGAACTTTGCTGGCTTCTGCAGGGCAGGCTGCCGTAGTTAACTCTCTTAAAGCAGCTTGGAGGAAGATGCCTGGGCAGCATGGCTTGGCTTTTCTGTTTATATACGGACGTTGCCGTGGGCTTGCAGCCCTGTATATAAGGACATGGAGAACCTAACTGCGTTCTTTACAGCTTATGTTATGCAAGTCGCATGGGGACAGCGCGAAGTGCAACACACCTACAAAACACAGAGCAGAAGACCCAGTTAACCGCTCGTTGTCCCAACAGGGGTAACTTCTGGCGCTCCGGCCCTCGCAGCCACGTCACCCCTGGCCAGGCTTCCAAACACCTATGCTGTCACCGCAACGTCCGAGCCCTCGAAACCCTTCTCCTCCGCACACACCTAGCGAAAGCATTTGCCCCACAGCGGCAGCATCACTGCTTCGCCCCCGCAGGATTCCTCCTTGCTCTCGGACCGGCTCTCGCCCACAAGCCGCGCTGATGACCGGAGATAAGCAAAACAAGTAAAGATAAGGCTGTAAACATCGACTGGCACAGCTTCACTCAGCCACTCCGAGGCAGGTCGCCCAGCTGGCTCCAAAATAGGTTAGAGGAGCCCCCTCCCTGCTAATTGCTCACCTCTTGCTCTGCAGCCGCGGTCACCTACTCGCTCAGCCTGAGCGCAGACATGCTTTGACCTACGTCAGGAGCGCGCTGAGCCAAGGCGCAGGGGGACCCAGCCCTCCAGCTGCCATCCCAACCCGCTTGAGGCCTTGCCAGACCCCGCCGGGCTGACCTAAGCGTGCTTTTCTTCTAGAAACAGAGCGCGTGATTTATTTGTTTGTTTTAGGGATGTGGGAAAGGAGAACAATACCTAGGAAACAACAACCTGAAAGCAAGAAGAAACTCTCCTACAGAGTCTGCTGGGATCAGAAGGCTCCTGGATTTAAGAGCATGTCTCTGAGCTGCTCCCAATTGCTCTCTTCTGGTTTTTGTAAGCATGGAAGGAGGGTTGGGATGCTGTTGCACACCTGAGACTTGAAGTACTATTGCAACGCAGAATAAATAAAACTGGTTAAAAAGCTTCGTTCTTACAGTGGCCGTGAAGCTCAGAGATTAAAAGTACCCTCAAAAAAATGAGGCAATGCCGGAGACACACTAAGGAAATGTCAGTTAATAATCACTGCAAAGCAAAAAGACAGAGATGAGCAGAGACTGAACTGTGGGACCACCACATCTGCAGTCCTGGCTTGAGGCTGCAAGCTCGGACAGTGGGACCTGAAGCACAGGGTCATCCTACAACCCCAAACGCCCCAGATCTAGTCCCAATTCGGGCTCAGAGCCCTGCTTCTTTGCTGACTGCGGTATTCTGGTCTCCACCAAAAAACTCCTGTAATCAAGACCTCGTTTTACAGTGCCCACTACCCGTTTGACAAGCCGTGCTCACTGCGTGCTCACTGGAAGGGGCTGCGCGCCCAGAAGACCGCAGGACGATGGTGTCCCTCCACGACACGGCTCCTCTGAGGAAGCCTCTGGCTCCTGGGGGCAATTGTCCGTGGCCTCCAGTCTGGGCCTGCCCCTCCACCGGCTCCCCAGCGCCGCAGGGTCAGGCACAGAGACGGGGGAAACGCAGCCCCGCGGAGGGTCACGCTGCCCTTTGCTGAGCTCGGCCTGGCATCACAGTGTTTCGTCCTCTCCGAGCAGAAGCGCACCGAAGGCGATCGCTGCCGGCCGGCCTCGGCTCTCCCAGCACGCTACCGTCGAGCACCTCCCAAGTCAGACGCCGGAGTTTGGACCCTGGGACACTCGACTGCGGCTTTGCAGTGATAACAGGACGCTAAATACGTGGCCCAGATCACACAACCCACAGGCCCTGCTTCACTGCGAGGCTTATATATAACACCAACCTTTGCACGCGCGAGCACCCTAGGAAGGCGCTTCGGCCTGGGAAGGCCAGGGACTAACTGGGACAGACGCACCAAGCGCAAGACTAGACGCCTCCACGGCCCCCCCAGTCGGCACCAAACACGGTGGTGGTTGCTACAGCTTTACGGTCACGCGGGCAGAAACGCCTGAAAGGTCCGACTTAAAATACAATCGGTAATTGTTGTATTTCAACAATAAACAGAGCAAGCGTGAGCAGGCAGCCGAAAACCGGAGGCGTGCTGGCCGGTGGGGATGGGTCAAGTCACCCGCAGCCCTGAGGCTACTGCCTGCAACACGGGCCTCTCTGCCTGCTCTAAAATGAAGCCAGCGAGGAGGTTATCCTACCGGCGGATTTAACACCCGATCGAGCCCTTGGGGAGGAAAGCAGAGGCATAAAGACAGGAGCATGCAGATCCCGGGCCCCGACACAGCTCAGATGCGAACCGAACGCTCCGCTATTCAGTTTTGGCGAGTTCCCGGAAGCTTTCCAAGGTGCCGGTGCGGTGGTTTCGGCAGGGCAGGGACCGTCTGCCTGACCCGGCCTGCAAAGCGTCGCGCGCTGCACCGGGAGAAGGTCCCGCAGAGCGAGGCCCCGCAGGACGGCGCCCGGCTCGCGGGGCCGGGGGACACCCAAGGTCACCGAGCACCCGGGGAAGAGCCAGCCCGGGCTCCCGAGCTCCCGAGGGGAGCGGAGCCATGACGGGGAGGCCAGTGCCCTTGCGGCTGGGGGCATTGGGGCCACGCGACCCCCCCTGCAAAACGCACACCCTCCCCTTCGCGGCTAGAGAGCGGGGCATCCCCGGCACCCCCAGGGGAGCCCCCAGCGCTCACCGGAGCAGGGATCCACCGCTCCCAGCGCTCACCGGAGCAGGGATCCACCACTCCCAGCGCTCACCGGAGCGGGGATCCACCTGCCCCAGCGCTCACCGGAGGTGGGGGGGGGGGGAAGGGGGACCCACCTCCCCGCACCCCCGGGTGCCGGTGACCCCCCACCCCCACCCCTCCCGCAGGCTCCCGGCCACCCCCGGCGCTCACCGCCTCCGCCGCCCCCGGGCGCCCCCGCCGCCGCCGCCGCCCCATGCCCCGGCTGCGGCCCGCGCCGCCGCCGCCGCCGCCGGCCCGGGCCCGCTCGGCTCCAATCGGATCCGCTCGGGCCCGCTCGGCTCCACTCGGGTTCGCTCGGCTCCGCTCGGGCTCGTTCGGCTCCGCTCGGCTCCGCCCGCTCCGTGCCGCGGCGGCGCCCGGGCCCGGCGAGCGGCTCGTGGCGGCCGGGGGACACCGGGCCCCCCCCGGTGCGGCTCAGCCAGGGGGACACCAGGAGCCTCTGTGCGGCTCTGCCTTGGGGACACCAGGTCCCCCAGCACAGGACCCACCGTGGGGACACCGGGCCCCCCCGGTGCAGCTCAGCCATGGGGACACCAGGCCCCCTGTGAAAGCCCCTCCGTGGGGTCACCAGGACCCTCAGTGCTGCTCAACCGTGGGGTCACCAGGACACTCAGCACAGCTTGGCTGTGGGGACACTGACCCCCCCCTTTCCATGCAGTCCCCCATCCGTGCGTCACCCCGCGTGGAGGACACATCCCCCCGTTACAGCCCCACGGGACCCGGGCCGGGCCGGGTATTTTGAGGAGCAGCATCCTGGGATCATGTCACAGCTAATGTTCACTGCAAGGTCCTTGACTCTGGGCCTGCACGAACCAATGCCGCAGGGTCTGCACGGTCTAGTCAAACCAGGAACGTGCTGCTTAGGAGATGTGCGCACCTGGCAGCACGTCGGAGCACTCAAACTTTCACTCCTTCATCTGCAAACAGGTTTTTAGGAGAGTGGAACATGAGCTAGTCAAGTCAGGAGTCACTGCCCTAGGTCTCGGAAAATGTGATATATGGTACAAATGCCGGTTTTCGTCCCCTGGCTTTCGAGCGTGTTAGCTCTACGGAGTGGATGTAACATTTCTCCGTTAAATAGATAGCTCAGGCTGGGCCCTGTTACACAAGGGTGGCTGGAGATCTTTCTGATGGATGGTTTATTCCATCAGAAAACGCAGATTCATCAGGACCAAGAAGGTTCCTTTGGGTCATGCTGATGTCAAGAATGTTTTTCATGTTGACAACCTGAACTTCCAGATCTTCAGCTGCCAACGTGACAAACGGCCTCAGACATGGGCTCTCTTTGAACATTTATGTTTTAATTCTTTCACAATACATCTATATTTTACATCCCTGTCACAGAAAATATTCTGCATTTTGGGGAAAGGAGACTCTTGACTTGGATTTTGTTTGGTCTTCTTTAAGTCTGTCTTTTCTGGAGGGAAATGCTGCTCTTTCACAGATTTCCTGTTACTCTGGAGATTCCCTTGAAAATTTAAGATACAATTTTTAAAGTAACCACTTTCTGATAACAAAGGCAAAACATTTAATTTGTAAGGTAGATGAGAAACCTGCCAGCCCTGGAACTAGGTGTTCCACGGTATCATTTTGAAGGTACATCCGCGTCCTTATCTCATTTCCCAACCTTTCTCATTTTTCGGTAAATTACCAAGAAAGCTCTCTTATAACCACAGCCTGATCACAGACACAAGGGAGAGCGAGAGACACAGGGATCTGGCTCACAAGCAGACAAAGAGGCGTGAAAATGCTGATCCGTACTAGAGAAGCTGCCTTTGGAAAATGAGAGCCCTTCGGAGAGCAAACCCGCCTGCATCTGGAGTACGAGAAAGGAGGGGAGCTTTTGGCTGCAGGAATTCATTTCTCACTTTTCCCAAACATGCAGGTTTTGCAATGCGCATTCCTTTTTGCTTAAACGAGAGAGCAAAACAATCACATGGGACATTCCCAAAACCACTGAATCCAGGAAAGATAAGAGGAGGAGAAATCTGGGAAAGGGGAGACTTGGCGGTTGCTTGCTTTACCCCACCTCTGCAGAGAAAGGGCCGACAGCCCTGTTCAGCGCAGGCATTAGAGGAGAAAACAAAAAGCACAGCGGTCCCAGCGCAACTGCCGCCCTAACGCTCTCCCATCAGGATGGGTGCAAGAGCGGCTGGGAAGGTGCGCGTGGCATCTTCGAACAGCTTCCTTGCTCGGAAAGCAGCCACCATTTAGCATGCAGGCGCAGGAAATCATGCGGAGGTGGTTCTGGGATTATATGTCCCTCAGAGGGAGATGCCAATAGCTTTCATCCAGAGGCTGGGAAATTTATCTTGTTCCCAAAATACTGCAAGACTAGACTGAGTGAAACATGAGCCAGCAGATCCCTAACCTGGCTGCAGCAAGAACATCCCTGCAAAGTGCTGCAAGCAGAGGGAGGAAATGAAACAACTGTCATTTGGAAATATGTCCCATATTTTTTGTGAGCTATATGGAGAGCTCGGTGCGGAGAGCAGCTCACTCTCCTGCACCCAGAAAGAGGCTTTCCAGGAGCGGCTTTCCTAGCGCTAGGACTTTGCAATACTCACCCAACTCACAGGTTGGCGAGTTCTGCTTTAGAGTGTATTTCTTAGGCATTGCAAAGAGGGTTGCTGCTTCTTGCTCCGCAGTTTCTGGGAGAAGATAGCCCGGGCAGCGTTCCTTCCTCTATATAAGAGGTGTCCCCACCCGTCCCGCCGGCACCCCTCCCTCTCTCCTCCGCCCGCGACACACGGGCACTGCAGGCAGGAGCCCTGGTCCGGCCGGCGCTGGGCAGAGTTCCCCCAGAAAAAGCTCAGCGGACAATTCAAAGTCTTCCGAACACAATTGCATCTATTTCTGCCTTATCGTAACTGTAAAACCATCAAAGTGGTAATTAATAGGACGGCCACGCACTTTGATGTGGAGCCTTTTCCACGCTGCGAGTGGCAGCACCGGGCTAGGGGAAAAGTGGGTTACCTGCTCACCGGGGCACGTTATCAATCCTGGACCTCAATTAAAAAGCCATTTGGTTGAGCATCGGGAGCGCTCCGGTGATTAGGTCGCAAGGCAGCCTGGACTCTGCTCCACCGGGGCTATTTGACAGATTAGAGCTCAAACTGGCGCTATTGTGCATTTTCCAGCCATCGGTACGTGCAGCACTGATAAGACATTATCCCTTCCCTTGGCTGGATCAATACAATATATTATCACTGATTCCTGCTGGTCTGAAACCCATGAAAGCATAACGATAACCCCAGGGTTTCTCTCAAACCTGCAAAAGGCCCCTGGTGCCTTTTTCTGATAAGCAACAGCTGAATGCGCAACATGTAAAAAAACATATGTACAAGGGTAACAGACCTACTTACCACCCAGCAGGGCAAAGACACATGCGTGCGTGACTGCCTTCACGCTGCTCCCGCCTCCCTTAGCTGTCGAAGAGGCTCATGGTGGGTTTTTTGACTTTCACTAGGGAGAAGATGGGATCCTCCTTGGAAAAGCATCTTTGAGAACTCACAGAGGACGGAGGAGATGCCGGAAAACCTGGAAATGAGAAAACGTAGTGCTCAGTTTTAGCAATGTCTGGGAGAAAAAAAGAGACAGTAAAGCTTAGAGATAGGGTAGAGGCAACAGATCATCTTTAAGGCTCTTGACCCTGATTCCTGTGACAATCTCATAGCCAAGGGAGCAAACAAGACCTATACGAAACTACGTGGGAACAGCTGCAAAACTGGTTTGGTCACCCGGTTCCCGGACTATTGGCACCTTGCTGCCGAAGGGAAGGACGGCTGGAGGGGTCACGCACAGCTCTGGTGCCTGGTCCCACGCGGTGAACTGGGCTGACGGAGCAGGGAATGTGCCTTGTGGACCTGGGCGGGGAGCGAGGGACGGCTGGAAAACAGGCTGCAATTCAGGAGGGACAAAGGTGGGGTTGAATGAGCAAAAATACGCCCAGGATGGGGACAGAGAGGCTGGCAGGAGCTCCTCAGAAGAGGGATGTGCCTCAAGAGGAGCTGCCAAACAGGGAAAAAAGGCTTTGTAAAGGGGAAAGCCCCTGGAGGATGGGACATTTCCCATGGACCTGAACCAACCTTGCACCAAGCAGAGCCGAGGCAGGGCAAGGGAAACCTTCCTGGCGCAGGGACCGCCAAGCACTGGAGCCAGCCGAGTCTCCGCCACACGAGGAGCAGGAATGGGTTAGACCAACGCCTGTGGACGTGGCCTGCGCAGAGGAGGCCCTGCCCGGGGCAGCGGAGGCTCGGGGTGGCCCACGCCGGGGACGCGGTGCTCTCCCGCCCGCTGCCAGGGACAGGGTGGCAGGGGAAAAGCCGGGGCGAATTACAACCTCCCCCCCCCCCCCCGGGACGGCTGAAATGCCCAGGAACCCGGGGTTATGCTCGGGGTTAGGCCCCTCTCCTGGGACCTGACTAGCACTGCCAGGCCTCTGCTGGGGCCTCGCGTTACCTCACAAAGGTGCGAAATACGCTAACGTTTAACCAAAAAACGCTGCTGAAAAATTAGGGCCCTTAATCGGGGGGGGGGGGGGGCTTTAATGTGGAGGCCCTAAAGGGGGGCCTAAATGGGGGGCTCTTAGTGGAGAGGGCTTAAGGGAGGCCCTTAATAGAAACCCTTAATGGAGGGGCCTTAACGGGGAGCCCTTAATTGGAGAGCCCTTAATTGGGGCCCCTTCATGGAGACCCTCAGCTGCCCCCCCACCACAGCTGGACCCTCCTGAGGCGCCACTTCCGCCCGCAGCCAACCACTTCCGCCCGCCGTCACCTGCCCTTCCCGCCACCGCGCCCCGCCCCGCGTCCTTCAGCCAATCAGCGCCCGCCGCTCCCCCCATCCCCTCTCCTGACCTTCGCCCTTTGCCCTTTCGCGATGCCCCGTCAAGATGGCGCTGTCCAGGGCGGGTTATTGCTGGGCGCTTTGTCGCCGCGGCCCCGGACCGGGCCTCGCCGGCGCCGCCGCCCTGCGCCGCGCCCGGGGGCTGCTAGAGCCGCGCTCCGCCCGGGGGGCGCCGAGGTGAGCGGGGCGGCGGCGGGACCCGATCCCCCCTCACTCGGTGTCAGCCATTTTCCCCCCCGTTACCGGCCGTGGCCCCCCGCCCCCCCCCCCCAGTGCCAAATATCGCCCCCCGGAGCCGCCGTTACCGGCCACAGACCCCCAGTTCCCCAATACTGGCTGATCCCCTCGGCCCTCTCCCCCCAGTGACTGGCCAAAGCCCCCCCCGAGCCCCCCAACGCCCCCAGGTACTGGCCATGGCTCCCCCCGACCCCCCCAAACTGGCCGGGGCCAAGGCACGGTCCGTGCGGGAGCAGCGTCGCAAAATAACGAAAAATCTTTGCTTAGCTCTAAGGCTGCTGACGGGGGTCTTTTCTTTCATTGCAGGCCCCTGGTGCGCTGCCTCTCCGCCAAAGCGAGCTCGCAGGCCTTTCTCGCTGCCTTTGTGTCAAAAGTTAAGCGCATCAATGGGAGATACGAGAGGTTTCTGGAGAGGACGTTCCCCCGCTTCTACGTGTTGTACACGACTTTCACAAAAGGTGGGTTCGAGAGAGGAGGTTTTCGCTTCTCGAGAGCAAGCTAACAGAGATGATCGTGCTGCTTCCCCTCTTTTTATCTCCCCGAAGGCTAAAAATCACCTTGTCAGCGCTGCTTCTGATCGTTTATTTACCTGCGATGCAGGGGCCTGAATGTCATCTCTGTTTGTGCAGGAATTCAGGCACTGTTTTGGGAAGTAAAAGAAATAAGAAAGATCAAGTTAAAAATGTCCCGTCAGAGACTGAATTCTCATCAGCTTCCCTACAGGGAGATGGAGAGGCTGAGACAGGTGGGGCGCGGCGGGAGAACCCGTCTCTAGCTGTTAATTTTCAGGGAGTTGCATTAACTTGATGTCAAACCCTAATTGTCTGTTTTAATTTCTGAGGCAGTTTCGCAGGGACCTGATCAAGGCCATTCCTATCGGGATTATCGCCATTCCGCCTTTTGCCAACTTCTTGGTCATAGTCCTGATGTGAGTATGAGCTTTATAGAGCCTTTAAATTGCTGACTTTCCCCTACCAGGGCTTTCGTGGGGTAACGACCGGCAGTCGCTCAGCGGTAAGCGCAGGGCTTCGGCAGCGGCGCTGATCTTTGGGCTCCTTCCTTTTCTCCTTTCTCAGCTGTCTTTCGCTGCAGAACAGCTGCCTCTGCAGCCTGGCTTTTGGAGCACTTCAGGTAGCATTCGAATTCAGAGAAAACATGTTTCCCAGGCTTGCTTTTTTTTTTCCCTCCCTCTAATTTAGTTCTTTAATTGCTTCTGAATTGAGGAAGTGTAAAAAGAGCGATCTGTTATCTGCAGAGATGCGTTGCCCCCGCTGCGCAGACTAAATGCCATTGCAGTTCTCTGTCAGGATTGTTTTTTTCTTTCTTTCCTTCTTTATATATTCAAGTTCTCCCTTCTGTCCTGTCCTCCACAGAGATCTGGTGTCTTAGATTTTTGTGGGATTGTTTTTAGACCCTAGATTGTTTTTAGGCCGTAGAGTGCGCGTCTGTGGTAAACAGCCCTGCGTGCACGCGGCCGGAGAAGCGGCCTCATTGCACAATTCCTTCCCGGCTGCCTCCCTAGCACCTCGAACGTTCCTCTCCCTCCCTGCCGCCTGTCCTGCCGCCCGAGCCAGTCGGGCTGTCCCTGGATTTCGAAATTCTGCTCGCTGGGTTTTACGAGCTGCGAGCTGAGGAGAGCCCCGCTGTGTAAACAGCGGAGGGCAGAGATTCCTGCGTTGTTTCAAGCCTTTCCGTGACCGTCAGCCACAGCTGGGAATGTCCGGCTGGGAACGGCTGCCATCCGATTGTCTCGAGTGCGCCTTCCCTGAAGGGCACGAGCTCGCCATGCCCTCGGGCTGGGAAGCAAATGTGTGCGACTCAGGCTGGAGGGAGACGAGCTGCCCCGGAGCAGGACGTTGCTGGTGCCTCTTTTCCTCCTCAAAACAAAATCCGATTGCCCCAGCTCGGCTGTGCCTCCTCGCATGCGAGGCTCCTCTCTGAACTCATGTCGCTCCTTCTCTCCAAGGTATTTCTTCCCGAGACAACTCCTGATCCGCTACTTCTGGACCCCGCAGCAACAGGTTGAGTTCCTGGATGCTTACCACGCTATCCGGAGGGAAGCGTATTCGGACGTGGTGAAGAGCTTGGCTCTGGCAGCACGGTCCCTGCCGGAGCCGCGGCTGCGAGAACAGCTGCAGGAGCTCTGCACCAAGGTAAACGCCACCGCTGCCGCCCCCCGTCCGTCTCGCCCGCCGCGCCGCTCGGCACGTGCGGCAGTGCTGTGGCATCCCGTGGAGACGGGACCCGGCTGCGTGCCGGGCATTGCGGTGGATAGGCTTGATCCGACGTGTCCGCAGGGCTCCCGGAGCTAGCTTTAAGGAGCTTGCGTGCTGCTGGTTGCCTGGCGCAACTGCCCAGCTCCTCAGAGCCTGAGGCTGCTGGAATTAGGCTGCTAATTCCCAGTTCCTTAGCTTGGTTTGAGCTTAGCTTGGATCTAGTGGTGACTAACACCCTCGGGACGGACGGAGGGCTCCGATCGTCAGTGACAGTAAACGTTTTGGCGCTCGCAGGTGCAGCGAGGTTCCCAACCGCGCGTGGCCGAACTCTGCGCTGTGAGAGGCTTGTTTTCGGGGTCTCCCTTGGGCCTGAACAAGCTCCGTGTGTCTCACGTGGTGAGTGCCGCCTTCCTCCTCCCAGCGGGTCGGAGAACGTGGAGGCACCTGTTTTGGGTGCCCGTTTGACCGTCCCTTCCGCTGCAGGTCCCCGGTGCGCTGGCTTGGTCAGACCACAGGCCGCGTCTGAGCCTGCCCACGAACCTGAACGTGCCGCAGCCGCCCGTCTCCAGCAGCTCGATTCAGAGCAGAGCTAGTTCCTCCGGGCACCCGTGCTCTGCTCCGCTCACCGGGCCGCGCTGCCGTTTTGGGTGGAATGAGAACTCTCGGGGGCGGCTCGGGGTTTCCGTACGGGCAGGGCGGTTGTCTGAACGATTAAAGAGGAACAAAGTGCAGGACAAGGATGGAACCGGAGATGCTTTGTCTGGTTTAAATTTGTGCCTGCGTGGGTTGGACACCCGGCTCGCACCTTTGTAGCATCGTGCGGGTTCACCTGAGACTGTGCCCTTGTCCTTGTTTTCCTTCTCTGCCTCAGAAAGCCCTAAGCCACGTCCTGTTCCTGACCCCTCATTTGCCGGCCTTTTTCCTGAGGTATCGCCTGCGGAGCCACGTCTTGGAGATCCGGCACCTGGACCGGGCCATGCTGCGGCTGGGGCTGAGCGAGCTGTCCGAGGAGGAGCTGAAAGCGGTGAGGATGCCGCCTCGCTCGCTTGGCGCCGGGTGCTGTAGCAAGCGCAGGGCTCCCTGCGGGGCTGCGTTGTCCCGGCCCTCGCCGTTGGTCGCAGAGCTGTGAGTGGCGGCTCGCTTCTCTCTAGCGGAAGCTGCGCTGCTGGGTCGGGGCGGGTCACGTTCCTCCGGGCCCGCCGCAAACTGCGGGATTCCCTCCTCCGTGGGGGCGTTATCTGCGCCTGGCACCTCAAACCAGACCTTTCTGCAGAGAGGGAGAGGAACAAGGACTCGCTGTTAAATCGCTGCGAGTGCCCCAGCCTCCCTGGTGAGGGCAGCTCTCCCACGTGCCCTGCTGAAGCCTGTGCATGAATGCTGTGTGTGAAAGCACTTTGTGCTGGGGCCTTTTACAAAATCCTGTTTATCCTGGTGTCTGAGACAGAACCAGGCCAATAAATATCCCTGTTCAGCTGCAGCTAGCTGTCTCGCCAGTAAGTCTCCGAGCAGGGAGAGAGATCACGAAAGAAATAGCAACAAGGAGGCTTGGCAATGTCTCCCTCCAGTTTCTCTGCAAAAGGGCTTGGCACTTGGCATGCAGGGAGCGTGAAGGAGCGCTCAGATTTGGGGGAGCCTGGGGCAAATGGCAGCACCATTCCCCTGCAGGCTGCCTGCCGGGAGCACGCTCTGCTAGGATTATTTCGCGGCGCAGCGTGGAGCGGTTTGATCCGTCCTATTTTATAAGAGGTGACGAGGAAGGATCGCAGCGCGTAACCCTCGACGTTAGGGAGGCCCACGGGACCCGGAGCGGCCGTGCCCGAACGTGTCTGTGCTAATTCTCCGCTGTGGTCCGTAGGCTTGTTACCTCCGCGGCCTGGACTCCACTCACCTCAGCGCGTCCGAGTGCAGAGCGTGGCTGGAGCGGTGGCTGGGGCTCTCCTGCAGGCTGCAAGGTAACGCGGGCCGAGCTGGGCTGGTGGCGCTGAACCGGGCGGTGCCGGGGAGACCTGCTGCAGCCCCGAGGGGAACGGCTCCGAGCGCCCCGTCCCTCGCGGAGGGATGCGTATTTGGGAGCAGGTTTATGCGGGGTGGACGCCGGCTGGGCAGGGGACACCGGCTGGGCAGGGACGTCTGCGCCGCTCGCCTGGGTGCTGCTGTCGCATGAGACCTCGCGGTGGCAGACTTGAGCGCTGCAGCGGGACTAGGGGAAGCAAAACAGGAGCGGGAGGGAAATCAGGTCCCCGGAGCAGAGCAAAGAGCCCCCAGGAGAGCGAGGCCGGCTCCTTTGGGGGGGGATTAGGGGCAAAGAGGGGCCCCACGGCTTCTGATGCAGCTCAGGATGAGCATGTTTGAAGCTGCCTGGTTTGTATCCTGCTGTTTGCGGCCTCTGCTGCGCTCTGCCTCCCTCCCGGTGCTGCTCTGACTCAGCTTTTGTCTTTTCAGCTTCTGAGGCCTCTCTCTTGGCAAACAGCATGGTCTTACTGTCCCTCAACTACGTCAGGGCCAAGGAATGAGAGCAGAGTCCCCGGCTGCGAACTCTCACCTGTGGCATTGCGCGCGGACTCCTGATCCCAGCCCATCTCTGGCGCTTGTTGGCTTTGACGGAGCGGAGATCCTTTTTGCGGTGCGGAACGACAGCCCGGAGTCGGCGAGAAGGGCCCTGCGCTCCCTCGCGTCCGCGCACGCACACGGAAGCACCGCCGCACGGCCGAACGCGGGACTCGCTCCCTTCTCTGCCGGAGGTGAGCCCACCTCACGGCTTTCCCGCTGCCCTGCCCGACCCCTTGGCAGCAGGAACGTGCTCTCGGGGCAGCGGGGCAGGTTGGCGACGCTGCGGGGCTGAGTGCGGGCTCTGCCTTCCCTCCATCGCGCACAGCTCGCGTGGGGGCGGCGGTGGCTTCGCTGTTACAACTCTTAAGCTGCGTCACTTTAGATACAACCCTTTGCAGGGGAGAACAGGCGTCTCCTCTGCCTTTCCAAGCTTCCCCTTAGTGACTCGTAACAGCGGGCTCGGTTCGGCTCGGGTTTTGCTGCGCTATTCCCCGGCAGGGCTCTCACAGAGGAATTACTTGGTTTGTTTACTCCACTGAGCAGTCTTACACAGAAAAATCTCCCTAAGGGGTTAGGACGGGACCACAAAACCCTGTGCTGCCCCACAGCGACCTTACCTGGCGGCGGGAGGTTCTGTGCTTCTGGGCCTCCCGGAAGCCCCTCTGCTGGCGTCGCCTCCTCGCGCCTGGCTCGTCCTCGCTGCTGGACGGAGGCGCAGGCCGGCAGCAAACCCGCAGCCCGCGCGGGCGCCCGGCTCGGGCTGCAGCCTGCCGCTTCCAAGGCTGGTGGGGCTCAGTTCCCCCGTGCCGGAAACGCTGCCGCAGACGCAGATTGCGTTAGGAAATGCTGGTGTCTTCAGTTAAGGACGTGGTCTTTGTTAGTCTCTGAAGTGATTAAAGTTCTGCCTAATTAGAGTTTAGCGCTGCACTAGCCGCTCAGCGTGGAAGGCTTTGGGGGCAAGAGGCTGGCTGGCAGCAGCTCCCTGCACGCTCCCCTGTGTCCAAGGCTGCAAGTTGTATTAAAGGATTAAAAACGCAGCCTTTTGCCACCTAGTCTTACCTAGCACAGTCAATGCATGAGAACTGTCCGTCTGTTGAGTGAATTTGAACCTGCTTTAAGTGTTAAATGTTTTATTAAAGCCAAAAGGAAGTGGATGCCTTGAGTTTGTGTATGCCTCCTGCTCCATGTCTTCCTTGTCCCACCACCAGCTCTTCCACCTGAGGAAGCAGCACACTCACCTGGAAACTTTCCCCTCTCTCGCTTTTTAAGCTGCATTAGGGTATAAACAGAAAAGAAACTAGGAAAAAGAATAGAAATTCATTACCTGTGCTTCAGGCCACTGTTAAAGTCCTCCCTCGCCTCTTGGAGAAGACGGCCCTTCTCCTAACCCAGAGCAAATGCCCGAGGTGCAATCCTAGAGCCTGCGCTCGTGCTGCTGAACAGCTGGAAGTTTCCACGTGCCTTTGCTTTAGTTTTCTTGACTTTGAGATCCTCACCCCAGCGAGAGCGTTTCACCTAGGTGGTTTTTAACGCCCTTTAAAATGAGATCGACTCGCAGTGCAAGTTTGAGCATTTCTTTATTTTTACACTTAAATATTCTCTTTAAATACAGCATTATCACAATGAAAAGAACGGAAAAGGCCAAAAAAAAAAAATGCAGAGGACCTGACAAGCTTTGGATTCACACTGGAAAAAAAGAAAAAAAAAAAAAAAAAGCCACCTGTATACAGTGTGTGTGAGAGAGAGACGGGGGAGAGTTAGAAGTAGCAGAGTCACTATTTAAATAGGAAGAGGAGCCAGGCTAGTGCCAGAGTGTTACAACTCAGAAACTAGCAGGTAACGACTGGCTTTCGGACGGGTGATAGCAACACTGCTCCCGGAACAGCTCAGTAGCACCAGAGAGGAGATGATGGGCTGTTTGGTTTATTACACAGCTAATTGCTTAGTAGGAGCCAGTGCGGTACCAGCATTAGTGTGAGTATGTTGAAAAACAAACAAACAAACAAAAAAGGCAGAAATGCACTTTCATTGCACTATTAACAGCATAGTTATCTTTGTAAAAATAGAATAAATCCTATTAGTTCTTTGCTTATTGTGAAAGCACCCATCCTAAACAGCGACTTAGGATTCATTCTGTCGGTTCAGGGCGAGCAGCCCGGCCTCGGCTTCCCCGGAGAGCTGCCGCCCTCGCGGGAGGCGCCTGACCTGGCTTCATTTGTTTCTGTAGTGTCCGAGGGCCGGGACACAAAAATGGGAAGGGAACAGCGAGTTAATTAAAAACGAACGAACAGACGAAAAGAAACCCCAAAGACTTAAACCTATTCAAGTGTCGCCATTTGCTCTGTCGTGACGGCGCAGCGCGGAGTCGCTCCGTTGCCCCCAGCAGCAGCAGCACCCAGCGCCCTTGCTGGCCCAGCGAGCAGCTCCGCAGCCCCAGCACCCCCGGCTGTGGCAAATCCCGGCTCTCCCGATGGGAAGGGGCACAGCGCCGGCCCCGGAGGTGAGCGGAGAGCCCTGGCTCCTCCTTGGGCTGGTGCCGAATGGCCGATACGGCCTCGTTCCTACTGAACCGCGAGCGCCAGTTTAGCCCTTGTGTCCGGGCGGCCGCCAGGCTGCGGAGAGGGACGAGGCTGGGTCATTAAGGCAGGAAGAAAGGAAACGGAGAAAGAGCAAGCCTGGGTGAGAAGCTCAGGAGGAAAAGCTGCACGGGGCGAGCCGGAACGGGAGCGTTCCCGGCCGGTTAAGGTGCGCTGAGGCCCCGGGCTCGAGCCCGACAGCTGCAGCTCCGAGGGCAGGTGGGAAACGAGCACTTTGGCCTCTGCTCTTCCTCCGTGACCCTCGGGAGCAGGGAACGGTGCCGCGGGGGCCTGCAGGGCTCGGCCCCAGCTGGGGGTGGACAGGCACCGACGCGGGTGGCAAGAGCTGGTTTTGCCACGCGTAAAGGCCCCGTTGTCGCCGCTCGCTGCGGCGGCGAGGGCTGGGACAGCAAAGGGGCTTCCAAATACCTCCCGACAAAGCAACTGGCTCAGATGCCTCCTGGACCGCGGCGAGAGGCCAAAAAACAGAAGCACAAGAAGAGCCTTAAAACAAACCAAAACCAAAACCAAAACCCCCAAACCAACCCAGGACAATTAAAGCACTTATTCAGAACACAGTTTTTTCCCCAATTCTCTTCCCTCGTTCTCCAGGGCTGGGTATGGTGCGACGGGACATCTTCCCTTCGGAGCGGGGGCTCCTGCTAGCAGCTCCGCAGGCCCAAGGCGGCGTTTCCAAGGGAAAAGGGAGGGCGGCTGCCTGGGGTGCTGTATTGGATTTGGATCCTCCGGCGGAGGAAGCTCGTGGGCAGCAGGGAACGGCTCCGCAGGAAAAGCTTCACGCAGCACAGAACCTTCTCGGCCCCGCGGAGCGCGGCAGCGGCTCTTCGCGCCCCCCGTCGTCACTTCTCCTTCTCTGTCAAGTGTCGTCAACTGGAGAAACCCGTTCGGCCGGAGCGCAGTCCGAGTCCGTAACCGTGGGGGAGGCAGGCGGACGCTTCCCTTGGGCCGGGGGCCGTTGGTCAGATGGTGAAGGCTGGAGCAAGAGCGGGGTCCGTGCAGCGCGGCGGAGCCGGGCCCGGGGGCAGGACCTTCCCCGGCCCCGCGGAGCGCGTCGCGCTGCCCGACTCGAGGGCGCCGTCCCGGCAGCACCGCGGGGCCGAGCTTAAAACCATTTGCGAGGGGCAAAGGGGGTTTTGCTCCCCGCGGAAGCGCCGCACCAGTCTCGCCGGGTCCTGCCCCCCCCACCCCGAAATACAGCGCAGAGAAATGCAACTAGGTGCAGCTGGTTTCAGCAAGAGGCGAAGCGGACGTCCGCGCCGCAGCTCTCGAGGATCCAACGGGAACGCCCGGGAGGCCGAAAAGTGCTTTTACTGCCTGGCAGGGGGGCGACGCTGCTGTTAAGACAGGAACCGCGGCAGCCTGAAGTCCGCATTTGCCGGGGCCGTCGCTCGAGGCCGGAGCGCGGGGATGCGCCAACCCGCTCGCGGGACGTGGGGCTCTTCGTCACAACCGTATCGTCCACCCGCAGACTGGGCTGCGGCCGCAGTCTCGGCAAGGAAGGGGTCGAATTCTTCAAAACCGGCCTCACGCGGCCGCCCGGTGCTGCGGTTCCAGTACATCGGAT
The DNA here is from genome assembly GCF_036417845.1 of Apteryx mantelli. NCBI lineage: Eukaryota > Metazoa > Chordata > Aves > Apterygiformes > Apterygidae > Apteryx > Apteryx mantelli. The sequence goes on along the minus strand of NC_090010.1, from coordinate 2,561,417 downwards.
CCTCCCGCGCTCTAGCGTAGATCAAGCCAGGACCGGGTTATTATTAAAAGCAACTAGGTGGTTAAAAAAAAAAAGAGGAAAAAAAAAAGACAGAAAGAAAAAAAAGCTTTCTAGAAGAGTTTGTGGGCCACGTTCTCACCCCTCTTGTGCAATTAAAGGGAGATCACTAGCGTGTGCGTGCGAAGCTGCAGGCGGCATCGCCATCCGCCGGCTCTCCCAACCCGTCCTTGCCCTCGCCGAGGAGGCAGGAGCCTGCCGGGGCGGCCGGCGGGGCAGAGCCGGAGCGGAGGGGCTGCAGCAGCGCTTGGAGCCACCGGTTTGCGACAAGGCCCGGTAAACATTCAGCACGTTAGAAAAAGTCTTTGTTTGTTAAAACAAAAAAAAACAAAAAAACCAAGCAAACCGGGAAGGCGAGGGTGCTGCCAGCCCATCCGCAGAGCCGGCAGGGCAGCGGGAGCAGAGGACGGCGGAGCGCGCCGGGAAAAAAGCTACCGTGAGAAGCAAGAGGCTCCAGGTCAGGGGCGTTTCTGGAGGATGGCGGCATGCGGAGAGCGACCGGGTGATCGCGGATGACAGCTGGGCTGGGGAAAACCGTCCCTCGTGGGTGAGGGAGAGGCGGAACGGAGAGCCGAGGACCGCACGGACGAGGCGTCCCGGCGGACGCACCCGCAGGAGCGTCGGCAGCTTTGCCTGGGGCGAGAAGCGGGATGGAGACGGAGACACCGCCAGGCGAACGCGGTTGAGAGTCGGCGCTGGAAGCGGGGAGGGATGAGAGCGAGAGGCGGCTTCGCGCTATTGCTTCTAGGAGATGTAATCGCACGGCGCGGTCCCTGGGGAAGAGCTGCCCGGCCGGCCGGCTCCCGCTCCGGTACTTCCAGCCTTAAACACGAGGAGCCGCCTTCACCCGTAGCCTCGAGATTCGTTTAAAATTGTCTGTACAGAGCAGCCCCCGCTCTCCCCCCACCCCCCGCAATTAAATAACCTCGAGCGGCCAGTGCCGCTCCATAAAATATCGTCAATAAATAGAGAGCGGAGCAAGGAGCACCGACGGTCCCAGGGCTGGTCACACGGCCAGGGCGGACCCCAGAGCCCGCTCCTCCGCGGAGGGCAGCTCGCAGGCTCGCTCCGGCGCCGGCTCCGGCTCCGGCTCGGGGCACGGAGAGTTTGTGCAGAAGGGAGGAGCGGCCGCCGCTCGGCGGCTCTCAGGAGACGGAGGAGCCTCCGAGGACAAGGCAGTGACTTTGGCTGCTTCGCCCTTGCCCGGAGCCGCGGCGCGGCTGCAAGTCACCAGCGAGGCCACGGGGACGGAGATGATGCCGAGATCCTTCTCGCTCGCGTACGAGGAGGGCGCCTGCAGCTCCTCTGTGCCGCTCTCGCCCTTCGCTCCCAGCACGGACCTCTGCTCCACTTGGTAGTAGACCACGGGCGCATTGTTCAAGTAGGGCTGGTCGCCCGCCGCCGAGGTCGCCTGCTCCGGGCTGTCCGTGAAGCACAGGACGGATGAGCCCGGGGGGAGCTGGGCTTGGATGAGGATCGGAGCGCTGAGGCCTGGGCACAAGCCCTCGGGCACGGCCAGAGGTTCCTCGAGGATGCAAACGCCCAGGCTCTCCACGCTGGAGCCGTTGCTGGAGTCTTCTTCAGCCTTGAGCCTCTCCAGCTCCTCCGCCGTCTGCAGGTGCATGACGGCCGTCTCGTTCTCCGCCATGAACTCCTGGAAGTCCTGCGTCTCCGAAGACTGCGTGCCCAGCCAGTCGCTGCCGGAGCCGTGAGCGGACTCCTCTTCCGGGGCCTGGGGCCGCGCGCCTTGGCGCTTGTTCTCCAGCTCCAGTTTCATGATGGTGTGGAGGTAGTGAGTCCGCACCCGGATGGGATTGAATTCGATCCGGCCGGCCATGTTCCCGCAGCCGTCCCTGGAGCAGCCGCAGGGGAAGGACATGCGATCCACCTGGCAGGGAGGGAGACGGGAGATGTTGCAGCAGAGGGATGGCAGCACGAGGACCCACGCGCTCATGCCTTCATCAGGAGGAGCATGCACGAGGGGGACATCTGCCCTCTGCGTTTTCTGGACCACCGTGCCCAAGGGTGGCCTCCAGAGCAAGGCGAGAGCTGCAGGTCTCTCTCCTCCGATCCCTTCTCAACCCCTTCCTGCAAGCTGGGTGCCAGGAAGACCCCAAGGAGAGTCTGAGCACGCCGGCACCAAAGCTGCGACTAGCCCAGCCAGGAGGATGAGGCTTGATGGAGTCTGGCAGCCGCCAGGCCAAGCTTCGACGCTCTCCGGTGCCGTCCCAACTCACCTGGCATTTGATCCCCGCCTGGCTGCAGGCGCAGGCCTCCGGATCGCAGTACAGGCGACAGTCGCAGCCGCACTCCTCCCGCGACAGGCGGATGGCCCGCAACTCCTGCTTCTCCTCAGCGTCGATGCGGTGGACGCCGGAGGCTCGGAGCAGGGCCCGGCGCCGCTTGGTGGGCAGCGGCTGCAGGAAGAAGTAGTCGTCTACTTCCACGTTCTCCACATCGATGTCGTCGTCCGACACGTCCTCCAGCGTGAGGCCGTCTGCCTCCTCGGACTCGACGGTGCCGTTCTTGGTGAGCTGTGGGGCAGTGGGGCAGAGTTAGCGCCCGCCTGGGCCCCAGCTCCGCCGGGGGGCTGCCCGCCCCCGGCGACGCGGCACGAGAGGGACGATTCGGATGCTGTGGAGGAGAACGTCCCTCCGTCTGTCTCCTGCTTCCCTCAGGGGGCAACGACACCGTCCCCAACCGCCCGCCTGCCCTCCGACGCGGCCGCTTCGGAGCCTTCCTTCGTCCCCAAGGCCGAGGGGCGAAGCCCTCGCTTCGACGAGTGGGGCTGCGAGGCGGCCGAGCCCCATCGCGTTGCAGAGCCCGCGGGAAGGATCCCACAGGAAGGATCCCGCAGGAAGGACCGCGCTGTCCCCGCCGCGCGACCAGCCTCCAGCCATGCTGGGGCTCACAGCAGTTTACAGGAGAAGGGGTTTGGGAGGGGGGGAAGGAAAAGAGCTCCGAGCAGAGAGTCCCTCTGCCGTCTTCCCTCCGTTACGGCGCCCTGCGAACGGCAAGATAAAAGCAGGTCACCGTTTCCTAAAATACCAGGGCCCCGGGAGAGGAGCGGAGCGGAGCAGCGGCAGCACGGCTACGGGCTGCGGAGCATCCTCGCGGCCCCCAATCGAAACGAGGTTCAAACGCGACGAAGGGTCCGGATCCAGCTCCCACGGAAAAACATATCCGGGTGCGGGAAGGTGCCTTAAGCTCTGTCCCTTCCTCCCCACGCTGCCCCCACGTTCGCGCTCCAGGAACGCAAGTCCCTGGCCCGAAGCGGGGCCGCGAGGACACACGGGGAGCCTCCGTCGAGCCGGCCGCTCTGCTCGCCGGCCCTCCGGTGCCCACCTCCGCGCTCCCCGTCTCCCACGCCGCCAGCCCCGGGCGCACCCCAAAACGGAGCCCCTCGGGGTAGCGGCAAGCTACAGCCCAAAGCTCTACGTCAGGAAAAAGGAGGAAAAAAAAAACAAAAAGCAAACAAACCTCCAAAAAACCAACACTTCAAAAAAAACCACCTAGTTAAATCTCCCAGCGATGAGCCCGCCGGCTCCGTGACAGCGGTAGCGCTTTCGCGGACCGCCGGTTCCGCCCTCTCCCTGCTCCCCGGCTTGGCCGGGCCCACCGAAATCCAGCCGCGAGGGCCGCCTCTCGCCCCGGCTCGCACGGCTCCGTTGGCAGCAGCGCGAGGAGCCGCTGCGGAGGCCTATATTAAAAAAAAAAAAAAAAAAAAGCCCAAATCCCAGCAGCGAGGCGGCCGGCTGGATTCGCGTCCCTTTGCCAAGCGGGTTGCCATGACAGCCGCAGCCTGATTAAAGACGAGCTTTGCAGCCGAGCTTTGCAGCCGAGCGCATCCAGGCTGAGCAAAGCCCCGGCTCCAGGCAACGCCCAAGGGCGAACGCCGGGCACCTGGAGTCGGGACCGCTCGGAAAACAGGCAGCGCCACCCCAGAGCTCCCCCCGTCCCCAGACGCAACCTCGGTGCCTCCTCCCAGGCCGGGATCGCAGAGCGACGACCCGGAGGGGTTTCGCCGGAGATCTCCGGTGAGGCAGCCGCGATCGGAGCGGCACCGCAGGCGCTCCGAGCCGGGCGGGCACGGCACGCGGGCAGCGACAAAAAGAGAGAGATTGGGGAAAGAAAAAAAGGAAAAAAAGGAAAAAGGAAGGAACAGACTCCAGTAAAGCTGTCCCAGTTGGTGCCCAAAGGCCAGGACTAGATCTCTCTCCTGCTCGGCCTGCGACTAAACTCTGCCCAAGCCTGGGAGGGAGTTTTCCAGCTGCCAGGTTTCGCGACCACCCCGCGAAGCGGCTGACGCTGCCCCGGGCCGGCGGCGCCCCCTCGGCGGTACCTTCATCTTTTTGGCGTGGAGCTTCTCTTCCTTGAGGTGCTCCCGGAGGATTTCCCGGTGATTCACCTCCTGCTCCTGAGCGAACTCGCAGAGCGTGTACCTGCGGACGGAGTTGTGGCGCTGCGCCATGCCCAGGGAGCTGCCGCCCTGGCTGGGCACGCTGGTGAAGCCCTGGCGGCGGGCGAAGTAGTACACGGTCACCTGGTCGAAGCGCACGTTCTTCCGGCGCAGCTGCTTCTGCCGCTTCAGGATGGAAGTGGCTGCGGGGAGGGAGGGGAAAAGCCCAAGGGGATACGTTAGGGCGAGAGGACCCCGTCCCAAACTCCCAGCCGAGCCCTCCGGATGCGCTGGCCCCGAGGAGCGGATGGCGTTGCCCCATCCCACCTCCCGCGCCGTCTAGACGCGGCCTGTGAATTCGGGCGCTGTTACAGAGCGCCAACGTCACCCCACTGGGACACCAAAATATTTCGGAAGGAGACCGCCGAGAGAAGGGTAGGACCTCGGACGACAGCGAAACGACGAATATCTGAGGTTTCCCTGCCTTCCCAGGGGCTGGCACGACCCGTAGTCACCGGATCAGCGAGTGGGCCTCCGAATGTGACCCCGAGCAGGTTGCAAGGGGACACAGGCGGCGAGGAAAACCGGAGCCACGCGGAGACAAGTCCTCGTGCCTCGTTTTAACCGCGACAGACGCCGCGCGGGCAGGCGAGCGGCGCCCCGGCCCCCCGCTCGGCCACTCACGTATGAAGCCGGCGGAGCTGGGGGGGTTGACGCTGTCGCAGCTGTCCGCGCTGTCGCTGTTGGAGATCTCATCGTCCGAGTTGGAGCCGGGAGAGCCCACGTCCACGTCCTCGAACTTCCTCTTGAGGCTGGCGCTGGCGACCGCATCCATTGGGCTGGGGCTCGCATGGAGAGCCGGAGAGCGGGAAGGAGCGAGCGGTTTGCCGCGAGGTTTCCCGCGCCAGCCCCACGGGGGCTTCCCGGGTACCTGGGGGCACACGGGGAAAGTCGGTGACCCCCCCCAAGGACCAAGCCCACACTTGCTTCCTCTTCTCATCCCAGCACCAGGGTCAGGCAGGCTCCGGTGCAGCCGGCTCTCCCATCTCCGGAGCGTTCGCAGCCCAGGAGGAGCCAGCTTTGGAAAGGGCACCAGCCTGGAAGACCCCAAGAGAGGCTGCCCGAGGCACCGGTGATAAATCGTTTTCAACAGCGCCGGACCACAACGCAGCAAGCCTTAACGTCGCATTTAAGAATAAACACGGCAACGTTTGGGGCAGCAGCGAACTGGAAAGGATCCTCCATCTCGGAACGAGAGATCCAGGAAAGCTCTGCGACCCGCAGGACCTAAGCTAAGGGCTATAACTAAATCCAAGGTAAAATCCAGGTATCCCGAGAGAGCCACTGGAAACAGTTTTCCTGCAGACCCTTAAGAGAGAAGCCTGGCGAGGAGTTTGCATTATTAATGCTTTAAGAAGTAGGTTGGTTCCTGTCGCTCAACGCAGCACTGAGCAGCCTGCGGAGCCCGGCCTCTCCCTGGCTTTTGCCCGGCAGACGCCGCTCCGGCGGGGCCGGCACGCGCACGCCCGAGTCCCAGAGCCCCCCAACCCCTAGCCAGGAAAGCAGCCTCCCAATCCCAACCGAAGCCAACGAGGAGTCGCGTTTTTTCGGAGGCAGGTTCATCCCCCTGAGAAAAGCCGCGTATTGTTCAATTCGGATGGGAAAAAATCACATTCTTTAAGTCAAACCGGTCGCAAACTCTCAGCGCGCTGCTTAAAGCGATTCGTGAACGGCTCAAGCCGAGCAAAACCCCCCACCGTGGCTTGTGACCCAGCACGGCGCGTGCTTTTTCTTTCCTTTTTTTTGTTTTTGCATCACTAATATTAGCAAGCATCAACCCCCCCAACTCTCGCAGGTCGCCAGCAAAATAACCTTGCCCGCGGGGTCGCCTCTCCAGCTAACTCCCTCGCGAAAAACGTCGAGCTGGAAACCACCTCGGAGCGAGCCAGGAGCATCCGCTGCTGCAGCCCGGCGGCTCCACCCAAACTCCGGGAGCGGAAAGCAAAGGAGCCCCGTAGGATTTTGCCGCGGAAGTTTCAGGCATTTTTCTGCCCCCTCATTAACGTCCGCAAGCTCCAAAAAAAAAAGGAAAAAAAAAAAAAAGGCCGCTTGCCCACAGGAAGCCTGGAAACGCCGCACGCTAGGTCTGGCGAGCAAGGAAATTTTGGAAGCCCGAGGGAGAAAAGAGGGGAGGGAGACGGCTAACGCTCCCGGCACCGCTCCAAGCGGCGAGAAAGCGGCGCCGTTCCTCTTACGCCCGATGCTTTAAGGACAGGGATCGCCGCGGCAGGGACGGGGATTGCTTTTAGCCGGGCCCGGCCAGCCGGACCGACTGACCTGGGCCATGGGAAGCGCAGCCCGATGCGGAGATCGGCTCCCAAACACGGCAAGCGGGAGCAGGCCAAGCCCCCGCCGGCCGCCGCCGCAGCCTCCCGTCTCCGCTTCGCGTTCCCTCCGGCGCGGTGGCAACGGTTCTCATGGCAACGGAACGAACGGGGGGTTCGAAAAGAAACCCCCGGCGGCGGGACGCGGCTCCCCGGCGGCCCCGCTCCGCTCCCCAAACGAAGCCGGAGCGGCAGGAGCCAGCACCCGCCCCGGTCCTGGATCTGCTCCGAGGAGCCTCCGGCGTCGGGGGGGGGAGCCGACGGTGCCCCTTCTCCCGCGCGGAGCTGTCCCGAGGGCTCAGGACCCTTCCCGGTCACCTGTTGCTCCGTCTCCCATCTGTCTCCATCCCTTCCCGGAGGGAAGCCCTCCCAAGAGAGGGGACTAGCCAGCGCCGGCCACCGCTCGTTCTCCAAGGCCAGGGTCAGCGGGGCCTTCGGAAGGAGCCCAAAGCCCGGACGCACGAGCCCCGCGCGCTTCCGCACCGACCCCGCGGCCCGGGGGAGCCGGCGGCCCCCAAACGATGCTGCGTTTCGGTGGGGGAGAAACGGGTCGCCTGCTTCTCGTTACGGGCAGGAATGCTAAACATTTTTGGAGCAACCCCGCGGTGCTGGGGGCCCTGGAAGCACCGTACCGACGGATGCGGCCGGCGGGAACGTCGGGCTACGCAGGGCCCCGAGCGCGGAGGGGGGAGGAAGAGGAAGGCAGCGGGAGGCTGGGGCTGGGAGCAGGTACTGGGGAGCAGCCCCGGGAAGGGGGAGGTGCTCCACAGGATGAGACAGCAGTAAAGAGACCTGCTGCTAATTCCTCCATGCTAGAAATTCCCGGCCGGAGCCTTCTCCGAGCAGAGATCCTTGTTCCCTGGCCGCTTGATCGCTTCTCGCAGCGGGAGAGCGCCGGCAGCTGCTGCCGCCCAACGCCCGCAGCGGGACGGGGGCTGAAGGCACGGGCTGCTTTCATTCATTCATCGGATCGAGTTACTCTTTTTTTTTTTAAATATATATTTTTAAATAGAAAACGCACTTGTGGAAATATTCACGGCGCACACGCGAGCTGCGCGAAGGCCCGGGGAGCTCGGCCGCGGCGGAGCGGACCCGCAGGCAGCGATGGGCTCTGCCAGCACGGGGCCCGGAGCGACCGCGTGCCGAAAGCCCCCGAGAGCCGGCAGTGGGGTCCCTCTCCGGGCACGCGGCGCTTCCTGGAAAAGGGAGACTCTGCCCCTTGCGCTGGGTTTTGCTGCGGCTCTGCGGCAGGATTCGGAGCCTTGCGCAGGGACGGCTCAGCGCCCGGCCCAGCCGAGGGTTTACTGAAGGTTAAATTCCCCCCGCGGCAGCCCCGGGGGACGGGAGCCGCCGGCGTCGCGGGCACCGCGCCGGAGCGGACCTGTTCTCCGACGCTAAGGGATGGTTTCCTCCTTACTACAGCGCTGCTCGTCCAAGGCTCGGGGAGAAGCAGCAAGGCAGCGGGGCAGGACGAGCCCTTCCTCCTCCCTCCTGAACCAAAGGCACAGCCAGAAAAAAAAAAAGAAAGAAATCTATTACTGAAGGTGGCAAAAGTCACGGGGGGGCGGGAGGGGGGAAAAAAAGGCACGCAGGTTTCGTTCAATTTTTAAATGGAGATAAAGGCCTCGAGGAGGGAATGTGACTGGAACAGAGAAAGAAAAGAAAAACCTTCCCTCAAACCCCGGGCAGAGGTTTCCATACTGTGCTCCACAGGAAACCGTCACATGACACTAATTCCCCTTCTTTCCGCTATTAAACTGTGCCGAAAGGAGCTAAACTAAAAATATTAATTTTTCCATGTCAGCAGTTGCTGGAATTGCCTTTGGGAGTGGGAGCAGGGAGGGGCTCATCAGAAAGGGAAGGGATGGGATTTGCCTGATCACGGATGCACGGAAAGGCTCCCAAGGCGCTCGCTCCGGAGAGGGATGGCGGAGCCGCGAGGCTCCAAACCCTCGAGGAACCACGGGAAGCACCTTTCTGCCAAATCCTCGGCAAAACCCGACAGCTCCCAGTTCAACGCTCGCGTACCGGCTCGATTAACGAGTCCGGATCGCCCCGCGGCATTAACGCCACCGTCACGCAGCAGAAGAGCCAAGTCCCTGGGTTGCGACCCAGCCGAAATCCAGCGGGTAGCTCCGGCATGGGGCCTGCTGGGCTGATGACCCTTAGTCCACGTCGGACGAGGCTGGTTTAAACCCCGGCTTGTCCACACAAAGGAAGCGACCGAAACAGCAATCCCAGAATTAAGAGGGATTTTATTCCAGGTATTGGGAATAATTAGCGTGCTTCCCAGGTGGAGGTCCTCCGGGCATGCCTACGGAGAGCAGCCTGGGAACAGCTTTCCAGATAGTTTGTGCTGGAGACGACCCCAAGAATCCCTGTCCTCTCTGAACTTCGCCAAGATCTAGATTTCCCACCCAATCTCACACAGACCAAAGGCTCCAAAACCTCACCCAACTGGGTAAAACTCCGAGCTAACCCAACACTTCACAATTTAAAACAGGCTTAATGTTATTTACCTTGCCCATAGGGCCGGGGGAGCCGATTTCAGACTAGCTCCTTGCAAGCTTGGTCCAAAAGCGGCATCGCCTTTAGAAGAGAGCTGGCGGCCCGATCTTGCGAACTTTGCATTTCGGGGAGGCCGTTGCGTGCAGGCTCCGTGGCTAACGCTCCTCACGTACGACAGCACCAACGCACCAGCTTTCGTTAGGGTTTGGGGGGTTCGGTTTAAATAAGTAGCTTACAAAGAGCAAGAGGCCAGAGCTGATCCTGCCCCACGATGGGTCCCAGGTCGTCTCTGCTGCCAGAGAGGTCAAACACTCGATGCGCTTCCCGTGTTAGCAGCGACTGCATGGAACAACCAGAAATTTCAGCTTTAAAATACGAAGGCAGTTTCTGACCTATATACGTGCGAATAAACCCTGCCTTCGCTCAGCAGCGTGATCCGAGCAGAGAGGATGGGGCATCGCCTTTTGGAGCGTGCGGAAAGCCTAGGAGGGGTCGGAGGAGCGCAAACGCCCGCCGCCCAGCAATCCCAGCCGGAGCAGAGCTCCCCGGGCCGGCGCTGATGGCGTTTAAAGCCTGGCAGCGAAGCAGCAAAGGCCGATTGTTTTAGCAGATGGAAGAGAAGAGGGTGGGATCGAAACGCGAACAGGAAGAAAATGTACATTGCGGTGGGGGTGGGGGGAAGAGAGGGAAGGAGAAGACGATGGAGGAGGAGAGGGCGAGCAGCGGGAATCCTAATGGAGAACATCCCCCCCCTCCCCGCAGACCGGCACCGGTTATAAACGCAAATGGAGAAAACAGACCGCAGATAACTTTGGCGAGCGCGAGGCACCCTTGCGCTCTGCACACCCGGCGGCAGCGGCGGCCCTGCAGCGATTCAAGGGCGACGTGTAGCCTTAGCCCTAACGCCTCCCTAGGGACCGGCCAGCCGGGCAGTTCAGCCCTCCCCGGAGAAGCAGCATCTTACAGCCCTGTTGGGGTTAATAACAGCCTGGATCGTGATATGCAGGAGAAAGCCAGAAAAAAAAAGGGGGGGGGGAAGAAAAAGAAAAAAATAAAATAAATAAAAGGAGCCCATTTTATTCCGTTGCAGCACTAAACTCGGTTTCTCCCGTTAAGGCGACGTTAAAACGCAAGGCAGAATCGGCAGGTAAAAGGCGCCAGCCTGCAATTCCACGTTCACCCGAGACGAGGAAGGCAGCTCTCGGCTGCTGTCGCAAAGGGGCAGCGTCTCTGCCCCGGGCGAGGGTCTCTGCAAGCCGGACCCACTCGGCCCGCGAGCTCGCTCCTTCCCGGCTCTGCAGCGGGAATAACGGCGCCGGGGATGACACGGCACCATCACTGCAGAGCAACACACCCGCTGATGTAACGTGATGTCAGAGGCGGCACGGAGACAGCAACGGTGCCGGGGGGGGGGGGGGGAAGGCGTAAGCACCTCTTGCTTGGCGCCGAGGGCTCCCCGTAAAACGCTCTGCCTGCTCGGAGCAGCGTGGCCTGGAGCTGAACCTTTCCAAACAGGCAGAGCGAACACGCTTTGCCGTTCCCCAGGAAGCGCAGAGCGGCTTCGGCCATCGCCAAATGCGCACGCGCGCGGGTGCCCTGCGTCTCCAAAGCGCCGGTGCGCCCACGTTACGCGGGGCTCCGAGGCAAAGTGCCGAACCCGCCGAGGGCCGCAAAACGTCTGCTTATTGCCGGGGGAAAACAAGCAGTAACCCCCAATCCCTGCTCGGCGGTTCCTCCAGAGAGCAGAGGAAGCAGCTCACCTCTTCAAGGACACGCTGCGCAACACGGAGCCTGCAAAGCTTCTCCCCGGGGCCGCAGACGGGCTTTGCCCTACGTTCGCTCGTCCCTTACAGGGGTTCGGCACTCTCGAGCCCGAGCCTGGCTGGCCAGAGCGGCGCAAGCAATCCCTCCCCTGTTGCAAAAAAAATTAAGCAAGAAAAGCATTCGCACTGGAGAATCTGTGCAGAATTAACCCGGGAGCCGGCAAAGAGGTTAATACCAATCTCATCCGGGGGCAGAGCTACCCGTTCAACATCTGAAGCGGGGCACGCCGGTCCCTGTCCAAGATCTTGTCAAATCCCGGAGCCATCCAAGGGCAGCAACGAGGGCAGCCGCAGCAGAAGCTCGCGCAAACAAGCCACCGAAAGCAAATTAAAGAATTTCCACCACGGTGGGACAGTCCCCGACGTACAGCGCAGAAGGGACAGCGACTCTACAAATGTGAAGAGTTCAGCAGTTACAGCTTAGCTTGTTTACAAATTAGTCATCAGAGGCTTTCCCCAAGGATTCAGTTATTGGCCTCTGCAGCCAAAAGATTTATGGATCTTTCATGCTCGGAGTTGTCTCGGTTTCAAAGGATGCCGTGCTCTGATAAAGCCGCGCAGGTCAACACGCCAGAGATCAGAGTTCAGCCTGTGTCGTTCCTTAAACCAACAGGACTCGGGCAAGCGACTGGCCTCAGGTTTTACAACAAACCACAGAAGATTCAGGTTCTGCTCTACACCGCTGAGAGCAAATGCAGCTAACGAATAAATCTAGGCTACGGCTCCCACAGCAGAAGCAGCAGCAGCAGTGCTGAAGCCTGCACTTACGCAACGAGCATCGGAATCGGTAGCAACGGGTCCAGGCTGCCCTAGCGCAGACACCCCTGAAATCACATCTCTGTGTACGCTGCAGCTGGGTGGCGCTTCCTACGTCGCTGCCAGACCTCCTAAGGACAGTCGCTACGGGAAATTCTGGCCTTAACGAAACACTCGGGCCCTTTGCCCATCAGCGCGTCACCAGAATCAAGCCACGAAGGCTGGGTCTACCCCACAGTTGCTCAACAGACTATCTTGCTCCAAAGACCTTGAAGATGAGGGCAAAGATATGACAGCAGGGAGAACGCCACCATGGCTATCTTGCTGGTCCAGCTTCTCACAAGGGTAAGCATGAGGTTGCTGAACTGGAACCCAAATTTCTAGATGCCCTTCTCACCTGGGTTACGAGGGAAAGACTCCATACGCAGGCAGATGTACGCTCCAGGGCTCCCTTTGGACAGCAGCCGTAGCTAAGGAAAGCTGAAGGTAGCAAGGCCCTGGCCAGCGACAGGGAAAACAAGGAGCACCCAAGCTGGGTCAGCTCCATCTGCTTGGAGACCTCAGCTCCTACTGAAACAACCCTGTGGTGAGGAGGGGCAGGGCCATATCAGAGTAACTCCGAGGCCTGGGCATCAGCAGAGACATGCTCCACTGATGGCTAAAGGAGAACGGATGAACAGGCTCCCATCCCTAACCAAGGGCAGGAAGGTCTTCAATGTCCTCCCTCCCAATGGAAACAGCTCCCTTCCTACTTCTTCTCCCTGCTTCAGGAAAGGAGGCTCCTAGCTGGACAGAGCGGAAGTCACTGGGAGCAGCGATGAACTCCTCAGCCCCGACAGCAGGAGATTTAGCTCTAACGATCTTCCTAAACCTCACCTTACTCCTGAACATTTATGACGTGTCCACAGCCCCAGCTTTCTGCGTAGCAATTCCTTCCCCCTTGTCTCTTGTATTTAGAGAGAAACACGGTGAGAACACCAACCTTCTCTTCTCCAGGACGTACCTTCAGCTTAAAACCACCACGACAGTCCTTTGCTCTAGATCTGCTCCAGAACATGACCAATATATCCCCCTCTTCATCATCTGCTCCTTCCTGTAACCACCCTCCCAAGACCCCGAGGTCCCATGATTACCTGGCTTCCCAGCAAGGGGGATGAGGAACTCCATAACGGCCCCATTCAAATCTGGTTGGCCTCCACCGCATAACTACTCCTTAACCCAAACCTTACATCATCTCCGCCCTAGAGGGAACAGCTCCATAGCTGCATCCCTCACCGAGGGAGAAGGAAAAGGCCTGTAACTACCCCGTCCACCACGTTTGCCTGCCCCTTCAGAAAAAAGGAAGACTCCACAAGTGGCCCAGAGCACCCGCAAGGCACAAGAAGAGCAGCCATACGGGATGGACGGCACCCTCCATCCATCTTGCATCTTCCCTGCGAGCGAAAGACAGCACCATCAATCCCCACGCTGACTCGCCAAAAACAAGGCATCCCTAGAAGCACCCTCCCCAGGGCGGTACCTGCCCCAGGGCCAGGAGAAGACAACCCCGAGGCCGTTCCCTCCCCAAGGAGGGGAAAGCAGCGGCTCCGTACCTACCTCACGCCCTGGGGAAGGGCGGCCACGTCTGTCCCCTACGTACCCCTATAGCAGAAGGGCAGCCAGCCGCACCGCATCCGTGCCGAAGGCTGCGCCTGCACCCCAGGCGCATGGGGACAACCCCGCACCCCCCGTCCCGCGCCCCCCGAACGCGGAAGGGGCAGCTCCTCACAGGCCGCAGCCGGGGAGGGGGGGACACCGACAGACGCAGCCCAGCTGCAACGAGGGCCGCGACCCCCTCTGTGCCCCCCAACCCCTACAGCCATGAGAGCACTCCGCACGTCCCCCCCACAACTAGGGCAGGAGGGACAGGCCCACGCCTCACCTACAAGGGCGCCCCACAACCTGCACGGCCCCCAGCTACCAGGGGCCCCCACATCCCCTAAAGGCCCCCCAGCTACAGGAGGGGGGAGCCCCAGCCCCCCTACATTTCCTATAGGCCTTATACGAAGAGGGGAGGGGAGCCCTGGCCCCCCCCCCCCAGCTACAAAAGCCCCCCTACGTTTCCTATAGGCCTTACGCAAAGAGGGGGGATGGCACCAGCCCCCTCCAGCTATAAGGGCCCCCCACATCCCCTACAGGCCCCAGGTAAAGGGGGGAGAAGGGCCCCAGCCCCCCCCCAACGCCCCACGACCCCCGCACATCCTACAGGCCCCCCAGCTACAGCAGACGGAGAGCCGCAGCCCCCCTCCCCCAGCTATAGGGGCCCCCCACATCCCCTATAGGCCCCCCCGGAGAAGGGGGGAGCCCTCCCCACCCCCCCCTTCCCCAGGAGGCGGCGGGGGAGGGGCAGCCCCGCCCCGCCGCCCCCTCAGAGGCGGGAAAGGGCCCCCCCCCATCCCCCGCCCCGGTCACTCACCGGCTGCCGGCGGCCGGGCCGCGGCGGCGGCGGGGGGTCCGGAGGGAGGGGGCGGGGGCCGGGCGGGGGCGGGGCGGGGGCGGCTCCCGGGGGGGTGGGGGCGGGGTGGCGGCTCGGCGCGCTCCGGGCTCCGGCCGCACGGACCCGCCCCGCCGCCGCTCACCGACAACAATGGAGCTGCCGGCGCAGCGCCGCCCTTTATATAGACCTCGTCACGTGACGGGCGCCGCCCCCCCGCCAACGCCCGCGCCGCGCCCGCCCCGCGGCATGCCGGGAAAGCGAGGCGCGAGGCGCCGGGGAGGCTGGGAGCTGGAGGCGCGGCCCCCGGTGCTCCACCCCCCTCCTCTCCCCTCTCGGGCAGCGCCGGCGCCGCGGGGCACGTCGGGAAATGTAGTGCGGAAGGGGGCGAAAGGAACGCCGGGAAATGCAGTGCGGGGCGGGGTCTGCCCATGCGCTGCAGGGAGCGGCCCTAGGGCGAGCGCTGTGCAGGGGGTGGAGGGTGGATGCAAGGCCTGGGGGGGGGGGGGGGAAGAGGGGGGGATGCAAGGCCTGGCCCACTCCCCCCTTTGCAGCCCCCTGAAGTAGTGCCAGGGATCCCCCCTGCACCCTCTCCCCCAGCCAAATGGGGTTCAGCATGCACCCTCCCGGCTTAGCAGGAGGATGCACAGGGGGCTTTAGGGGCTGCGGGGTTTTACACCCTTGCGAGACCTTGCTGTGGAGCCCAGGGGCTCCTCTCTATCTCGGCTTTACAACCACAAACCTTCGAGGGAGAGAACAGGGAGCAGCAGCAAAGCCGCTCCGCGGGAGGGCTAAGGGGAGCCCCGGAGCCTGGCGGGACCGGGAAGGCTCCCAGGTGCAGCGACGGGAGCAGGGCAGCATTTGGGATAAAACGGAAACCCAGCTGGAAGAAATGAGGTGGCCAGAAGCTGTATTACGGAGGAGTCTAGACAAGAGATTAGCAAGGCTAGAAACAGCAGGAATAGGCAAAAAGTGCCTTATTTCAGAAATAAGTGAACAGCTGCAGCTCTAACGATGGAGAGGCCAAAGGGCAGCTCAGTTGAGCAGCAGTCGGATAAGCTGAGCCTCAGATGGCTTAAGGAGGCCGGGTCGAGGCCGGCCACGGGCTCAGCGAGCAGCTTGAGCTGGGCACTCGCCTCCGTTCGCCCGCGTCTCGGCTCCGAGGTGCCCACCGTGGCCTTGTGCCCACCCAGTGCAACAGCCCACGGGGGCAGAAAGCCGCCCAGCACCAAGCCCGCACCTTCCTCCTCCTCCTCCCAGCCAGCCGGACGCTTGCGCACCGAAACGTTGCATGGACACCGCGGGGGATGCACGGGATCCCCGGCGTTTCCACCCTTCAGCTTTTCCCACTGGAGACCCGTCACTCACCTCGGACCGGCGGGGATGGAGCCCCTTCGAACGTGCTCATCTCCAGAAGGGTTCAGCGAGCAGCCGCAGCGCTTCCCCGCTGGATTAAGGATTAGCCGAGTAATTAACTAATAAGCAGGTCAAGTTATTCATATAGGAAAGCTATTCAGGCAAAGCGCGTTTCGATTAAAAAGCCTCTTCGTCCGCCCACTCCGACTCCCTCCTTCCCGGCGAGGAGCCGGGGTGGAGGAAGGACTGGCTCATTGCTACCTCGTCCGGCTGGGAGCTTTCCTTCTCCTCCCCGAGCCGCCACGTACGACCGCGGAGAGACGGATCACTCGGCCGATGAATTAAAAGAATCTGTACACACCCAGAAACATCGATAGAAAAAGTTTACCAAGTCCATGTCGCTATTGTACATGTCTTATTAAACCTCTTGCATACTAACAGGGAAAAAACAAAACCAAACAAAAGCCAGGATTAAAATACACATCTTCCCAATCGCCGGGCGTACTAAAATATATACAAAAGGCGAGCTGCCCGAACACCAGCCCCTCCGCACGCCGAGGTCGCCGCCCGTCGACCCCTCAGCACGCCGCACTGCTCACAGAGAAGCGAGCAAACCCAGTTTTTACATGGCTTTTCTTGGCATCGGTGCCCCTAGCTGATTTACAGCGCGAGGCCTTGGCCGCTCGCGTCAGGATCCACAGCGGTTCGGAGAGCGCTTGCATCTCCGTTCCTGGCTTGGAATAACCCACCAGCAGCTTTGAAACGAAACTCAGCCACTCCGGCACCAAAGTTAATTCGGCACCGGGTGAACACGGCTGGGCGGCGAGGGCTGTCGTGCGGCCAGCACCCAGCTTTCTTCCTCCGTTGCTCCCCAAAACGTTGCAACGCCGACCCGCACAGACCGTTTGCAGGATCGAGCTCAGGACCATTCGGTTCCTCGCCAACCCCTCTGCTATCCAGGCCTGGACGTGGCTGGGAGGTGATTTTGGGGGCGAGGGGGAGCAGATGAGGTTCTGAAGAACTGCGTCTAGAGAGCTACGGGTCTACAGGCCCTTTGCACGCGGGCAGAATAACGCACCGAGGCCACGGGCGCTCGGCTGGCGCAGGACGGGAAGGTCTGGCCTTCCCACCCCCACCGGCTCCCATTCGTTTCAGGTATTTCAATTTGCATCTCCAAGGAAAAGACATAATTTTTTAGGAGACGGACAAGGATGTCAGGAACTGATTATTTTATGGCTTATAAATAAAGAAGAGCAGCCAGTATTTTAGCAGCAGGGATGTGACTGTTAGATTGTCGCATACACCAGTGCCTTCGCTCACCCCGTGGGACCTTCCCTGGCCTGAGCCCGGATCTACATCTTCTGCCCTGTGCTGGTTCTTGTTGCAGCCTTATTTCAAACAAGACGCCTGATTTATAGCGTATTTTTTTTCCTACTTATTTTGCCCAAAACATTCTAAGTCCCACTAATAAGTCCCACTTGGTTAAGAGGCAGGTGTTATCCAGGGCATCTCAATCTCTACCATGATCCTACGGACAGGGAAGGACCATCCAGTACCTGCTCACCGCTGTCCTGGCCATCTGTACGTAGGCACTTTTGTCACCGTCAAGTCCAACAGGTTTGTCTAAACCCTTCTGACTCGTCTAATTCCTCCTCAGTGCACGCAGGGCTCGACCAGCACCGGTCAGCTATGGAGACTGGGCAGGGGGATGCAGGGGCAGAAATCAAGCCAGCATGCAGCTACCACTCAAATTTTCATTAGGGACACCTATGTCTTCCTTCCTTCCCCTTGAGACTCTTAAAACATGCAGAAAAAAAATCCCACAGACCGAACTAGTTAGCTATTTCTTTATCCAATTTCACTTCGCTTCACTCCACGTTTTGCTCTGACTGTATACATCCGTACAAACTAAATCTGTATATAAAGTTCCTGACAACCTTAGCACTCGCAAGGGAACGATGGCGCCACAACCACACCCATGCACAAAGTCAACACCACTTTCAGGGTGGGCGGAGAGGAGAAAATGAAGTCACCACCTTTGTCTGACAGATGCATTGTAATATTAAAGGAAAGCTTAAAAAAATAATTAAAAAACCCCACCCACCCCCAGCCCTAGCCTACCACTCCATCAGCGCAGTACGCAGCACATTTGAGACCTGCTCAGCTCAGCATGTGCCAGAGAGAAAGTGTCTGTTGGGCCGGTTTCATCAATGTTCACTCGCCAGGCTTTGAGCGTCACGGGAGCCGATGCCTCTCAGAAAAGCAGAGCACGTTTGCCACAGAAAAGCCCTTACGCAGGTCCTATGTCCCCATGGCAAATTTCTACTGATAGCTACGTGAGAGTGCAACCTGGGAACTTTAGCCTCACGGCTCCAGCAGTTAAGCAGCATGTTACCATCAACGGCAGCTTGCATGCCGTAAGAGCAAGGAGGTCGCCCGCGAGAAAGTCCAGAAGAGTAACCAACAGATCAGGGTCTTTCGAGAAGGCGCCCAGCAATTTCCAGATCTCTGCTCGTGTCCTTGTGCTGTAAGTGAAGGGTCTTTGTGCGTGACGAGGGGACCGCACACGTTCCTCATCCAGTCCCCTCCTATTTTAAGATGATGTGGTAGCTATCATTGGTTTCAGCTGCAAAGGAAGCAGAGCTCATGAAACACCCACAACTGGAAAGCAATCTGCTGGATTCTTCTTCCCCGAGAAGTACGGAGGGGAAATAACGCAGAACGCACGCATTTACGCACCTTTCATGGTGTCCAGAACAAAACATGATTCATCTTGGAAGTTCTGTATCATCTGAAAGAAGCCATGAAAACCAGCTTAGTTGAAAAATGTATTTAAACACAGCCTAAGTGCTTCACAGGCGTAAGTGAAGGCTTTGTTTCCTCTGCGCATTCTGTCATTCTGTCAGTGATGGGCACAGATTTAGAGTACCGAAAGGGCTAGAAGGTTCAGTCAGGAGAGCTCAGTGCTCTGGGAGGTAGGAAATGCACTAGCCATAAATATTTATTCCTTCCTCCATCTCTGCAGAACTGAACCAGCAAGCCAAGAGACAAATGATCACATTCCAGGATGCTACTCAGAGCAAAGTCTCCCAGCAATCTCTCTGTTTCTATAGCAAACCTGAGTCCCAACATCCCTGGCTCTGCAGGCTCCAACAATCATCTCTGACCCTTGGGAAACTGGAGGTGACCTGAGCACGGCCCTTCCTGAAGACCTGCTCGGGCAGGCTCAGGGACCTGTTCCTCTGGGGCCCTGGGCAATCTCCGCAGCAGAGCTCAGAGTATAAGCAGGCATGAATCAGCTGAAACAAGCTAGCTCACGTGGTAGCAAGGAAGTTCCTGGGTAGCACCTAGAAGCTGTTACCTCATCGCTGATCAGCACGTGGATCCCTGTTGGACCTTGTTTGTAAATCTGGCTGATCTGTCGAGAAGAGATACTGAAGAGCTGGGCTAATTTCTCCGTCAGTTCCACCGCTGTCAGCTCCTCCAGATAAATAGCGTGGTACACTACAAGAAGGACAGGAACTATTACAGCTAGACGCCAGTACGACTTCCGTGTCTACACGATGGATGTGGAGACACTTAAGCTAGCCCCACACACGCTAAGCCGGGGACAAGACTGTGCATAGGAGCGCTGCAAACAGGCAGCTTCGCTCGTGCACGACACAGCTCGTGCCCAGAAGCATCACAGCCACACTGGGAAAGGGCTGGGCACAGGAGATCGAGCCCTGCTTTCCAGGAGGTTGAACACCTGCTCCGCCGTGTCCATCTCACGTGGCTATCATCTTTCCAAGCCCCAGCTGCTAACTCTGTACGCAATTATAGCTCAAGGGTCTCTGCCCTCTGCTCTCACTGCAGGGCTGCCCTGAGCTATGTAAGCAACAACTCTGCAGCAACTTGGTCGTCGCCACTGTCCTGCAACGCTCGCTCTGTGTTTATGCAGTCCTCGCCCCCAAACCTTCCATTTTGACTTAGCATCAGTCGAGCAAGACTTGGCACCAATCCTGGCAGTTTCCAATCACAGTAGGATGGAAAAGCCGTTCTGGCACCTCCCCAGAACCCCCCCCTCCCCCTTTCTCCCACTCCTGCAAGGCAGTTCCTGCAGGGAAGCGAGAGGAATCTGAATTGGAACAGGGCAAGGAAAGGACGAGCCGTTTGCTTTCACACTCGCCGCTTCAGTCATGGAGGTGGATAAACTGGCGCCTGGCTGCTCCACAAATGTAGGTCACTCATTGTTGTCTGGGCAATGCTGGATTCTCACCGGAGCTATCATTTGTCAGTTTAGCGCAGGCAAAATGCCAACAGTGAGATTCTGCAGCCACCCATTCGGTTGGCAAGGAGAAAAATCAGCTGGATAGGATGGGAGCAAGTAAAGGGCTCGCCGCAACCTTACACCACCCTTACCGAAGGACAGGGCGCACAGCGGAGCCGCAGCCCTTTTGCTTGCCTACAGAGCCTGCATTAGCTTGCACGTGAACTTGCTGCCTCCTCGCAGCGAGGAGAAAAGAATGACAGCAGCCAACACAAGGCGTAGCAGCTTGAAAGCAGAAGGAAACCTTCTTCAAGCTGCTACGCAGATTAACTGTATTCCAGTAAAATAAGCAGCCTGGGAGAGGGGCCCTTTGCTAGGTGACGCTTGCTGACAGCTCATGGACGCTCCTGCACTTCTGTTTGCTGAACCCTGCTGCTGGTTTCTCCCCCTTGCCCCACCTGCGGCAACCCAAGCACGTGCGCCCACAGCAGCCCTTACCAAAGAAAGTACTGCTGGCGGTGTCCCCGTCCTCATGTTTCTGCTGCTGGAGGTCCCTCAGCTGCTGGGACTCCTGACACACGTAGATAGTCAGTCTGGGCCGCACCATCCTACGGGCAGAGCAGCAAGTGAATGCCGTCGAATGGGCTCGAGGACTCACCTAGCTCCCCTGACACTTGGCCAACACTCTTCTCTCTCCAATATCCTCAGAAGCTAAAGAGCAGCTCCATGGACTCCTCCATCTTCAGGCAAAACCGAAAGAGGCATTGTGGCTGTCCCCACCTGGCTGAAGCAGTGCGAGGTGATTGTGCACGAGGAGGGGATCAAGTTGGCATGGGGATGTGGCCAACTGGCTACCGAGCAGCTCACTCATCCGGTCCACTCCGAGGACAGAGCAGCTGCGGTACAGACCGAGGCCTGCTGACAACACGCACGCTGCTCATCAAAGTAGAGTCTCGCTTTGCAGTGCAAAAGCAGCCAGTGTCCCCTGCCCTCCGTGTCCTTCTCCCCAACACAGAGCTGCAACGTTTCAGTGCTATCTCGAGAGCCATCAGAAACAGGGCATTAACTCCCCGGAATGCTCCACACGCGCAGCTCTTGCTGCCCCGCATCAGAAATCTGCGCCGATACCTCCCCAGAGCCTCCCGCCAGGATACGGCCCGCCACGTGCTCTGGGCCTCTCCGCCCGGCTGCAACAGTTGCTTTTGAAATGCCCCAACTCAGGCAGAAGGTCCGAGTTAAACAGCAGGCCTAGTTTTTTCAGAGAAAGGTGCAAAGGAATATTCCTTTTACAGGAAGGCTATTCCACTGAGACAGGTTTAGAGGCATTTCAGAGGACAGAAGAAACCTGTCTTGTGTCTGGATTCTCTGATGTCTAGTGAGGTACACACGGACCAAATCTGTCCCCCCTCTCCCTCAAAGGGCAAGAGCATTTCTAATACTTCTCCCTCACGTGGATTTTCTCCCCCAGGTTGTCTCTGGAGTGGCTATCCTGCTGGCTGAAACAAACTGGACTGAAACAGGTTCAGAAAGATTAAAACTCTCTGTTCTCTCTAATAGCAAGTCCCAAGCAAGCAGCCTAAAATAAATACAGTCGTCTACTGTCCACGATCAGCTTTTACAGCATAAAACATACCGTCCTTTTAACGCATTGAAGAGCCTGATGCCATCTGCAGGGCCACAGATCTGGATAACATCTTCTCTGGTCAGCTTCAGTAAATCTGCACCTAGAAATTTAAAATCAAGAGGAGAAGTCACACAGCCAAGCCCAGATTATCTAGGGGGGGGGGAGGTCTGGACACCACGGCCGTGCCAGCACTCCCTCCTCCCACTCACCGAGCTCACACCATGCCCGAACTCTTTCTGCTAATAACCCCCCTCCCTTCCCACAGAAGGACGTTTGCAAGTTTTTCCAGACTGGTTTTGCAAGAATGTGTTTTGGTACAACTGCGTGTCCTGCATTATCAGTGTTTTTCTTTTTACAGCTTGCTATCCAGCGCCTCTGTGACCCTGGATAATGGAGACAGTATCACTAGGGAAGGAGAGGAAAATAAATATGAAACATTTCTTTATACACAGCATTATCCCCCAGCGTGCACCAGATCAGCATTTCTCAGCCTGTTTTAGAATCGGGGGGTGCTGTAAAGTTTTGGAAGAGAAACCGTCGCAGTCCCCACTATTTTGTCCGTCAAAAGCAAGGTGAGAAAGGAAGAACACAGCTTTCAGGTAGCCAAGTTTTATTGTGTTACAAAAGAACGATATTTTGAAACATTTATATTTGCAACCCTAAGGTGCAGACGGCCTCAGGAGCAACCGGAGGGAGGGGGCAGACAAGGAGGGGCTGTCGAAACCTACCTGAGAAGTTTGTGAAAAGCCGTGAAAAGGTGGAGAAGCGGTTTCGGTGCAGCCACTGCTGGGCCTCCTGGGGCGTGCTCGTTGGCAAGAGGTTCTGCAATGCAGGAAGAGAAGGGTCACAGCCTCAGGGGCGATGTGGAAACACACTCCCATGGAGGGACAATCACAGGTCAACTGAATCGGTGTTTATAATCACAGTCTTAAATCCAGACCCAAGCGCGCCAGGGTCACACGCAGAATGAAGGCTGCGGCCTGGATAGTTTTTGATTTGATTTAAAAGATTTCAGAGGTGCAGAGAAAGAGGAGAGCAGCAAAGGGGAAAGCACCAGTGAAGATCAATGCCATAAGTGAAGGCGGACTGTGCTGCAGATTTTCACCCCGTCACGTCTTTTTCCAGCCAGGAGTCAATGAAAGCTGTAACTCCCCAAAGCCGGTAACGAGAACAGCCTCCGGCCTGTTTTACGCAAGCTCAGGTTTGCTGCGTAACAGCCTTTGTAGATCAATGCCTGGCCTGGCCCCATCCCACCGCTCTGGCCAGCAATCAGCCAGCCCGGATGCAAAGACACCCCTCTCCCCCTGCCCCAGCGAACTCCAGAACGCAGCCGCCGATAAACCCACCACCGCTCCATCATAAAACCCCCTTTTCTGATCTTTGTGCCATCCTTACCACAAGCATAACACCTGAAGTGTGACTTACATCTGCGATCGGAGGGGGTGGCTCAGGCTGATGGTTTGGGGAGCCGTTTCTAGATTGGGGAAAAGAGGCAGACAGAGCAGAACACAGGGTTAGCAGCGCTCTTCCCTCTCCGGCCTGGGATCCGGGCAGGCAGCGCAGCACCCGCCCTCCCAAGCCCCGTGCCCGGCTGGCACACGGGCCACGCAGAGACCAGCGCGCTGAAACGCAAGGGCTGCAGACAGCTACGTGACTGCGGGAATGCCACTGGCAATACCACCGTCGCTGCGGCGAAATATTTGCAAGAACAAATGGCTGATATGGATATGAGAGTATTAACATGATGGGAAAAAGCAGAGGGAAGCAGGCTGGAAAGGGAATGCAGGGGAAAGCGCTGGTCAAACGCGCACACACTCCTCATGCACGAGTCGAGCTGGCCGGCAGTCAGGGAAGGTAACGGCGCTCATCTCCAAGGGCCTTTTTCACCGACGCTGCCTCCGAGCAGGCTGCTCCCTCTCCCTCGCGTCTTGGACCAGGCGCTTCCTTCGCTACTGCTCACCGCCAGCTCGGACACATCAATCTCTCGTGCAAGCCAGAAATCGATAGGCAGCCAGGCAACCTCCTCGCGCCCTCCAGACTTACCCTTCACCGATGGAAAAACTGCTGTGGGAGCTGTTGAAGCCAGGGGATGGCGCATTATTGACATACGTTATCTCTGGCCAGGGAGAACACTGGAAAGGAAAACCCAGCAGAGTCACAGGATTGCTTTCAACAAGCGTACGCACCTGCTCTGCTCAGCGCAGGTTAATACCTATTTGTTGACTGACAACCTGCTACGAAAGGGAACCGCAGAATAAAGCAGGGGATTAGAAGAAGTCAAGCCAACTCATTGCAGGAGGTCACAAAGCTCAGACTAAGCGAGCTGTCAGCTCAGAAGGCCAGAAGTCACAAAATTCAAATACAGGGAGATCTGGGATCCAAATCATCTCTCCGGCACGGGGCTGACCCACGCAACAAGCAGCGGCCAAAGCACCTTCACGAAGCAAGCGAAGTCACAGCTGGAGGCTGAGCTCAGGCCCGTTCACGTGGGGTAGGACAAGGGCTCCCTCCCCAGGGCAGTTAGGGGTGTTTAGCACTGACACTTCAAAAGATCACGTTTTAATAGACTGACACCTTCTACCAGCAAAGGAAGAAAACAACAGGGGTTTTTCCTGCTGACTCAGGATCTAGGTGGCCAGTAGCCACACATGCAAAACGAAGTCTGCAGGTAGAGGTAAAATCTTTTATTAGATCATCTGTTACAGTGCGGGGGGAAAAAACCAGCAAGTTTCCAGGCACACGAGCCCTTCTTCACGTCTAGCAAGAAATGCCTCCTCTGCCTACAAAATTTCTCTTGCTTTCGTCTCCCAGCTGTAACAACTTAGCCAAACATTTCACAGCATTTCAGTTCGCAACACCCAGTTTCTTGCCTCCTGTGACCAAAGCAAGCCAGATTTGGTTAAAGTAACAAGCCTCTTGCTGCCTGACAGAGCACCCCACCTCTGTGAGTATCGTGGTTTCATAGGAAGGCTGGTATTTCTCTTTCTCATGAGGCGTTCGCTTCTCCATCTTTTCTCTGTCCGTCTTCTGTTTCCTATCAGCTCCTTTGGGCTGGAAAGGAGATATTTCTGTCAGAACACCAGCGTTGGGCAACGTGGATAAGAGTCAGCAGAAAGTTAGATTTACGGTAAATGCAAAGACCAGACACGGTAACTTCTCTTCGGACTCACCCACTTGTTGCTTTACAGAGGAAAAAGGAAGGGAGCTGGGACGAGCTGCCCAGGGAATTAAATATAGGGAGAGCATCAGTCCTGTAACAGCCCTTCCCATGTTAATGTGAATATCCTAATCTACCCAGAGCCCTAAAAACAGCCCTCGATTCCAGAGCATCCGAACGGGGAGGTGAAACATCTTACAGAAGAAACTTCTCCCAGTCTGAGACAAGGCCGTAGCGCGCGTTGGCGTCAAGGGCACAAAGAGCAGTCCCTGGCCTTGCGGAGGTGAGAAGCACACGTCTGAGCTGGGTTACGTTTACTGCAGCGCAATCGCACGGCTTTAAGAGGTGGCAAGGAGGAGGGAAGGAGCAAATAGGCGACACAGGCATCGTAACCACCCAAGCTATTCTGGGGCTCCCCTTAAAACTTCTGGCTGTGGACGGACTCTGCCTTGGCTCCTCAGTTTGGATTTGGATGGAAGGAATTTGTCCTTCGCAGGCCGGAGTGCTCTGCCGACATGTGGGTGCCACACGAGCGTATCCGTGCAGCCATGGCACTAGCAGAGGAGCGTTAGGACTGCAAATACACCCGGGTGCCACCACGGCCTTCCCGTTCTTTCCAGCTCCAAATCAGTCATTCCCTAATTTGTTTCTTTACAATTAAACAACAGACAGAGCCGCGTTTCACTACTCCTCCTGCAACTCCTCCCTTTTTCTGCTTTTTAAATCTGCACGATCTGGTTATCGCAACGCAACCGCCAGAAACAACGGCGACGAGCAGCAGCTGAACTTCAGCAATCAAACGCAGCCCGGGGCAGGCGAACCCTGGATTCGCTCTTCCTCCGGACAGCGAAGCGGAGACCGGACACCCCACTGCCACCAAGCCCTTAGCTGCAGTCTAACCAGCCACTTCCAGCCAGGAAAATCTAACGGTTGCTATTATCTTCCCAGTTTCCGTGGTCAACACTGTTGCCTCCAGAGAGAAGGATCTGCGCTCCAGACCCCGGAGAGCACGGATCAGAGGTTGTTTTCAAAGCACAGACACACACCCAGTTTGGAGGGGCTGAAGGGAGAAAGGAAAGACCAGGGCAGGAGCCCAAATATAACACAGCAACCCGGAGACGAAGGAGACCCTGCGGGGAACAGGTCGCACCCAGGCCCGGGGAACCGCGAGCACCGCGTCAAGCCCGCCGCCCCCACTGCGATCGCAGCGCCGGGAGAGCGGCCGCGTCTCACGAGCGGCGGACAAGGCCGATACCAGCAGTCGGGAGCCCTGGGAAGGGCTCCGGCAGGCGGCTGTCGCCGAGCCCGGCACTCCCCGTGATCCGCCGCGGCCCTGCAGCGGCCTCCGGGGCAGCGCCGGAGAGCGGCCGGTAGGAGCAGCGGCAGGTGAAGCTCCGTTCTAGAGCGGAAGCTTTTCAAACTTGGAACCGTAACCAGGGGGGGCGAATGTAACGGATCGCGTCGGCCCCAGGCCCGAGCACAGACCCCGGCCGGGCAATCCTCGGGGGGAGCTTCACTTGTGGGGACTCCAGCTACTGCTGGGGGCTCTCCCGCATCAAGGTTGTTGGAGGAAAAAAACAAAAAACCAAGTAAATAAAAAAGAAATCCCCCCAACATCCCCTGGCACGAAAAGCCGCAGCTCAGCAGAAGCGCGGAGGCAGACGCCTCACAAATCCCACCGCTCCTCCGGGCGCTCGCTCGTAACCGGCCTCGTCCCCTAACTCAGCGCTCTGCAGCCATCCAGGCCGTTTGCACCAAGGTAGCAGCCAGGGCTCGGACAGGCCCTGACAACTCACACTCCTGCCTCCGAAATTTTATAATCCGAGCAGGCAAAACAGAAGAGAGGAAGGGGGGGGGGGGAGGAAAAAGCCAAGTCAACACAGGTGAGACGCATTGCCCAACGCCCCACAGCAACTTCACGGCAAAACTGCAAAACAGCCCAGGCTCCCGGCCAGGCAACGGACTCAGCCGCATGCCAAGGGCCCTAAAGGGAGAAGAACCGAGGACCACGGCCAAGAGTTTGCACGATGTTACAGGGAGGACAGGGAAATGGAGCCTCTCCAAGATGACGTTCATGTACCAGACAGCGTGGGCACCGTGTGCCCCCGCCAACTACCCACACAGCTGCTCCGGGCTGCCCTCCGGCGTGACACCTGGGCTTCATGGCGTCAGCCGCACCGCTTTCGGCCACCCACAGCCAGGCACGTCGTCTACGCCAGCGCGTGCTGCTTCAGGGCTTCCACAGCCAGATCGGGGCTTTGGGCTTGCTGCAAAGAGCTCACAACAGAGAGCAGCTGCCTGCGCCGCTGCAGCGTCCAGCTGCGGATGGACCACCAGGAGTCACAGCCACAGCAGGAATTGGGTAACAATAAAATGGGGAGTTTGGTCAGACACAAAGATCTCTTTGAGGATCTCCAAGGTGATTAGACTCAAGGCTAAACCTAGGAGCTTTTGGAGAGGGGCAACGTAACCCGCTTTCTCCCCGGCACATTGTTCTTGGCTTATTGGTTTTGCTAGCCACAACGGCATCCAGGTTCGATGGACGCACAGGAACCAGACTGGCAGGGAGAGAGGGGCAACGCAAGAGGAGAAGGATGGAGAGTCCGGTCTGCCTGGAAGCCAGGCCATGGTCCTGCGCTCACGACATTTGCCGAGGCTGCGGAGGGACTCGGGATCAACTCCCGGTTCGTTTCCTACAGGGGGAAGGACACAGACTGGATCTGTGTGTGCACAGCAGGTTGAGGTACCTTGAAGACCTTGATCTGGCAGCTGGCAGAATGCAGGTGCTCCGTGTACTCCCCATTTTCATTCTCCTTAAAGGTGTCTATCTGGACCCGAAAGGGCACCCCCTTCTCTCCTCCGTGCTTCCGCATGGTGAACTCCGTGCTGATGCAGTGAACCTGAGGGAAGCCAAGGCATCCCGCTGTTAATACGGCTGCTGCGGGTGAATACGCACTCACTGGTCCCATACAAACATCCCGGTCCCCTCGCGCCAGCCAGCACAGCGCTCGCTTAAAGGGCGGCCCAGCGGCTAGGGCAAAACAGAGCACTTGGATGGGAACACACCGAGTAACACCAGCGCTAAGGAGTTAAGGGGACGTCACAGCAGAGGTGGAGCCACATTCTTCCAGCAAGTTTTGCAACCTCTGAATGTTACAAGTGATCCCTGGATCAGCAGGGCAGAGAGTTCGGCTGCATCAGCCTCCACCTTCGGCAGCCAGTTTATTCTAGGCGGAAGGGCCAGATTTCCAAGGGGTATTTTCAGCAGCTGGTGGGATTTGCAAAAGCATCTAAGCAAGACGGAGACCTAAATCACCAAAACCAGTGGGAGCTGGGTAGTAGCAGGTATTTCAAAAGCAGCTAGACTGCACCTAGACCTCTTTCTTAAGGGAATAAAACCCTTTGGAAAAAGCTGGCCCAAGTCTCTTCTCAAACACACAAATAAAACAGCTGCACTTGTGCCTCACTAATGCCTGAACTGTTGCACTCTTGCAGTGCTTGGGGCAGGGGTAGGGTGTATTCCAGTTTACATCCTTCTACCACTGCATCATCTGGCTGCCATTTCAGAGCTTCGAGTCAAAAACCCACTTCTTCACCCTTGGAAAAATTTAATTTTCCTTTCCTAAACCCCTGCAAGAAGAGTTTCCCCACACCTCTTCTTTTACCTGGATAAACACTGAAGTCCTCTTTGAAGGATCCCATAGAAACTCCACTGTATTGAGCTGGGTTGGATTCGCTCTAGGATCAATGATCCCCACGGACATTGGGATATCTGTAGGAGCATGTACAGAGAACAAACTGCAGTTTATGACTGGAACAGGTGAAGGAAGAGAGATTCACAGGGAATATACAGAAGCACCAATGAATCTCACTGTCTATCTCAAACTGCAGGACACTGATAGCACTTTGTCCTTTAAAGTCAAGAGACCGGGGAGCTTGGCAGGGGACACTTCAGGCATCCACCGGCCAAGATGCTGCCCCACGTACTTACCGATATCCAGTATCCTGTCCCCAGGCCTGTTCCACCTCCAGCCCTCCAGCTGCTGGTGCTCCGTGTACTGCAGCCGCCGGTCATGAAACACCACCCGGAATATGCTCTAGAGGGAACAAACAGTCAGCGTCCAGAGTCGCCCCCAGGAAACCCGACAGTCTTCAAGCTGCAAGTGCTTCCCTGATGGCATCAGGGATGATGACGCCTGGCACGGACGGTCCCAACTAGACACACGTACATGCGCTCTCTGCTTACCTTTACCAGTTTCCCATTTATCTCCGGCAACTCCCCGATTTTCCTGTTGTCCAACATTCGGATTTCGTACGATTGCCCTGAGGGAAAGAAGACAAAGGCTCCTTGCCATTAGTCATGGATGGATCTTCGCTGCTGCCCCTCCTCTGGCATTTTGACATCTTTTGCTGTCACATTAGACACGTCACTTATCTCCTTGCCATGTTTTAGTCAGGGTCATATGAGCATGGGCCATGGAAAACGGCCGCTGCCGTAAGGCCCCTCTCCAGGAACAGATAATCCTTCTCCTTTCTACTGATCTGTAGTGGTGCTTTCTATGAACTGCCCTTACTAACTCAAATCATGTGCAGTCAGACCAAGACCAGGACTCATTCATCCTGTTCTCCGAAGCGTGGTGGATACACTGGGCCCGAAGTTAACCAACTGCACGATCCATCTTGTGCTATGCAGATTTTTATTACGTTAAATCCTACAGGCAATTTATGTTACCACAGTAAGCCGAGGGCAGGCAGGAAGATGTCGGAGCTGGTAGCTGAACAGAAGCAACCTGGGGTTTAATAGCGAGACGGTTTCTATTTGCAAAGGAAAATTTCCAAAGGGGGAATTTTATTGTTCAAACTTGGAGCGTTTCAATGAAGGACACATGATCTGGGGAAGGCAGCAGGCTTCGCTCACCTTGATTGAGATAGGTGAGCGTTTCATCGTGGAGCTTCACTGCGGGTGACGTGGCTGCACACAGCACGTACTGGAAGGGCAGAATTTTGTTCTCGTTTTCAGGCGGCAAACTCGACTCTTCCTGTTTGAAGATGGGCAGGGCAAGGACGTCGCTGAAAACAGATTTGCCAGACATATTCATTTCAGCTCTGGCTACAGAGGGATGATGCATCTGACATTTAGTTCCTTCCCCTCCTAGGAAAAGCATTGTGCTTTTCTAATTAAAAAAAGCACATACCCTGACATCTCTCTGCAGACTTGCAAAGGAGCATTAAAGCAGAGTAGTCTGCAGCTGAGACGACCCCAACACCCATTCTTGCTAGAGCCTTTTTCAAGTTAGCCGCCCTATCCGATTCGCCCATTTCTTGCTTCAGACCTAAAAAAGGCAGTCAAGTTAGCGTTTGCGGTGGAAACCCAGCTCCTCCAGCAGTGCGGCTGCTGTGCTGCTTGTGCATCCGTGCAGAGCCGCTGCAGAGAAGGCAGGATGACATCAGTATCACACCGAGAAACTCCCGTCCCCTTCCCCGAGGTATCCCGCTGGGGCTTCCTGCGGTGCAAACTGGGCCCTAACGCTTTCCCTTCTGTTCGGGGGTCTGTCAACCAGAAAGTGCTGGTTTAACTCTGGAGGGAGAGGAAGGGAAGCAGCAGATTTGGAATAAACTCCCTCCATCGCTTCCCCTCCAGGCAGAGCTTCGAGATGAAAGAGCGGCGGGACTCGGCCTGCGTGAAAAGGAGGCTCTTGGCCAAATAAAAACCCTCCCCTTCGCAGAAACATCAGCGCCTTGCCCAAGCGGACGAACCAGCCTCCCACCACACCCTGCCTGCAACCCACGAAGGAATTTCAGCCACCACCTTGAGTCGAGAGAGAGTAGCCAAGAACTCGTTTACTCCTAAGGAGCGGCGTGGCAGGAATTTGGAATCCTGCTCAGGTCAAGGTCACCAGTTTTTTCCTCCTCCTCCTCCCTTGCAAAAGCCGCCCACGGGCCCCGCGAACGGAGGCGTCACGCAGAGCGGGGGCCGAGACCTCGGAGCACGTCACCCGAGGTGCGCGGTCAGGGAGCCGAGCCGAGCCTCCCTCCGCAACGGCGGGGGAAACCTGCAGCAAGACGCACGCAAACCTCTGCGGAGCAAATCCTGCAGGCTGATAAACGAGCTCCTTTGCGCAGGCTGCGCAAGAGCGGGAGGAACGAGCCCTTCCAGCGGGAAAGCAGCGGGAGCAGAGCCTTCCCCCAACAGTTTCTCATTAATAAGCCAAGAGCCCTTTGCGCCAGGTACCGCGCCAAAACCAGCCCCTAATCCCGACCGAGAATTTGGGAATCCCATGGAGGAGAGGACCCGGCAGCTCCCGAAGCCGCTCAGTGGCACAGTCCCACGGTTCTGGCACTGCCACAGTTTTGGGGGATGCTTTGCCTCGCACACGGCACAGCCGATGCCGTGAAAGCCACGCTGCAGGTCCCCGCTCCAGGCGACGCGGGATAAACCAGAGCCAAGGAAGGCGACTGCTCCAGGCAGCCATTTACCTTACGGCGCTGCCGTTTCCCGAAAGCTGACACGACCCGTGTCCAGCCTCCGTTTCAACGGCATGAGGAACCGTGCTCTGGGGAGCGATCCCACGCCGGCAGAATGGCTTGAAGTTATGGAGGCATCTGACAAGCCGTTAACCTGCAATGGCCAAGGCACCTTCCTGGCTATCATGTTATATGAGATGAGTTTTAAGAGAACTCCTTACTGCGCCCCAGAGCAGCATGGAGATGCTCCAGCTTGGGCTCACCATCCTCTGGATGCTGTTACTCCGCTCCTGGCACTAGCTGGGAGGGAAAAGCGGAGATGGTGTCCAGGGCTTGCATTCAAGCCCTATTCTACCAACCTTTTTGGGGGGAGGATGACATCCCCGTATCTTTGCAACTGTGCAAAAAGTTTGCCGCCTCCACTTTCACCTAAGACCGCAGAGCCTTTTTCCACGCTCGGAAAGGCCGAGCAGCAACAAGAGCTTTGCGAATAACGTTACTTTCAAAAACCCTGGAGATACCACTGAGCATACGAACACGCATTTATTAGAAATTAGAATTAGAAATTGTTTTCGAGACTGGCTTTCGGCAGCTGCTTTGAGCCGCAGCGATGTCCAAGAGCAATTACTCCCTAGTGTATAAAACAGAACATCTCCCCACCCATTCACATCGACGGA
This sequence comes from Apteryx mantelli, assembly GCF_036417845.1. Lineage (NCBI taxonomy): Eukaryota > Metazoa > Chordata > Aves > Apterygiformes > Apterygidae > Apteryx > Apteryx mantelli. Next base: position 2,529,489 of record NC_090010.1, on the reverse strand, counting down.
CCGTGGGATAAAGCGGAGACGGGGCAAGCGTGCTTCAGGAGCACGCGCACGACCTCTCCGGGCTCTGGATTGGCTGCCAAGGAACCACCAGGCTGCGCGGCGAGATCCCGCTGGTCCCTGGTTAAAACGACGGCGTGGGAGCAGAGCGCTACGCTCACCGTAGAGCTATTCTCACTGTAGCAGGAGTCCGTTTTAAGAGTAGTTTCAAAGCACTAAGTTCTGCTCAACGGTCAAGCTGCATTCCTCTTCTGTTACAGGCTTCAGGATTTGGAGGCTTAGAGGAGTACAAGAAGGAGGAGTTAAATCAGATCCTTAAAAGGTCAGCTTTCCCCCCCCCCCCTTTAGTTGAACATTAAAAGTTTTCCCAAGGAAAAACTGGACTTATCTGGCCAAACACCAGCTTCCACCCTAACAGGGTTTTAACCCTTTGGTTTCAAGACATCAAGTATCCACCTTTCTTCCAAAGATGCCCCAGGAACGTCTATCATTTCCACACCGAGCCGAGCAGGAGGACGGCTCGGCGGCTTCTTGCAGTTCCTTCACCTCTCCCTATGTTGGATGGCCAAGTCTTGCCATTTTGGTACTCTCTAAGCTTCCCTCCTGTGCCGTTCCCACGCAGGAGAGGGAATCCCGGGCGACAGGGCCTGCCCCCGTAGGGCGTTTCCAACGTCCGTATCCAGCCCATCGTCCCGAGGCAGCAATGCCCCCCGAGAAAAGCGTTCCTGCCACGCCAGCCCCACGCCGCTGGACCATCCTCGCTCCCGTCAGCACTAATCTCTCCCAAGTAAACAACACATAATGATGCCCATCAGCTCTGGAACTAACTTGAAGCACGAGTGCTTACCAGTGCATGACGAGCTCTGTATTAAACTCTCCTAATAAGACCAGGGGAGAGCCGAGCACCAGCAAAACACATGTTCCTGCCAGCCCGCGCTGACCCAGGCTCGGGAACGTGCCCAGGAGAAGCACTGCTGAAAGGTGCTTTTTATCGCTAGCAACATCAGCCAGAGAACAGAGCGGAGAAGAAATATTCAGAGCCCGATATTTCTCTCCCACCTAAATCCCAACTTATTAGACATTGCTTATAGCTGCCCGGGTGCCCCAGGCACAGTACTGATGATGCATCACGATGCAGCAGAAAACAAACGTATGGAATTAAGCAAATTACATAACCCAGAGGACGAACTACGTCCTCGTGTGGAGAACCAGCACATTAAAGTCATCCAGACTTTCAGGGGAGGAAGCGCCACCATCCCAGAGGGCTCAGGCCACCAGCTTCCAGCGCGTGGGGAGCTCTTACACAATGCTGGATCCAAGTCACATAGTAGAAGTTAGCAATGCAGCTTGCTGTAATACGTCAAGGCGCTTTTCAGAGCGCCAGAAGCTCAGTAAGTCTATTAACGCAGCACGGATATCCGCCAACCGGGGCTGCAGAGCCGTCACTTCAAAACCCTTCTTGAAACCAGGGCTCTCGATTTCTGTTTGCTAACACCCCCAGGAAAGCGATACCCGAGACATGTTTTACCGGGAGCTGCAAAAGCGAGAACGGCGGGCGGCCGTGCAGCTGTATTTCTGGAGCAAACCAGAGTCAAACCCCAATTAGTCAGCAATAACGATGGAGCAAGCGGTGCCGCGCCACCGAGGAACAGCGCTGTCGCTACCCCGCAGCGGCGGCGGCTATTACGGACGGTGGAACCGCACCAACAGGTAGGTTGTTAAAGCATCACCCCGATATCCCTGTCCGCACGGAGCGATCCTTTACCGCAGAGGCCGGATGGGGCCTGCGAGTTGCTTCCCGGCCTTTCGATCGCGACGGCCGCGGGTTTCGCTGAGAGCTCCTTGGCTGGGAACCCGGAGCATTTAGACACCATTATGTTTCTGTGCTATACGACCCAGGTAATAGGGTCAGTTTTTACATGTTGCAGGGCGCAATAAAAAGTTAAATATTTATAGGGACAGCATCACTGTAAAACAGCAAGGGCTTCGAAAGCTCAGCAGGCCCTTAAAAGAGGGGGAAGAGGCCCGGACTCTTAGACAGCATCTCCGGGGAAAAATCTTAGCCACCTTCGAGGGGCAGCGAAACGCCGCAGCCGCGGCTGCTACCTGCAACCCGACCCGAGGCGGTGCGGAAGGCACGTCAGTCATCCCGTCTCCTGCTAGTCTTCCACGTTGCCATCATCCGCCCAGCTTAGGACAAGTCATTTTAAGTTTTGTTTGGGGTGAATCAGGAAGCTGCAAGGCCTTCAGCGATGGAGGTGCCGCGAGCAGCTCCCTAATCGCCCCGCACGCCCCGGGACTCGCAGCCGGGCGCATCCCGGCAGAGCAGGCGCAGCCAAAAAAAACAGCTGTTGGGAGCGGATTTCTCTGCGGACAAACCGACGTGGTCCTGCCTACTGAAAAGGCACCTGAAGAAACTCCTGAAACTCTTGGGGACATAGCACACCTCCCTTTAAAAGGAAAAAGAATTCACTGGGCAATTTAACGAGCTTTTGGGGAAAGGCGCTTCGCGTAAGCGCTCCATTTCTGGGGATGGGAGAGAATCTCCTGGAAAAGAGGAAAGAAACAGTTACAGAAAAACGCTGCAAGTGGAACTATAGAGCCAAAGCCCAATTAACACTTCCAAAGCCACCTCTCATCCCTTAAATACCCGAGTTCCAGGAAACAACAGTAATACCAAGAATTCAGATTCATTAACAAACGCAAAGTTTAATCCTACAGCGCAAATCGTAAACGAGAAGAAGCTTCCAATCCTAGCAACAACCCTCATCTTGCTATCACTAAAGCCACCTACCAGTGCTCATTCCCAAGGGGGAAACGTGCCTCTTCCATAGGGAGAATAAATGGCCACCAAAAAAACACGAGGGGCAAGTAAATAAAAGCCACAGACACACTCGGAAACAAGATGTCTGTTGAAATCGGCCCCCCTTCCTGGGCCCGACACATGGCGTTGCCGCAAGAGAGAAGGGAGAAATTGTCAGATGTCAGGACACAAAGGTCAGCACACTTACCTAGAGGGGTACGGGCTCTATTTACGGGCAGCTTAGGTCAACAAAAGTCTTGGAAAAAGCGAGTCGGATTTCAGAAGGCCACGCAAGTCCCGAGCGGAGCGCAGCTTCTGGCCGGGAAGGGTTTGCTTATGGGGAGTCGCTGCTAGAGCGGCTCAGCCGCCGAGCCCGTGACTGAAGACTGCCACGAACGCGTAGCTCAAACGGGTTTTGCACCATCAGGAAATACTGGCACGGAAAAGCTTCGCGAGAGGTCGGCGCCTGGTTCTGGGAAAGCGCAGAGCCACGCGGAGCCGCTTCCTCGGGAAACCTCCAGCCCAACATCTGGCAGTCAGGACAACCGCCCCGCTCCTAGCCGGCGTGCAGCTGGCGCGGCCGTAGCAGCTCTCCGACCAAGGCCACTTGACCGGTCAAGGATGTAAATGTTTTTCTACTTGCAAGCTACCAGCTGCAAATTAACTGAAAATTTCCTTGTGCAATTAGAGCTTTGAATCGCAGCCACTAGGCTTTAGCGTGAACGGAGGCAAGTCTGCATTAACATGATTCGCAGCAATTCTTCTTGCCCTCTCCAGGAGGGGAGGGTTGGCGGTGCCGGGTGCTGCCTGCCGGCCGCGAGATAACCCCAGCGGCACATCCACAGCACGGGACCGCTCACCTAAGGGGAGGAAAGAGGAGGAAAAGGAACTTCGACGTTTCATGACTCTCCTCCTCAAATACCAACCAAAGCCGCGATTCCAGCGTTCACAGCAACAAAAGAGAAATGGAAAAGGCAAAGTGGGAGCCGAACTCGGTGCTCAAACCTCACAGCAAGGTACCACCACAAGGAAGCAAATCCACCCCCACTATTCTTTGCATTTCGCATTTCCTGCCAAGCCACCAAACGCCGAATCTCTCTCACTTGACAAAACCTGACAACGCCAACGTTGCTCCTTATTCTCCTATCTGCAAACAGTCGCCACCCTGCACTCTCCGCTTGCTGGACGCGTTGACTCGGCCTGGAACAGAGATTATCTCCCGCTTACACACCCGCAGCGGGTCCAGTGCCGCAGGACCGCGGCCAACGGACGGAGACTGTCACCACAATTCCCTTAATATTAAGCCCATGTTGAGCCTCATTCCTGCTGCCCTAACGCCTAGGGGCCTGGGCAGACTCATCCCCCCCGGCAAAGGCCGAGAGGGTAACAAAAGAGGAATCGCTTCTGTGAAAAGCCGCCGATTGTATTTCGAGGTGTTACTGCCACCATAAAGAGGAGACGGACACACGAGCTGGGCTGTCTCTGAACTCTCCCGCACCTGGGACTCCATCAGCTAGCTGCCTGGAGGGTTTTAAAGCACCGCAATAAAAAAGGAGGTTGTGACAGATCCTAATAATAGTCAGGAACAACTTTGAGAAAGTGCCGGCTCTCCTTGTCCCTGGGAGAAAGGAGAGGCCGGCTGCGGGCGATAAGAGCTGCCGTTTAACACCACCTTCACCGGCGAGGGGAAGCGAGAGGTGACGGAGCGGCTCCGCACTGCGCGTTCACAGCGGACCCGGCTAACGGTGAGGCAAGGCCATGGGTCAACACCGTGCTAACGCCAGCCGCTTCCCTCCGGAAAATGTCGGCATGCTAGGAGTTACCTTCCCCTCCATCCTTCTTCTCCCTCCCCTGCCTGTTTTCCAGCGAGCGATTACCCAGCGGGACATTTTGAATCCTGACATCTAACGTCTCCAATCGCAACACCGTCAGAAAGCTCGAGCCTTAGGTGAGCTCAGCCTGGGAAAGCCTCTCTCTGGGCAGAGGAGAGGCCAGGGACACGCCTGAAGATTTATTTGAATTCCTTCCAGCTGCACCTCCAGGCTGGAGGGGAGACCAGAACAGCTTCCTCCATCTTCGCACCTCCAAGCCAACTTCTCCCCAGCTCCTGCTCCATCTTCAACCCTTCAGCGCCCTGTAGTTCTCAAAACTGCCGAACACGCCTGTTCCTGGCACCATTCGCTCTTAGCGGCCTTCTCCACCCAGCCTGGCTACAAGCGCCTCTGATCTCCCGCTCTTGGCTTCCCGACAGTGCGTTTATCCGGTCCCTCCTCCCAAATGTCTTAACCTCAGCCCCATCGGAGACCAAACCCCAACCTTTCGTCCCCACTGCAGCCGCAGGCACAGCTTCGGCCTCGCCAGCGCTCCGGGCTGCAGCGCAGGATCCATCTCAACTCGCGCTCCCTCCCGGTTACTTCAAACCGAGGTGCATTAGGATGAAAACAAGTAGAACCGAAATAACCTGTGTGGGCAAGCTTTTGAACGAATAAAGCTCTCACTTCAAATTAAGGCAAGGCAGTTCTCTTGCAGACTACAAGCAGCTCCCCTGCCGGCCGTGCCGACTGCTCCGGCTCCTTCGCTGAAGCCCTTCGCTGGCTCCCCGGTTCCTGCCGGGCACCCTGCACCGCTTGGCCTGTCCCCGCGGGTCGGCGGCGCAAGGCTGCTCCGCACCTTGCTCCATCGCCCAGCTCCGCAACAGGCCTTTTCCACCTATGGACCTCAAAACGCCTTTCAGGGCACTTAGGCCTGTCCTGGCCAGCAAAAACACTTCCCAGGATGGAGCCAATTAATAAAGGACAGTGGGGGGGAAGCACATGGCTGCTCATAAACTGACTTGGCAATTCACCATCTCATCTACAGATCGTGCTTCCTCGTTATAACTCCGAAACGAAGCACTACTAGGTCTCTAACGGCAAGCATGACACACCATTTGGGCCTTGCTGCTGCACAGAGGCTCCGAGCTCGGGACACGGCTGCTGCAGCAGCTCGGCTCCAAGCAGGACAGCCAGAGCCGGGATCGGGAGAGCAGAGCTACCAAGCAAGCTACGACAGTTCCCCGGAGCAAGGGCCGCGTACTTTTGCGATTCAGTTCGAGCGTCCGGCGCTACAGGGTCCTGATGACGAACACTCTCTGCGTTAGGCGCTTCACCCCTCGGGGTCCTGGTCCACTCGCTCTTGGCCTACCTCCGAGTCAGAAGGACAGAGCCCGCTGCGCTGGACGGACGTGGACCGCTGCTCCTCCGGGAGGGCAGTTATTTAGGGCGAAGCAACGCTCCCGGGGCGACTGCTGCACAGCGCGTAAAAACAAAGCAAGCGGGAACGGTCCCTCCTAACCAGCAGCAGATGAGAAGCACAAGACTAATGCTGGATGATTTAGCTACAATTTGAGGACAGTGGGAGGCCAAACACCGTCAGAGCAGAGAACGGTCCATGTAGCCCCGTAACCTGCTTCCAGGCAGCGCCGGGACCAGCTCTGGAGCTCCAACTACCCCCACGTCCAACTGCCAGAGCCCTGGGGAACACCACAGGGAGGAGGAAACGCAAAGACTACGTAAAACGCAGGCCCTTTCCCTTGACTTTAACGTCCGCAATACTCAAAGCTACTACCCACCGCGTTATTAAAGCCCTGCCACAGCCACACGCTCCAGCTCTTTGCGATGGCAACACCATCCCCTCCAACTTTGAGCAGTCCAAAGCCCTTGTTGGGGAACAGTCCCGAGGCTTGTGCAACAGCAGAGCACCCCGGTCTCTCCGAAAGTCCCCAAACCTCACGGACACAGCATGAAACCATCCTTCCACAGCCTCTGGACAGGACCGAGCCGTCAGCACCCGCAATAAGCCCACGGGAAACTCAGTCGCCGTCTTCAGATGGCCCCTGTGGCAAGCAGCTGCTCGGGGCAGCAGCGCCCACCCCAACCCCTCCGACCCCCCCGCTCCCTCCCCGGCTCGCCAGTGCCTCCCCCAAGCGGAGGAGCGGACGGTTAAGGGGAGCGAGGGCATCCCACCTACCTCATGCTGTAGGCCCCAGCGCCCAGCTCCTGGCCGATGCCCGACAGGCTGGCATCGAAATCCTGCACCAGGCCAGACTCGATCACCTCATCGGCCAGCGGCAGCTTCAGCGCCCAGGCCATGGTCACCCAGCGGCGCGGGGCGGGGGCCCCGGGTGCACGGGCCGTGTCCCCCGGCGTGCGGGGCGCAGGACCAAGCGGGGCCCCTCCGCGGCCCCCCCGCCGCGGTCCCGCTCTCACCGGAGAGGCCACCAGCCCGGTCGGCGGCCCCGAGCCACCGTCTCTCCCCACCGGGATGGGGAAGGGGGCACGGCCTGGCTAGCGGCCCCGGGGAGCCCTGATCCCGCTGACCCCCCCCCCCTTTCCTAGGGACTGCGGCACCCCGCACTGCTCCCCCCCTTCCCTGGGGGCACCGGGACCCCCAAGTCACCCCTCCTAAGGGGCCACACTAGCCCCAAGGACCCCCCCAAACCCTACAGCCTGCCCCCCCCAAGGACCCCAAGCCCTATGGGCACCCCCCAGGGGGCTGCACCCTCTGGGGACTCCCAAACCCCACAGTCACCCCCCTCCCAAGGCTCTGCTCCCCCCCGCCCTATGGATACCCCCAAAGGGCTACACCCTCTGGAGCCCCTTCCCCCCAAGCCCTAGTCACCCCCTTTCCGTGGGGCTTCAAGAGCCCCAGAGCCCCCCCAAAAGCAAGATTCCTCCCCCCAAAGCAAGGCCCCCTCCCTTCCCTCGGGCCTGCGCCCCCCGGTCTCCCCCCTCACCAAGGGGCCGCGCCCCCAGGGCCCCCCCCCCCCCCGCCACGGGCCCGCACTAGCCCTAGCCCCAGCTCCAGCCGCCCCCTGCCCCGAGGGCCCGCCGGCCCCCAGCCCCCGCCGCGGGGCCCGCCGAGCCCCGCTCCGGCCGCGCCGCCCCGCCGAGGGCACCGGGCCGCGCCGCCCGCGGCCCCCGCAAGATGGAGGCGGCGGCGCCGCGGACCCCCCGCTCCAGCCCCAGCGGGGAGTCGGCCCCGCCCCGCCACCGCGCTCAGCCAATGGGAGCCGCGCGCGGCCGAGTGACGCGCGGCGCGCGGCAGCCAATGGAGCGCCCCGAGCCGGGCAGAGGGCGCGGGGATTGGCCGACGGCGGCGGAGGGGGCGGGGCGGGAGGGCTGCGGGGGCGGGGTGCGAACGGCGCGGCGTGGTGCGGTCGGATCTCCCCGCCCCGGCGGGGCACGGGCCCGTGCGGCGCCTCGCGGCGCCTCGGGTTCGAGTCCCGCCCCCGGCTCAGCCGTGCACTGAGTTGTGGGGGTCTCAGCTGGCAGCTAACAGCACCCAGGCCGAAAGGTCTGAGAGCCGCAGTGGGGAACACCCAGTGAGCCAGGAGGCCCTGGCAACTCTCAGCAAGAGACAGGGATGATAAGGCAATGCAGCCTAACAAGCTGGGTACCAGGGGTTTCAGCACTGGCCGGCTCAGCAGCTCCATGGGGAGGGCAGCAAGGTGGGGTGAGGGCTGCAGTCCCTCTTTTCACACCCCCTCTCCCCTACCACCTTTCTGTTGGCCCCAGTTTGGCCCCGAACAGGAGCAGAGAGTGATCTTCCCCCAGGAAGGCCACATCTCCAGCCCCCACCAAGGCCCTGGCCCATGTCCTCTGCCTTCCCCGCTACGGCGGGGGAACGACGACGCTCCTAAATTCAGGCTGTGGAGCCAGGGGCTGTTTTCCTCCCCGGGCCGCGGCAGGCAACAGAAGGATGCCACCTCATGGAGACGGCGCTTCCAGCCAGGGAGACTGGGAAAGTCTGCGTGGGCGCAGAGGAGGCAACGTGTCCCTCCGGGGACGGGAGGGGGCCAACGAACCCCGTCATCCCCCCCACCTCCCCAAAAGAACGGGAAAGGAAAAAAAAAAAAGAAAAATACTGTTTATTTCACACCACTACATCAAGTGCATCAGTCTGACGTGTCCCCGGCGGGGAGACCTGGCCCCTGGTGCCCCCTCGCCCGGCGGTGCCGTCCCTGTGCCACGTCCCTCCCTGTCCCGCGTGGGGCTGCCGGCCCGGCGAGGAGGCGCCACTGCCCCCAAACCCTCTTTCCGCTTGGCTCTGCCCACGGCGGCTCCGAAAACCAGCCTCAGCTCCCACCCACCGAGACGCTCCAGAGCTCCGAAACGGGGTCCCCCCAAGCCACGGAGCCGCCTGCTCTTTAGCCAAAATTGCATCTCTTCCGAGGGCTCTCGAGGGCTTCAATCGAGGAGCTCCCGCTGGCTCAGCCGGGACGGCGGCAGGGAGGGGGCGCCCGGAGGGAAACGCTCCCGCCGGCCCTCGACGATGCCGATCTCGGAGACGGCCGAGGACCGGAGGGGCCCGAGAAAAAAAGACGAAGGGGCGAAACGAACGCGGGTCTCGCCGCTACCAAGCTGTGCCGCTAGCAGGCCTTAACGCTACCTCGGAAACACAGGAAAAACTGTGGAAAGGGCAAAAACGTCCCCCCCGAAAAAATGAGAATCGCTCCGGCGGTGGGAGAAATTGTCTGACACAGAAACGCAGGAATTGCGGCCCCCCCCTCGTGCGGGAGAGGGATGGAGGGAGGGAGGGAGGGGAGGCGCAGCGCGGGCAGGCAGGGGGGGCCGGGGCCACGCGGGGAGGACGCGGGACACCCGAGGGGAACACGCCTAGGGGGGGGAGGGAGGGGACACGGACACCTATGCACACGGCGGAGGGGACACGCGCGCGGGAGCCGGGCGCAGGGGCTGGGGGGGGGGGGAGTCAGGCGCAAAGTGCTCATGGCTGGGGGGGGTGTCAGGGAGCAGCCACCCCCCCCCCCTCTTTTTTTTTTCCCCCTTTAGGGAATCTGAAAGACATTGAGTTTGCTGGTGTTTTTGAGCGTCTGTCGGCGGTTGCAGAACCAAACGCGGACGACCTCGCGGTCGTAGTTGAGCTCCTTGGCGATCTCGGTGATCTCCTGGCCCGTGGGCAGGGCGTTCTTCTCGAAGTAGGCGTTGAGCGCCTCGATGGCCTGCGGCGTGAAGGAGGTGCGGCGCTTGCGCTTCTTGGAGGGCTCGCCGCCCACGAACTCCATGAGGTTCTGCTGCCCCTCCTGGTTGCGCAGCTCCGCTTCGCTCAGCCACTTCTCCAGCACCGGCTTCAGCTTCTGGGCGCTCTTGGGGGTGATGTCGAGCTTCTCGAACCTGCGTGGCACCGAGAGACGGTCCCCGAGTGCCAGCGCCGCCGGGAAGCGCAGGGACCGGGCGGACGGCGGGGAGGAGACGCGGGCGCTACGGGCTGCGAAAGTCCCCGCTCTCGGGTCAGTTTTGCCACCCGAATCAGGACACCGGGGTTCGACCGCTGTCTAAAGGCGGCTAACGAGAGCTTCCCGGGCAGAGATCCCAGCATCGCCAGCGCTGACCCCATCCACCCTGCGCTTTCTTGGATTTTCCTCCTCCGGAGAAGGGAATTGCACCGCTTACGCGCAATATCGCGATCCTGGCCCCCTGCCCGGGGCGGCCCCGCGGCTGGTACCTGCAGATGGCCGACTGGCTGTAGGCAGGTCCCTCGGTGGCCGTCAGAGCTTGTCCCACCTGGGTCTGCGTCAGGCCGAGGGACAGGCGCCGGATCTTGAAGTTCTTGGCGAACTCCCGGATCTCCTCCAGGTTGATGCCGTCCTCGTCGACGCTGGCGTTGGGAGCCTGGGGCTCTGCAAGCCGAGGGACAGCGGGGAGAACGTGAAACGGCTGCACGGCGGCGCCGGCACGTCCCTTCCCAATAACGCGCATCTGCTCAGCGCGGCTCCCTGACGAAGCCCGGCCGCCGGCGCGGACCCCGTGCAACGCTCCAGCACGCAAAACCCCACTTCGCATCGGTGGGACCCGCAGCGCGTGGCCACGGCCCCGCCGGGGCTCCTCTCCCCGTCCCACCACCCTCTCCTCTGCATGCATTTCGCCGGCCGGCACAAAACGCAAAGGAGCCGAGAGCGACTCACTGGAAACCAGCTGGCTCACGGTGGGAGTCTCTGAGCAGGTGATGGGGACGGGAGCAGACGAGGTCTTGGCGGCCGGGGCCGGGCTGGCGATCACCACAGCCGGCTGGGACAGCGCCGGTGCCGGCTGGATGGGCTGCACCTGGAGCCGGGAGCAAGGGTCAGCGGCTGCAGCGTGGGGCCTGGTGCCGGCAGAAGCCGGGCGAGCTCTGGGCTCCGGCCAGCCGCGTCCCCGGGGCAGAGCTCCCTCCTGCGTGGCCGCAGGATGAAACAAGGGCAGCCACCACGTTGCTCTTGCTCGCCACGGTGGGGACGAGATGGGCTCAGAGAGGACAGCGGCACTGGAAACTGCCCAGCGCGCGCCTGGCTGAACGGAGCAGGACAGGCTCTGTCCCACGGATAGCTGGGAACGGGGACGAGCCAACTCCACTCCGGGTTCGGAGCATCCCAGCACGTAGCAGAGCCTGGAGGTGACGGAGCGAGGAGCAGCCACCACCGCTGCTCGCGCCAGGGCAAAGCTCGGTCTCTTCCCATCCCGGCTGGGAACTGGGAAACTCAGTCTATGAGTGGGCAGAGACCTCGGGCACCCAGGGGCCCTACGGGGCGGCACTGCGGCTACCCGGACGGGCCGCGCATCAAAGGCGCCCGCGTGCTCACCTCGCTCTTGGCCGGGGCCTCGGGGGCGCTGGTTTTCTTGACGGCCGCAGCCTGGATGGTGCTGCCGGCCAGCGTGGCGATGACCTGGCCCTGCGCGTTGAGCAGCAGCTGCGGCGTCACCGCCTGCACCTGCAGGTTCGGGGCCGGCAGCGCGGCCGCGGCGGGGCCGGCCGCCGTCAGCCCGGGGGGGTTCACCACCCACGGCAGGGTGCCGATCACCTGGGCGAGGGGGGAGAGCCGGAGCCGTGGGTGCGCGTCCTGCCGGCACCCTTCCCGGGCCGTCCCCATCCCCGTGCCCATCTCCATCCCCTTCTCCCCAGGGCCGGAGGCAGCGGGTTGGAGGGGGGCAGTCCAAGGGCCCTCCCTTAGCCCAGCCGTACCTGGCCCTGGGCGTTGGTCAGGATCTGGCCCGTGATGCCCTGCACGCTGGAGATGGTGTTTGCGATCACGGGGGCGGCCGCCAGGGAGCCGAGCAGCTGGGTCTGGCCCCCGAGCGAGGCCGCGCCGATCTGCGGAGAACCGAGAGCCGCCGGTGAGGCGCGGGTGCGCGGAGCTGCGCGTCGCCCGCACCGACGGCCCGGCGAGAGGCAGGCCACCCCCCGCCCCGGGGCCGCCCCCGCGGCAGGTAACTCCTGCCTCGCTGCCGTGATGGGAAGCGCTCGCTCCGAGTCCTTAATTGCCAGTTTTTTTTGCCTAAACCACTTGTCTGGCTCCCTGCGCAGCTGCTGGAGAGAGATCGACATCCATCACAGATGGGGAAACTGAGGCCGGGGATGCGGAAAGACAGCCCGCGAGTCGCCGGCCGGACCCGCAGGAAGGCAGGTCTCCTGCGAGCGCGCTGTGTCCACGGGGAAGCGCTCCCGCCCGCAGCTCTACGTGGCCACAAAAGCGCCGGGCTGAGGGGAGCGCGAGGGAAACTTGTCGGGCTCCGTCCGTCCGTCCGTCCGGGCTCCTTACTATGCCAGGGTTAAAGGCAAATCCCGCAGGCTGGACTGTGATCTGCGTCTGCGTCTCCAGGGGCTTGGCCAGGGGCGGTGCGGGCGCTGCGGCGGGCTGCGGCAGGATGGGGGGCTGGCCGGGCGCCGGGGCGAAGGCGCTCTGCGTCTGCGCGGGGGGCCGGGGCTGCGCCGCGGCCGGCAGCGGCGGGGCGGGCTGCACCGGCGCTGGGATCGCTGTGTTCAGCACGGCGGCGGCTGGAAGCAAAGAGACGGACAGAGAGTGAGCGGGGGACGGAAAGGGACAGCGGTGCGGCCCCGGGTCTGGTGCATCCTTCCTCCTCGCCCACCTCTCCCAGGCCCATCCCGAAGGGAACCGAACCAGCAATTGCCCCCCCCACACCACGTGCTCACACTCGTGTCATCGCTGCCGCCCTGCCTTGCACCCAAAAGACCTGCCAGCGCCCCCGCGACAGGCAGAGCTGAGCTCGTCTGCTGCGGCAGGACTCATCCGGCCCCGCTGAAGCGCCAGGTTTAATCCAAAGCAGCTGCCCGGGCTGCTACTGCGAGCGCAGAGGGAGAGAGGCACCTCCAGGGCTGCGTCATCTCCCCGGCTCGGATGTCTTAGCGGGGGATGAATCACTATCGGAAAAAAACTCTCTCCTGTGGCTCTCGGGGGAGCTCAGACAAGCCAATTCCCTCTGAGAGATGAGGGCATGAAGCCTTCACTCGGCATCGCGGCGCGACAGTCAAGAAGGCGTCAATCCCTCCCCTGCCGCGGGCAGGGACGCCCCGCAGGTCTCGGCGGCGCTGGGGACCCCTCTGTCCCCTGGCGGAGCTGCGCCCGCTGCAAGGGGGCGGCACATCCGGAGCCCCAAATCCGCACCGCATCCGCAGGGTCTCATCTCGCACCCCTGGCCGCCTCTGTCCTGCCCTCCCCGTTCAGCAGCCTGGTCCAACGCTCCCAGCGATTTTTGCACCCAGGGAGTCACAAAACAAAACTCCAGGTCTTCACGTCCCCACGATTTTAAACCGTTTCTGAGCCATCCCGGGCGGGACGGGCTGCGGGTCGCCACAAGCTGGGGAGGACCAGGTGCGCAATTAGGGATGCCGGAAAGCAGAAGGGCAATGGTTACCTTGCAGATTGGCTATAGGCGGTTTGAAAATTCCCCCTGTAGGAGAAGCAGCCGTCAGTCCGGGAAGGGCAGCGACCGTTGCTGTAGGAAATGTCCACACAGCCAGCCCCTGCTGACCTGCCACTTGACCTGCAATACTGATGGGGATAAGAAGAGGTTGAGTAACTGTCCCTGCTGGAACCATTACTCCTGTCACAACTGTTGCTAAGTTTTCCTGAGTCAAGACCTGCAAAAGTAAACAAGATTTAAAAAAGAACAAAAATCAACGCCACTGCAGACAGCATCAGCGAGGCAAGAGCGAGCGCAGTCTTCGCAAAGGGGGGGATGCGCGGAGCCGGCAGCCGCGCGGCCCGGGGTCCCTCCCCTCTCCGCAGCTGGGTTCCCAGCTCCGCGCGGCCCCCGCGAGGCGCGGGGGGCCCCCGTGAACCCGCGACGCGCCGCCGGCAGCACCTCGGGGCGCGAGGCCCCCTCGGCGAGGGCGCCGGGCCGAGGCAGAGCGGCTTGGGTCGGGGCGCCGCTCCCGCGCCCCGCGCCAAGAGCCGCCGCCGCTGCCCCGGGTCTCCGCGAGCGGCCGCCTGCCCGGGGGTCCCGCCGCGCTGCCGCCCACCGCGCGCGCGCGCTCGCCCGCCCCGCTCCGCGGCTCCCGGGTAGTTACCTGCGGGGCGGCTTGCACGGCCAGCGGGGCCATCGGCTGCGGCTGCTGGCTCGGGGCTTGGCCGAAGGTGCCGGCGGAGGCGACGCCGGCGGAGGCCGCTCCGGGCGCTGCCTTGGCTTTGCCTGGGGAAGGGGAGAGGAGACGAGTTCGAGAGATGCCGCCAGCTCCAAAAGCAGCGGGATCTAGAGCGGCATCAGCCCCCCAAACCCTGCGCCCAGGCTGGGGGGGGCTACGAAAGGGCAGGGGACGGGGACCCTCGTGCCTTAGCGTCAAGGCTTGCAGCCCACCCACACGCCGCAGGGGCAGGAGCTCAGCGCCTCCCCCGGGGGCCTGGAGCGCGGCCAGTGGCCGGGACCATGCCAGGTCTGGGGCATCTGGGGTCTCTGCGTTCCCGGACTCTCTTGCGCACGATTTAACTTAGCTTAACTTAACTTTCTCTATTTTCTGGGGAAAAAAAAAAGCTTCCTGTCTGAAACAGGTGAAGTTTTACAGTCATTTTGTGTTTTGGGGTGGTTTTTCTTGGTTTTGGGGCTTTTTTTTTTTATTTAAACAAAAAATGGTTTCCTGTCTGGATTGAAATACAATAAAAAACCAAATGTAACTACTAATAACAAACCAAAAGGCTAATGTCAAACTAAGAAAAAAACAAAAGAAAATGGATACAATTTACCGCACAGCTGAAATCTTTCACTCTTCTGCTAAAGGTTTCTTACTGAAAATTTTCATTTGCGCTTTTCAGCCCTCCGCCCAGATTTGCAAAATGTATTAAAATTGCTTAGTATCATTCACAGTCAAGTAATAGGAAACCTTGTTCCTAATCCCTATTTATTACTTTCAAAAGACCTACTTGTTGCTTGAGCGACCTCTTGTCTTTCTTCTGCTTAACTTCTAATAATGGTAACCCTTGAGTATAAAACCCGCTTAATCCTCTTCTATTTTGGTAAAAAGAAAAAACACCCTTTTCCTGTCTTCTCCTTTGGCTGAAAAGTTTTACCAAATAAATACTTTTCTCATCTCAAAGCCAGGCATTTCTCGGCTTTGGTTCCTGGCCCAGAAATAACTAGAGGTCTGCAAAACTGGAAAAAGCTTTTTAATAAATTTCAGAGCGAAAAGAAGCTGTGTTTCCCCCCCCGCCCCGTTATTTTCACAGCACGGATAACACCCAGCGCTTCCCTCCAGGTGAAGACCGTGTCACGGGGCACCGTCTCGCAGCGCTCCCACGGCACGACGGCTTTTGGCGCGACCCGCGGGCTGCCCCTCTCCTCGAGCAGGCAGCGCTGGAGGGACGCTCGCCTCCTTGGCTTATAAAGGACTTAAAAAGACACCGAAGTGCCCTGCTACAAGCCTGGTGGGGGTTTTTTTTTGGCAAAAGGACAAGCCCAGGGATGCGGTGGTGCTGTCTCGGCCCACCACGGAGGTGACAACCAGGGAGAGGAAAGTCGTATTAAAGCTAAGCCCAAAACGGGCAGAAGAGGGGAGAGGACAGCAGCGCCTGCAGGTGGATTCAGGCTGCACCTGCGAGAGGACTGAGCTGCTGGCCAAAAGCAGCGAGGAATAAAGCAGGATCTCCCCGAAAGCTGTGCTCGAGGCTCATTTCCAAGGCCGCGTTCCCACCTCTAGGATGGGATGTACCAGACTGGCACCCTGGAGCAGCCCGGAGCAAAGGGAAGAGGAAACCCAGCTCCTTCCAGGGCTGCAGGGAAACCCAGCTCCCCACCGCCGCAGCTCAGCGACAACCAACCTCTATTTTAAGCACTTGCTGTCCTCAATGCAGGATGTTTTCCCCAATTAGCTCCCGGAGCAACTGCTTTTGCTAAATCCTGAGCTCTGCTAAGCATGGGAGTGACGCTCCGGAGCAGGGAGAGAGTCTGCGCCCTGCACTGAAGGGCCGGCGCGGGTGCAACTCTCCTCCCGTCTCCGAGCAGCGCTCGGAGCGGGGCAGCCCGAGGAAGGAGCCCGGGGAGGAAGGCGTCTTACCGGCCGTGTCCCCGCTGCCCAAGGTCTCGGCGCTGGGCGGGACGTCCTCTCTGGCCGGGTCAGCGGTCTCTCCCGGCGAGCCCCGCGCTACCTCCCTCGCCGGCATCTCCAAGGCTTTCCGGTCCTCCTCGGCCGGGAGCGGGGCGTCCACGCCGACCTCCAGCACACGGATCGTCTCGTGGCTGGACATCACGATGACCTGGCAACGTGCCCCAAAGCGTCCGTCAGCTCGGGGCGCTCGAGCTTCCCGGGCTCACTCTGCCCCCAGCCCAAATTACTGCCCTACCGTTACCCTCGCAATTAGCCTAGCAGAGCCCACCCGGTCCCCATGAGAGGGGACACCCGCGGGGACCAAAGCCAGCCCAGGGCAGAGCCTCTCTGCTGTAGGTAATCAGCAGTTTCAGGGTCTCCCTAATTAACCCCAGCTCCGTGTGCATCGGTGGGTGACGTCTTCAGCAGTAAAACACCGCTATTAACGGCCACATCGCTCCCTTTAGAGCCCACGGGCAAAGCTGGCATCCCTGCGCCGGCTAAAGGGAGCGAGCCAAATTCTCTGCAAACTTGTGAAGCAGCTCTAGAGTCAACGCTGATTTACAGCCCCGTAGGTATGCGCTGGACGAGCCCTCCAAATCGTGATATCGTTTTCCCTGTACAATAGTGCACTGGGACACACGAAAAGGGAGTTAAGAGCAGAGATGCCTGCTCCTCTGGAGGGAAAAGCGAGCATGCACCGGGCCAAGAGGGCTTCAGATATGGCGAGACACGTCAAATCCACCTCCTGAACCCCAGCGAAAGGCTGGCCAAAGCCCAACTTCCAGGCAGGTGCAGCGTATCTCCACGAGGCACCCAAGCCACAGGGCTCCCGCGGGGCCGCAGACAGCCAAAGCCCTGGGCGAAGATCCAACAGCGCCCGGAGCCTCGCAGGAGAGCCGAGAGCAGGAGCCAGGGCCTCCTCTTCCTTTTATTGCGAACAAAACCCAAGATGAGGCAGCCGGCGTCTGAAAGACGGGGCTGAACTTCTGCATGCCCAAGCGTGGGGGAAAACGTGCTGGCTACGAGCGTGGGGCTGTTTTCCCCCGCGAGACCACAGGCTGCGCACGCAGCGGGACTTTGAAATCCCCTCCAAACCCCGTGGCCTTCCCAACCTGCCAGTTCTGGGGTGCAGACAGCTACGGCAGCTTCTCCTGCCGGCCGCCCCGAACCCTGCGACGCCCCTACCTGCTCGTTGACCGTCAGCGAGGCCTCCTGGGGCTGCACGGCTTCGGTGTCCATGGTGTCCCCGGGGAAGGAGGCTGCAGAGGGCAGGGGAGCCGGCTCAGGCTTTCCACATGCTGCAAGCAAGAGACACGGGAGCGTTTGTCACTGAACTGGCAGCAATTCAGGCGTCAAACCCCGGCTTGACCGGGGAGCAGAGCAACCTGGTCTCTGCCGCCGCGCACGTGCTCCTCTCTGGCCCTACGATCCACCTCTCCCCACTCCGTGCTGGCCCCGATGGCGACTCGGAGCAGGGCAAAACTGGAGCTCTTCTCCCCAAAGGAGATGAGGACCCGATCCCTACTGTGCCCTTGGCAAATCCTTAAAATTGAGGCATGGCCCATGCGAAACTGCTCCTGTTCGAAGCACAGAGCAGGTCCCCAAGCGATGCGTCACGGCCATCGCGAGCCCCTGATGCTGCACGCGCGAGGCAGGAGAGTCACTTTGCTCTTTCCCGAGGGGATCGGATTTGATGGGGCTGTTTCATTAGGCTGAAATTTCCCGGCGGGCGAGATGGGTTTTTCACGAAGGGAAGGGACTCGGCCCACCTGTTGGAAGGCAACTCTTCCTCTTTTAACGTCCTTCATTAACTCATTTGGTCACGTATTGTCCCCTTGCTGCCTTACAGAAGCATAATTGCCTTTATAAGAGGCTTATGAATTTTTTATTAGCAATGTCTCTGGGATGCATTTAACCAGCCAGCCTGGATGACATTCAAAATTACTTGATGCATGTGCGAAGGTGTCCTTGTTTGTGTAACGGCTCGGGAGCCCGGGGGCATGTTTACACTGGTAGGTGCAGCCAGACCCAGCTCTCCCGGCCCAGGCTGTCCCAAAACGCCAGGCAGCGCGCGCTCGCCTCCGGCCCGGGCACCGACCAGCGGAGTTATCTCCGTCCGAGGCCTGATCCTGCCTCCCCCCCAGCAAAGGTGCTGGCACGGTGCAGAGCGGCCAGCTCAGCACGCCGCAAGCTCTGTGAATCCGCAATCTCTGTCCCCCACTCCGAGCACCCCAATCGGAGAGAGCGCTTGGCCGGAGCCCCCTAGGGATCTCCACTGATCCAAAAGGGAATTTCTTCCCCAAAGCTGTGTCAATTTGTCTTGTCTGAAGGGTTTTACTTCCGCGAGGAAGCCTGACTGCTGCGGATACCCCCCGCCACCTCGCAGCTCAGCTCTCCCATGATATATTGGCTAGTCATGTCAGACCACGAGGCGCTTCCCACTCAGCCGAAAGGATCCGGAAAACATCCCTTTGGCTGCATTTTATGAGCCGTTTAATGGTGCTTACTGCGTTCTGCATCTCGGAAGCCACCAGGCTCCCGCTGAGGCCGTGGAGCGCATCCTTAGCGGGGCCTGGCATTTATATGCAATTAGTAAACATAGTTATTTGGATCCTGTTGATCCAAAGGGGCCTAAATTGAATTAAGAGCCCAAATTCTCATTTCAAACTCAACAGGGGCCGAGCATCTAATTCCCTTCGGCTGTATTTTGTAAATGCCACTTGTTATTTATCATCCGCAATGAAGTGACGCCCGGGGTCCCAGCAGAGATGGGGCTAATTCCACGGCGAGCGCCGGGAGAGGGCTCACAAACCCCTCGCTCCAGATCCGCCCCCTTGCTTGGCTCTGCCGGGCTCAACGCAAAGATTCCCGCAGATCCCCAAACCAGCGCGACCCTGCCAGCCGCAGCGAGCTGCAAAGTTTTAGCCCTGTTGTCAGATTAAATGAGGACATTTCGAGCAGGCAGTGACTGATCTCTGGTAGCTACCGTGAATTTTTAAACCCGGCCTTAGCTTCAGAGTAGACAAACACCTTGGGATGCCAGTGCACTGTTTAATTAACAATTTATTCTAGTGCAACAGAGAACAGAGCAAGGGACGAGCGAGTGGCTTATGCAGGCATCTGGCGGTATTAAAAGTTAATGAGCTCTCCGACAGCCAGAGCCCGGCAAAGAGCAAGGAAGTCGGAGGAAGGGATACCCGCACTGCCTGCGCGGGGCAGCCAGAGAGGAAAAACCAGAAGCGCAAAGGTGCCAAGGGCCCGGCTGTAAAAAGAGCGAGCGAGCTAAGGAAAACCTCTCCCGCGGGAAGAGGGACTTTCTGAGTTTCTCTGGGGGCAGCTGGGGGGCTGGCGGGGGGACGGGGAAGGCTCTGGCTGCGCGTCCTGCACAGTTCACCCCACGGGGTGCCGCACGCTCTAGAGCGCTG
Organism: Apteryx mantelli; assembly: GCF_036417845.1. Lineage (NCBI taxonomy): Eukaryota > Metazoa > Chordata > Aves > Apterygiformes > Apterygidae > Apteryx > Apteryx mantelli. The sequence continues at coordinate 2,509,911 of NC_090010.1, read as the reverse complement.
CTGTACGTGACTTTATCTTCCCTCTGCATCGCCAGGCCGCGTTGGCCTGGGCAGCCACCGGCCGGACTTCAGAGCAGCCCCCGGGGCTTGGCTAACCAGGAATAACCACCCAGCGCCTTCCCAATGCTCGGCACGGGGCTGCTCCTTCCTACTGCTGCACCGGAGCCTGCCGTTAGGCGAGACGCATCCCGAGAGCGGAGCGGTATCTAAACAGCTGCGTTACCTACGTGGCACTAAATCCCGTCCCGGCGGAGAAATCACGCGGTTCCTGCGCTAATCCGACGCGCGGCTGCACAAGCAGGTCACTGAGCCCCCGCGGGAGTCGAGCGCCCGACTCCCTCGGGATGCTTGGGAAACGCCAGGCAAGGGAAGGGTGGCCGGAGAGCAAGGGGAGGAACGGCCCCGGCGCCGCTCCGCCTGCGGGGAGACCCTTCCCAAAAAGCTGGGGCGTGTTTTAGAAAAACAGAAAGCCTCCGTGGAGCGCTGCAGATTCCCCCTGGAGAAGTGCCTGGAGGGGACGGGGAGCACCAGGAAACCTCCGGGAAGCGAGCGCATCCCGACACAGCAGCTATCTGCAAGGGAGTCCGGGGCCGGGAGCCCCGTGTACTCACTCACTGTTTGCTCCGGGCTGGAAGGAGGCTCCTGCCGGGCGACGGGGTGGTCTCGCAGGTCCTGCTCGTTGGGGCAGGCTCTTCGGCTGCGGCCGTCTGGGTGTACTCGGTCGGCTGTAGGGAAAGGAAAACCACAGCTGTCTCGGTGCCGAGAGCGCCCGGCACGGCTCCTTTCGCCCGGGCGTTTCGGGAATGTCTCCGGATGCGATGAGGAGCAACGAGATCCCACGTGTCTCCGCAAGACGGGACAACTAACGAGCATCCTCGTCCTTGCAAGTTAATTTTCCCGTTACTCCTCATCGCTGCCAAAGGAGACGGAACAAAGCAAAAAGGAGATTCAAGGCTAAACCGCGAGCTGTCCCTAAAGCTGCAGTAACCAAAAGTTAACGTATATATGCACTTTCCTCAGCGATTCGGAGTTTGCTGATCTAAGGAAGGCTGCAGAGAGCAGCCCTCGGATTTAGCCGTCCAAATCCATCGCAAGCTAACAAGTTAGAGCACCTCGCTCAGAACCGCAGGTTTATTCCAGGCAGAGCAGCGCAGCGCAAGGCTGGAGAGGGCGGGATAACGCCCGTCCTCTAGCTGCCGCCTTCATCCCGGCGAGAGGCTCGCGTCCGTCCGGGCCTGCCCCGCGGGGGAAGCCTCAAGAAGAAGAGCGAGAGGTTTTTTTTCCCAGTGCTGTGCAAAGAGACCAATTAGCGCGCGAGACGATTAAACAGACATTTCATAATGTCAGGCTCGGCGCGGCTCGGCGGCGCGCTTCGGCTTGCGGCGCGGGCCGCCTCTCGCCTAGCAGACGCTGCGCAGGTTCGTAGTACCATTTCATTTTGCTTCTTCACACTTTTTTTTTTTTTTTTTTGCAATTAATGGGACAAATAATTTGGCCAGATGGTGGTGTTAAGTGCAACGCAGCAAGAAGACAGCCATTTCACAACAGATGGTGACAAGGAAATGAAATGCACAAAATAATAATAATATAAAAAAAAAGAAGGCAAAAAAAAAAGAGAGGATAATTTAAGATGCTCCGAGTCTCACTGCGAATATAATTGCCATGTTAATTACAAGTGTTGATGAGTCAGAGATGTAGCCACTTGCATCCCAAGTGGGTGGAAATCTAAGTTTGAACAAACTTGCCACAGGTGAGAAGCCCTAAGAGGTTAATTAGACCTGGTCTATATAGAAGATGCTTTGGACGCGGTTACAGCTTGCTAATTGCTCACTATCGTTATCCTGCCTCAAGTCTTTTGGATGGACACTCCTACTCCAGGCTGAGAATTTTTAATGCACCATAGGCAGCGCGACAGCGAGGCAAAGCACCGCTGCCAGGCAGAGAAACCCTAAAAGCTGGCGCTAACGCACCGATTTCTTTCCCCAAAACGGTGCTGGGAATTATTGCACCGGGTTTGCGCATCTGGCAGTGGAAAGCAGCAGGGAAATGCACACGGTGGCACCGAAATCCTGACCGTCTCCCTGCTCCTGGGCTCTCTCTCCCCGCAAATAAAGCGGATCGTGACAACGTGCGGCGCCTCTCACCTGCAGCCGTCCCTAGCTGCCGTCTCGCACGATTTTATCACGACATCCGGCGTGGAAGGACCCGGCCTGGCAATCGTGCCGTCAGCGAGACGCGTCTTCCTCACTGAATTTCCAGTTCTCACGGTTGGGGAGAAAGGTTTGAAAACTTTGTTTTTTGTGTGTTTTTTTTTTTAAACAAATTAGCTTCCCTCCTGAAAAACATCTTTTTACCTTTCTACAGTTTATCTTTCTAAAGACTTTTTCCGTGACTGATCCATTACTGACTAGCGCTCCAAGCTGATCCCGCTTTCACGAGAGCCAGCCTGCGCGAGAGCAAACGCAATCGTTAAAAACGGCATCGGCGTTTGATTTTCCTCGGGAGGCTCCCAAGCTCATTTGGAATTTATCTTTTCTAAACCCCAGACTTTTGCTTCTGCCGAGAGGCACGTTCCCCCCGACGCCGAGGTCCCCAGAACATTTTACAGCTAGCGGGTCGCCAGTCGCAGCCACACTTACGGATGGGGAAACTGAGGCAGGCGATGAGATGGGACCCACCACCCCGGTGAGCAGCTCTCCGACCGCCGCGGAAAACATCTCCACGCACCCGCGCTCTGCTCCGACGGGCTCACCCAGCCCTTGCCTCCGCTGGGCGCCCAATCCCTGCCTAACCCGAACGGGAAGAATCGCACTCGGATCCTTAATGCAAAGCGCCGGTGCAAAGAGGCTTGCGGGACTTAAGAGCGCCTTGGGGCATGCTAAAAACCACCTGCCCGCGCGCATGGATATTTTTTCCTGGTGGGAAAGGAGCTGAACTGACCGGCCCCAACCTCCTCATCCAAATCTTCCCTCTACGCAGCAAGAAACTTAACCTGAAGGCGACTGTAAAACAGCCCGTTTGCAGCACTAGACTGCAGCAAAACAGCCTTTGCGCCCGGCAGCATCCAGCCGCCGACGCGATTCCTCGCCGTCCTGGTCCGGCTGCTGCAGTGACGTCATGTAAAAACCAGTCGCCGAAGCCCGGCCGGGTATCCCGAGGTGGGGGGGCTCCAGCTCCGGGGACCACAAAATGCCCGGTGCGTCGCTTGTAAAAGCCGAGCTTTGCTCTCGGGGCCAAAGCCCGCCTGGCAGGCTGCAGCGCCGAGCGCGCTTCGCTGCCAGCCGTGAATTCCTGAAGGCGGGGGCTCCGCGGGAAAAGCCGGCGACGGCCTCCGCTGCAGGACCGCGAAGGCTCGCGCGGCCGCGGGGGGAGGCATGGCAGCTCCCCAAAGCGCTCGGTTACTCAGCGCCAGCACGAGTCAACGTCATTCCTGGAAAAAGCTACGCCGGGGCTGGGGCTGGCCAAATCCCCAAGGCGAGACGGGGAAAACGCGTTTAGGAGCCCGGAGGGAGCGATTCCAGCGCAGGTGGAAAGATGCCCGGCAGCCACCCGGGGCCGCGAGGGAACAGGCTGCCGGGGCAGCGATAACAAAGTTTATCCAACAGCTCCGGCGGCCAATTCGAGCTGGGACACGCACCCGCGGGCCCCGGCTGCTGGCTCCAGGGCCGGCACAAGCCGGGCAGGGAAAACCCCTCGGCGGAGCAAACGGAGCCCCCCGACGCGCGGCAGAGGCTCTTCCCGGCCCGGATTATCTCATCCGAGAGCTGCGTTTTGACATGCAAAGTCCGTACGCGAGGTGGAGCTGCGTTAACCGGAGGCTGGTTTGCATTGCTTTGGCCCCGAGCCTCCGCGGAGCCACCGGGGAGGAACCGTGGCGCGAGCACGGATCGCTCCGAGACCCCAAGTGCAAGGAGAGATTTGGGCGACCTTTTGGTTGCTCAATCACAGCGTTTGCTGTTGCAGCCCGGGCAAGCGAGCAGGAAATACCAGGCGCAGGGTCCTCCTCCGAGCGCCCGGGGAGGTCTGCAGAGCTGGCTCGGCTTACAAAAACTGCTTTAAAAAAAGGGGGGAAAAAAGAAAACGTTTTACCAGCGTTTCCTGCCAATTTGGGGGGTTTAACTCCTCTGTTGGTAAAAATCCTCTTTGCAGCATTAAACTTTTCTCTCCTGGCCGCGTTGTGTTTTTATTTGTTTGGTCGCTATCACCTTAGATACCTTTAATCCCACGGCACGCGCCACGGGAAGGCGCATGGAAACCCGCGCTCCGCTCCCGACGGGCCGCACGACCTTGGTTGAATCCCTTCATCTTTTGCCTTCGCTTCCCGCGTTTAAGGGGTTCCTGGGCACGAGCTCGTCCTAACCCCAAATGAAACCAGCTCCACGGCACCCGCGACTACGGGGATCCCCCCCGTGCCGCTGCCCGGGGCAGGCCGGTGCCGCCGGCGGCCACACGGGTCCCCGCGCGGATCCGCTTAGAGCGGAGTCGCAGCCAGCGACTTCCAAGGAATCTGCTAATATCTCTGCAGAGATGGGAAAGTATTTTTATTCCCGTTGCACATATATGGAGCAGAGGGATTAAGCTCAGCTCCCAAGGTCATGCAAGAGGAGGGTGGCGAAATCAGGAGATTTCAGACTGCGCTAGAAGCTCCCGTCTGTCTCCCAAAAAACAGCGATTGCAGCATCCATCGCTTTCTGCCTGCTGGTCCGGCGAGCGCCGGGGCCGGCGTGGGGCGAAGCCGCCCTGAGGGCCTGGGACGTCTCGGATGGACATCGCGGGACCCACCGGCCTCGTGCCAAGCCGGGCATCCCCACGTGCTCTCCCATTCCCGGGCTGCTTAGCCCGTGCCCTAAGCAGGGACACCCGGAGAACCCCCCCCCTTCGTGGGGACCGGACCCTCGCGACGTCTGGACGGCTCCGGCTCCGGGGCGAGGGAGCCCCCCGGCAGGGAAGCAGCCGCACGGCTCCCGCCGGGTTCAGGTCTCTGCCCCCCCCCAATCCCAAGGGCGGTTTCGAGCCGCGCGCCGGGGGGCGTTGGGGGCTCAACCGGCTGCGCACGGCGCTGTACGTGCGCGAGGGGAGCCCGGCCCTGCTCCGCCACGGGGGGGGGCCACGGGGGCAGCCCGCAGCCGGCGGCGCGTTTTGCTCCGGGGTGTCGATCTGGGGGTCTCCCGAGGGCACCCCCAGGCGCTACGCGGGGGGGGGGGGGCAGCTCCCCCATCCTCCCCCTGCTGGGGCTCTGCGGCACCCAAAAAACCGCCCTCCCCACCCCAAAACGCAAGCAAAGGGGGGGGGGGCTCAGCGCAGCGGCGGGAGCTGCCCCCCTCCGCGGGGTCCCCGGGGCAGTAAGTCCCCTGGGGGGGGGTGCAGGAGACCTCCTGCCCCTCGCAGCACCCCACGCGCTGCTGGCACCCCCCCAAACCCCCCCTGCACCCCCTAGCCCTGCTCTCCATCCCCCCCCCACCTGAGGCTCCCAAATCCCTGCTGAGCCTCTGCCTGCCACTGCCAAGACCCCCACGCTGCCCTCCCTGCTCGCCGGGGACCCCCCCAAATCACCACCGCCCCCCCCCAGCACTGCCTATCCCCAAACCTATTCCTCCTCTCCCCCCACTCTAATTTCTCCCGCCCCCCCCCCCAAAAACCCCTAGGGAACCCCCCAGCGCTGTCACCCCCCCCGCAGCCCCGCTGCCCCCCGTCCCCCCCCCTTTTACCAGGGCGCCCCCAGCTCGGCTACCCCCCCCCAATCCCGGTCTCCCTTGGGATCCCCCAGCGCTAATTCCCCCCCACGGTGCCCTGTGTCCCCAAACCCCCCCCCGGTACCCCCCCCCCCAGCAGCTCTGCCGCCCCCCATCCCCGGTATTATTTGGGGAGGGGGGGGGTCCCCATCCCGGCCGCGCTGCTCCCCGCGCTCCGCCGCTTCCCCCCCCCCCCCCGCCCCGCAACGCCGCGCTCTCTTTATCATAAATATATAAATTATGCTAATTACGGCATTGCATATTCACCGCGGCGGGGCCCGCCGCCCCCCCGCCCGCCCCCCGCCCGCCCGGCCCCGGCCCCGGCCGCGGCCCCGCACTCACCGCGCGCGGGGCTCGGCGCTGCTCGGGGCTCGGCGCCGCTCGGGGCTCGGCGGCTCGGCGGCTCCGCGCCGCCCCTCTGCCGGCGGGTAATTAAAAATTCATCTCACAGCGGCGGCGGCGGCGGACAAAGGGGAGGGAGGAGGGAGGGAAGGAGGGAAGGAGGGAAGGAGGGAGGGAGGGAGGGAGGCAGGCGGCGGGCACCGAGCACCGGGCCCCGGGACCCCCCCCCCCGCCCCCCGCCGGCTGCGGGCACTCGGCGGCCGCCGCCGCCGCGCTGCGCTTTGGGGCAGTTTGCAGCCGCTTGGCGCCTTTGGGGTGTTTTTTTCCCCCCCCCTTTTCTTTTCTTTTCTTTTCTCCCCCCCCCCTTTTTCTCTCCCTCCCCCCCCCCCGATGGGATTTTTTAGCTGCTGCGTCATGAACATAATTTATGCGCAGGCCTTTGCCGCATCCGCGCGGCTGCCGCGCCGCCCGCCGCCGCCGCCGGGGGCGCACCGAGCCCCCCCCCCCCAAAAAAAAGCCCGGAGCCCCCCAAATCCAGCGGTTCTCCAGTCCGGAGACCCCCCCCCCTTACAGCCCAGACTCCCCCAAACCAGAGCGCCCCCCCCCCCTTACAGCCCAGAGCCTCCCCAAATAAGAGCATCCCCAGGCCAGAACTCCCCAAACCCGGAGCCCAAATCCCCCAGAATCCCCCCCCCCAACCCGGAGCTGAAAATGCAACCCCCCCAAAACTGCACTAAAGAGCCTAAATCCCTGACACCCCCCCCCACCACCAAGAGCCAGAGCAGCCCAAATCTCAGACCCCCCTAGGAGTCAGATCCCCCCAAACCCAGAACACCCCAAAACCCAGACCCCTAAATGCCAGCATCCCCCCCAAACCCACAGCCTCCTTTCCAAAACCCTTCCCAAAACCCAGACCCCCAAATCCCAGAACTTCCCCCAAACCCAGACCTGCAATCTCAGACACCCCAAAAGCCAGATCGCCCCAAACACCAGCCCAGATCCCCGATTCTCCCCCAAACCAGAGCCCCTCAACCCCATCCCCAGCAGCAAACGGACCTTTTGGGGTTATGCTCTGCAGCCCCCCGTTTGGGGGTCTGCAAACCCCACTCAGTTAGTGAGCACGCGGGGGGGGGGAATCCAGGGAGCCCCCGGCTCTGCACCGCACCTCAAGGTCAGGCACGGAGCGGCGCTCTTGACTCCCTGACCCTGGCTCGGAGCCAGCTCATCATAACCCTAATGCAGCATTTCATCATCATAAATTAATACGTTAATCATCACATTACCGTGCACCACCCCGGGGCGGCACAAAGGATTCAATTTGTCCCCCCCCCTCCGCCCCGCAGCCTGTTATCCGCTCTCCTCTGGGGCCAGGGCTCCGATAAAGCCCTGGGGCCAAACTCGGTACCTGCCAGGGAGGCTTTTTTTGTTTGTTTTAACTAATCAAACCACCCCAAAAGCCTCAGAGGAGCTTTGGAGGGGGAGCCGGAGGCACAGGCCCCAGGCGGGAGCAGCGCCTGCCTTCGCACGGGGAAGCCACAGTAATAATTCAAGACGCTCCATCTTCCCGGCATAGCATTAGCCTCAGATCCAGCCTCCCAGCATAATATGCAGGAGGCTGGCTCCGTGCTCGCTCGGCTCCCGCGGCCAGCCGGCATCCCGCTCCCGGCCTCCGCCGCGCCACGGGGGCCGGCGGCTTCGGCGTCCCCCGGCCACACGAGCCTGCGGGGGGCTGTGGCAGAGCCGCATCCGTCTTTTTGGGGCCGCAGCAGAGCCACGTTTGTCTTTTAGGGGCCGCACGTCTCCGAGCGGAGTGCCGCGTTCCCGCTCTCCTTTGGCTATAGCTGCCCTGCGCGGACCCCTCAAAAGAGGCTCCGGAGCCCGGGGGTCTTGAGGCCCCACGCTTACAGCCTCCGCAGGCTGCTCTGAAAACCGTGGGTTTGTTTAAAACCGGACCTGCCAGGTCCCCGACGGGCACGTACAGGACTCTGGGACGCCGATGGAAACCCAGGAGCGAGGACGTGTAGCACCCACCGGACATGTTGCACACCGCAGGGGCGACGGGACACGCTCGTATCGGCAGCCAACGCTCCCTCCGCATTCGTCGCCCCTCTTCGTTCGCGTTTGCGCGCGGAAGGTGCCACGCTGGAGTTTCGGGCTGCAGGGCCAGGGCTGCTCTCGGCCGCCCTGTTCAGCGGCAATGAGGTTCCTGGGGTAAAAAGGACAAACACACAGTGGCAGTTCACAAGCGACAACTCGATTTCTTTCCGTGGGTATCGGCGGGGGAAATAAATGCTCCTGGAGGCCCTCTGAATCCTACTGGCGATTTTAATCCCCAGGCGTGACCCATAAATTAGTCACAGGAGCTCATCTGCCAGCTCGGAGGGAACTTTGACTTTTTTTTTTTGCGGGATTTTTGTGGATTGGGTGAGGGAGCAAGGAAATAAGCTCCATAAAGGGAACTCAGGTGCAACTTTAACCTTGTCACTCCATAATTAAAAGAAGGAAGAAAACTATTTCTATAATTGCAAAGCTCATTAGAAGCACAGGTGCAATTCTGCAGCTTTTCAAGCCAACTTATGGACCAATTATAGCTTGTTTGGAATCATTAAAAAGAAAGGAAGCAAAGTATATTATTATCTTGCATTTTGTATGTTATAAATTTTTTTAAATTGTAACTTCCTTCTTATCTCCAAGCAGGGGAAAAGGAGGAAAAAAAAGACAAAAACTGCAACATAACATCTCAGTTATTGGCACCTCTTAGAAATGAGCACAGCTTGATAAAGCTGAATTATTTTTACTTCATTCTTTCACATCCATATTAGCTGAAAAGAATTACACCTTCTGTCTTTCTCTGCGGAAAAAGCTAACGGACTAATTTTAAATCCTTGCCTCACAATACACCTTTCTGCGTTCATCATAAGATATTCATAACTTGCTTCAAAAATGCACTGATTATACATGAGTGAATATATACATTAGAACTTCGGTAAGGTGCATTAATGTTAACAAAGTGTAAACATCGTGCGCCGTTCTTCCGAGGCTAAATTCTATCCCACGTCCTTTCTTGTGTATACAGAAAGGTTTCTCAAATTAACATGATGTAGACTAGACTATCCTCTTATTACCAACATAATATGATAATATTTAGTGCCGATTAGCAACAAATTAGAGGAGCGAGGTGAACGGTGAGGTGATATGTGGGCATATCATTTAAGTTTATACTTAGATTCCACTGACTTCAATAGGAATTAAGCGCGTGCTTAACATTCGGCAGAGGTTAATACCACTGCACGAATATTAACAAACACACAACCAGAGCTGACCACATTTTCATTAATAATCGAATTAGATATGTTAAAGCATCTTTGCCCGAGTACAGCTGTTATTTGAGACTGCAGTGCAATTCTGCTGAGAGCCTGGTTTGCATATGCTGTACTGTGATTATGAATATTTAAATACTTCCATCTAGTTGAATTTCAGACTCATTTACATACATTGGCATACTATTTAATATAATGCATATGGGGAAAGGGTGCACATTGCATTTTTAATTTTTCTTCAAGAGGAATTGATTTTATGAGTGCCGAAAAGCTTTTTCTACAGGAAAATAGCTTGTTTTGGGGGGGGGGGGGGATTTTAATTAACTATTTGACAGAAATAGCTGGTAAAACTAAAATGCTGACTGAAAGAATGTGTCCTTTGTTCCAGTGCTTGCTCTGTCGATAAGAGCTCTTGGTAGGTGACCAAATTAATATTGCAGCTTTCTTGTCCACACTTCTTTTGCTGACTTGGCTGCTCTAATCATATTCAGTAACGGGTCAGAGAAGGGTTTGCACCTGACTATGTGGTTTCTGGCACATCTAATTTGCTACAGAAACGTTTCCAGTCCTACAAGGAACAAATATTCCACGAACCAGCTTATTCCAGATGTTCCAAGAATGACTGAGAGTGCAGGAAAAAGCAAGCCAGACTTTATTTTGGCTTCCATGCAGCAAAGCGACTCCAGTTGCTCACAAACTTTGCTGAATCTGAGCTTAAGCACATGCTTTTAGTGGCCACAGAAGGGGCTTAATGCAGCTTCCTCAGTGCCATGACAGATCTGGCCTTGGACTTGTTTTTATCCCTGAAAGCTGTAAATAGCCTCTAAAATTTCCATGGGATTTTTGGGCCTTCCTTATTTCACTTCATTATGTTGGGTGAAATTTGAACCCAGTAAAGCCAGAGACAAAACCCCCTTAACTTCATTGGTGGTGGAAGATATCATAAAGTAATTATCAGTTGTTTATTCATTGTTTTTACATCATTAGTTACAGGCCTACGCCTGCAGGGTGCTCACTGCCTTAAACAACCTTTCACCTCTGATTACTCACCTGAGTAAAGTTGCACAAACACCTACCTGCTTGCGCAGCCGGCAGTATCGTCAGCTGAGTTTTTACACTTTAAGAAAGTGGCAAATCACTGATATTACCCGAGCCAGTTCCGCTCTCAATCGGGGTTAAATAACCTCCTGTCAGGTAAATAAGGATTTCCAGCACGGGCCTTTGCTCACCCAAAAGGCAGACTGGGCCATTTACGCCTTTATCTGTGTTGCACGTTATCTGCGCAGCGCCAAGGCTCTTTGCAGACAGTCCCTTTGCCTTTCAGAGCTGCCCGGCGTGGGAAGCAAAGCCCACTGGCGCGCGGCCAGGCATCCAGAAACTGCCTCAACTTTCACAGGTTTCCAATTTGGGACCGCACAGCTCAAGACAGCATGAGCCGGTTTTTCAGAGCTTTCGACATGAACTGGAGTTTTCCTCTTGGAGGCCCAAGAGGCCCTTAAACAAAGTAATCAGTGATAAAAAAATACAAATAAAAACAACCCCGTGGCATTTGAAGGCAGGTGCCTTCCGAAGAGCCTGGCCCTTCTGATGTAAATGCCTTCTCCTTGCCCTTCGCACCTCCCAAAGCATTTTCACTTTTCCTTTGCAAGGAAGTTTGCTGTGTAGCGATGTCAGCGGAGCAGAGAGGGGCATGTGTTCATAAGAATAAATAAGGCCTGAACCCAGGATTGGCTGAACAGCTTCATTTCTGAGCAATTTCAGCAAGCTCTGGGGTTTTGCAAGACTGGGTTTGCAGAGGGGGCATCAGAGCTCAGCAGTCACCTTCCCGGATGCGGCTTCTTTCGCTGCCTGGAGCTGCTTTCCCCTTCCCTTGCTTTTGCTGTGCTTAACTCCAAGCCACCTCACTCAGCATTTCCCTGGGCAGGTTTCAGGCCATCTTCTCTCCCACTTTAAAGGGTAAATATTTTTTCTACAGTTCCTGTACAGTTGCAAGGTGAAGAACATTTTCTGGGCATGAATTATTTATGAAGCCCTCCCAGGCACACCAGCCAACGTGCATATTCATCAGGCAGCCAGTACATTATTCATGAGAAGTTCACTTAAACAGGAAGAGAACAATGATATTGTTGATTGAGATGCCTGAAAATGAGCTTGATAAAGAAGGTTCTGCCCTCAAACTCTGGCCAAAATGCAGACAGAAAGTTTACCAAAATCAGGAAAGAAGGGGGTTTGTTTTCTTCTTTTTGTGCTCCTTTATTGCTATCCATATGGATTTTTAAAGTTTATTTCCAAGAAGGAAGACTTTGCACATAAAAACTACTAGGAAATTGCATCATACCTTCTCCATACACAGCTCCAGACCTCTGACTGCACCTTCTGCTGGTGGATCTTGGGCAGGGGGTTGTGACAACAGGTCTGTGCGCAGCAGCTGATCCATACCTCGCTGAAGAGCTTTACTTTTGTTCCTTTTATGTCTGAAGTCCCACAGCAGCAGCGTGATTCAAACACCATCAAGCAATCTGCAACAGATTTTTATAACAATATTTAGACCCTAAACTCATACCAACATTGTTAAAGACAGGCTAACATTGGGGAAGTCTCTTAAGGTTAGATCACAAAGGCCAGTTCAGCTGAGAGATGCTCAGGACAAACACACCAAGAAGGTGAGAACTGCCGACTTTTGCAAAAGTGGGTCTAATTTCAAGGCAAGAGGGTACTTGAACTAAAGAGGTGTTATTTCCGTAAATCTACTGCTGTGCTATTACTGGATGAAGGGGACCGGCAGGGCCAAAGCCTGAGAAACGCACGCTCCCTCCTGCATCTTTGACTTTTTGGCGATGTTTTGACTACATTTATGGCGAGAAGGGGACATCACAGTCTCCCCAGGAAGGAGCCTGCTCTTTAATGCAGGCGGGAGATGCTCTGTGCCCCCCACGTGCTGGGGGAGAGCACACCAATGCCGACGGGTCCCATTGCAGGATGCTGCCGCCCAAAAGGAAGGTCTCTGCAGCAGCTTGTGGGTTCACTGCCCCAGGAGGGCAGAAAACAGGGTCTGAGGAAGGACTCGGGGCTTCCAGCAACAGCCCCAAGGATACGGTTTAGAAGAACTAACGTAACCTGGAGCTCAGGTCGCAGTAACCAACAAAGCCCTCACCGTGCTAACGAGCAGCTCTGCCTGCTGATGCTTCACACAGTCCTTAAGGCTTAATTAAGCTTAACAATATTTGGAGGTTACCAACCATTTCCATTGATCTTTTATGCATGAACACGGCAGTGGCTTCTTGAGTTGCGTCTAATCCGGGAGGAAGCAGGGAGAGAGCCAGGGGCTCTTTCCCCCTCCGTTTCCTCGGTGCCACCCCAGACCGGGCAAAGACCCTCACCGCACAGGGCAGGCAGCTGGGCTGGGTCCTGTCAGGGGGACCCCTCAGTGCCCCCAGGCCCTGCAAAGGGTCCCCCCTCACCCCCAGACCCTGCCTGGGGGACTCTCCTCACCCCCAGGCTCTGCTTAGGGTCCCCCCCTCACCCCCAGGCCAAGCCTGTGGCCCTCCTACCCCCTCTAGGGCCTGCCCGAGGCCCCCACCATTACCCTAGGCTCTACCTGGGGATCCCTCCTTCCCTGCTAAGCTCTGCTTTAGGGTCCCCCTTCCCCTAGGGCCTGTTTGGGGACCCCAAAACTACTCTAGGCCCCACTGGGTCCATACCAGGCCCTGTTTAAGGGCCCCCTTCACCCTGGGACCTGCCTGGGGACCCCCCCCCCACTACTCTAGGCTCTGTCTGGGGGCCCCCTCACTGCTTTAGGCCCTGCTTAGAGGCCTCTCTTCCCCCCTGGACCCCTGAGGCTCTGCCTGGGGCCTTTGGATTCCCCCGTAGGCCCTGTTTGGCCCCACCCACCCACTCCAGGCCCTCAGGCCCAGGGGGCGGCGCTCCAGCAAAGCACCGCCCCCTCCGCCCGGGGCTGGCGGCTCCTTTAAGCGCGCGTCGCCCCGCCCCTCGTACGTGATGACGTAGTGGCGCGCGCAGCGCAGCGCAGCGTAGCGCAGCGCAGCGCCCGCTCCCGCCCTTCCCCGCCCGCCCCTTCCCCCCCGCGCGGGCCCTGCCCCCTCCCTCAGCGCCGCAGTGACAACAAGGAGGAAGCGCGCGGCGCGGGCAGAGCGGGAGCCGCCGCCGCCGCGACAGCGACAGCCAGCGCCGCCCCGTCCCGTCCCGGCCGCCCCCCGCCGTCACCGCCGCCATGAACAGCAAAGGCAAGGCCCCGCGGCAGCGCGAGGCCCCGCCCCCGCCCCGCCGCGGGGGGCCCCGCCGGGACGCGTCTCCCCCTCCCCCCCCCCGACAGGCCCTCGCCCGTCCCCCCCCCCGCCACCGCCACCCCGCCCCGGGGCGCGGCGCCTTTAAGGGCCGCGCTGCAGCGCGTGACGGCGCGGCCGGGCCGGGGGCGCGCGGGCGCCGCTCGGCCAATGGGAGCGGGGCGGGGGGGTGGGCGCGCGGGTCGCCATGGCGCCGCGCGCCTCGGCCCGGCCCTTAACCCTGTGGCTGCCGCGCGCCTCGGGCGGGGGAGGGGCACCCCCCGCGGGTGACGTGTGTGTGGGGGGAGACCCCCCCCCGGTGACGTGTGTGTGTGGGGGAGACCCCCGTTAGATGCCAGGGGGAAGCTGCGGGGGGGGGAACCCCCCGGGTGACGTAGGGGGGGACCCCCTCGGATGACGTAAGGGGGGGCCCCGTGAGACGTCAGGGGGGAGCTGGAGCAGGGGAACCCCCATGGACGTGGGGGATCCCTGGATGACGTAAGGGGGACCCCGTTATTTGTTGGTGGGGAGCTGGAGCGGGGGGGGACCCCCCGGGTGACACAGGGGACCCCCCCAATGACGTAGGGGGTGCTGGAGCAGGGGGATCCCCTGGATGACATAGGGGACCCCCGATGATGTAAGGGGCCCCCATTGGGGGCAGGGGGACCTGGAGCATAGGGGGACCCCCTGGGTGACGTAGGGGACCCCCCCAATGACGTAGGGGGTGCTGGAGCAGGGGGACCCCCTGGGTGACATAAAGCCCCTCCCGGATGATATAAGGGGACCCCATGGAGTTTAGGGATGGAGCAGTGGGACACCCCCGTCCCCCCCCCCCCAGACGATGTGGGTCTCCCCCTGGGTGACAGGGGGATCATTCTGGTGATGGGGGGCTCCCCTGGGGGGATGAGGGGGACCCCTGTGACACAAGGGGTGACCCCTCACCCTCCGGCACAGCGTAGGGGGCAGGTGAGGGGGGTGCAACCCCCCCCCCCCCCCCCCTTCCCGGGACACGACATTGCGGAGAGGGCGCTGCCGGTCGCTTCGGCCAGGGCCTGGCGGCCGGACCTGACTCACGTTCCCAAAGCGCCTTCCAAGTCTCACTCGGTTCCTGCGGGAGGCCCGCGGTGCCGCGGGGCAGCGCTTCGGCAAAGCTCCCTGCTTGCTGATTCCTCCCCCTGTGCAGCCGAACGCACGCGCGGCCCTTTTTTTTTTTTTTTTTTTTAACTTTTTTCCCCCCAACTCCGGTGCCGGCTTGGGGAGAAGCAGCACTTTGGAGCTCAGGCTGCGGTACCGGTTGCTCTTCGAACCGAGCCGGCAACCTCAGGATGCGACAGAGCAATGAAATGCAATTTCCTAGCGGTCTTCGCTTAAAGAGCAGCTCTGTTTTGAAACCGCTTAGGTCGGTAGGTGAAAAACAGGTCGCTGAGAGGGAGCCTTGATCTTTGTTCTGCTCCACCTTAAAAGGCCCAGGGGCGGCGGGTGTCCTCTCTGCCTTAGATCTGTTTTGTTTTGTTTGCGGTACAAAGCCTGTTGTGCCCTTTCTCTTTTGTACAAACCAAACACAACGCTGGGTTTCTCGGGATGGGAGGCAGATGGAGTGACAGTCTTGGATTATGAAATGTTAAGATCGCTAACAGATGCTCTCTGGAAGTCTCACTGGTGGCAACGCGCTAGTAGCTTCAAATAGAACCTGAACCTCCTAGCGGTGTCGTTCCTGCATCGCCCTAATTCTGAGGCTGCAAGTCGATAGGAGAATTTGCGAGTCTGAGCCTTGAAGTGGCGACTGGGAATAACGCAGCGGGGTTGCGTCCCTCCGCCAGGCGTCCTGCCTTCTCGGTACCCTGGTTCCCGCGAAGGATTTCAACTCTCCGGTTTGCTTTTAGCCCCGGCTGAAATATCTTCGGGCTTTGCTGCGCGCGACCGAGCGGACTGCGGGCAGAGTCCTCTGGGTGGCCCTGGCACGGCGGGGACGGGCGGGCGGATCCTGCCGGCGGCTGCGGAAGTACAGGCCGTGCTGCTAATTAATTGTGTACAGACACTCCTAGATCTGTTACTCGCTCCTGCTCACGTGATAACTGAGAAGAGGGGCTTTCCGCAAACTCGGCAGCTTCCTGCCCGGCTTCGCCGAGCGTTTCGGACTCCGGCTGAATTCTCTTCTTTCTTGCAGGGCAATATCCCACCCAGCCCTCCTACCCAGTCCAGTCTCCGGGCAATCCTCCCGTGTACCCACAGACCATGGCCCTTCCTCAGCCGCCGCCGTACACGGATGCACCTCCCGCTTATTCTGAGGTATGTGGGATCCTTCTCCGAGGGTTTATTTTATTCTGGGACCCCTCCAAAAGAGAAAAATCTTTGAATAGACTTTTAGCTGCAGGATTGTTTTTTTTTTTAACCTGTAAGACTTTTTTGTTTTGGTCCCCAAATTCTCTCATATGAGACCTGAATCATGTGCTTGAAGTGACAAACACTGTTCAAAGCTTCCCCTTGAGTTAAGATGATAAATTTAGCCAACCTGTAGATTTAAAATACACCTAAGTTAACATCTCGTAGGTGGATTCTGGCAGACAGTGGGGGAAAACTCTCCAAGTAGCAACAGTGGGAAAAATGTCCTTTTAGGGTACACAAAATTAAACATTCAGGGGAAAGGGGAGTCCTTTGCGCAAGCAGAAGGGTGAAAGTCTATCTCAGTGCTAGTGCTTTGAAAGCAAACCTGAATGAATAAATGGGTGTGGGGAATAATAAATTTCTCAACTTGTTTGCGTTGTTTTTTTTTTTCCAGCTTTATCGTCCCAGCTTTGTGCCTCTGGGAGCTGCCACCGTACCCACAATGTCTGCGGCGTATCCGGGCACTTCGGTGTTCCTCCCCATGGCCCAGTCGGTGGCCGTGGGTCCGATAGGCTCTTCGGTCCCCATGGCGTATTACCCCGTGGGACCCGTTTATCCTCCGGGCTCCACAGTCCTCGTTGAAGGCGGCTTTGATGCTGGAGCCAGGTTTGGGGCTGGTGGAACAGCCAGTATCCCTGTAAGTATAAACGGATCCTCAAAGCCCCGCGTGCTTCGGTTTTCGAGGTTCACAGACAGCAGTGGGGGAGAAGACGTGCCCTGATTTCTGAGCAAAACGTATTTCATACCTGATTGATGATTTGGCACCACAGTGGCTACTTGCACGTTGGAAGAAAGATGTTGAGTTCTTGCTGTCTCTGTGCTGTCGCACTTCTTAGCTGAGAGTGGCCAGTCTCCGGCTCTGGAGCCGCATGCGCTCTCGGATGGCTCTGGCTTGCAGCAAAACTGCCCTGTGGCCAATACTAGCCCCGCTTTGGCCTGGGGGCCGTGGTGCAACACGCTTCGGTGGGTTGCAAGCGATGGGGCTGCTAAGCGCCCTGGCTTTCCCTCGCCCCGCTTGCAAACCTGGCCTCGCTCTGTGCTGCAGCGGAGCTGCAGGAGGTTCCTGCTCCCCGGACTTCCCGCTTGTGGCTCGTGGCCCCGGGGAGATCTTGTTCCACAGCTCGCGAGCAGAAAGCCGGGTTCGCTGTACGCGCTCTGTGGGCTGCGGGCTCTGAAAAGAAAGGGCAGGAAAGAGGAACCGAGCGTTTCGCATCCACTCTTGGCCTCTTCCTGCCAATCTTTGCTCGGTAGCGAGAGACAGGTAGTGAGTGGGCTGTCGACGCGGAGGCTTCTTGTTTGCTGTAACGCCCGGTGGGTCTTGCGGCGGGCCGAGCTCCCGTCGTGGCACGGACTCGGTCATCCTCCCGCCTGTCCTTTCTCTCTCTTGCAGCCCCCCCCTCCTGGCTGTCCCCCCAACGCCGCCCAGCTGGCCGTAATGCAGGGAGCCAACGTCCTGGTGACGCAACGGAAGGGAAACTTCTTCCTGGGAGGCTCAGACGGCGGCTACACTATCTGGTGAAGAAGGACGGGGAGGGGGGGAAAAGGGGGGGCTACATTTGTGTAAGGAAAGACATCACATACTGTCAGCACTTCTCACAATGTAACTGCTTTAGTCCATATTAACCTGAAGTTGCAGATTTAGACACACGGCCGTGAGGTGTCTTCCCGGTTTGGTGCCCAGCCCTTCAGGCACTTTAAAGCAAAACAAGAAACCCTGTAATGATGGTGGTGCCTCCGCTAAAGCGGGGAAGGGAGATTAATTCATGAAATGAGTGCGAGCTAAGCAGCCCTGCCTCTTCCTTTCATTTCACTGGAGTGATACTGCAGCACTGTCTCGGAGCTTTTATTAATCGGCTATGTATACACTGGCTTTGGGGAGGGCGAGGGGAGCGAAGCCGGTTTCCAAGCGCGACTCCTTCTCTTCAAGCTCGTATTTGTTCACTGCCTGCCGGTTGGACTGAGATCCGCAAAACCATTTTGGGTTTCCCCTTTCGTGGAAGCCAAGGTGCTGGATAGAAAGCCAGGCAACCTTCGCTTCCCGGGGAGCCGCGCGGCAGGGGGGCACCTTGGCGCTGCTTTCTTCCTGACCTCACTCTAGAGCGGATCCCTCGAAGCACTCTCCGTGCTCACTTTCGTCCTTGGTTTTCCTCCAGGAAGGTATGCAGCTAGCGTGTATCATGGGATTTTTTTTATACACTCCAAGTAATCTTGGATTTCTTTGCACATTAGACCTAATCAAAGCCATGCTTTGGTGCCAGAAACACAATGCAGCTCATGTTTGAACATTTCATTAAATGCTAACTAGGCTTTTAGAACGATGCTTAATAAACAAAGTTTTTTTTTTTGTTTTTTTTTTTTTAAACTCAACCTGGTGTCTCGGCACCTTAAGGCTATTGTTCAAACAGGGAGGCTGGTTACCATCTGTACGAGGGTGTGTAGCAACTGTCAATCAACACACAAATTAGCTTGGTTACTGGGTTGTTTTATGAATGCGTACTTCAAAAATGACTTGGGTATAATGAAGTCTTATTAGGGTTAAGAAGAATATTTCAGGGATCCTCAATGTTTTGGGTTTTTTTTTTTGTTTTGTTTTATGAAGAAAAATATCAGATTCAAATATATTTTATCTTGAGGTTTCAGTTTAATCTAAATCTGTGTCTTGTATATGTTGTGTTTAACCATACAACTGACTGTTATGAAAGTTCAGCATTACGTCTCTCTCTGTATACACTGTGGTGCACTTAACTTGTGGATTTTTTTATACTAAAAAAAAAGTAGAATAAAGACTATTTTGAAAATTTGAATAAAGTAGCAGATTTGCATTAGACCTCAAATAAACCCCCTTGGCTCCTTGCCCAGCGCAAGCCTTAGGGTTGCTTCACTTATTTCCTCTTTGCTGCAATTTTGCAAACTTCCTCCTTGCGTTTTGTTGGTTTTGATTTAAAGGAGGAACCGTCCCCGAGCCGGGGGCAGAGCAGGGATGGCGAGAGCTGCTCGGGACGCTGCCTCTGCCCAACAGGGGAAGGGCAAAAGCAGCGTCCGTACCTGCGCGAGTCTTGCGGGGGGGGGTAAGGCGGGAGCCCTGGCTGTGCCCCGATCCCCGCGTCCTCCGAGGTCGGGTGCTTTTGGGGACCGGGACGCGCCGTCTCGGTGTTTGTAGGACACGCGGGGCTTTCTGCAACTCGCAGAATCGCTCAGCCTAGTTTACGCGCACGCGTAACCTTACTCCCCCCC
Organism: Apteryx mantelli; assembly: GCF_036417845.1. Classification (NCBI taxonomy): domain Eukaryota; kingdom Metazoa; phylum Chordata; class Aves; order Apterygiformes; family Apterygidae; genus Apteryx; species Apteryx mantelli. Next base: position 2,490,615 of record NC_090010.1, on the reverse strand, counting down.
AAATTATCCAGGCTAATTACCCAGCCCCTAAACGCCGAGCGGCACGACTCAATTTTTTTGGCGAGATACGGAAAAACAACAGCACCTCTTCGGTACTTGTCAACGTACTTGTATTAGAGAGCACCACAGGGAGGGGACGGGGTGGGCGCGAGCACCGCCGGCGTGAGCGGCCCGAGCGCGGCCCTGCCTGCTCCCCTCGTCCGCCGAGCCGCGGGCACTTCTCCGCGGCTTCTCCCGCTGGAAGCTGCGACGTGCATCTTTTATTTCCTCCGACGGCTGGCTTAATAAATTAAGGGGGGGTGAAAAAAGGCTTCGAGATCCCAGAGTCCGGGAGATGGAGGCCGCTTGGCCTCAGGCCTGAGTGCAGCAGGGAGGTGCGCGCGGGACCCGGCGCCTCATATAAAATACTCCTCTTTCCCCCCGGACGAGGCGTCCTCCATCGGCACCGAGACGTCGGTCTCGGCCGCCGGCTGCTCGTAGGTGAGGTAGCTGCCCTTGTTTTTGTACAGGTAGACGACGATCACCACCAGCACCGCCAGCAGGGTGAGGAACACCAGGGCGATGACAACTGCCGGGGAGGGGGGGGAAAGGCGGAGGCGCAGCGTTAATCCCGAGCGGCCCGCGCCGAGCCGGATGGGGAAACGAGCCCCTACCTGCGATGACGACGGTGTTGGCTTCCTCGTGGAGCGGCGGCGTGTTCGCCTTCCTCAGGAAAGGGGTTGTCGGCTCTTTCCCGTAGCGCCGGGGCAGAAGGGAGAGAGGAAAGCGTGAGCCGGCGCCGGCCGGGCTTCGAGGGGCGGCTCAGCCCGAAGGGAGCGCGACGGCGCAGAGCTCTCCCGCGCCCCTACCTGCCGCGCGCGGGGGCTGAGCGCCTTCCATGGCATCGGCCCGGGCGCCGCCGGCTCCTTCCAGCCCCAACCTCGGGATCTTGCGGAGCTACCGAGAAAAGGGATGATATTTAGCGGCGTCCTAAGCGGAGAGCGCAACGTGCCGAGCGGCGCCACGCGGGTTCCCAAGGGTCGGTGCCGGAGCGGAGCGGATCCTGCCCGAGGAGCAGGCGGCACCTTGGCGCTTCCCGGTCCCGGTGGAAAACCGGCGTTTTTCGGCGATGGCTCCGGCGCCTCGAGTGACTCAGCGGCTCTGCGGAGAGGCGCCGCTAGATGTCAGGAGCAAATAAATTGTAAAAAAAAAGCGCAAAAAACCTGAGCGGCGGGATGAAGCGCAGCCCCGGCCGCGTGCGTTCCAGGCGGGCAGCCGCCCGGCATCGCCCGGCATCGCCCGGCATCGCCGCCCCGGCGCCGTCTGCCGCGTCTCCGACGGCCGGAGCCGTGCCGGAGCTGCCGGCGTTGCTGCCGAGCGGCGCTTCTGAAAGAGTGAGACGCGGTTGCAGCAGCAGCCGCTCGGGCTGTTTTTGAGCAGGAGACGGAGAATTTCAGGCAAGAGCCCGAGCCGGGGGGGGGGGTTCCATAGGGAAACGCCGCTCGGAGCCGGTGCAAACCGGGGCGCCGCAAAGGCAAAACGCGCTCGTACCTGCGGTGCCGGCGAAACCGGCTCCCGGGACTGGCAAAGCCTTTCGGGCCAAATCCAGGCTCGGAGAGAGAGAAACTTTCTTCCAAATTAAAAGACCGGCCGAGCGCAACGGGCAGCGTTACGGCGAGCCCGGGCGCTCGCTCCCGCGCCGCTGGGACACCGGGATGCCGGGACGCCCGGCCGGCTCGCGGGGTGCTGAGCTGTGCCGTGCCGCTGGTGACTCACTTCCCAGCTCGCTCGACTCTTACTCATCTCCGTGTGTTTTTCGAGCGATGCAGGAGTTGCAAAAAGGAAAAAAAAAAAAAAAAAAAAAAGGGGGAAAAAAAAAAAAATCTTCCTCATTTTCGTCCTCCGGGCAACTGGGTGAAGTTGCTCAAGAGCCGTTTCCATGGCGGAAGCTCCCCCCCCCTCCCACCGCCTTCCCAAAAACTCGGCTCCTCCAAGCGAAAGCAGGGCACTTTCGCCTTCAAGCCGGGCGCTTTGGCTCCGCTGGTGGCAGCGCAGCCCCGAATCCCGAATCCCGGCGCGGGCCGCGACCCTGCTCCGGCACCCCGGCGCGCCACCTCCCGTTTGAGGCCGCCGTTCCCGTCCCAACGCGCCCTTTGGCTCGTGCTCTCCGCACGGCGCCACCTCCGCTGCCTTTCCCGGCTCGTCGGGAGGCCGTTTCCCTTCCTGCTCGCTCCCGGCGAAGCCTCTCGGCAGCTCCCTGCCTCCGCCAGCCGGATGGGAATCCGGCCGCTGGACGCCTGGCGCTTGGGCATCGCTCGCCGGCCGTCGTGGGAAACTCGCTCAGCGCCGGCGCTCACGAACGGCTCGAGCTGCGGTTTTTTTTCCCGTCCGTCTCCCCCCGGCGCTGCGTTTTCCCCATGGACAACGGGGCGGCTTCGCCCGCCGTGCGCCGCAAGGCACCTTACCCGGAGCTGCCGGCACCGCGGCTCCCGCAGAGACGCTCGCTGGCGCCGGGCGGCTGGCGGCCGGCGAAGGCGTTTCCCCTTCCTGCCTCACCTTTCCAGTTCTGCCGGCCGGTGGTGGAAGCTCCGGTGCTCCGCGATTCCTCCCCCTTAACCCCTTGCTGGCGAGGCAGGGCCGCGGCCGGGCTCTCCCGACGCTGCCCGCCGGCTGCTTCCCGCCTTGCAAATCATCCCCCTGCCGCCCGGCGCGGGAGTTTGGCTCCCGCTTGCCAGGAGCCGGCGCGTTTCCAGAGCTCGCCCCTCCGCCGGCTGCGTTTTCCGGCAACGGCTTGTGCCGGCCGTCTTTATTTCAACGGGAGAAGGGCTGCAAAGCGCGCGGGGCTACGCTCAAACGGGGTTATCGGCGCTCGGCTCCGCTTCCCGGCGGCCTTCGCCTCCTCCGGGCGCTGGGCTCAGGCGGAGCTGAGGGGCTCGGCGGCATCCTGGGGGTCCCCAGGCTCCCGGCTCCCGTCCGGCTCCGGCGTCCCGGCAAAGCCGCGCTCCTGGGAGAGCGAGAGCCGGGTCAGGGCAGAGCCAGCGCCCGGGGGCAAGAGGTGCCGGCCGGAGCTTCGGCCTCAGGCCGGGCTCTTCCTCGCCGCGGCTCCCACCTGGGGGTCGGCGCGGGAACCGTCGTCCCCGGAGCTGCCGCTCGGCTCCTCGGCGTGGGCGACGTCCGGCCCCACCTGAAACCGGAGGAGCGTTTCGTGGGAGGGAAAAAAACCACCGCGCGGCACTAGGAAATCACCGCGCGGCAGCGCAAGTCGCCGCTCGCCGGGGCCGGCCGAGCTCGGCACGCTGCATCCCAGCGCGGGCAGCTCTCCGAGCAGCGCCGGGCCCCTCGGTCCCGGCGGGATGTGGCCTTGGCCCCGCTGCCCTCCCGGCACCCTCTCACCTGGGATTCTGCCGATTTTGGGGAAAGGTCGACCTCCTCCACGCTCTCCCCGGAGTCGCTGTGCTCCGCGGCGAGCTGGTGCGGCCCCTCGGCCGGAGTCGGTGCCGGAGCTGGTGGGTCCCCCGTGGCGGGAAGCTCCTCGGCTGGAGCCAGTGCCGGAGCCAGTGGGTCCCCCGTGGCGGGAAGCTCCTCGGCTGGAGCCAGTGCCGGCGCTGGCAGGTCCTCCCCGGTGGGAAGCTCCTCGGCTGGAGCCGGCGCTGGAGCCAGCGGGATCCCTCCGGCAGGAAGCTCCTCAGCTGGAGCCGGCGTCTTTCCCAGCTGGGTGGCTGCTTTCCCGGGCTCTGTTGCGCCGCTGTCACCCTGTTCCCAGCTCTGCTCGGCAGCGGGAGCCTCCCCGGCCTCTCTGGCGCTTCCCGCCGCCTTGGCCAGCGCCTCGGACAGGATGAGTGCCGCCAGGGACACAGCCACATCCTCGGCGCTTCCCGCGGGCTCCGTGCCGGCAGCGGCGCCTGCTTCTCCTGGCTCGGCTTCGGGGAGCGCGGGAGCTGCAGGCTCCGGCTCCAGCTCCGTGGGGCCGTTGGAGATGGCCTCGATGCCGCTGCTGGCTGCCGGTGGCTCCGCTTCCGCGAGAGGCTCCCGCTCCGGCTGCGCGGTTTCGGCCGGCGCCGGGGGGCTCACGGGCGAGGAGATGAGCAGCGAGCGCCGGTTGCTGCGCGGGGAGGACGGAGGGGCTCGATGGCGCCGCGGGCACCGCGAGCGCCGCCGGCTCGAGCCCCCGCGGCTCCGTCCCCGCGCGTCCCGGCTCGCGGAGCGCCTTTTCCCTCGGAGCGGCGCGGCGCCGTGCCCGGGCGCCCCGTTACCTGGAGACGCCCTTGATGATGAAGACTTTGCCGGAGTGCTGCTTGTCCAGCCTGCTCATCACCTCGTAGAGGTCGCGGTTCAGCTGCAAACGGGGAAAAATGGGGGGAAAAAGGAAAAAAAAATCCTCAGAGCAGCCTCCGGCGGCAGAGCCGAGCCCAGAGGAGGAAAGTCCGACCCGCCGCAGCCCCAGCACCGGCCGCGCATGTGCACATCCTTCGTTCCCGGAGGTTTTTGGTTTTTTCTCCCCCGTTCCCAACCTTTAGCGGATGAGCAAGCACTAAGGCCGGGCAGGTTTAGGTTAAAAATAAGAGGCTCATCCGCATCCGGAAAGCTGCCGGGCTCGTGGACGAGGAAATCCCTTCTCCCGTCCTTCCTGCCTGCGGCTCCCCATCGGGGGCCACGAAGGTGCTTCACCCCGCGTGAGCGCCGGGATCGCCGCAGCGAGAAGCCGGGCAAAAATCCCTCCGTTTCTCTGCAGCGCATCCGATGGATAAATAAGCCTCGCTCCAGCCTTAAAAGCTTTGCTGGAAATGTTTTCCCGGCTCGGGGTCCCGGGCGGCGGGTTTCCCCCTTGGCGAGTGGCCGGGAGCCCTCACCTTGCTCATCTCCTTGTAGAAGATGTCGCGGAGGTTGGAGATGTTCTGGAAGACGGTCACGTAGCAGGCGACGCGGCTGCGGGCGAGGAGACGCCGGCGTTGCAGCCGGCAGGAGCAAAGCAAAGCCGACGGCCCCCAGCGGAGGCTCCCGGCTCCCGGCCCCCGGCACGGCGCCGTTGGGCTGCCAACGGGGGGTAAAACCACGTTTCCGCCCCTTTCCGGCAGCCGCTTTGGGGCTTTGCGCGGAGCCGCTCCGCTTCCGAGCGCGCCGTTTCGCCTGCCCTGTTGCTGCGGGGGAGCAGCGCCGGGCTCGCTCGGCGGAGAGGCGTTTCGGGGGGAAAAACCCCAATTCCCAGCGAGCGGCGCCGGGGAAGACGGCGCAGACACGGGGCTGCGGGAGGATGCGCGCGCACGGGGTTTTTGCCCGGGTGACTATTTTTGCAGGGCAGCCGCTCGGGTTTTTGGGGAAAAGGTTGGGTTTGGCATCCCGGCTGCAAGGCGGCACAGGGATTTGGACGCGGAGCGGCGTGGCGGGGGGGGGTGGGGGGTCCCCCTTCCTCCGGGGCCGAGCTCCCGGGGGCGATACCTGCTGTAGAGCAGGGGCAGCTCCTCCCGCAGGTCCCGGTTGAGGTCCTCGAAGACGCTCTGGGCTTTGCCGAACTCCTCCTCCGCCTGCGGGGCGGGAAGGGGCGACGGCGGCGCTGCGGGGGCCGCGCGGAGCCCGTCCCCGTCCCCGTCCCCCCCCCCCCCCCGAGGCTTTACCTTGGCGATTTTGGCCTCGTCCTTCTTCTTGGCGTTTTGCAGGGCCTCGAGGTGGTGCCTGGCGCTGTCGTAGTCGACCAGCTTGCGGCCGCGCTTGGCGATGCGCTCCTGCGCGGGGCGAGCGGGCTGCCGAGGGGCACGGCCACCGCAGGAACCGGCCACCGCGGGAACCGGCCACTGCCAGACCCGGCCACCAACCATCGCAGGACCTGGCCACCGCGGGAACCGGCCACCGCGGGAACCGGCCCCTGCCAGACCCGGCCACCAACCATTGCAGGACCTAGCCACCACGAGGACTAGTCCCTGTGGGACCTGGCCACTGTGGGACCTGGCGCCCACGGGAACCGGCCACTGGCCACCGCAGGAACCAGCTCCTGAGGGACCCAACCACCGCAGGACCCGGCCACTTTGGGAACCAGCCCCCATGGGAACCGGCCCCCGTGGGAACTGACCACCACGTGACCTGGCCACTAGCCACCACAGGAACTAGCCCCCGTGGGACCTGACCACTGCAGGACCTGGCCACTGCGGGAACTAGCCCCTGCAGGACCTGGCCGCTGTGGGACCTGGCCACTAGCCATCACAAGAACCAGCCACGGGCCACCATGGGACCTGGCCACTGCGGGAACCAGCCCCTGGCCACCACGGGAACTGGCCACTAGAGGACCCGGCCACCGACCACCACAGGATCTGGCACCCGCGGGAACCGGCCACTGACCACCATGGGACCCGGCCCCCCATGGGACCTGGCTGCTGTAGGACCTGGCCACCAGCCACCACGGGAACTGGCCACTGTGGGACCCGGCCGTGGGCCACTGGGGGACCCGGCGCCCACGCGGGAAGCGGTCCACGGCCAGCCGGCAGCGCTCGCTGCCGGAGGTACCTTAATTTCGGCGAACTGAGCCATGTAGTTCTCCATGAGGCGCACGGCCTGGTCGTCCAGCTTCGCCTCGTAGTCGTCCCACAGCAGGTCGTTGCTCTGGGAAGGGGAGCGGACGGCGTCGGAAGGGCTCATCCGGCCCCAGGATGCTCCCAGGGCTCCTTTCCCACGGGGCCGCGACCGGCCGCCTCCCCGGGGATCCCCCCCCCCCTGCTTCTGAGGGGCTCCCGGCTCCCGCGGGGCTTTCCGGCCTCTCACAGCGGCGATGGCTCTCAGCTCCGCGTGCCCGTCCCAGTCGGCGCTGTAAATCTCCTGCAGCGTTTCGGCCACTTTCCTGGAGCTTTCGTGCATCGCTGCGAGAGGGGAGACGGCGCCGAGCGCCTGGTGGGACGGCGCCGGGCCCCTCGCGCCGCGCCGCAGCGGGCAAAAAATGCAGAAAACGCCTCAAATTTGTTCTTCCGAGCCGGGAAAACCAAGGACCCCCCCCCCCCGCTGCTATTTTCCAGGCGTCGCCCGGGATTTCTCGCGGGGCGGCCGGGCGAACGGCCCCGCACCTTTCACGGCGCCCAGAAACGCCTTGAGGTCCTTGTAGAGCTTGTGGCCTTCGCTCTGCAAAGCAAAGCGGAGGCTCAGCGCGGCGGCGGTCGCGGGGGGCCCCCGGATCCCCCCGGATCCCCCCGGATCCCCCCCCGGCCCGGCCCCACCTGCTGCTGCTGGAAGTTGTAGGCGCTTTGCTCAAACTGCTCGTCCTTGGTCTCCACGGTTTTGCCCAGTTTCTGCAAAACCTGGGGGGGGGGGGAAAGGCGCGAGGAGGCGGCGGCAAGCGCCGGCGCTGCAGGTCCCCGTGCACCGAGCGCGCCAGGCCTCGGCGGGCGGCCGAGCAGGGCCGGAGCGTGCAAACACCCCCCAATCGCGAATGCGGCCCCAAATTCGGCCCCAAATTCGCGCTGGCTGCTGCTCGGTGCCAGGGAGCACTCGGCAGCGAAACCCTTCGCCGAGGTGCCGCCGGCCCTGGCTGGGTGCGACCCGGGCCGGACTTTGCATAAGGGCCAGGAAACTTTTCCATTGCCCTTTTTTTTAGGACTTTTCCCCCCCCTTTTTGGGGGGAAACGGGGGCAGTTTGGGAGCCGACCCTTCGTGCAGCTCTGCGCCCTCAACCCACTGGCTCCATCCCTGTGCTCCTGACCACATCCGTGCGCAGGGCAGCGATGGGACCAGAGCAGGCGCTTACGGATGCCGGGGATGCATCCGCGCGCCTTATCCCCGGGAAGCAGCCGGGGCCAGAGTGGTTGCGGAAAAGCCGAATTTAGCATCGGGCTGCGGCGAGGGGAGCGCGGGAGAAAGTCCGTCCATCCGTGGCCGCCCTCCTTCCTGCCTCCGGCTCGCCCGGGGGCGAGGAAGGCAGCTGAACCCCCTCCCGCGCTGCCCTGAAACGGTGGCAAATCACCCCATTCCCACCGCTTCCGGCACCCTTCCCCCTCGCTTCCTGGGGCACCGCTCGCGCCCCGCGGCCCCCGCAGGCGTTTTGGGGGCAGAAACCTGCTTTTCGAGAACGCCGCAGGCTACCGGCGCAGCTCAGAGGCCTGGGGGGATTTTGGGGGGAATTTGGCCACCCCTGGGTCTTGGTGCATGGATAAAACCGTCCCCAGGGCACTCGCGGAGGCGCATGCGTGGGCCGGGGCGCGCGGGGAGGTGCCCGGGGCCAACGTGGCCGGCGGCGGCAGCCCCTCGCCCTGCGAAAGCGCCCGGGTTTGCAACCGCCCTGCCGCGGGCGGCACCGCCGAGCGGCACCCGCTCCTCCCCGCCGCGTCCCCGTGCTCCCCCGGGGAAACAAATAACGGATAAAACGAAATTAAAAATGTAAGGATGGGGGGCCGGGGCGGCGCCGTACCTTCTCCTGCGCCCGGCTGAAGCGCTTCTGGACCTGCTTGGCGAAGAGCCCGGCGCCGCCGCTCCTGCCCTCGGCCATGGCTGCAGCTCGCCGCCCGTCGCCGCCGGCTTTGGGGCTTTTTTTTTTTTCTTCTTTCTCTCGGCTCAGCAGCGACTTGCGGTTTTATGTTTTTGCCGGAGGAAGTTCGACGCGAAGCAGCTGGCGCCAGCGGCCGCATCCGCCGCGCGCCCGGGCGCTCCCGTGCCCCCGGCACCTTCGCCCGCGGGGCCGCTGCCCCCCGGGAAAAGCCGTCGGGCGCAAGCGGCGGCGGCGGCGGCGGTGGGGAGACGGCGGCCGCCTCCGCGCCGAGGGGGCCGTTCCCACCCCCCTCGCCCCTTCCGCGGGGTTTTGAGCCGAAATTTTGCTAGTGGAGCGCAATTCTTTGGTGTTTTGCCCCATGCCGGGTTGCAGCACATGAACGGGTTTCCGCCCCGAAGCCACGGTGAGAGGCCCCAGCCTCCAACCCCATCAACGCTCTTTGCGGGTGAATTAAGTCTTGGAAAGCGGAGGAACCGCTGGCCGGGGACTTTCCCCCTTTGCACGGGCCCGTCTGCACCGTAAAGGGGCGCAAAGGTGCTCAGCGCCGCTCGTTTTGCGGTGCAAAGCGTCTCCGAGCCCCGGCGCGGGGCCGAGGAGGGAGCCGGCCGCGGGGCCGCGCGCGATGGCGCGAGGGGGAGAGGACGGCGCGTATCCGCGCGGGGACGTTTGCCCGCACGGCGCAAAAACCGGGGTAAAGCGGCCCAAAGGCGCCGGCGCGAGAGCAAGCGGCCGCCAGGGAACAGGTTTTATTGGCACCGGAGAGGAGCCCGAAGGCTCCCGCGGGACTCGCAGCACCCAGCGCGGCTCCGGCTGCTCCTCCCGCCGCTTCCCGAGGCCGCTCAGTTCTGGGAGAGAACCTGGAGGGGGGAGAAACGGCGCCCGTGAGGCCTCGGGGCTCGTGCGTTCGCAACCCTTTGGTTGCCCATTTTTCGGCTTTCGCAGCCCGGCAGGAGCCGAAGCCCGGCGCCGCCGGCTTACGCTGTTTATCCAGGAGATGTAGGCGGACACGCGGGTGAAGACGGTCGGCTTGTTCCGCGTGTTGCAGCCCAGGCTGGAGACGAAGCTGGTGATGCCGTGGACCTGGTAGCGGCCGTTGACGGAGCAGTGCAGGGGGCCGCCCGAGTCGCCCTGCGCGGGGGGACGGGAGCGGGGACGCCGCCGTCAGCGGGGCGCTTCGCCCCGGCACGGCACGGCGGCGGGAAGCGGAGGCCGAAAATTCCCGCGCCGCTCCCCCCTCTCCGCCGGGGCCGTACCTGGCAGCCGGAGCGGACGCCGTCGCCGCCGGCGCACACCATGCTGGTTTTGACGGTGGAGCCCCAGTAGGACGAGCTGGAGCAGATCTGGTGGTCCACGACGGGGAGCAACGCCTGGAGCAGGACGCTCGAGAGCTGCCCGTTGGCTGCGTCCCGCCGAGCCGCCGTCAGCGCCGGCCGGGCGGGATTTTCCCCCCCCTTCACCCCGAACCGCGACCCCTTTGCAAAAGCCACCGCGAGGAACGGAGCGAAACCGCCCCCTCACCCAAGCGGGGAGAGGCAGGAGCGGAGAACGCCCCATTCCCTGGAAAATCCCCCCAACCTGCGACCCGGCCCGAACCTCCCGGCACCTTGAAAGGCTTTAAAACAAAAAAATCATTCAAGCAACTCCTGAACTTTCCCGCGCTCGTACCCTGGCGATTTATGGGCCGACAAGGACATCGGCGTCCCCGGAACAGGAAAACCGCGGCAAAGCCGGGCCCCCCCTCGCCCCGCTCGGCCGCGGCACCTACTCTGGGTCCGGCCCCAGCCGGAGATGTAGCAGGGATAGTTGTTGGGCAGGATCGACCCCTCCTGGGGCAGCACCGCCAGCTGCACGTAGCTGTTGAGGGTGGCGCTGCCGGAGAGCCGGAGCAGGGCGATGTCGTAGCTGCGGGAAAAGGGGCGAGAAGGCACCGGGCTCGGCGAGGGTCCCGCCAGAGCGGGAAGAGACCCCGGAGCGCGGCGAGGAGCGGGGGGTGCCGGATTCGTAGGGGTGATGCCGTTCCCCCCCACACACCCCAAATTCAGCCCCCCGCCGCCCGGTTACCCTCCGGCGACGTTGTTCCTGTTCCAGAAGGGATGGATGACGATCTTGCCGACGCTGAAGACCTGCTCGGTGCCCTCGTTCTGGTAGATGTTGTGATCGCCAGCAACCACGCGGAAGCTCAGGTTACTGCGGAGGAGGCGGAAAAGCACGGAGTGAAGCGCTTCCGCCCCGGGGGGCGAGTTGCTGTCGCCGGGAATAACTTAATAAAGGGAAGATCAACGCAAGAACGAGCCGATTCCCCGGGAAGGTTCTTGCAACCCTTTAGCAGAGGGTCAGTAAAGACCTTAAACCGGCGTTCCTGGCCGGGATTCCTCTTTGGGAAAGGCTTTTGGCTTTTCCGCTCTCGGCGAGGGAAAGCGAGGGGATGTTTCGTCCTCCCCCCGGTCCCGCTGACCTGTCGACGCAGTGAGCCGCCGTCATCACCCAGTTCTGCCGGATGAGGGACCCGCCGCAGGTGTGGTACCAGTTCCCGTTGGAGTAATACTGGAGGGAGATCTGGGGGAGACACGCGGGGGGGACACGGTCCGTCTCGGGTTTTCCCACGGGAAAGCCCCGGGAGCGGCGGGCTCCGCCGCGGCGCTCACCTGCGCCGGCCACGCGTGCGACCGCACTTCGGTGCCGCCGACCACCCGCTGCGCCGCATCCGGTGCTTGCTCCGAGCAGTGTCCTGTGGGAAAGAGGGAGGCGAGAGGGGTCGGCGCCGCCGGGAAAAATCCCGGAGGAACCGACCTGCCTGGCAAGTGAAAGCAATAAGGGAAAAAAAATCCGACAAATTGCAACTAGGTTTAGCAGCTAAGGAGCACGACGGCTTGGAAACCAGCTCGGAAAATCCTCAAATCCCTGCCCCAGCCCGCAGGAGCTGTCGGAGGAGCCTGCTCAGCCCGGATTCACTCCGAGCCCGGCTCCGAGCTTCCCGGCCCCGCCAGCGCTCACCGCAGAGGACGAAGGCGGCCAGGAGCAGGATCCGCAGCATCGTGCCGGGTGGCGTCGCCTCTTCTCCGGCTGCCGGGGCCCCAGGGCCGGCGACGGCCGGGCTTTAAGGAGGATGGGGAAGGCGGGATGGGAAGAAAAGCAGCTGACTTGGCCCTATCGAGCAGCCTTGGTCGAAGGCCGGGGCAGAAGCGCTGCAGCCCGAGGCTAAAAAAGAAAAAAACAATTAAGAAAACACAGTTTTGGCCCCGTTTTAAACCGTCTCGGCTTCCTTGGGCAGCGCGCGCCCGTCTTGCCCGCCGATAGCGCCTACGTGCCGTGGGCGTCCGCCCCAAACCCGCGGCCCTCCGCGCCTCGGAGCGTTTCTGCGCAACGGGTTGAGGCGAACGCGGGAGAAAGTGTTTAATCCCTCCAAAAAAGCCACGCGGCAAAGCCAACGCCGGAGCCGGGAGCAGACTCCCGGGCGAAACGCGGCATTTTTGAACTTCAGAGAAACGCCGATGTTTTGACCCGGTGTCAGCTCGAAGCAGAATCCCCCCTTTACCCTTTGCAGTGAAAAGCTTTTTAACGTTTTTCCCCCTCCGGAAGGGCCGTCTGCGGCATTTCGGCTGCTGCACGCTCGGCTCCGGCCCTCGGCGGCGGGGTCGGACGGGCGGCGAACGAGCATCCGCGAAGCGACGGCCGGGAAGCGGCCTTGGAGGCAGCGGCTGGGACAGGTTATCAGCAACCCTGGGAAAAAAACAAAATAAAACAGAAAAAAATTAGGAATAAAAAAAAAAGCCACTTCGGTAAAAGACACCTGCTGCGTTTCCGCTCTTATCTCCACGAGAAACTTGAAATTTTGATTACACGGAGGCAGCTTTCCCAACGCTTGCTGATTCACGCGTGAGGAAGAGCGCAAACCCGCGCTGCGCCCTCCTACAGCCCGGAGATCCTGACCCGCCGCTTCTCAAGCCGCATTTGCGACCCTAATTTTGGGCGCAAACAGCCGAGCCGGGAGGCAGAGCCTTCGGCAGCCCCTCAAACATCTGCGCCAAAACACGGATGTTTCAGCTGCAAAGTTCCCGGGGGACTTTCCGGGGCGACTTGGTGGCAGCGGGCGAATGCGGATTAGGGCACTTGGAGGAAGCGGGAACTTCCCCGGGGAAGCAGAAAGCCCCAAATATCCCCCTTTTTGCCTCGAATGGGTCCAGATTGGAGCGGCGAGGACTGCGCGTCCCGGACAGGTGCTCGGGGGGCTCCGGGGCTTTGCGGAGCGTTTTTGGGTGCAGCCTGCAGTTTTTCACGGTTCATCCTTCGACCACGACGCCGAAACCTAGTCCAGGGAAGCAGAGAAGCCGCCGACGGCTGAGGAAGCAGAGCCGGAGCCGGGACATTTGTAAAATAGAGCATCTCTTTATTCCATGTATCCAAAGACAAGTTCTTCCCCACTTCCAGGAAGCATTTCCCCTCCCCCCCCCAAAAAAACTAAAATAAAATAGAAAAATCCCTTGCAAACAAAATAGCGTAAACTACAGTAGTCAGGTTTAAACAAAAATAGAAAAAACGGAGGTTTTACAGCCGGGCTCCCGCAAGGCCCCGTTCCTGGAAGATGCTGCTGCGGCGCAAACCCTGCCGCGGCCGCCGGTTCCGGCCAAAGGCCTCGAAACGGGAACGGGTGGCCCCAATTTGGGTCTCCGGGCCTGGCGCAGCCCCTCTCGCCAGCCCGCGAGCGGCGCTCAACGGCCTTTAAATCGGTATAAGGACAAACGGAACCGCGCCAGAAGAAAAATAATTAAAAAATAATAACCTACCCCCTCCAAAACCAAGCCTGAAACCCAAGGCAGGCGCTGTCAGAGCGGCCCCAAATCCTTCCCCTTCCCGGGAGCGAGGAGCTCGCTCGGCCATGGCAGGCGGGAGCAGGGTCCCGGCAAGCCGCCGGCTCCGGGAGCTGCCTGGCGCCTCCCAGCGCCTCCTCGACGGGGCGATTTCGGTCCTGACCCCCGTCCCCAGCTTTTCCCCGCGCGGGGGCCGAGTCAAGCGACGGTTCGTCTCCCTGCGCAGGATGCACGGCGCGGCAAGTCCCTTCTGATTTGCAACGCAGTTGCTTCCCGCGCTCCATCCCGCCGGCAGGAGCTTCCCGGCCGGGTTTGGCATGAGGGGCAGCGGCGACGGCACCGTGCGGGGCAGCGGCGACGGCACCGTGCGGCACGGCCGGGTTTTAAAACACACATTTAAAACAAAACGCAGAGTCCGCGCGGGGAAGGCCGAGCGGCTGACGGTTTCCAGCCAACGCCAGTCTCCATTTCGGGCTCCTCGTGTTACTGCTGGTCGGGATCTGCTCCCCCGGGGTTAGGGAACGGGGCCGGTCGTCCCCGAGGCACCCGGCACGGCCGGGGCCGCGCTGTTCGGCTTTGGATGAGCTCTAGCTATGACACTTATGTTGGCTGCAAGGGGGAGGGGTTTTTGGTTTGGGGGATTTTTTTTGTTTTTTTTGCTTTGTTTCAGAAAAAGGCGAGACCACAAAATAATCTTCTCCTCTGCGTATTCCAACGTTCGATCCCTCAAAAGGCACAGGACTGAATTCAAGGCAAACGTGAACTGCAGCATATTTAAGGCTTCAGCTTCTTTTAAATTAAAGAGGGGGGAAAAAAAAAAAAAAAACACCCAAGGGAGAAAGTTTTGGATTCTGGTTTCCTGAGTGCAGTTTGGGATCGCCAGGGCCTCCTGTCTCACTCGCGCCGCTCCGCTTTCCCGCTAAGTGAAGAACCACTGCTGATGGGAATCCGACGGGTTGCAGGGAGCCATCGACGGATGCTTCCCTCTTGCCGTCAAGCACATGTTGGAGGCTGCGTTTTTAATCAGACGGTCCTAGGAAAAGATACAGACGGCACCCGGCTTGCACCTCCGTGCGACGCACCCGATGCATGCACCCAGTTTTGCGGGAAGACGACTTAAAAGCCAGGGAGAAGGCAAACGGCGGAGAAGGGTCCCCAGCTCCTCTCCTTTCCCCACTTTCCCAAAGGCTTCCCAGCACAGAAATTCACTGCAAGGCATCGCGGAGGGAAAGACGCGGCCCCGGCGCCGTCTCTGCCCCCCTTACCTGCGCCAGCTCCCACTCCTCGTTCCCCGGCACCCGCGTGTTCTTCCCTCTGTACTGGCAGTCGCCCAGCTCCACGGGCCCGAAGCCGGACCGCAGGCAGAGCTGCTTGCCGATGTTGTGCCGCAGGTCCCTCTGCGTCGTGTACTCAAAATACTGGGAAGGGAGAGCGGAGAGGGGACGTCACGCTGCTGCTGCGCGTCGCCGGTGAGGCTGACGCTGCCCCAAGCACGCGGCCGTCCGGGCTCCGGACTGGACTGCCCACGTCCCGATAAAGATTTTGGGAAAAACATGAGCGGTTTGCAGGAGGAAGTAAAAAGCAATGGAAATTGCCAGTGCTAAACGTGCCATTCAAGGTCTGACCAGCAACGCGAGAAGGCTCCTCCAGGCCTTTCCCGAGCCGAGGGGGTGGCACGGGCGCCTACCTGGTTGCCTCCCATCCCATGGCACGGGTACATGATGAGCGGTTTCCCACCGTGGTTGTTTTCGCCGACATCCAGGCAGCTCTTTGTCCCCTCGTTTTTTATCTGCGGGAAAGAGTCCGGAGCAGAAAGCTCAGGCCTGGGGTCCTTTCGGCCAGGGTTCGTCACCCGCTCGGGCAGGGACAAGCCTTTTGTTCCGGGTTCACAGGGCACCTAAACATCACTGTAGAAACACGTTCCTGGTACTCAGCCCCGGGTCCGGGTCTCTAGATGTTTCCAGGATGTGAGCAACGCCTACGCCAGCTCCTCCCCGTCACACCAAGTGCCTTCCTAGAGCTTGTGCAATTTATTTAAGTCTAAGGTAGAGCTGCTTGGCCAAAGTTTCGGGAAATAGAGCTGAATTAAGACCCGGACTGGAGCCAGCAGAAGGCTTTACTGAGACGTGTAAACACATTTTGCATCTCCGCAAACTGGTTTCACAACACCGTTGCAGCAGAGAAGGGCTGGGCGCGCACAGATCGGTCGCAGGGGTCGAGGGAAGGGCTTCCCTCGGCAGCTCCCTCCTTCGCGGCGATCCCTGCGGGCTGCTGAGGAGCGCGGACAAGCGGGGACAGAGCCAGCGCTCCGCGTTTGCGGTGGCTGCCCTGGCGTTGGGAGCTCGGAGACCCAGGGTCCAAACCCATCCTGACCCCGGCTCTGCACACGATCTCGGGCAAGTCGCCGCCCTTTGGAGCTTACAGAGCTATTCGGGAGTTGAACCCGCAGCCATGCGAACGTTAACTATCCCTGGAGCATCGTCCCTCCTCTGCCTGGTCCCTCTGTACAGCAAAACCGGGTCTGTTGGATTTTTAAGCCCCACCTCGTGCAGGCTAATGCCCAGAGCTGACGGCACTACGGCCGCCTGACCTCTCCCTGAGGTTTTGCTTGTTTTGCCTATTTTAACCTAGCGTGACATCCCCTCGGGGCCCCCGTAACTCGCCCGAAACCAGCTCTGCTGGATTCCAGCTCTCAGCCTTGCCTTTCACTGTCAGCCAGAGCCCGAAAGAGCCTCATCAGCTGGCGGCAGATCACCGCCACCACAGATGAACTGGAAAGGCAGGGTCTCTGCCACCACACTCCTCCTTGCTGGTTTAAGGCCAAAAGCAAAGCCCAGTCTCCTGGGGACCTCTCTGCTGTAGCTTATTTCTAGAGCAGGACTAAGCCCAAGGGGTTGGCAGAGCAAGTAGGCAGCTCCCGACACCCACATACTTACTGCTCCATAAAAAGTTGGAGTCAAGTCCGGGATGAACATCTCCGGATAGATGGTTTCTAGGTACCAGGTGAAGTTCTTGCAGTGTAGCTGCTCCCTCAGCTTGCGCCGTTCTGTAATGTCACCATACGTTTTCTATCAACAAAGTCACGTGAGAAAATTAAACTAATCTCCAAAGCCAGAAACAAAACCCTGAGCCAGGGCTCAGCAAATAGGCCCTCCCAGCTTGGTCATCCCCCCTGTTTAAGATCAGGCCCTTGTCTTCCTACAGCTAAGACCAAGGCAGGCATTAAGAGTCTTGCAAGACAGTATCTGGCCCGTGCAGGTAACTTCAGACTCTGGCCACTTGCAAAGAGGGCTGGAAGATTTTGTTGTCAAAGCAAAGCAAATTCATACCCCTTCAAATTGCTTCGATGTTGTGAAAAATCTATATCTTCCTACCAGAAAACATTAAGGCAAAAGATGTACATACACACACTCATATATTTGGCAATATCTTTCCACCTGCACTCGCCATCCCTCTGCAAGCTAAACCTGCTGAGTCTTCTTGTTTTCTTCTGCTCAGGATCTGGGCTCCCTGCAGGATCGGAGCCTTTGGGACAGCATCCCAAGACGCCACATGTTGCGGAGCACACACTAGCGCTACCCTTGCTGATGAAACGCTGCTGATACTCTAGAGAAATGTGGGTACCTCTCTGGCCATCTGCGAGGCCTGCTGGTTTCTCCTGTAGAAGATTTCCTTGTAGTCATCCATCCAGACCTCGGCCAAGCGAACCTGGTTCCTAGAAATCACCTGGGTCCCTTTGGGGAAGGTGTGGGGACTCTTGGAGCGGAAGACATGTCCGACGACAGAGCAGGGGATTATCTCGAGCTGGCCGCCGCACTGCCAGACCTGTGGGGAGGTGAAGACCTGGCGCCTGAGCCATGGAAGAGCCTCCCCAACCACAGTGGTGCTTTCAGAGCCCAGCTGGGCTCGGAGCTCCCTTGGGCTGGGAGCTGCCCCCCCCCCCCCAAGTGGGATTTTAGCTCCACCGATCCCACCTGGAGCTTGGAGACATCAGTGCCCCTTCACACACATCCATAGCTCCCAAATAAGGGATCTCCCTAAAGTCACTCTTTAAAAAGGTGCAGATTTTGCTCTTACCCTGAAGGACATTTCCACGTTCTCTCCTCCCCAGATCTCCATCTGATCATCATAGGAGCCAATATATTCAAAATAGGACCTGGAAATCGCGAAGAGCCCACCGGCAAAGGTTGGTGACCTGGGAAGAGACAAGAAGCAGAGTCTAAAGGGAGGATGCTGGGAGCTCTGCGAATTTTACACGCCAGCAGCCACATCCTCCATCTGCAAAACAAGCAGGGATAAAAAATGCAGAGGTCTGGATTTTGGGGACAGTTTTCCCGCGCTGCAGCCCCTGTGCTGGCCCACACGTGGCACAGAGCGACTGCATCTCCCTTGCCTGTCCCGAGCCCCAGATATTGCCCCGGGCAGCCGGGAGGGCTGGTGCATGCACCAGGCCCTGCTGCGCTAGGCGCTGGACAGAAAAGGCTCCGTCAGAGGGGATGCTGCGAGGACAGACCCGCTCGGAGGCCAGCGGACGCTGCCACGAGGGGACAGAGGAGCTGAGGAGCTCTACGGCAGGCACGACAGCAAGCTGCCGAGGGGCCTCGCTGGCTGCTCTCCATTCAAGAGAGCGAAACTTGGATATTATTACTGAAAACCTATAGCAGAAGAGAAAGACAGAGATCAGCTCAGTGACTGGGCACCCTATTCACTCCTTTTGCTTTTATAATCTGTTCCATCTGATCTTTGGAAGAGGAAGGTTGGAACAGAAACTTGCTTTTATTCAAGAAAAAGAAAAAAAAGGACTCACTGAGCTGCTGTGTTCTTGCCGAGAGGAGCTCAGAGAGATTAGATGCTGTTTGGAGCCAAACTAGCAGCCCTTGGAAAGAAAAGGGACCTTTATTGGGACAGAAACATCTCCCGGCTGACCTTTCCACAAAGCGGAGCTGTGCTCCGGGCCAAAGGACAGGATGCAGAAAGGGCCAAACACGGTGTTGGGTATCTCCCTTTGGGAACGCGAGATTGTTCGGTTTATCAAGGGGCATTGGCCGGGGCTGGTCACCCCCAGCAGCCGGCTTTGAAAGGCCCAGAGGGAAAACCCTCCTCTATTGAGTATCGGGAGGAAGGTGCTGGGATGTCAAGAGGCAGAAGGTTACCTGAAGCTCCCCCAAAGCATCTCCTGGTATTTGCTGGCCACTGCCAGCCTGCCTCAGGGCACCGTGCATTCGGTGCAATACCTTAGCAGAAGCATGGAGGGCTCTGGGCTGAAGCTGTCAGCAGGGACATGCCCTAGAGAAGGCTCAAATGTCTTTTCCAGCCTCCCACTTATCTGTAGCGCCTCGCTTCCTAGCCTTGTAAGCCAAGCCACAGATCCAGGGGGCCTTCGTGGTCCTGGAGCATCCCGCTGCGCCCCGGGCATGCCAGGGAAGATTTCCCTGTGACTCTCCTGCGTTATAACCCTGCTGCGAGAGGAAAACCCTGCAAAGGCACGAGCAGGGGCCCTGCCGGCAGCGCAGGCTGGAGATGGAGCAGCACGGACAGGCAGAGCTAGCTGACAGCCACGACGCTCTTGCCTGCTGGAGACTCAAGCGATTTTCCGTGTTTTCCTTCCTTGCCGCTGTAATTGCACGCGCGCTGGCTTTGCACCAGCCCAGACAGCGTTTGCAGCTGCCTTCCTTCCCCGTACACCTCTAAGCGGCCTGTCTCTGCAGGCAGGGGCCTGAGGCTCCTGCTGGAGCGAGGATCCGACATGCTAATCCACAGATTCCTGCCCCGGACAGCAGCCTCTCCCAAGCTACCGGCCAAGCTCAGCTGAGGAGCTGCCGGCTCCCGGCCCCACACTGGCAGCACCGGTCAGCGCACGAGTGTCTGGTCACAGCACAGCGGCTCCATTTGCAGGCCGTGGAACGCTCCATCCCCATCCTTTCGGGATCCAGCAGCCAAGGCAAGACCCAGGTGAACATCCTGCAGCAGCGGGATGTGGTAGCAGAGGAAGAGCCTGTGCGGTGCTGCCTCTCTCCAGTAACCCACCGGTGCTCCTGCAGAGCTCCGAGTCCTAGCAGGGAGATGCTCCCTCTCTTCAGAAACACCTGTCAACTTCCAGGTTTCTCTCCATGCAAAATAGGGGCGGGAAGAAGGTCTTTGTGTGCAGCCTGGCCCGCAGGTAACATCCCCTTGCTGCTTTGTCAGCTCAGGCACCTACCCGGGGGCCCAGGTGACCGAGTTTCCAAGATGAAGTGCAAAAAGATGAAAAGACAGCAATTAAACCCTTAGAGAGAGGCTTTGCAAGAATCAAGATCTGTCTGGAGCCCGAGGCAATTAAAGGCTCCTTTCATCTAGGAAAGAGGGACGTTATTGCTCTGCATTCACCAAACCCAAACAGAGGTTTCTCCTCTGCCCGCCCCTCGCTCTGACCTTCTTTGAGCGTCCCCTCCCAGGCATGCTGCAGAGAGTTACCGGGCAAGAGGAAGTTATCTGAGGTCTTCTAACTCAAGTGCCCCACGGGGAAAACTTTCCTGGGAAGAGACAGCTCTGCCTGGCTCCACACCAGCAACCCAAACCATCTAGAAGCACCAAGGCTACAAAGCCGCTGCTGGCAGAGAGAAACAAAGTAACAGGAAAAACCCAACTTGTTTGAAAAGAAGGAAAAACAACTTAAAACTGGCAGTTTTCCTGCCGCAGGGTAGACTTGGCTTGAGTCCAGCTCTGTCATTTTTCTCCATACTTCATTAAGCATTGCTGAGCCTCGAGGTAGCCACATACACTTGGCCAATTCATTTTGCCCCCCTTAACTTTGGGCCTGGAAGCTGGATGCTGCTGCTCTGCTCACGGAGCTCACCTAGCATCTGCTAACAGCGCTCCCAGCTGCCAAGGGATGCCAGGGCTCTTCACCATCGTGACACCACAGACGTTGCGCCAAAGAGGACACCAATACCACCGCAAACACTTACTTGATGGGGAAGGTCTCGTCTTTCCTTCGCTGCTTCTCCCGGAGCGGGACAGCCTCCCAGCCGAAGGTCAGGCTCCAGTCGAAGTTGCCCCGGCTGTGCTGCTTGCCGTACTGGACGGGCTTGGAGAACTCGAAGGTGTTGAGGTCGATGGTGGTGATGTCGGGGCTCACGACCGCCGTGGGCTCCTCTGCAATGCGGGATAAGAGGGGCTCCAGCCAGCCGTGGAAGCACTCGCCTGGGGGGACGGGGAAGGATTCACCAGTGTTGCACACACAGGAGCTGTATTAGGAGCAGAGCCTCTGATTCCTTGTTTTAGGGCACACGATGGACCGCCTCACCAGGGCGATCCAACCTCTCCCGTGCTGGGAGGCCACTGGGAAGCCTGGGATCGTCTCCGTGGGCTGTCTCATGGCCACGAGCACTCAGCCACGCGCAGATGGAGACATCTGGCTGCTGGCTTCACGTCCCCGGGACCCCGAGGACCGAGACCTCGTCCTGCTTCCCCTCTCGCCTCGCGAGTTGGGCAGGGGACCGCGGCGGCGCGGAGGTGGAGGGGGAAGGAGAAGCGGGGCAGTACTCACAGTGCGCGTCCAGGAAGGTCAGCACCTCCCCGCTCGCCACGCTGGCCCCGAGCAACCGCGCCGTTATCAGCCCTTTCCTCTCCTTCTGCCGCACGACTCTGACGATCTGCAGCTGCTTCACGTAGCGGTCCAGGTCGTCTTTCAAATAGTCTGGGGACGGCACGGGGGTGTCAGGGAGGGGAGAGGAGCAACGGGAGCAGCCCGCACAAGCCCTTCCCCGGCTCGGTTGCGGCTGGTGGCAGGAGACGTCCCCACCGCGCCGAACGGCTGCGTCCCCGGCAGCGACGGCCCTGCCGTCCCGGCCGCCCACGCGAGGCTGGTTGCGGCGATGGTACGTGGGCTGAGATGCGACCGCGGAGCGGGACGAAGCCCCGAACCGCCTGCCCCCTCCATCCTCCCCACGGCACCAGGGTCTGCGGCGACGCACGGGAAAGCGAGGGCGAAGCACCCGCACCTCTGACCAGCAGAAACGCTCCTGTACTATACCTGCTGGTTTACATCCCCTGGGGAGCTGTTTACACACGGGATAAGATGCCGCCACTATTTTTACTTCTCAAATCTTTTAAATAAATCGTAGGGAAACCCCATGCCAGGTCCCTCAAGCCACCTCCCCTTGCAGGGAGGAAGCGGTGCCAGCAGATAGCCGATAAACCCCTCGATAACACCGGAACTACCTGGATTAAACAGTTTGCTCTGTAAAGTTGAGAAATGAGAGGCAGCTTCCCCAGACCTGCCGATTCTCCCCCTGGCTTCACGTCTGGCCTGGGCTTGGCCAGAGCCTCCCATTCCCCCACCCACAAAAGAGGTTTTTAATTGCTGAAAGAGAGAGCGGGGCTTGGAAACGGCCCCATGGAGCTCTTCGGCAGCTCTAATCCCTCCTGCCCGCTCTGCATCAAAGAGAGATTAGCCGGGATTAGAGGAACGACGGGGTGAGAAAGCCTCTTGACCTGTGGTTAAAACTTCACCGCGACCAAGCGGATGAGGGGTCACCAAGGGGGAGAGACGGCAGGTTCCCGACCTGACGGTGCGGGGGGGGGGGGGGGAATTAGAGCATCTCTCCTCTCTATGAGATGCTCCTAAACCGAAAGCCATGAAGGGATGGGCCAAAGTGAAGGGGAACGGGTGGGAGAAGAGCTGGAAAATCCAGAAACTCTCTCCTGGAGACTCACATCCCGGTCAGGGAACTGAAGCCTTGCCTGTTCCCAGCGAGGGCCCAAACCAAGCAGCTTCCCCGTGGCAGCAGGAGCGACGCTTGTGAGAGAACGAGTGATAAATCCCTGCTATTGTGCCTGACCCGAGGGATCAGTCAAGCCTCAGTGCTGCCGGATCCATGTCTCAGGACCGGATTTCCTTGCGTCTAGCAAGATCCAAGGGCTCATGGGCGCTGGCAGCTCTTAAAACACCTTTCTCCAAAAGCTCCTGCAGCATCTATCAAAGAGGCTGCTCCTGCCGTTCCCGCGCCGGGGTGTTATCGGGACCCCTCTGCCCGTTTTCGTGACACGTGGAGGAACTGACTACCTGCCAGGCCACAACCTCTTGGCCAAAGGTGGCGGCAAACAGTCAGACGCTTGCTGGGGCGGAAAGACAGATGCACAGAGCCTGGTCACACGCGGCTCTGAGCTCCGTCCTTAGAGAGGACGGCTTGTGCTTTAACGAGAAGACAAATACTCAAAAGAGAAGAATAGCCATCACATGAGAAAGTACCAAATTGTCTTTCTTGGGGCACCCAGTTTCCAAAACTGCATCCTATCTTCCAGGCACCACCGTGCAGAGCGGGACACGGAGCGGTGAGGGCTGAAGGCTGCCTCCGTTTGAGACCGAAAAGACAACGGCTGCAAGGGCCCCCCCTCCTGCTCCATCTCACGTTCACGCTCCGGCTCCCCTTTTGCCTAGTCTCTTTGCTCCGGTAAGCCGGCTGCAGCTGGAAACCTCTCGCCGTGCAGCACCTAGCACCCAGCTGCAACAACCGTAACCGCTGCCGCCCCCTCCATCCTGCGCGTGCAAAGGGAACTCGGGCAGGCAGACCCAGCACTTGACCATCGGTTGATGACCCATTTACAGAAGAAAAAAAAAGAAGAAGAAAAAAAAAAAAAGCGAGCTGTATTCAGTGCTGAAATAATGAAAATCAAACCTCCCGGCAGCCGGGGACGGAGGGTCCGTCCCTCCTCCCCTCGCTCAGCCACCACAAAACAGCAGCACAATAAAGGTCGTTGAACCGCCGCGGAGCCGCCGAGTATCACAGAAAACCACACACAGGAGACGTGTTTCCAGGGGCCAAGTCAGCAGAGCTCTTTCAGAAGGGCTTGTTGTTAGGGGGGGAAATCGGATACGCTCTGCGCAGAAAGCCGGGGGAAGCGTTTGAAGCGAGAGCTCGGCGCAGCGCTCGGGTGCCAGCTCTGCCCCGGGAAGCGGCTCGGGGCCCTTTTGGCCCATGCCGGTGGGTTGCAGGTGTCCTGCCCCGAAGGATGTCCATCTGCCCCGGCCTTAGGAGAGACGTTTCCCTCCTGTGCACCAGGCCCAGCTCTAAAGCTCGAGGTCAGGAAGGGCCGAGGGACCCGCGAGCAAGGACACAGCAAACTCTCTGCAGCATATGGCCAGGACATGTCCCCTTCTCCCTCTCAGATAAGTCACATGGGCAAAGCCCTGCATGGCAGACCCAAATCCCAACACCCGTCGCGCTCAGTGCTGCTCAGCCCAAAGCGTGCCCGGTTCGTGCACAAATCACGCCAAGCCCCAGCTCCCGACATCCGCATCCCTCTGCGCTCACCTGCCGGCACAGCCTGCAACTAACCCCGTATCACAGATACCCTCATGCCGCATCGCTCAGATGCATCCCAATGCAAGAGCCCTCGACCACAGAAATCCCCTCCTAAGGGCGTTATTGTGTCACATGAAGGTTTTTGCACCTCGCAGACCTGTGCAGATGCTGCTGGCAGAGAAGGAGGGTTTAGCTCCGGGACAGAGCGAGGGTAAAGTTTGATCTTCTCCAACATCCTGCTCCAGGCAGCCCTGACATCGAACCACATCATTAGTTTACCCTTGGTGTAACTAATTTGGATTGCCAAATTGCAGCGTACCGGACAAGCGAGTAGTTTACTGAGATGGAAAATGTAGGTGCTCCGTTTACAGGACGTGGGAGGAGCGCCTGGTGAGCAAGTTTCATCCAGGAGCCAGATTCAAAACAACACCACGCAAAGAAAAAACCCCCAAACACGCTCACGCGACTCCAGGTAATTCCAAAACAACATCAGAGGCTCGTCGGGGCAGGGGGGACACGTCATCCCCCCGCCTGTGAGCAGAATGGGGTTTTTGGATAGCGGCGCTCTCCCGGAGGCCCTTCCTCGGAGCTGGCCCCAGCTCACCGTCCGTGCTGGCGTCGTCCACGAGGATGATCTCTTTCAGCAGGACGGCCGGCGAGGCGTGCAGGACGCTGTACACCGTCCGCAGCAGCGTGGACCAGGCCTCGTTGTGGAAGACTATGATGACGCTGGTGGTGGGCAGCGGCGGGCAACGCTTGAATTTCTGGTCGATGCACCTGCAAGAGGCGAAAAAGCCTGAGTTTGGGCAAGGCGAGGGCTCGTACGGGGCGTAAACCACCGGCCAGAGCTCACGCCGTCTACTGATAGAGCCTGGATCCCAGTTAAACCCCTAGATGTGCTGGGATGGGCTGATTTTTCCTGGGCAGAACAGTTTTATTAACCGGGAGAAATAGGTTTTAGCGGCAGAAACGTGGGCTGGATTCGTGCTGCCACATCCCGACTCGCGGCCACCCCAGCGACACCCGGGGAACACGGCGCTCTCGGGGCGAGCGGCAAGACCAAGGCCAGGCCGACGCGCCGAAAACCAGACGCCCCTCGTCCCCCCTCCTCCTCCTCCTCCTCCGCCCGCCGTGTGAGGGCGGCCTGCCGGCCCCTCGTCCCCTCCCGGCCTTCCCGGGGCCGCGGAGAGGCCTCTCCCTCCCGCCGCGCATCAAAAGGCTTCGGAAGCGTTCCGCGCGGCGGGGCGCGGGCGCACAATCGCAGCCCTGCCGCTCGCCGCGGCCGCTTTCAGCTCGGCGGCGCGCTTTAACCGCTTCAGTTTAAAGGGCTTGATACCTCGGCCCCCTCGGCTGCCTGAATAACATTCTTGCCGCTGCCTTGCTTCCCAGCCCCGGCACCCGGTGTCCCTCCATTGTCACGGCTACACCTGCTAGGCACGGATAATTGCCCGCCGGCTCGGGGGGGGGGGAGACGGTCTGCAAACCGGGGCTGCGTTTCCAGCTCCTATTCAGGGCTTTTTTCCCCTCGCCGGGAGCTCCTCCAAAGCCTTCCCCGGCCCCCTCCCCGGCCCGGCAGGGGTTGGGGCACGCTCTGATCTCGCAGCGCATCGCCGGAGGCCACGGGGAAGGCGCTGAAGTCTCGAGTTGAGGCTCCTTCCTTTGCCCCCCTGCCTATCCCAGTCTCAAGCTGTTCCACTCGGCTAAGAAAATAAAAAGTAAGATTACGGCAGAGGTTGCTGGAATAAAAGAGGGAGGGAAGCGGGGGGGGGGCTGCCCGGATGCTGGAGCAGCAGGGCCCGGAGCAGGTACGCAGAGACACGAAGAGCCACTGCACGGTTTAATGTGCTGCAATTTAAAATCAAGCACTAGGTACGAAGGAGGTGGGAAAGGGAGTATAAAAATTAGCGGAAAAGAGAGGAGGAAAAAAAGCTATTGCCCTGCACGCTTCAGGCTTGCTTTAAGCCTGCGACGGGGAGGCGTGCAGACCCCAAAAATCAGCGAGTCCTTCCTATGGCTGGGTCACCACCAAGATAACCCTCCTGCCACTTGTCCCCATCCCCCGCGGGACAGCCAGCCCCCGGCACACGCGCTGCCCCGACGTCCCAGGCCGCTCTTTTTGGACAGCCCTGCTCTGCTCTCTGCGGCAGGAGGGCCGAGCCCACGCAACGCGGCCTCCGCACGTCGCGCCAGGCTGCCGGCTGCAGCAGCACCGCCGAGAAACGGCCTCGCTTTTCGTAGGAAACGTCGCCGGCCTGATGGGGCAGAGGCGAGTTTGTCTCCCGAGGCTTTTCTGAGAAGCAGCGGGTCGGCGCGGCTCTACCGCAGGAGCAGTTTTCTCTTCTCCGTTTGCTTTAATCGGGAGGTATGCGGCCGATCCCCTTGGGTAACCCTGCAAACCCTCAGCTCCAACCCTCCCTGCCTCATCTGCAGGGGCAGAGGAGATGCGTCATACGTGGTTTGCCCGGACAGAGGCGATAACATGCAAAGCACAATAACCACCAAGCCAGAGAGCTGACGAGGGCTGAATTTCCCCCCCGCTGATCTTAAAGTAGGGGAAAAACCTGCAAACGTTGCACGAAGTCAGCACGGCAAACCGAACCACGGGGCGCCGGCTACGCGGACGAGCCGGGCTACGAATCGCGGCGGGCGCGAGCCACGCAGCTGCGTCGGCCAAATCAGCCGAGCGTTAGCCACCCACCTCTGCTTCACCGGCACCAAAGGCCCCAGGCCCCGTTTTTACCTACCCTTAAACGCGACCCCAAGGGAGCAAACGAACCCTGAACACGTGCGTCCCCCACAGCTGCCGGCATCACCCAGCCTGCGCCCGTCTCCTCCCCGCAAACCGGCTACGTGGCCGCTTAGGAGATGGCTCTTACTCTGGCGGGCGGCTGTCAGGTCCCAGCGCTCTTTGGAGGGAGATGCGGTCGCTGGCGAAGGCGTTGAAGCAGTGCTTTTCGTAGCCGCGATCCTTCTCCTTGGTTTCCTCCGGGGTCCACTGGTCCTTCCTGAAGGCTTTGCCGTCGGCCCCGGGGCTGTTGGGGTCCTGGGGTGGCCGCTCCATCAGCGGCCTCAGCTCCGCGGCCGTGTAGTAGCCAGGGAGGCAGGACTTGGTGCTCTGCGAAGGAGCCTCCTGCTGAACCGGAGCCCGGATCTGAAGTTTCGGCATCGAGTCCCGAATGTTGTTTACCGCCCCCATCATCAGATCGATGACTTGATCCTTCCCGTTGACGATGTTTTTCAGCCAGGGCTCCTCGCTCGAGTCTCTGTTCCCGACGTCCTTCTGCATGATGAAGAGGCAGATGACAAAAACGACGCCCACCAGAGCCACCTTCAGCGGGCTGTAGCGTCTCCGCAAGAGCCGCATTTTCAGCACAGTTTTCAGAGTCCTTCCTGCGTCAGAGCAACGTGCGTTTCAGGGCCGCGGGATGTCCAGGCGCTTCATGATGATCTTCTCTGCCCTTCTAACCTGGGGAGCAAGGGGAACACATGCAAGGTTAATTCACGAGCAGGCTACTGAGAGAACAGAGCCAACAGGACTTATTTTGGGTACAATAAAGAGAAATCACTCCACGCGCAGGAGCAAGCGAGAATCATTTAATTCTTGGCGTTGCCGCTGGTCCAGCAGCATTTCCCTCCCCAGAAAGCTGCAATACGAGCAGACCGTGAGCTCCAGACCTGAGGGACGTCCTGCAACCCTCTCCCAAGCAGCACTGCCCTCTCCCAGCCCCTCCGGCCCGGGAGTCCACACTGGGAAGAGGAAAAAGGTTTGAAACTCCGAGATGTTCTGGTGCCGCATATCACGAGAGCGAGCCACCTTCAGCAGTTTCACGTCCAGTCCTGCAACCAAAACATCCGCTACAGCCACCCCCCTCCCCAAACTCGACGTGCGCAGAGACAGCAGCGTAATGAAACTGAAAAAAAGCTGCAAGTGTTACTGAGACATTTTTGGATGCGCAGAAAGATCCTTTCCCCACGCAAGTCCTGCAGCTGAAAGAAATCACATCCTTCCACTTGCTCAGAGCTACCCCCGAACCTGAGCGAGCCCGGTTCAACGCCCCGTTTCACCGCCGGCCTCACGTACAATCGCGCGCGTTCAGCCTCTCCCCGCCTCATCTCTCCACCTGCGGAGCGGGACAACGTAGCAGGAAACTACTCGAAAGACTTTGGTTTCTGCCGACGGGGAGGAGCAGCGGCGCTGGGCTGCAGCGCACACCGCCCTGCCTGCCCTCGCTTTATCCTGCCCGCGGAGCCAGCCGGCAGCGCGGTGGCTTCGCAGAGGGCTACGCTCCGGCTGCAAAAAAAAAAAAGAAGCCTCCGCAGACAGCGGAGGAAACGGAAAAGCTCGCAAGCGGCAGCTCCTTCCCAGCGCTAACAATGCTGCCGCGGGCCGCGCGCGGCTCTTTGTGAGCTGCCGTCACTGGAGCATGGACAAGCTCCAAAGAAGTCATTCACCGGCATTTCTACCTCCTCCTCCTCCTCCTCCACTTAGGAATCTCCCCCTCCTTTTTCTTTTTGGCCTTGGCAATCACGCAACCCCCGACGGTGCCCTGGAGTGGAAAAGGACACCTGCCATTAACTGCAAGGGTGAGAAGCTTAGCTTGGGATTCCTCATTCTTCCGCGGCCACGTGAGGCTTTACGGGCCAGGAGAAAGGAAAGCGGACGCACTTCTAAAGGAGGAGACGCAATCCCAGCCGCAGCCCCGCGGGTCACCGCTTTGAGCTCCGTGAAGGGCCTCGGGATCAAAGCAGCGGCGCGGCAGGCACGGCAGCGGCCGGACCAGGTTTCACGTCCAAGGGCGCCTGCTGAGCCAGGGGACGAGCGTTGCTGCCGGACTCGGCAGCACCCATCTCCCAAGACTAATGCTGACAACCGCCCGTTTTCTCTAATACGGAGAAAACGAGAAGTTAAAAAAAAGGTCTTTCTTGGTGTCATTTCAAATCTAAAGGCACGAAAAGGCTGTCACCCCGCTTACACCCCGAATCCCAAACGTGCTTGTTGTACAGTGCAAGCCACTGCCGTACAGCAATGTGGGCCAGCGGCAGCCAGCAAAAAGGGACCTGTTACAGGAAGGAAAATCCACTTACGCTGTCCCCAAATCCCTCCGATGGTCCCCCACCTACCACGTTGCTGTTGGGGGGAGCACGTTAAAGATAATGATGTGCTTGTTACCTGTGCAGCACTAATAAGCCCCACTGCAGCACAAGGGTGTGCGAGGAAAAGGGGGAGGAAGAGGTGAAGGGTGCAGATTTGGAGCGTTAAGGTGTCCTTGGTCTAAAAGTCTAAATTATTTAAAAGAGAAGGGAACAATCCTGATGCAAGAGGCCAAGCACCATCCCAGCAAACTCCTCCTTACACTGGGCAAAGGGATGAGCTTTAAAGCCAAAACAGAGCTCAGCACGGCACAAGCTACTGATTTATCAGGTTAGCGCAAATGACGGTATAAAGAAAGAAGCACTGAAACGATCCCGCGGCCGACCGCATCCCCCAAGGGTCGGTCCGCGTGGCGCGCAGCCCAGCAACGCGGGAGCTCGATGCTAATAACCGCGCCGAAAGCAAACAACCGAGTCCCTCCGGCCACGGCTCCGCGTCGCGCTCGCACGCTCCGTCCCTGCTCTTCCTCGTTCCCCAGGGTTGGTTTTTTTCAGAAAGCTCCTTGGACTGACCACAGGTGGTAGCTATTTCTCGTGATAAAGGTGACAGCCTGAGCCCTGGGTCACTTTGCCACCGGCCGCAGAACAGGAGCGGCAGCAATTTCTCAGCCCGGCCAAGGGATCTTTCACCGTTTGGACCCGACCGGCTAAAACGTTGTCCTTAGCGAAGGGAGCCTCGATCCGCTATTGCAAAGCCCTCACCCTTCAAGAGATACCAGCGGCACGCAATCAGAGGAGCTGTAACTAGAGATTACTACACTTTACATCATGTCATTTCCTTGCTTCTTAATGCTTACGGTGTCGCTGGCAGTTTTAACTATAAACGCTTCAAATTGCTTTGTCTTTACCAAGCAGCTTTTTCTCCTCCAAATTAAGACACTGCCACCGTTCTGTTAAAATCCAGAGGGCAGGTTTCCCAAGCCGCCGAACGTCCCGAAACAGAGTGGAAGCACTCCTGGAAGTGTTTCTCTTCCATAAACCGAAGGTTGTGTTTACGAGAGAGTTTTTGGCTTTAAGGGACGAGGGTCCTCCCCCGTTCCCCACCCCGAACTGTCTCACCAGCCCCTGCCAGAAAAGGCAAGATGAGCAACAGAAAACCCACAGCGCTGACATTTGCTTGCAATAAAACCTCGCTCCACCCATTTCCAGAAGTATCTCGCCCTGCTTGTTGTCTGACAGCTGGGTGGCTACCGAAGGTGAGTCGCAAACACTGGCGGTTTCTTGACTTTTTAAAAAAAAAAAATTAGAACAAAAAGACAAGCATGAGCAAGTGGGCAGGCATGCGTTTCAGCCCCCCAAAGCAGGCCTCGCCGCTGGTGGCAAAGACAGAGGACTTCTTATATCCTGTCTGAAATAAAATTACACCTTAGGCACTTTTTACGGGAGCTGAGTCACGATTTCCAACCCCGCAGCAGACGCGCCGGGTGGGTTCACCAGGGGTGGATTTTGCAACAAGAGGTTTTGCCACCAGCTCCCGGCTCGCGCGCACTCTCAGTTTTCATCCCTTCGCCTCCCCGCTGCAAATCACTTTCTGAAAGCAATGAATCAAGCGCCGGTAGCGAACGGCTGCACTATGGACCCGGAGCAGGGCAAAAAAGACGCTCTTGCTTCCTCCTGTCCAGCCCGAGCAGGAAACCCCCCCCCACGAGACTCGGTTCAGCACCTGAACAGCCTCTGCCGACCACCGCCGGGGCGAAAGCACCGCGTGCTGCATCTCGGAATTACCTTTCGGAGCCCGCCGCCTTCAGAAGGGGTCAAAACAGATTTGGCAAAAAATAATAGCTGACAGGAGGCGGCACGGTTGCAGTTCGGTCACCCGGTTAGACGCGGCCCACGTGACGCCGGCTCGCGGGCATGTGTAATAAGCAACACTTCCTCATTGAAGCTGGAGGTAGAAATCGCAGGGAGAGGCTGTTTCTGGGGAGATTTGCAGCTGAAAGAGAGGACTGTCCTCCCCGGGAAGAAAAGAAAGAGGAGGAGGAAAGAAAGAAAAAGAAAAACACAAAACCCCAACCCAACCCAGACCTAACAAAGAAAAGGAAAGCTCCCGAATCGCTGGGCTCGGTGCGTCAATGCCGCCGCCCCGTCCGACGTGGCCTTTTGCTCCATATGGCACAAGGAAAACGGCCACGTTGACCCACCTGCGCGGTCCCACGGAGCAAACCGCCGCTGCTGGACCCCGTGGCGGCTCCGCGGCCCCTTCGAGTACCTAAAATCCCCCGGGTGAGATCGCAAAAGCAAACGGAGCTCTGCCTCTGTGGGGAGCGAGGAAAAAAAACCACGCTGCTCCGGTTTGAAATCCTGCTGGGTTTAAACTTGGCCAGAGTGGAAGAAAGTCCCATTTCGCTCCCGGTGGCGCCGGTTATTTCTGCCCTCACTGCTGGGGCTCGACGGCGCTGGGGAGCATCGCTGCGGCCAGCTCAGCCCGAACCGGGACGGGACCGGTCGTTGCCTGAGCCCCGGCGGCACCTTGGCCCCAAAATCGCGCTTCTTCGGGCAGGGCCGCGAGGACGCGCCGCGGGGCTGAATCTACACCGATTTACCCCGTTTCCCAAGTGGGAAATCTCAACGCTTTTTTTTTTTTTTTTTTTTTTTTTTTAAGGATAGGCTTAAGTCCTACCAAAGCCGGCAGGATTTTGGAGGGGGTTGCGAGCACCGAACCCCCCCTGCCACGACGGCGCCCGGCCTCGGCGGGACGCTGAGCTTTCGCTCAAGCTCCCCAAGTTTTCGCGCCTCCTCCCAGCTCCCGCCTGGCCGAAACCGCCGCCATCGCCGGGCGCGACGCCGCTTTCCCGAAACCTCCCCGTGGGGAGCCGCTGCCTCCCCCCGCCACCGCCGCCGCTTCGCCGCCCCCCTCGGGAAAGCGGCTCCGGCCCCTCGCGGGGTGAAAGCGGAGCGCGAAGGCGGCGGCGCCGCCCCGACTCCTGGGGGAGTTTTGTCCCTCCTGGGGCGCCGTAGCAGCCCCCTCCCCGCGCCCCCCAGCCCGCAGCAGCGGGTCCGGCTCACCTGGCTCCGGCGCGGCGGCGGCGGCGGCAGCGGCGGGCGCGGCCCCCAGGTGCCCTCCCGGCGGGGGCGGGCCGGGGCGGGGCGCGGCGGGGCCGCCGCCACCTGCCGCCGCCGCCGCCGCCGCCGCCGCGGGCCGGGGCCGGGGCCGGGGCCGGGGCCGCGCCGCCGCCCCGGGGCACAGGTGCAGGCAGCGCCGCCCCCGCGGTCCTAGCGCCGCCCCCCCGCCGCAGCGCCGCCCCCGCGGTCCTAGCGCCGCCAGACCAAAGGGGGGGGGGGAGCGGCGGGCGGGGGGTGACAGCGCGGGCGGGGGAGCGACGGGGGCCCGCAGGGGCCAGAAGGGGCCTGATACCGGGCGTGCGGGGAGCGATGAGGGCCTGTGGGGCCATAGGGGCCTGACAGCGAGGATGTGGGGAGTGACGGGGACCTATGGGGGCCATAGGGTCCTGGCACCAAGGATGCTGTTGGGAGCTAGACTGGCCTATAGGGCCTATAGGGGCCTGGCACGGGGGTTTGCTGGCAGTGACAGAGGCCTATAGGGACCGTAGTGGCCTGACCAGGGGTGCTGGGAGTCTATAGGGGCCTATAGGGGCCTGACACCAGGGATGCTGCTGGGAGCTATAGGGGTCTGAGCCCTATAGGATCTAGGGGTGCACGTCCGCGGCCGGAACTGCCCTGGCTCTGAGTCGGCAGCAGCGAGCGGAGCGGGCCGCGGGACCCGGCCTCGGGACGGAGGCGCTGGTAGGCTGCTAACACTCTTCCTATCAACGCTTGCTTATTATTTCATTTTATTTCTTGTTCCTTATTCCGTATTAATTATTTTGTAGGCACCGATCGCGGGTAAGATGCAAAGCTCCCGAGCTTCCTGGCTCCGGGGCAAGGTTTCACCGCTGCTGAGGCTGCGGGCTCCGGTTTATTTGAAATTCCTGTATTTCGCAGCACTCGATTACTCACAGCCTGTTCTAGCGTGCCGGGGCTCTGCGTCTCGGTACGAGGGCGGCCGGAGAAGAGTCACATTCGCCCCTTCTCCATCTCTCCCCTGCGAACGGGTTTTGACAAACCTCGCTGCTGTTTTCCCTGCGCTGTGATAATCGCTGATACTGTTTCTTGTGTCTCCGCGCGTAGCTATAAATAGACTATTTACGCAGCAACTTGCTAATTATTCCCGTTACTCTGGGTCATCTAGTGTTGCCCTGCCTTTCTCGTTCCAGCGAAGCGCTGGGGCCCGGCTCCGCGCGCAACGGGGCGGCCGCCCCGAAACGCGAGCCCGGGTGCCGGCTCCCCGCGTTCTCACGACCTGCTTTTAACGCTAGATGGTGGTATCTTCATGAAGCTTCGACTCGCGGCTTGGCCGTTACCGCTTACGGCAGGAAAGCTCCCATCCGGCTAAAGAGCGTCGGAGGAGCAAGGTGAGATATCGGTGGTGCGGAAGAGCTGCTCGGAGCCCTTCGAGGGAGCATCGAGGGGGGAAAGATGCGTTCGGAGACGATGTGGCAGGTAGCGTCCCAGGCAGCCCCTTCGCTCGAGGCTTTTTGAGCTTGCGAGCGAGGGCGTAAGCACAAATTTCAATATTCAGCCTCCAGACTCTTCCCGGGGGCTGTGCGAAGCTCGGGGAGGCAGGCGCCCCGGCGTCCCTGGCGTCCCCAGGGCCGGAGGGACGAGTCCCAGGAGAGCCTTAACCACCCAGCCGAGTATTTGGAGTTGGCTCCCTCACTGCACAGAGGATTTGGGGGATCTGAGCCAGGCCTAGGGGCAGAATGACTGTTATTTGGGGTTGCTGGGGTATTACTTTGAATATTAACCACCTTAAAGGGGATAACTCTGCGGCGGTCGGCATTGTGGAAGCCCAAATACCCACAAGCCTCCATGTTAAGGCGCTAATGAATCACTAGAGAAAGGCAGGGGGAAACCGAGTCACAAAAAGGCACCTGCCTTCCCCAGCACAGGGTTAAGGGGTGAGCCAAACCTCCATCAGGCTGGAGTGTCCTTGGCCTCAAAAATAGTCCCCTCGGCTTCTCGGAGCTCACTCAAAACCCTCGGTTTGCACCGCGGCTGCCTGTAATCTGCTGCTGCCTTATTTCCTGTCTTGTTGCCGTGCGGTGGTTTCGCTATTAACATAAAAACTGAAGGGAAATTCCCTGCCCCAAAGTTTTCTTTTACTGAACTTTTTCAGTTGCGACTCGCCAACCCCGATGTCGCAGAGCAGCCGACCAGCCCGCGGAAGCAGGGTCCCCCACCAGAGTAAGTTTTTTCCTTTGGAAAATTGAGCGCTTTGGTACCATCGGGTCGCTGGCTGGGATGGGATGGGAATGGTTTTTTTTTGCCGGATTAAACCAGCTCTGCTTCTCGGGAGCCAAGGGATTTTTGATGACATGGCTGAAGGCTGGTCCTGCCCTGTGTCACCGGCACCGGCCTGAAACGGCTCAGAGAAGCCCAAGCATCCCGTTTCCCAAGGATTTTTCATTTTCTGATCACTTCTTTAATCATAATTTGCAAAATGTTTTTCAGGTTACACAAGAGATTAAAATATCCAACTGTGCCGTTGTCCTAATGCCATAACAGCAATTTGGGGGAGGGAATTAAGGAGAAAGTAGCTATTGGAAAACCAGCATTAAGCACACTAGGTCAATACCGGCTTGCTTGGGAATGAAAGCCCCTAATCACACACTTCATCATAATTAATAGGTATAGCTATATGTAACTCTCAGACAAAATATATCTTAATCTTTGATTTGATGTGTTAGCAGTGGAGCTAGTTGCTTTGGAAGGTGTATGATCAGGTTTTTCAGAAACGGTGGAACCAAACCAACAGAAAATAAACTTAAACTACTGTCACAGCTTTGTTTGTGGCGTGAGAAGCGCAGAAAACAGCCTGCACTGGAAAGGAGCCTTACCATTCTGTCAGAAGTTTTCTTTGCGCCGGCTTCGTTTCCTCCGGCTTGGTCGTGATTTCTGCCCTTCGCCCGCGGCAGGGACTCCCCGTCGCCCTGAGTGCCGGAGGAGGATTCATGGAAGCGATTAGCGAAGCCCCTAATTACCGAGCTAGAGCTTGAATCTTCAGTGCGAAGCAGTCAAAAACCTGGAAAATATGACAGGAAGCAAAGCTGATTTGCATATTTATGCTAATAGAGATGCATGAACCTTTCAAATTAAAATATACTTTGCAGATGGCTTGCAGATTGATACCACGCTTTGGTTTGAGTTATTATTTTTCAGAATGGTAATAACTGGTGCAATATGGTAAAACTGGAAAGTCTCATCCACAATACAGCTGTTAAAGCAAGGAGAAATGTGCTGCGTACAACACAGCGATATTTATCTTATTAGTAAAAATATTTGATTCAAGTGTACCATGTGGGCATGAGCTCAACTTTCGTTTGCAGAATATTTTCAAAGCAGGAAAGGCAGTTTGGGGCTGAGCATCGCAAGAAAAGGGGAATTGTGCCCCCGCATTTGAACATCTTTCCCATTTGGGGTTCGTTCCCAGGGGTTTGCTCTCACACCGCGGCACAAAAATTTGATGTCCTTGATGCACAGCCCTTGGCAATGTTTGCAGCCGATGCGAGAGCTTGTTTTCCGCGCAGATGGAGCAGCTATAAGCGCTTGGGAATTAGAGCCAGCTTTCTCCTCCCATTTCTGTGAATGGGAAATTCAACTTTCCGGGCAGATTTTGCCGTAAATGGGACTAGAAAGGCTGTTAATTACTTGGAGCTGTGATCTGATGGCAGCTCAGGGCTCGGAGGTGCAAGACTTCAGCTTTGCCGTGCAGTTGTCCCCTGACCTCGGCAGAATCACTTCCCTTTTCAGTTTTTTCTCTTTTCCGTGTCAACTGCAAGAGAGCTGGACACAGGATCACTTCTTTCTGGGCAGTTCTGTGGATCCTACAACACGACCGAGCATGTTCCTCCCCATTTCGCTAGTCCCGGGTAACCTCGGTGGCTCCTTGCTGCTATTCCTCTTTTGGGAAAAACACGGCTGGTCTTCTCCTCTTTTTTCTTTCTCCTGAGCAGGCGTGATGGAGATGGAAGAGGTCTTCTTCCAGCTCTGCGAGGAGGTCGCCAGGCTGCAGGACCTGTGCGCGAAGCAGGGCAAACTCCTCCAGAAGCTGACTGCGAGGAAGGGACCCATCCTCGGTAAGGAGCGGCGTTGGGAAGGGTCCAGTGAAATCGCTTCTTTGCTGAAAAGAGTAGCCCTGGGCTGGCGAGAGGGATTTGAACCTTTTCCCTCCTGCTGGCAAATAGTTTGCTGCAGAAAGTGGGGGTAACATGAAATCTGGTTTAAGACAGAAACATGCTCTGAGTTCTGGCTGCTCTGCAGCCTGCTCCCTGCACCGGCTGTCACGGCTTTTTGGCTTCGCCTGCTCCATCAAATGCTTAATAACCTGCGCGTGGCTGTTCAGAGTCGCATTAAAACCCCCCGAGGCGTTGTGCTGCTGTTTACCCGTCTCTCCCCTGGGGAGACGGGGGAGGAACTCGGGGCAGATGCTCCTGATGTTGCCTAGAGCATTTTTGGGAAGCTGCAGGGTGGCAACGGAGCCTCCGCGGACTAGAAATCACCTGGAGAAATCTCCTTGCCCTCCCCAGCAGAGATTGCCTGGTTCTCCCAGAAATCGCCCTCCTGATCCCCTGGCCCAGGGAGTCAATGTGCATAATCCCTGCCGCAGCGGTCGCGTCGCTCCCATGGGGTTTTACAAGCTCTTCCCGTTGTTAAAGGGTGTTTTCTGTGGTGAGAAGGGATTTGCCCAGGCGAAAGGCTGCCGTGTGCTGCGAAAGCGGCTGCTGGGCGCCTTCGCCTGCTTTCCGCCCCTGTGGTCCCCGGCTTTTGGGGGCACAGCGATGTCTCAACATCTCCTCTCCCAAGGTCAGACTCTGGAGGTGGCTAATATGCCTCCTCCGGCTCCCAGCCCTTCCTGGCTTTCCTCCGATGCCCTTTCTTCACTCATCCATCCTTGTATTTGCCCCTAGCTGTGGGGGAGGATAAACTTTGCCCGCCGGCTCCCCAGGAAGGAGGTTGTTGTTTTGATAGCGCAAAAGGAGAAGGGAAAACCCAAGCGTGTGCCGTAAAGCCGTGCAGCTCCAGGAATAACTGGTCCCGCTCGCTTTCTTTTGAAGATATCCCTGTGTCGCTGCCGATCCAGTGCACGGAGGATATGATGACGGAGGAAGCAGAAAAACCCTCGGAGAGCCGACAGGAGTGCTCCCAGGCCCCGACCTCTGCCTCAGCCGGCCCCGGCTCTGCCCATCCGCTGGCGCAGCCCCACGCTGCCGACGCGCTGCCCGCCTGCAACGTCACAGACCCCCCGAGCCCCGAAAAGGCTGGCGTATTAAGCGGTGGGAACGGGAAAGCGGCCCTTGCCGTTGCTTTTGGCAGCCAGCACTGCAGCAAGGTGGAGAGGAGCGAGAAGGGGGATTTAGACACGTGGCTGAAAAATTACGGGGTGCTTCCTACCATGAAAGCCAGCAAGGAAGAAGCGAGGGCTTGCTGTAACCTGCTGGAGTTTGTGGTGCCCGATCCACAGGCCGTCGACTCCTTCCTGGACCTGTATGAAGCCCCACAAGAGCTTCAGAGGGAAGATGCATCCAGTGAAAGTGCTCTACCAGCTGCGATTCACGTTCCTGTAGAAATCCGAGGACCCGTGAAGGTAAACTGGGAAGCCGACAGGGATTTTTGTCTCTGATTTTTGGGGTATCCTTCCTGGCGTAAGCATCATCTGCCAATCTTCAATATCCTCCCGATTTCCACATTGACCCTCATGTAACAAGTAGGGAGCCAAGGCAGAGTAGAGGTTTAGGGTTATGAGCTTGTGTCCCAAAAATACCTCCGGGCACCCAACTTCCTGATTCCCGGGGCAGTTAGCTACATAAAAGCAACTGTGATCTAGCTGCTAAGCACCTGATGCACTTCTGGATGAAAATTTCTCCCTTGATCCTTTCTGATTCAATGCTTTCTGAAGCTATTGGTTTAGTCCCTGGGAAAAGTTGTATTGGCCTACTTTTGATCTGTAAATGAGCTTGTAAGTATTTCCTTTATTCTCTCTGATTTGCGTGCTGCCGAAACGATGATTCCTAAATGCATCCTCAAATCTAGCACCTCAATCCCCGTGCTAAGCCTTTATAATCTACGTTACGGATGGGTCACCACAGCTGGACCACCGACGAAGGCTTCTATAATGCCAAGCCCGTTTCCTTTCACTCTTGTTTTCCAAACGAGGCCCTTAAATGTTATTTCATGACTGTCGTGGCTACATATTCGTGGCGAAAGCTGTTGACTTTCAGCCTGAGCTATACTTAGAATCTAGTTTCATTTTAAGAAGAAGGAGAGGAAGAAAAAAAGAAGTGGAAGCCGCGTCTGTCTCGGCTGCCTCGTCAAGTCCTAATGTGCCTTATCAGCACTTAAATGATAATGGCACAAAAGGAAATTACAAATGCTCCCCTGTTCGCTTCTTACAAAAGCACGTTTCTCATGTTCGGGCCTGGATAATGATTGTAGCCGCCAGGGGAAAGCGATGGGTGATGGGAGACGCTCAAGTGCCGTAAGGAGGTAGGAGGAGGCAGGTGAGGATGGAGCGAGGGGGCAGGGAGCAGCGCCGGGCAGCCAGACTCCAGCACGGGGCGGCAGCCCTCAGCCCTCCCGTCTGCAGGCACGAAACGCGGTGGCTGAGTTCGGAAGCGGAGCTGAGGCTGCGTTTCAGTGTGGCAAACGCGGGATGGAGGCTAGACTCCGTTAGGAGCTTGCAAAGGGGCTACGTCTGCCCTTTCCGCTGACCGCTCTTTGCCTTGCAGACGTCCTGGACGCCGGCGTGGATGCTGGAGGAGAGCCTCGGGCAAGGCGCCGTCTTCACCTCGGAGGCCGCCCGGACTTGTGACTTTTGCCAGGCTGTTTTCCCCTCGGACGCAGCAGCCCAAGCAGACTATTTGAAGCACCTCTTAGCCCATATGAAATAGGACTCAGTCTTCGCACTCCTGAGTCTGTATATTTGCACCTCAACTAACACCATGTGCCCTGGGGTCCCTTCGTGTGATCCGGCTGGCTGTGCCTGGGGTCTCTCAGCTCGGGTAGCGATCCTCTTCCGTTTAATTTGGTGTGCCCCAAACCCGGTCCCTGTTGCGCTGTTGGATGGGCCGTGTTAGGGCTCTCGATGTGTCTTGGTCTGCTGAGCTTCCTGGACAGCAAACAGCTTCTGTCCCAGGACTGGGATGTGTGCGGGGCTGTGTGCAGGCCCAGGGGAGCTTTAGCGCGGTGGGAAATGGGAAAATTTTCAAAATTCTCCTAAACCAGAAAAAGTCGAAACAAGCTTTCCATAAAGAAATAGAGATATTTGAAAAGCCACCTTGCCTTTTTCCAAAAACACGGAAGGTCTGGTGAGAGGGTGAGAGACTCGCAACAGGTTTTAATGTCACTGGATCTGAACTGGCCTTTGGAGCAGAGCTCCGGCGCCGGCGCTGTGAGCACGAAACGCCGCCCGCCCGCGCCGAGGGCGACCGACCTGAACCGGGTTTAACTTCCAAGCGTGTTATCGGGAAGGGCCTAACTGAGGACTCTGCTCCCTCCTCATTAAAACCTCATCAGCTCCGGCTCAGTGGCTTGTGCAAGTTTAATTGATCCCTCTCCAGGTGGGAGGAGGCTTGTCCGCGCCGGGCCGCGTGGGGTCGGCGCTCCCAGCCCGCGGCTCCTGCGTTTGGAGAGCGGCGGAGCGGAAACGAGCCCGGCGGAGCGACGCGACCGACGCGCGTGTTATTATCCTGCCTTTCTATTTAGTCTCTCGGGGAAGGTGGCTTTCGAACGAGAGGCTCCGGGAGCCGGTGGGTTGATACGACTGTTGGATTCGGGGGATACGGCTTCTCTTCCAGGGTCTGATCCTTTGCCTGCGGGTAAAACCTCGCTGAGCGGCGATTTGCCGTGGAGCACGTTCACCTGAAATGTTTCGGTTTTGCCCAGGCTACTACGAGCAATTCATTGCGTGTGAATTCATGGTACCTGATTAAGATTATAGTCATTCATAAATAACACATGTAACTTAGCTGTTATATAGCACTCTCCATCCGTAGATATCCATGTATTTTGCGATGAGATGGGGATACCGAAGCACAAAGCAGTGACTAGCTCCAAACCCCCAAACAGGCCTTCTTTGAAAAACCTCGTCTCAGGTCTTGGTGTTTGACAAGTAGCCACCGAAACGTAGTTGCTGTTGTTGTCGTGTATTCGAGGCTACTTCCACTGAAATGTCGGCCAAATTCTCCTTTGTTTCCATGGATCAGGGCTAATTCCAATCTCCAGCTAAGAAATTTCATCTTTAGCAGCACGGATGATAATAACGACCCAATTCTCTTCCCAGAAATGTGGCAGCATTTGTGAATTTGCCGTAACCACAGCGGAGATGATGACAAACGTGTATTTCCTGAGAATTTTGTGATTTTAGAAAAGGCAGGAGCTGACCTGAACCGGGGCAGGGATCTTGGGACGCCAAGAGAGCGGTCCCTGGTTAAACCGGGCTTCTGCTGGATGCGAAGGTTTTTCTCCGGCTCGGACGCGTCTCCATTTACAGCCACAGCTTTGAACTCAACTCTTTTCCGAGCGGCTCATCACCCCGCGCAGAATCAGGGCCTTTATCTTGCCGAAGGCCAACGCGGGTTTTCTCATGTCACCGTGCACCTTTTTCAATTGCAGATGCAGCTCCAACAGCGAGGAATTTCCTCTTGCCGTCACTCGGCATCATTTCGCGGCGCTTTGTGCCCTTCTAGAGGGCCTCAAAGACGAGATCGTTCCGCGGCGTGTGGAGTTGCTGGAAGTGCCAGCTCAGAAAGCCAGCCGGAGCCGTAAATTTATTTGGTATAAAATTTTAACTGGCATCCAGAAATTGCCGGAAGGAAGAAACCAGCCTGATTCTTTCTGCTTTGAAAACAAATCCGGTAAATTGAATTTAAAAACCGCAAGCACGCATGGCTTTTCTCAAGAGTCAGACCAGACCCGGCGGCCCGCAGTCGCCTTTCCGTAAGGCGCCGGACCCAGCGTGGCCGGTCCATGCGATGCGCCGTGAAGTGTCCGTCTGTCCGTTTGCCCGCACCGCGGTGCCCAAGACGCCGGGGGCATCTGAGGACACCCGGCCGGGCGTGCGGTGTAAGCGCCTGCCGAATTTTCCGCCCGCCGCCTGCCCCGGAGCTCTCCTGCGCTCGCTCCCGGTGACTCAGGGTGTTAAAGCAGCTCAAGTTCCAGGCAAACTAACTTCATTGCTTGGACTTTTTTCACCAGACTTGGGTATATTTTTAAATGTCGTGTTGTGGAGCGCAATTAGTCACCCCGCTTCCAGCCAGATGGTCCACAATGACAGAGGAGCTGCTTTTTTTAATCCTGCACTTTCCATTGGCATGAACGTGCCTTTGCTTCCCAAATAACCTTAAGTATAGGGTATTTGTCTTAACTGCGGAGAGTAGGTGGCGTGTTATTGTTTTTCCCCGGCTTCGGCTCGCCGTAGCAGAAGTGGGTGTCGTTTCTGAAAAGGCAGGAGTTGGATGATGGTCGTTTCCAGGAAGGAGAAATCAGAAAATCGAGGCTGGATGCACTGGATTAAACCTGCTTTTGTGCTTGCTGCTGGAGGTATCCTCAGGGCAAATTTACAGGAATACGCGTGCGCTCCCTCGGCTCTCGTTTTTAGTGGGACCGTGAGCTTTTTGGATTTGCCATAGCGGATGGTTCAAACTAGAGCTAGTCAAAAACGCTTTCCCTCCCCTGCCCTCTGAATTCAGCAAAAATGGTTTATTTGGGGGGAGGGATATATTAACTTTTTCCCAGAAAACTGAGGCTTGAAAAAGCCGGAGAGGGCGACAACACCCTGTTTTCTAGGGAAAAACAAGCCCTCAGATCAGCTGGACAGCAGATTTTGGTGGAAAACGTTGAGATTTGGAGCTTTCTGATAAAGGTGGGGCAGGGCTGTGCGCCGGGGGCTTCGCCGGCAGACGCCCACTGGCTCCCGTCTCAGGCACCGCTCTCTTTTGGGTCAGCGTTTTCAAAGGAGCCTGGAGAAATTAGGATCCCCATTTCCATAGGACGGAGGCTGAGGAAGTGATTTAATGCCCCTAATGGAAGAGTAATGAAATATTTAAACTTCTTGCAGCAAGAACAAAGCCAATGTTTCTGGAAGGAAAAAAAAACCCTCTGTGTTGCGGTTGTCCCCAATCTCTTGATTAATTCCACGAATTTTCATCAGCGATAAGCGGAACGGGGACCGTCTCCTCCCCACCTGCAGGACGGACCCATCTGTGCCACCTGCAATTATAGGAAATCACTAATGGTCCCGTTAATTAATATCTTACACTCGATTTTCATCTCCCATTAATGGAAGATGAAGGTTTCTTTATCCCATTTCATCAGGAAATGAACTCGCGGAGTCCGAGACTGGCGCATGCGCCAGAAGACCCACGTTTGAAATCAATTTAATAACTTTAAGATATTGCAATTGGAAGAGTTTTAGCTCAAGCTGTCAAAGCTGAGGGCGATATCCTGGGCCGGTCGTTCTGGATGGGGTTTCGGGGTCGTAAGACCCGTCCGGCCGTTCGTCCCTTGTATTTTTACTCCTTACGTCTTTCCTCCCTGCAACGTTTGGGACCCAGGAAAGCTCAGAAATGGTCCGCGGGATGGGTGCCGTGAAAAAAATCGGTCCAAATGTGTAACTTCAGCTGCCTTTTCTTGCGTTCTTCAGGCCTCGCGGTGGCTGCCAGCGCTTCTCCTGGGAGCTGGAGCCCGTCCTCGCAGAGTAAGCGGCCAGGCAGGGCCGCGAGCGCCCCGGCGCCCCGGCAGCGCTCGTGCCGGCGCTGCGGGCTTTGCCTTTTGGCAACGCCGGCCTCGGGGTGGTTTAGGGGCGAGGGGAGGCGTCTTTGCTTCCCCCCTGCTTTCGCATTTCAGGGAAGAGTCGCCACGGGCTCTTCTGGGGTTAAAACAGGCCCCCCCAGAGCAAGGGGAGGGGGAGAGCGGGGCAATTCCCGCAGCAGCTCGAGCCTGGCTCCCGCCGGCGAAGGGTGCCGGGGTTCCTCTTGCAAATCCTCCGGGCTTTCAGGGGCGGAGAGGATGCGCCGTGGCCGCGGCCCCGCGTCCTGCCAGCTCATTTTGCCACCCGGATGCCCCGCACCCGGCACGGCGGCAGCCCAGCGCTGCTCCGGGCTGAGCAGCATTTTGAATACTAAAACAAAGGGATTTTGGCGATTCCGTGTGGGAAACGGTGGCCCGGGCTAACCCGCGGCCCTGCCGGCCTGTGTGCATCCCCCGGGATGCAATGCCGATATTTGGACTAAGGCCCCTACAAAAATCTCCTTTCTGGCGGGGCCAGAAGCCCCTTTTTATGGCAGAAATGCTGGGACGTTGCGTTCGTGGCGCGCAGGCGGAGGGGAGGGCTCAGGCCGGAGCAAGCGGGATCCTGCCGGAGGCTGATCCTCTCCATGGCCGGGAGGTGTGGGAGCCGCAGGGGCGCAACACTGGCACCTGCCTCGGGGTGCCCAGGAGGGACCCGGGCGTGGGGGGGCAGGAGGATGCTGGGGGGGCCTTGGGGGTGGGATGCTGGAGGGGGGCAGGAGGATGCTGCAGGGACCTGGGGGGGGGATGCTGGAGCAGGCTGGGGGGGGATGCTGGAGGGACTGGGGGGGGGATGCTGGAGGGGTTTGGGAGGGGGATGCTGGAGGGGTTTGGGGGGGGGGGATGCTGTAGGGCCCTGGTGGGGGGGAGGGGATGCTGGAGGGGGGGCAGGAGGATGCTGCAGGGACGTGGGGGGGGGATGCTGGAGCAGGCTGGGGGGGGATGCTGGAGGGACTAGGGGGGATGCTGGAGGGGTTTGGGGGGGAGATGCTGTAGGGCCCCGGTTGGGGGGGGGGATGCTGGAGGGGTTTGGGGGGGAGATGCTGTAGGGCCCCGGCGGGGGGGGGGGATGCTGGAGGGGTTTGGGGGGGGGATGCTGTAGGGCCCCGGTTGGGGGGGGGGATGCTGGAGCGGGGCCGGGGAGGGAGAGGCCGGAGCGAGGCCGCAGCATCCTCGGCGGGCGCCGGCGGGGCTGCGGCGCTGGACCCGTCCCCGTCCCCGTCCCCGTCCCCGTCCCCGTCCCCGTCCCCCGTCCCCGGTCCCCCCCCCTCGTCCCGGCGCCGCCTCCCGCCGCCGCCGCCGCCGCCTCCTCGCGGGGCTGGGCGGGGTCTGGCCCCGGCCCCGGCGCCGGGAGCTGCTGGAGCCGCTGCGAGCGGCGCCGGGCTGCAGCCGCCCGCGGCCCCCGGGCCGGCAGCGGCGGGAGGCGGCGGCGGCGGGAGGCGGCGGCGGCGGCGGCCATGCCGGCGGGCAGCACCGAGCCCGACGGCATCCTCAGCTACCAGGTGCGGGGGCGGCCGGGGGGAGGGGGCGGCCGGGGGGGGCCGCGGGATGCTCGGCGGCCGCTCGCTGCGGCATCGCCCGCAGGGGGGTCGGGGGGGGGGGGCGCAGGGGCCGGCGAAAGCGGCTGCGGGGGGGGGGGGGTTGGGTGGTGCAGAGGGGTCTGTTTTGGGGGAGCGCATCAGCGGGCCCCCCCCCCCCCGTTTCCCCCCCCCGTTTCCCCCCTCCTCCCCCTTGCAGGGAGCGGTGCACACGGGGGTCACCTCCCGGGGACGCCGCAGCCCTTCGCGGGCGACCCGAAGGCCCCGTGTCCCCGTGCGGACGTGGAGGGGGGGGGGGACACACACCGCTATTGTCCCCGCCGCCGCAGACCCCCGCCCCACCGGGGGGGCCCGCACGGATGCGCCCGGTGCAGCCGGCATCCCCCCCCCCCCGTTTCCCTTTCCGCATCTCCTCGCCCTGCCGGAAAGGCCGGACGCGCAGAGGGGGAATTAATTCTCAGGGGGGGAATTAACTCGTCTTCCCCCAAATGACAGCTTGCCGGAAAAGGGCGCAAAAAAATTACGGCTGCCTTCGTGGCCCCCCTTCCCCCCCCCGGCACAGCGTGTGGGTGGGGGGAGGAGGGAGACGGGGGGGGGAGCAGGAGAAATTTGGGGTTGAAAGAAACGTGCTGCGTAAATGCAAGGTGGCTCCGACGTCCTCGGTCGCTCGGAGGAGTCGCCGCCCGGCCGCCGCCGCAGGACCGAGGTGCCGGACGCTCCTTAGGGCTTTGCGAACCCTTTGGCGGATCGGAGAGCCGAGATTTCGGGGATGCGACGGACGGACCCATCCCGATCGCGGCGCGATGGCCTTAGCGTCGCTTGACATTGCGGCGGCA
This sequence comes from Apteryx mantelli, assembly GCF_036417845.1. Lineage (NCBI taxonomy): Eukaryota > Metazoa > Chordata > Aves > Apterygiformes > Apterygidae > Apteryx > Apteryx mantelli. Next base: position 2,445,711 of record NC_090010.1, on the reverse strand, counting down.
CCTCGCGCTCTTGCATCGTTCGAGACCGAGTGTAGGCGCGGGAAGGGACGGACAGGCTCCGATCCGCAGGGACAACGGGTGGGAGCAGAGAGCACGGCCACAACCTACCACCTGCTTCTGCATCCTGGAGGCCGGTTCTTGGGCTCCTGAGATGTCACCTACCGAAGGAGCATCCATTTTAAGCAAGCAAGCGGCAGGAAAGTGCCGGAGCTCGAATCCCTGCTCAGCGCGGACGGGAAAACCTCGGAGGGATGGGACCGACAGCATCGTTCTGATGGACGTTGGAGACGGAGCGTGATGGAGCCGGGCAAGGCCGGAGGGATCCAGCGCTCCCCTCCGTGGTCCCCGCACCGGGACCGTCGCGCCGGGCTCCTCCGTCACATCCGCTCGCTGGCTTTCGCTTCCCATCCGAGTGCGGGAAAAGTAATTCCCGGCTGAATTCAGGTCCGGGCGGTATTTACGCCCAGGACCGGTGTGGAGAGGGAGGTCAGGGCTCCGCCGCCGTCGTGTTTCTCCAGCCGGAGCCGGCATGATGCAAGGCTCCTTCCCAGCAGCTGGGATCGTTTTTATTAATTACATTTGAGGCAGATTAATTAGGTGCCGTCACATGGATTTCTCGCAGAGCCGCGCGGCCCCCTCGCTCCCCGCGGGTGTTCAGCGCGGCGCCGGGGATGCTGCCGCTGGTGGGAGGCCTTTCGGGGACTCCGCGCCGCGGGGACGCGAGGACCTCGGCCTCGGCCTCGTGCTATCGCTAGCCCTCGATTTCCGCAAATCTTCCCCCAGGAAAGATTTTGCTTTTTTTAACTGGAAGAATTGCACTGAGCCGGTAAATTGAGGCACGGCTGAGTTGAAATCGTTTCTCCGTCTCATTGAAAAATGCTTCTCTTTCCTGCTGGAACTAAAAAAAAACAACCCCAAAAAACCCTGAAAACCAAAAATAATCAAGAGCCCGAATATTTTTTAGAGCTGGGCATGGAGAGAGAGGCACCGAGCTCGCGGCACGAAGGGGTTCGCGCGGCGCCGTCGGGACAGGCCTTTGCCTTTTGCTTCGCCCATCAGCAATTTCAGTTTTTGAAGCAACGATTTCGGCCTCCCGACAAAACCCGCGGCGAATCAGCCCGCCGGAGCGTTTCGTTTCGAAAACAGCCGTTTGGCCAAAAATACCAAAAAGAGAATGAAACGGCCCCGGCTAGAAAACGTGCAGGTTTCCCAGCTGTTTTCCGAGACTTGGGCAGGTTCGAGGCTCCGTTTGGTGGCAGCATCCGCCTCGGATTCCTATTTTATGAATTAACCTTTGCGCCGCTGCAGCTTTCTGGGCTCGGTAAACCCTCCGGCTGACCCAGCATCGCCAGAGGCTTGCAGTGATTTCGGGATGCCGGAGGGATGCTCGAAGCATCTCGCAGCAGCAGCTCGAGCCGTTTTGCGGCGGGAAGGCGTCGGGCTGAGCCGCCGCGGCTGCTCCTCCGCCGTAAATAGCCCCTCTTTTCTCCTGTCTTCCCTCTTGAAGCGTTAACGTTAAATAATAAAAAGGGGATCCGAGCTTGGGTGCCGCAGGGATTTTAACCGATCAGACCTCGGTGTCGCCTTCCCTTGCCGGGTCGTTTTACAGCCGGTGTCGCCTTTCCCGTCAAGCCGAGCCGTTAACCTTTGCGCCGGGGAGGAAGTTCATTATAACGCCTGGATTTGCAGCCTGGAAA